>NW_027518701.1:15587500-16787500 GCF_043159265.1 Tasmannia lanceolata | reverse complement strand
CTAAATATCTATTTAGAGGTCAGAACTAAGCATGTTTTTTTAAATAAAATCGGTTATCTCCTTCTTTAATGCATTGGTGTGATTTTGTCAGCATAACTAAGATCTTACAGAATCTTCACTCAAATGATACTCAATGCACCCTGCCCACTCCCCACAATAACGTCAGCACAAATCAAAATTTTCATGCAGTGGGCCACAAAGTTAGCCATGTAATTTATATTTGTTACAATCATTGTGGTTGCATATTGCACGTGATTGGGTCCATTCAACATGACATCAGCATAACTTGGGCTGTTTATTCTACGTGCCCTAATGCATTAATTTTGTCCCTGGATTTAAATTTTGGCAAAATTTCAGTTCTGTAATTTCGGCCGAAATTTTGGAATAATACTATATATATATTTAAAAAAAAATTCAATTTCTCGAAATTTCGGTCCCAACCGAAATCCAAAATTTCAGACCGAAATTTAAAACCATGATTGTCTATGCATCACCTACGACTTTTCTAGTCAGCAATTGAGTAGAACACTCATAATGTGCATGGTAGTATTTTCATCGAGGGTTTCTCTTGAAGGTCTTTTTAATTGAAAAAGCAAGTCTGGCAGAGTTTCAAAAGCAAAGAATTCTAAGGGGTGTTCTTTATGGAGTTTAGTCAAAGGAAATATAGTGAGAAACTGAGAACCAATGCTGCCCCGATGTGTTCTCCAAATTTAATATCGTAAAGGATATTTGCATTCAGTCAAAAGGCAAAGCTTCACATATGGTCCACATTTGTTTCATGTATTTTTAATCTGTCCCACACTTCTATGTAAGGGTCTATATATTATACTTGTAATTTTACATAATCTAATCTTCTTTCTGCATAGATTCCATGAATGTTCAGATAGAATTGTTGCATATTTTTTTATCATTATTATATCCTATGGTTGGTTATAATACATTATGTATTACCATCTATCTTATGGCTGGTTGCAGTTGATACTTGTTGTCCTATTTTGATGGGTGCAAAATGTTCCTAATTTTTTGTTTGATTCCCTGTGTTCTTTTGCAACTGTAGCTTGTCCCCTGGGTGCATACTGCCCACTTGCAAAACTCAATAAAACTACAGGCTTTTGTGAACCGTAAGTCGATTTATATATAAAGTTACTGTATTATAATCTTTAGAGGAATGCTAAACTGAGGAGTGCCCTTGCAGAAAAAGGGTGAAAGGGCGCCCCCCATTGGCTGCAAGGGACGGTTATGCATTTTATTCACTTTGACTTGCAACCATTATAAATGCACAACTGCTCCTTGCAGCCAATGGGGGAACCCTTTCACCCCATTTCTGCAAGAGCGCCCTTCTGTTTAGAATGCCTCTAATCTTTATTTTTGTGCGTGGTATGCTTTATGAATTATATCTGAAACTTACACAGATACCGTTACCAGCAACCTCCTGGGCAGCTGAACCATACTTGTGGCGGAGCAGATATCTGGGCTGATGTAGGGAGTAGTAGTGAAGTATTCTGTTCAGCGGGATCATATTGTCCGACTACCACTCAAAAATTTCCTTGTAGTAGTGGGTATTGATTTTAATCCTGAAAACCAAGCACTTATCTATTACTTTTTCACTCTTATGCATGGTTTTAAATTTCGGCCGAAATACCAAAATTTTGGATTTTGGCCGGGACCGAAATTTAAAACCGAAACCAAAATTTAAAATTTCGGCCTAAATTATAAGATTTTCACTGAAATTTCCACCGAAATTTCATTTTATGCTGAGGCCGAAACCGAAACCAAAACAGAAGTTTCAATCCTTGCTCTTATGTCTGTTGTAGAAAGCATGATTTTGCAATGAATGTTTACAGATGATCAAGAAAATCCATTTCAGCCTCTTGATACTAGAAATTTGATTATATTACATTTCATTTTGATGCGACATTTCTATTCACTAATTATACTCAATCCTACTATTTTCAGTCATTACTGTAGGACGGGATCTACAACTGAAACAAGTAAGTCCGTAGTCTTAAATTAAGTTGCTAGATATGCTGAATATCCGTTTGTTTTGCTTTACTCGTTTGAGTAGTGAAAACCTTATCTATTTTATCCATACGGGCAATTCATTGTATCGTGACTTCCAAAATGTGTATCGATGGCAGGCAATTATATCCTAGATATACTTTTTTACATGTTTTTTTTTTTTTGGATCAGCTTATATATATAAATATATATTGAATGGCTTGGGTCAGCTTATTATCTCCATTTATTCTTTTATATGACTAGAGAATAACCAGCAAATGAGCAATGCTAAAGCCCCTTGGAGATGCAAATTGTGTAGATGAAAAGTGAAGTTATATACCCCGAAAGAAAACTACCTGACAAATGTCTATAGCTATCATGCTTGTCGAAGGATTTCCAAATTGAGATAATTTGTTTCCCATAGATGCTGTATAAATTGATTTTTCTTTAATAGTGACATTTATTAAATTATTAGAGAAGATAAAATGCATAACAAGGCAGGGTTTCCTGCGTCATTGTGGACTCCCCCGAGTCGCTCTTTTCTCTTGGCTGTGTTTGTTTTTCCCTTTAGAGTCAATAAAAACTACTTCGAGTCTCCCGAGTTATGACTGCATCAGCCAAGTACTCAGCCCCATCAACTGAGTACTCGACCGTGTTGTGCCGAGTCGACTAGGATTTTCTTCGACCGCATTTTGACCCGCATCTACATTTTGAAACACTGGTTAATCTATTTTCTAGAATTTTTTGTTTGGAATAATATCCCTGATATTTAGTTATCGTAGATTTTTATTTTTTATATTTCTTTATCTATGTTTTTGAGTCCTCTCTCTGGACAATGTATATCTTCTCCTTCTATTCATCCTGCTGATGAATACATTTTCCTTTATCTGTTAAGAATGAAAATTCTTGCAGTGAGGCTTAAGCAGTAATTCAAACAGTCATTCTTATTTTACAACGGATGGTATGGTTATACTGTCCACATGGCTCTTGAAAGATTATACAGGAAGTTTACACATCAAACTTTTAGGTGTTTGATCTAACCAATGTATTTTCCACTCTTGATCATGGTTTTAAATTTCGACCGAAATCCGAAATTTCGGACCAAAATCAACCCCGAAACCGAAATTGGGGATACCCTAAACGTTACATTATTTCGACCGAATTTCGCTTTTTCCAAACTTTCTGAAATTTAAGGAAATTAAACCAAAAATCTCAAATTTTTTTATTATTTAATATTTTCCAGAAATTTCGATCGAAATTACCGAAATTTAGGCTGAAATTTGCTATCGAATAAAATATTAATTTTAATGGTTTCATTGGATTTCGGCCGAAATTTCAAAAATTTTCGGTTTCGGTGAGGACCGAAATGCATTCCGAAACCGAAGTTTGAAACCATGCTCTTAATTGATTAAACCATCCAGTAACAAATGCCAAATCTATACAAAACTTTGTGACAGATTTAATAAATTGGCATTCGATCAAATATATGGTATGCTAATTCTTCCATAGTTTCATATCTATCAGACAAATTTCCATGAACTCTCAATTTATTCGGTTGAATAATGTGTATTTAGGGTAGTTTAGTCATTACTTGTAGATTAGGGGTATTGTAGTCGTTGTACATTGGATGCCCTATTTGGGGCCTATATATACATCATTTACATGTGGAGTTCCCTAGTGGAGACTTTCCATCTTCTTCACTTCTCTTCTTCTTCCTCTCTTCTAACCCTAACTCCATTTCTAACATGTTATTAGAGCAAAGATCCTAGGGAAGGAAAAGAAAGAAGAAGAGTGCATTTCATCTCACGGAAGAAGAGTCCATTTCATCTCACGCCATTCTCACTTTCTTTATCCCGCTCGCACCTCTCGGTTTTCTTTTCTCTTTTTAGAGTTGCCAAAAATCACAACCCTATAGTCCCTCTCTCAAATCCCTCTTGTTTTCCTTTTTATTAGGATTTGTCGCAACCCAGCGTGAATACGCATTGCGTAAACCCATTTTGCGCAAATCCATTATCGCACTCTCTCTCTATCGTAAAACAAAATAAAAAATCAGATATGTCTCTCAGATCCTTCTTATATCTCTCTCAATCTCTCATTTGTCTACCTTATCCTCCATCATTCGTACCCTATTTTCAGGTTTGGGTATTTGTTCTTTTTACAATTAAAAGCTCCATTTAAGCCATTCGTACCCCATTTACAGAGACTTCTGTTCTTGCTTTAGTATTGATATTTCTTTGTGGAATCAATCTGTCATTTGCATGTTGGAGTTTGGTATTCTCAGATGAGGGTTACTACGCCATTCTCTTTTCCACGCCATTCTATCTGGTTCCTGTATGCAGTGTTGTCTTGTTGGGCAAGTGTGGGATATAGGGGTGCAACTCGGGTCGGGTTGAGGCCAACCCGAACCCGACCTGACCCGAGTTCCAACCCGACAAGGTTCTACCCGACCGACCGAGGAACCCTTTTTGCCAACCCGAACTCGACCCAACCCGACTTCAACCCGACCCAATCTGACCCAACCCGAGATTTTTAGCTTAAAAAATTTAAAAAATTATTTAAAAAGTCAGGTTCATTTGGGTCGGGTTGCCGAACCCCTCAACCCGAACCCGACCTGAACTCAACCGGGTTGAGAAAACCCAACCCAACCCTAACCCGAACCCGTCCTGAACTCAACGCAACCCGACTTTTTCCCGGGTTGAACCCGTTGGGTTCGGGTTGAGCCCTCCCAATTTGCACCCCTAGTGGGATAGTGTTGTCTTGTTGTCCTACATCCTCATCTTTGTTTTTCCCCTTCTATATTCGTTGCGTTTCATGTCTTTTGGCTTGCTATCCAAGGTGCACACCAAGTGTTTGTTCAAATGTCTAAGAGAGATTTTGTGCCTTAAATGTCTTCTTTTCATTTCAAGTTGAAGGCCTTTGGCCTCAACTTGAGGGGGAGTCTTGTCTTGTATTGTTTTCTTGTTGTTCTATTATTGTTGTCTCGTTGTCATATCTTTCTTCCTATTGTCTTGTATGTCCTTTATGTTGATGTCAAAGGTGCACACAGCAACACTTCTCTTGTTGTTGTCTCGTTGCCATCTATTTCTTCCCATTGTCTTGTATGTACTTTATGTTGATGTCGATTTTCTTGTAATGTCTAAGAGACGTGTTATGCCTTGAAAGTCTTGTCATGTTGTCATATCTTTCTTTCCATAGTCTTCTATGTATTTCGTGTTTATGACAAAGGTACACACCAAGTGTTTGATAAAATGTCTAAGAGAGGTGTTGTGCCTTGGAAGTCCATATTTTGTTCTCGTTGTGAGTTGAATGCCTTCGACTTCAACTTGAGGGGGAGTGTTATCATGTAGTTGTTTTAGTATATCGTTGTTGGTGTTATCTTTTCTTGGTATTGTCTAGTGTTATCATGTTGTCATATAGTTTTTCTTTTGTTCTCTTCTCTTGAGGGGGAGTGTCGGTGTTTTCTTCTTGTTTTCTTTGCAACTTTTCTTGTGTTTTCATCTCCAGATTTATGTAGTCTCGCCTGAGGGGGAGTGTTGTGTTCTCCGTATGTTCTTCGCCATGTTCGTTGTTTCCTTTCCATGTTCTTGGCGTAGTTTTACGTAGTCTTTCTTCGCTTTATGCCTTATCTTTCCGAGAGATGGTTTCCCCATTGTTGGTCGGCTCTTTTATAGGCGGCGGTTTTCCCGTTGACCTTCTTTCTAGGCCATGGTTGCCCATCGTTGGTCAGCTCTTTTACTGGCGGTGGTTTCCCCGTCGACCCTCTTTCCGAGCGATGGTTTCCCCATCGTTGGTCCGCTCTTTTACAGGCGACGATTTCGTTTTCCTCGTCGACCTCTCCTTCTGGGCGATGATTTCCCATCGTTGGTCGGCTCTTTTACAGGCGACAATTTCATTTTTCCCGTCAACTTCTTTTTCCGGGCGATGGTTTCCCATCATTGGTAGGCTTTTTAACAGGTGGCGATTTCCCCGTTGAGCTCTCTTTCCGGGCGACGATATCCCCATCGTTGATCGGCTCTCTTCAGGTGACAATGTTCTTGTCGTTGACCTTGTCCCCAGATGATGGTTTCCCCATCATTAGTTGGTTGGTTATCCTCTTTTTCCTCTTCTTATCTTTAGGCGACAGTTTTCCCGTCGACCTTGTCTCTGATGGTTTCCCCATCGGTGGTTATGTTCTATTGGCGTGGTGCTGCTTAGCTGGTGTTCCTGCTTGTGATGCTTTGCCGCTTCTCATTTGCGCGCTCCGTGGTGGTCTCAATCGACCTCTGGCAAATCGACAGTCAAACGCTGCCTCCAATCATAAGGGAGGTAAGTACCAGAGGCTAGGAATAGCCTAAAAGAAGGTGAGGTTTGGCTTTAAAAAGACCTGGCGTAGTCGAGACCCCAGAAATTCTTTAGAGAGACATCGCATCTAGAAAGATGAAAAAGTAAGGAAATCGCAGAGTTTTCGTGAACACAAAGTCTTTGATAAAACCAAAATTCCGTACCCTCCCAGAGAAAGTTGGAAAGTTGGATACCAGTCTCAAAGAATTCGATGGAGGAGAAATGCTCCAAACAGAAAAAAATCAAAAAAAAAGAAACACTTTGTATCAAACTTAATCAAAATGATAGATGACTATGAGCAGTCAGGGATTCCATGGCACTCAGATGATGATGAAGGAAGGAGTAAATATTACAGAGAAAAGGAACATCACAAAAAAATCGGGGACAAAAGTATGGTAGACCCCATGATGGGTCCCCATCGAGAAGTGATATTGCAAAAGAATTCAAAAAATGCCAGCTCTCAAAACTAAGGCAGAAAGCAGTGGCCTTTGATGACGAACCTTCGGAACGTCAGGTTCAGGCGAATCTAGATAGTGCCCTCCCGCCCAGTGAAAAGCACGGGAAGGAAATTAAGGATGGCCCGGAGGCTATTCAGGCAGGAGAAAGGGGAAAGGAAAAGCCCCAGGATGAAGAATTCAAGACGGCGAGAGATTCAATGGAAGTGGAGCTTGGAAGGAAAATTAATTCCTGCATCGAGAGGGGGAGCACCTATCAGAAGAAACAGGGTCGGAATCTCCTGGGGAAGAGACTTCACAAAAGGAAAGAGGAAATTCATCCGACTCGAAGGAAAGAATATCCTCGGAGGAGTTTGATAAAATGACTAAACTGGGAGATCATTTGGAAATAGGATTTCGAGAAAATATAGAAGAAACAAAGAAAATGTTCCTAGATATAGAAAAAAGGGACTCCGGTCTAAAAAGGAAAAACCCCGGGTAGAGGTAAAAGGGAACTGAAGGCTCTAAAAAATTAGAAGAATGTTTTGGGTATCCGATGTCCGATATCAGGCAAGAACCGTTGGTCCAAAATTCAAAATTCAAATTTCCACCTACCCACTGGGTGGCAGAGACCTCACTACCTGGATCTCTTAGGCCAAGGAGAGAGACTACCAAGCAGATAGCATTAAATGCCATATCCCCTGTAGATCCTGATCAGGAGTTCCTACTGCGTGGTGGTCTCAATCAACCTCTAGCAAATCGACAATAGCCTAAAAAAAGGTGAGGTTTGGCTTTAACAAGACATGGCGTAGTCGAGACCCCATAAATTCTGTAGAGAGACATCACATCTAGAAAAGTGAAAAAGTATTTCGTGAACACAAAGTATTTAATAAAACCAAAATCCCGTAGCCTCCCAGAGAAGGTTGGAAAGTTGAATACCAGTCTCATAGAAATCGATGGAGGACCAATGCTCCAAATAGAAAAAAACCAAAAAAGCAAACACTTTGTATCAAACATAATCAAAATGATAGATGGCTATGAGCAGTCAGGTATTCCATGGCACTCAGATGATCATGAAGGAAGGAGTAAATATTACAGAGAAAAGGAACATCACAAAAGAAATCGGGGACAAAAGTATGGTAGACCCCATGATGGGTCCCCATCGAGAAGTGAAATTGCAAAAGAATTCAAGAAATACAAGCTCTTAAAACTAAGGCCGAAAGCAGTGGCCTTTGATGATGAACCTTCGGAACGTCAGGTTCAACGAATCTAGATAGTGCCCTCCCGCCCAATGAAAAGCACGGGAAGGAAATTAAGTATGGCCCTCACCGGAGGCTAATAAGGGAGGAGAAAGGGGAAAGGAAAATGAGATAACCCCCAGGATGAAGGATCCAAGATGGCGAGGGATTCAATGGAAGTGGAGCTTGGAAGGAAAATTAGTTCCTCCTTCGAGAGGGGGGAGCACCTATCAGAAGAAAGAGGGTCGGAATCTCCTGGGGAAGAGACTTCACGAGAGGAAAGAGGAACTTCATCCGACTCGGAGGAAAGAATATCCTCAGAGGAGTTTGATAAAATGACTAAACTGGGAGATCATTTGGAAATAGGATTTCGAGAAAATATAGAAGCAACAAAGAAAATGTTCCTAGATATAGAAAAAACGGAAAAACCCCAGGTAGAGATAAAAGGGAACTTAAGGCTCTAAAAAATTAGAAGAATGTTTCGGGTATCCGATGTCTGATATCCGTAAAGCAATTTGGCCTCTCTGCTTGTTGATTTTTGGATCGCTGAGAGGAAGACATTCTTAGGCGAAAGGAATTGCAGACTCTGCGGCCTTTCAATGTAAAGGTCCTGTCTTCCATGGGAAGTTCCTATGCTTGTTTTTTTTCAGTGTTTTTGAAAATTGTAAAGGAAAATGTGAAGATGTTTGTTTAATTCCAGGAGTAAGGGATTTCTTTCCACCAAGGAAAATGCTCCTGGGTGACTCATACTATGTACATCCAGTGGGACTACTGGTCCCCATTGCATTTTTGCTAGTATGAATATATTTGTCAATTTCTCAAAAAAAAAAAAAAATATTCAAAAAAAAAAAACTAAAAATCATGCATTTATTTCCTACGGAAGGGGGGACTGGAAAAATCTCATTCACATTTCAAAAACATACCACATATGAACAATTTTTGGTAGGAGCAACCATGAACTGCTTGAGGGCTACATAGAAAACTAAAAGAACTGGAAATGATAAGGATGAAAAATGCCTCTAAAGCTATGAATTTCCCACATTGGTTGGTTACCTTCCGCTAGCCAAAATTTTTGTGTTTACTACATGCATTGTACCCATACATCACTGTTGAACTCTGCCGTAAATTGCACATATTTTGTACATATGTGGCATCATTATGCTCAAGTCTATTATAGGCATTATGCTTGTGCAACAAACATGGCTCCAACCATAACTTGCTTTTGTTTTCTTCATGTGCATATGTGAAGGTAAAATAAACCTTAAATACAAAAAATCCACCCAAAAATAGAATTGTAAATTAATATATTACTCTTGGTAAAATAATTACAAAATATGTATATCTCACATTAAATGGATTTTCTTAGGTCATTTAGACTTCCTATGATTTCAGATTCTAATTATTGGGATCGGTGATTACTTACGTTATGCCACAACTTCTGTACTCTTCTGATATTCATACTTCTTGTAGCAAATAATTTATCTTTTCTCTCCTGTTGAGCTAATTGCTTCCACTTTTTAAGTTCACATAAGTTATTTGACGTAAAATCTTCTCTCACGGGCTTTGTATTTAGCTGTTAAATGATAATTAAGCAGATTTAACTTAGCTTTGTGACAAACATCCTGCAGGTTGCTTCAAGCTGGCAACTTGTAATCCAAATACTGCAAATCAAAATATTCATGCATATGGCGTCATGCTTATTGTAAGTGGTTTTCAATTTATTTTTCATTGTGTAATTTTCTTGAACCAGCAAACATTTGGCTCTCCTAGGTTCTGTAGTTGGAGTCAAGAATTTTATAGGTTTTCTGGAGTATATACTTGAAAGTTTTTGTGATAGAGATCATCCTTGGGTTTTTAGAGGACCATCATAATTTGAATTGTTAATGAAATGTAAATCTATAATTCCCAGTCTTCTCAAACTTATTCAAAGTGACCTTGATTTACCAACCAGGACTGATTTGCCTCATATATCACCAAAATATTTCAATCTGAACTGGCTAACATACCTTCATCTCGTTGTGCACTTTTTTTTTTGCGTGTTTAGGTTGCAATATGTACACACTACACAATGAGTTTTATTTGCTAAATTTTAGCTTGCAGCTGCAGCATTATATATATATATTTCACAACAACGTTCACTGCTTCTTGCAGGCAGCATTGAGTACTTTGCTACTCATTATCTATAACTGTTCCGACCAAGTTCTTACTACTCGTGAAAGAAGAGAGGCCAAATCCAGGGAAGCTGCCGCAAGAAGTGCAAGGGAAACGGCACAAGCCCGAGAGAAGTGGAAATCGGCCAAAGATGTAGCTAAGAAACATGCAATTGGGCTGCAAGCACAATTATCCCGTAGATTTTCTCGCAAACAATCAAGGAAACAAGAACCACTAAAGGTTCTGGGTAACCCTAAACCTGGACCTGATGATTCCTTACTTCCACCAATGCCTTCAGGTGCTTCTCAGCAAGCATCTACATCATCAACAACAAAGAAGAAACCTAGTAATCTTACAAATATGATCCGCCAACTTGAGGAGGACCCTTTTAGTAATGAAGGTTTTGATCTTGAAATTGGAGGTAAGAACATAAAGAAAAATATGCCAAAGGGTAAACAAATGCATACTCGTAGCCAAAATTTAAGGTATGCGTATGGTCAACTTGAGAAAGAGAGAGCTCTTCAGGAACAGAACAAGAACTTAACCTTTTCTGGAGTAATTTCAATGGCCACTGATACTGAGATAAGGACCAGACCTGTGATTGAAGTTGCTTTCAGTGATCTAACACTCACGTTGAAAGGAAAAAACAAGCATCTTTTGAGGTGTGTGACAGGAAAACTTATGCCGGGCCGCGTTTCTGCTGTCATGGGACCATCCGGGGCTGGAAAAACCACATTTCTTAATGCTCTAGCTGGAAAAGCTACTGGTTGCACGATGACTGGTTTAATTCTTATAAATGGAAAGGTAGAACCAATGCATTCATATAAGAAGATAATTGGTTTTGTACCACAAGATGATATTGTGCATGGGAACTTGACGGTGGAGGAGAACCTCTGGTTCAGTGCCAAATGCAGGTATTTTATATTTCTTTGCGAGTTTCCATGCCTTGGCATTCAGCCTATGCTGTTTTCCTCTATTTTTTTTCGCAACTTCTATTTATGAATCCAAGGGCACTAGTTTGCGAACTTGTTTTTGAGCCTCATAGCTTTATTAGATGGGCTTTGGTTTCACAACATACATGCTGGTATTGTCTCCTTGCAATATATCTACATAAGGCTGTCGATGGTCTAATGCTGAAATCTGCGTCACGAAATTTTGGGATCCATTTGTCAATTAAACCGGAAGACCATGCGTGGTTGTTAGGTAATTCTTGTTCCATGGATTGACCAATATTCAGAAACTTGGAGTCGACTAGGAATTGTTATTTTGATTTCCTAGTTCAACTGGTTGATATCAACGAAAGATCTACGAATATAATAATAAAACCTTAGTTATCATTGTCATTTGATTTTCAAAATGGATGAAACGTTTCATACTAATAAAGAACCGGTGCAGATGATTCGAACAAAATGTCCCAATCGGAAATTTGTATTGTACCAGTTCAATTCATTTTGATTTGTCTATAGCAGACGAAAAAGGATGAAACAGAGGGAAATGCCCTGTTTCTTCCAAAATCTTTTTTTTTAAGTTACTAGGATTGCCCTCCAATAACTATTTGTGTGTTTTGTCTACCTTATTTTTGACGGTTTTTTACTATTTTATAGCAATTTGAACGGTATTGTGTCTTTTTACATCCCCAAATAAACGAGGGCTATAAAAACCCATCAAATGCTCCTTTTTCTTCATCAACACGATTTTCCTCAAATCGTTCTATTTTCATTAAAATAGGTTTACGTGCATTCTTTTTTGTGTTTCCTTTACTTATGTTCGTGGTATCATGGAAGAAAGAGAAAGATGAGAGAGGGAGAGAGGGAAAAGTGTCTCCTCCTCCTCATAGAATATATTACATGTGTCACTAGGGTTATACATGAAAGGACCAGAACACCCCTAGTCAGACATATAAATTACACCACTCTAACACTCCCCGTGAAGTTAGAGTGTATATGTCATACAATCATAGCTTGTTACACATATCATTCAACTTTGCTCTTCCTAGTGGTTTGGTAAATATATTAGCTACGTGGTCTCTTGATCCAGTAAAGACAGTGCATATTTCCCTTTCTTGAATCTTCTCATGAATAAAATGACAATCCACCCAAATGTGATTTGTCCTCTCATGGAAGACTGAGTTTGAAGCGATGTGAACAACAGCTTTATTATCGCAATACAATGATGCTTGAGACGAGGAAGGGATGCCAATCTCAGAAAAAAAAAGAACTCAACGACTTCAACTCTCGACACGTATGAGCCATAACTCGATACTCTGCTTCTACACTAGATCTAGACACCACATTTTGCTTCATGCATTTCCACGACACTAAATTTCTGCCAACAAAGGTTCAATACCCTGTAGTCGACCTTCTATATGCAATAGATCCGACCTAGTGTGCATCAATGAACCCTTTCAAGTTCATGTTATTATGCCTTTTGAAGAATAAGCCTTTACGAGAAGCCCTCTTCAAGTACCTAATTATTTGGGTAACGACTGTCCAATGAGAGGTATGTGGGGAGCTCATGAACTAACTCACCACACACACTGCAAAGGAAATATCCGGACGGGTCACCGTCAAGTAAATCAGCTTGCCAACCAATCTCATGTACCTTCCTAGGTCCTTTAACAAATCCCTTTAATATGGAGAAAGCTTGACATTAAGGTCCATGGGGCAGCCCAAATACCAAAATCAAACAAAACCAAGAAAGAACAAGTAACAAGAAGAACTCGTACAAAATCTCACGTATGCCGTGAAGATAAAATTTTATTCAATCTCAAAAACTCCCCCAACTCCAATCATCCATCTCTTTTATTACATCTCTAAAAGATTTCCAAAAGATTTCCAAAATCTAAAAAGTAGACAAAAATGATATTGGCATATCTATCTAAAATATTAAAGTTTCCTTAGCTAAAAAACTAGCTACAAATAAGAAAAGCAACTAGAGCCTATTAAATCTTTCAAATAGCTAAATTAGAAAATGATATCCTTTTAGGAAACAAAATACTTAAGGGAATAGGAAATCATATTTTTGAAATCTTGAAACTTGCTAAATCTCAAAGCTTGTAATCTTGCAAGCTTTCTAAGAATGTAAGTTGCCCATATCTTAAAATCATGTAAGCTTAGCAAGTTTCCATTCCTCAAAAACTTCTCCCTTATTCACGAAAACTTTCCTTATTTTCCACTTGTGAAACTTCCACTTATGAATCTTCCTAATATATCCATCCTCAAAATTTATTTCTAATTTTTGGATTGCATCAGTCACCCCCTATTGAGAAGAATTCGCCCTCGAATTCGATACACCGTCCTTCAACGAATCACCCTTGCTTCCTCGTTTCAACCATACAAGCTTGTAGGGCTTTGAATGGTTTGTTATGGCTCTCTGCAACTTGGACGCGAGAGACTCTGATAGGATGCTCTCACAGCTCCCACTATCAACAACAAACGAGCAAATTTTCCTGAACACCGTACATGTAGAATGAAAAATATTGTTTCTAAAATGGGTTGTAGTTCTACTATTTCATCTTCATCCCCGCACTCATCATAGACAGGTTCATCTTGACCTTCCATGTCTATATCAATAAGCAACTGCTTACCTTCTCGATTCTGTAGAGTTTGATAAAGAAACTGAAGACATCTAAAAGGTAGGAAGGCTTCCTTCATTTTCTTCTTCATCTTTTCCCAAGTATTGATTTTGGATTTTCCACGACGGAATCGTGTTACTTCCAATTGTGTCCACCATTCCAAGGCTTGTCCCCTCAGCTTCAAAGCCACAAGTTGGACTTGCTTGTGGTTTGGAACCCCTTTGAAATCGAATATTCTTTCCACCTTGCATAGCCAATCCAAGAAGTCTTCCGCAGACAATCCACCATGGAACTCGGGCATCTCTATTTTCAATCCGGATTTCCAACCGCGATTCTCTTTCACGCGGGTTTACTGGACCCTCCTTTTGCACCCTGTCATGGAAAGGGTTCAGGCGGGTTTCATCTTCCTCTTCAGATTCTTCCTCTTGTCTAGACTTTTCCAAGTGAAGAATCCGAGCCGTCAAGTCTTCGACTTGTCTTCGAAGCATGGATAGTTCGTCTCGTGTCTCAATCTCCGCCATTGGAACGGTGCGAGCGCCTCTTTTTTTCGGTGGCATGATTAATCCGCCGTCAACCGCAAGAACGAAGGTAGCTCTGATACCAATCTGGCACAACCCAAATACCAAGATCAAATAAAAACCAAGAAAGAATAAGTAACAAGAACTTGTACGAAATCTCAGGTATGCCGTTAAGATAAAATTTTATTCAATCTCAAAAACTCCCCCAACTCCAATCATCCATCTCTTTTATTACGTCTTTAAAAGATTTCCAATATCTAAAAAGTAGCTAAAAATGATATTGGCATATCTATCTAAAATATTAAAGTTTCCTTAGCTAAAAAACTAGCTACAAATAAGAAAAGCAACTAGAGCCTATTAAATCTAGCAAATAGCTAAATTAGAAAATGATAACCTTTTAGGAAAAAAATACTTAAAGGGAATAGGAAACTCATATTTAAATCTCAAAGCTTGAAACTTGCTAAATCTCAAAGCTTGTAATCTTACAATATTTCTAAGAATGTAAGTTGCCCATATCTCAAAATCATGTAAGCTTAGCAAGTTTCCATTCCACCAAAATTTCTCCTTATTCACGAAAACTTTTCGTATTTTCCAATTGTGAAACTTCCACTTATGAATCTTCCTAAAATAGCCATCCTCAAAATTTATGGCTAATTTTTGGATTGCATCAGTCCATGAGAACCTGATGCGTGTGCTTAAGAGGGAAGAAGAAGAGAAATAAGAACACAAGAACACATCCAAGAGATGAAAAAGAAAATGGGAGCAAAGCTCAACCCAATTGCTATTCCATCAATTACATAAGTTAATCTAAATCCAAAATCCCCTCTCAAGATGGTTTCTAACCTTTTTAATAAAAGACAACCAAAGAAAATTCGTCCAACTTCCTCCACAAGCTAACTTAGGGACAAACATAACATTAATTGCATTGGAACTCACTAACTTTGAATGGTTTGGGAACCCACAGACACAGTCCACTAAAACTTTTTTTTGGTCAGTCCACTAAAACTGCCATAACTTTCTAACCATTTGTCTAATTTTCGAGGACAAATACTTATTAGAAAGATCTCAAAAAGCCCTTCAACTTTGTAGTTTACCACTTTCCATGATTCTGCCAATTAGAAGTCCAAATACCAGGGTAAAAAATGGGCAGCAGCATTATTGCGGGAATGCACTCTGGAACTCCACCAAAACCACCTAGGCATGACATGGCTTCCATGTTAGCACTGCATCATCATCTCCGGGTGAGAAAGAACTCGCCCACGAGTAGGGCTGGCAATTTCACCTGTGAAAATGGGGATCCGCCCCGCCCCCCCCGGCCTCGTTTTAATATGCAAGCCATTATCACTATCCTCTTATTTTAGTATTTTTTTGTTAACAGTAAATATTTCTTCTAGGCTAGTGATATCGGCACTACCATATTTTGATAAGTGCACAAACACGGCTCATCTTTTTCTTTTTTGTGGGCATTAAAAAGCTTTTTTGAGGTGAGGATTTTTTGTGCGGGGTGGGGATGGGGATTAGATATTCCCAGCGGGGCGGGGACGAGGATTCCCCGCCATCCCCGAAGCGGGGACAGGGAATTTTCCTTCCGGCGGGGACGGGGAATGCAACATCCGGCCCCGCCCCGTTGCCAGCCCTACCCACGAGTTCTCATCAAGCTCTCCATGATAAGTTGTCAAGTCTTTAACATTGAAAGTTCAGTGAATATTGTTATTTGGAGGGAGCTCAATCTTGTATGCATTGTCGTTGATTTTCTTGAGAATTCGACATGGACAAATCTTCTTCTCGTTGAGCTTGTTATAGGAACTGGATGGAAACCGTTCCTTCTTCAAATAAACCCATACAAGATCACCTTCATTAAAGATTTGTATTCGATGATGAGTATTGGTCGCTTACTTGTACTTCTCGATATTTTCTTCAAGATTCTTCTTCACTTCTTCATGAATCCTTGTCATAGTAGTAGGAAAATCTTCCATCTTGTTGGACAATGATGCTTCAGGAATGGATGCAAGATCAAGATAGTGTTTTGGAGTTTTTCCATAGATAACTTCAAATGGGCTCTTACCGGTAGAACGATTTACAACATAATTATAAGAAAACTCTACTTGAAGAAGCACCATATCCCATGCTTGGGCCTCTTTGCGGCCAAACTCTAGCATATTTCCCAAAGTTCGATTCACCACGTCGGTTTGTTTATCAGTTTGAGGGTAATAGGCACTACCATAGAGCCAGATAGTACCAATTCTTTTCCATAAGCATCTCCGAAAATGACTAAGGAGTTTAGTATCCCTATTCGAAACAATGGACTTGGGAACATTATGAGTTATGATGCTTAACTACCTCATTGATAGCAACATAGGAAGCATCCATAGTTTTCTTGTAAGGAATGAAATGGGCCATTTTAGAGAAGTGATAAACAATTACGAAGATGGAATCATTACTTGTTTGAGTTCTCGGTAAGCCAACCACAAAATCCATATTAACATCTTCCCATGGAGCATTAGGAAGTGGAAGTGGACTGTAGGTACTGGTGTTTTGATTATGTCCCTTGCATGTTTGGCATATTTGGCACCTCTTCACATAACGCAGTAATCAGTAATAAGCGAGGGTTTCTTTATTCATATTGGTACCGGTTTGGACCACACCCGAATTTTTTAAGAACGAATCAAAAGTTTTTTATAGAACCCCGGGATTCTGAAAATCTAGTATCGACAGTCCTAGCCCTTCACATCTCGGTAAATGGCTTGCCAAAAATACTTCTCTTTCACTAGCGAAGCAGTTTTGTCTCTTCCAAAATGTCCTCCTAAACCTCCCGAATGTAGCTCTTTAATAACCTACTCTCTAAGGGAGCATTTTGGAATGGATAAGTGACTCCCCTTAAAGAGAAAATCATCTTGAAGAAGCTAATCTTCATGCTTTCCTTCTTTGCAAAGCTTCCAAATTTCACCAAAGTCTTCACCATTAGCATACATGTCTCTAATGCCATCAAACCCTTCAAGATGTACGCTCACGGAATTAAGAGCTATTCTTTTACTTAGAGCATTCGCCACTTGATTTCACTTTCCACTCTTGTGCTTTAACAGAAAAGTATATTCTTCTAAGAAAGAAACCCACTTTGCATGTCTTCGATTTAAGCTTCCTTGATTGTTGATGTGCTTGAGAGCTTCATGATCGGAATTCAAAGTAAACTCCCTTTGAACAAGATACGACCGCCAATGCCGAAGTGCTTGAACAATGGTATAAAATTCTACATCATAGATAGAGTACTTTTTCTTTGCTTCATTGAGTTTTTCACTAAAGAAGGCAATGGGATGACCTTCTTGGCTAAGTACTTCACCAATGCCCACATGAGAGGCATCATAATCAACCTCAAACATCTTCTCAAAGTTTTGCAAAGCAAGCACAGGAGCACTAGACAACTTGTCCTTTATAAGTTGAAAACTCTTTTCGGCCTCCCTTGTCCACTTCTACCCATCTTTCTTCATTCAATTTGTCAAGGGGGCTGATATAGTGCTAAAATTTCTTATGAATCGGTGATAAAATGAGGCCAATCCATGGAAACTCCTCACTTCTTGCAAGCTCTTTGTAATGGACCCTTAGAAGCAGGAACCTTCTCTTGGGGTGCCGCTCCCACCTCAGAACCTCGATTCGGCGCTCCTTAGGAAGGAGCTTCCAGGGAGCGCGACCCCAGAGAGACGGGAACCGCTCGAATGATGCTCCAGTCTGCTTCTATTACTCTATAAGTCCCATCATCACCAACTTCCTTACATCAAACTCCTCCAACTCTTCAAAGTACTTCATTTGAGCAAGCACAAAGGAGTGTGCATCTTCAGAAGGCACGAGGAACGAGTGCACACAAATGAAGATGGGGAAGATGGTTAGAAATTAGCTTTTAGATTTACTTAAATTTTGAAATATACATATGAAAATGATTAGAAACTATTATTTTTTTATGTACTTGAATTTTGAAAGATATATGAAGAAAATATTACATACACGCTCCCATGGCGCTCCCAAACTTAAACTCTTCTAGACCCCACGCTTCCCCGCCCCCGCTCCCGCCTCCGCCCCCGCACCCGCACCCGTTTCGTGCTTCTAAGAGTGGACCATTGTTGGAAAACTTTGATCTTCTCATTATCCACTTTAATCCCTGTTGAAGTCAAAATAAACCCTTGAAAAGCTAGGCTAGTTGTCATGAAAGAACACTTTGAGGTTTACATAGAGTTTTTCACCTCCCAATGTGGTTAGAACCATGGTTTTAAATTTCGACCGAAATCCGAAATTTCGGATTTTGGTGGAGACCGACACCGAAACTACACAAAACCGAAATGGTCATTTATTTCGGCCGAAATTTCGGCGACCAAAATTTTAGTTTTTCCGAAATTGGCCAAAAAATCTGTTTTTTAAAATATTAATTTAATATTTCACCGAAATTTCGACCGAAATTTAATAATGAATAAAATATTATTTTTTTTGTACCAGATTTCGGTCGAAATTTCGAAATTTCAAGGTCCGAAATCGGTACCGAAACGAAATTTTAAACCTTGGTTAGAACAACCCTCAAATGATCTACATGCTCACTTTTATCATGACTAAAAATAAGAATGTTATCAAAATAAACAACAACAAACTTTCCATTGAAAGGGCGAAGGACTTGATTCATTACCCGCATGAAAGTCCTTGGAGCATTGCAGAGACCAAATGGCATAACAAGCCACTCATATAAGCCTCTTAAAAGAGGTCTTCCATTCATCACCCGGCTTGATTCGAATTTGATGCTAGCCACTTCTAAGATCAATCTTGGAAAATATCTTTGCACCGGCAAGCATGTCAAACATATCATCAATTCTTGGAATGGGAAACCGGTATTTGATAGTGATTCAGTTTATGGCACGACTATCCACCCACATACGCTATGTTCTATCCTGCTTTGGAATTAGTAAGGCCAGCACCGCACAAGGGCTCAAGTTTTCTTTGATGTAGCCTTTATTCAACAACTCCATTACTTGCCTATGTAACTCTTCATACTCTTTAGGACTCATATGGTAGTGAGCCTTGTTGGGAAGATGAGAACCGGGGATCAAATCAATTTGATGTTGAATATCTCTTAAAGGAGGGAGACCAATGGGTAACTCATCAGGTGTGACATCCCTGATTTCCTCCAAGAGAGGTTCTAACTCACTAGGCACATTGAAAGACTTTTCCAAATCTTTCGCCACTAGCATGCACATAATCCTCCCACTAGTCTCACTTTCTTTTGCAAACTTAGATGAAGTGAGAAAATTGCTACTCTCCTCTTGTAAAGATTTGGGTGCCTTTTCCTCTTTACTAGGCAAAAGAACAATCTTTACTTTTCCCATCCAAAAGGTGTATGTATTTTATGACCATCATGGGTGACATTTCTATCATATTGCCATGTCCTTCCTAAGAGTATGTGACACACATCCATAGGAACTACATCACACCAAACTTGATCATAGTAATTCTTACCCATAGAAAATGAAACTAAACATCGCTTAGTAACTTTTACCTCATTACTCTTCTTGAACCATGCAATCTGATAGGGCTTTGGATGTGATTCGGTTTTGAGCTTGAGCTTGTTCACCATTTCATGAGATACAATGTTCTCACAACTCCCACCATCGGTCATAATGGTGCAAAATTTTTCATGAGATTTGCATCGAGTCTTGAAAATAATGGAACGAAGCCAATCATCATCGATCACAATGGTAGCAAGATCCTCATCATATATGGGCTGATTTGAATCATCAACAAGATCCTCATCATTTTCTTCATCACCGAAGGCTACCACTTGCCTCTTTGGACAATCTTTATAATGATGGCCAACTTGACCACACTTGAAACAAGTATTTGGATTGTTGGGACGATTGGGCTGATTTCTAACTTGATGTGTAGGGGCTGATTTTGTAGAATTTTTGTTGAAATATTCGGACCTTGACTCTGTACCTCCACCATGTGAAGATTCACCTTTAAAAGAAGGATAGAGACTATGAACATCCAGATACTTCTTAGCACCACGATGAGCAAGCTTAGCGTCCACCTTCAAGGCTAGTTGATATGCATCATTGATACTCAATGATCAGTGCATTTCCACCTCATCACGAATAGAAAACTTCAAACCATCAACATACCTTGCCACACGTTGATCTTCACCCTCTTAAATATCATTATGAGCCATGAGTTTGTAGAATTCTTCAGTGTAGTCCAACGCACTCTTGGATTGTTGGCGTAAGTTGTTGAATTAAGAAAAGATAATTTGAGAAAAATCCAGTGGAAGAAATTTCTCCTTAAGCCTTGATTTCATTTTCTCCCAAGAAGAAATCTTACGCTTTCCTTTGCGGATTCTCATCTTGTGAACTTTATTCCACCATGTTGAAGCGTAGCCACGAAGCTTTGTAGCCACAAGTTTGACACGTTGGCCTTCTGGTGTCTCCTTATAATCAAAGAACTTTTCAATGGCAGTAAACCATTTAAGAAACTTTTTGAGTTGTAGACGACCATGGAACTCCGTCAAATCAATCTTGACAGTGTCAAAATCATGATAGAACCTTCCCAACCTAGCCTCCTCACAAATATTGGTGAAAGGATTCACATCAGACTCGTCACTAGAACCTCCACAGCTTGACCCACCATGCTCACTACGAGCCTCTTGGAAATCGAGTCGCATGGTAAGTTGCTCAGTTTGTCTTCGAAGCGCTTGAAGTTCATTATCTCTTTCATCTCTCAAATCTTTCATCATTTGGTTGCCACGCCTTCCTCTACCTCTTTGCCGCCATGAAAATCGAATCGAAGCTAACCCAAGAGAGTAACGTTGGCTCTGATATTAGATGATGCGGATGCTTAAGAGGGAAGAAGAAGAGAAATAAGAACACAAGAACACATCAAAGAGATGATGGAGAAAATGGGAGCGAAGCTCAACCCAATTGATATTCCATTAATTACATACGTTATTCTAAATCCTAAATCCTAAATCCCTTCTCAGCATGGTTTCTAATCTTTTAAATAAAAGATAACCAAAGAAAATTCATCCAACTTCCTCCACAAGCTAACTTAAGGACAACTTAACATTCATTGCATTGGAACTCACTACTTTGACTAGTTTGGGAACCCACAGACACAGTCCACTAAAACTGCCATAACTTTCTAATCACTTGTCCGATTGTCGAGCACAAATACTTGTTAGAAAGATCTCAAAAAGACCTACAACTTTTTAGTTTACCACTTTCCATGATTCTGCCATTTAGAAGTCCAAAAATTAGGTTAAAAAACGGGCAACAATATAATTGCGGGAATGAACCTTGGAACTCCACCAAAATCACCTATGCATGACATGGCTGCCATTTTGGCACTGCATTAGCACCTCAACCGGTTTCACCCCCATGGATCCTGTCTCTTCTAATATATCCACCATATATTTCCTCTGGGACAAGGACAGACCACCACGTGAATAGGCTGCCTCAATTCCAAAGAAGAATCTGAGGCGACCAAGGTCTTTGGTGCAAAATTCATTATGAAGGAAGACCTTTAGTTTATGTATACCTTCCCTATTATCTCTAGTGAAAATGATGTCGTCCACGTAGACTATTAAGAAAATGTACCCACGATCAAATTGTGAGCCAAAAACTGAGTGGTCAACTGAACACTGCTTCATGCCAAAGCGCATAATCACCTAGCTAAATCGCCGAAACCCAGCTTTGGGAGATATTTTTAAGTCCATAGAGAGCTTGACGTAGACGACATACAAATACCTTCATCTCTCGCTGAGCAACATACACTGAAGGTTGCTCCATATCCCCATTGAGTTCACTCTGTGGAAACACACTTTTCACATATAACAAAGGTTTGAAATTTAGGTTTCGTTTTCGGCTGAGGCCGAAAACAAAATTTCGGTCGGAATTTCAGTTTCATTGGAAATTTCGGTTAAAATCATATAATTTCGGCCAAATTTTTTTATATTTTGGTTTCGATTTTAAATTTCGGTCCTGTCCGAAATCTGAAATTTTGGACCGAAAGTTCGGATTTCGGTTGAAATTTAAAACCATGCATGTAACTGATATTGGCCAGCCCATTCTCACAGCCAAATATATCAACACGCGGGATGGATATGATTTTCGCAACCGAAGAAAATGTTTCAGTGTAATTGTGCTTTCAAACGTTCAACCATCCCATATGGCAGATATTTAACTGACAACACCTAACGATATCCAACAATCTGAGTACCATGAGGAAGCGAGACGAACGACAAAGTACCATTGGAATGTATGCAACCATCTCAGCATCCATGCAAGCACGCCAATTTGGGTGAGCTAAGCCATTTGCAATAGATCTACGCACAACAAGTGAATACAATGCAAATAGAGATATATAATAGACAGTGGAAATCCGACCGAAACAATCTCAGAGATCAGATGTGCTGCAAAACATGAACGAGTGTGAGATACTACTGGAGAATAAACCGGAATGGAAGGAACATCAATTACCTAAGGGCACGATGTGGATCTGTCAGACTAGGAAGTCGGATGGTCGGGCGGGAGGCTTGTGTCATGTTGAGTTTGCACAAAACACCGAGGGCCACAAGTGTGAACCTGCAGTGGAGAAGGTGAGTGATCCATAGAAGTAGATGAGCGAGGAAGAGGCAGTCTAGTGTCAGGTAGAGGATCGTCCATAGAGTCAGAGAAGGGGTAGTCTCAAAGAAAGTAACATCCGAAGAAACATAGAGCGTTTGCAAGTGAGGACTGTAGCACTTATACCCCTTCTGGGTACGTGAGCAACCAATTAACACACATTTTTCAACACGATGGTCTAATTTGTCTAAGCCGTGGGACAAATTATGAACAAAGCAAACACAACCAAAGACGTGTGGGAGTAGGGGAAATGAATTCTTAGATGGGTGTAAGACAGAGAAAGGGGTCCAATTATTTAAGATAGAGGAAGGAAGACGACTAGCCAAGACGCTGGCAATGAGGACTAAGGACAACATCACCCCAATAAGGCTTAGGTACCCTCATCTGGAACATGAATGCGTGCCATATCGAGAATGTATCTTAGTTTCCTCTCTGCTACACCATTTTGCTGGTAGGTGTTGGCACAAAAGGACTGATGAAAGATGCATGACTCTCCAAGAACATCCGAAACCCATCACATGCAAAAAATTATTAATGCATTATCAGCATGGTTTTAAATTTCGGTTTCGGCTAAAATTTCGAAGTTATCCGAAACCGAAATTTCAGTCGAAATCCCAAAATTTCAGGCGAAATTTTGTATTGGCGGATGAAATCCCAGAATTTTAGGACGATTGAAATTACTGAAATTTCGGGCGAAATTTCGTTAATTTCGTTCGAAATTCGTTAACTAATAAAAAATTGTTATTTTATTATAAATTTCAACCAAATTCCCGAAATTTCCGAAATTTCGAACTAAATTTTGTAAATTTAGGGAATTTCGATTTCGGTACCTTTTCGTTTCGGTCGAATTTCGGTCGAAATTCAACGGAACATTGGCATTCATTACAAATCACAAAATAAAATATACAAAATGCAGAAAAGACTTCCAAACGGTTGTTAATAAAAAATAGCCATGTCATCCTTGAATAATCATCAACAAATACAATGAAATACTTAAAACCAAACAAGGATGCAGTCCGACATTGGCCCCAGATATCAAAATGTACTAACTCAATGTTGGACTTGAAATTTTACTAAAAAGGTCATAGTAGTAAAATCCCTTACTAAAGTAGGAAAAAAGGGAAAAACAATGGTTATGCATGATGTTATTCCTTAAAGTAAAAAGAATAAACATAAAAGTTAAAAAAAGAGCCCAGGACTAAGGGAAAAGAAATCTCTAAATTTTAGGGAGCAAAATAAGTCTCGCAAAAGGAAGAGATGAGTGACCCACTTTTCAAAAAGGAGGGAGTTACGTAATTCTCCACAGAAGAGGAAGTGGAGATCGTGAAGTTGAGAGATAAGGGGTGAGGTGGCAATTGCCTAACCACTTCAAGATGAATTCTATAATTAGAGGGAAGATCCTTCAACAAAGGGGATCGGATATTCTGGGCGAAAAAGCTACACGAAAGGAAAAACAGAAGAAAAAGAAAGGTAAGAAAAGATTTAGTCCAACAATTTCTTTTTTTCTTTTGCAGATTTTATCCAGGGAAGAAGACCTTTCTCTTTCATGAGAAGGATGAAGAAAATCCTTTTAGAATCTCTTCAAGAGACTTTCTGAAGGTACCTTTAGGATCTTTTCACAAAGACTTCCTAAAGGGAGAAAACCTTTCTATTCGGAGAAGACCTTTCTCTTCCGGGAGAAAGATGATAAAGACGACGGTTTCCCCCAAAAGATAAAGATGGTGGTTTCCCTAAAAGAAAGAAGACATTTCTCCTTCGGGAGAAAGAAGAAAATCCTTTTAGAATCTCTTTCCAAAGACTTTCTAAAGGTGCGTTTAGGATCTCTTCTCATAGACTCCCTAAAGGGAGAAGACCTTTCTCTTCCGGGAGAAAGATGATAAAGACGGCGATTTCCCTCAAAAGATAAAGATGACGGTGTCTCTAAGCGAAAGAAGATCTTTCTCCTTCGAGAGAAAGAAGAAAATCCCCTTTAGAATATCTTTTCAGAGACTCTCTAAAGGGCCCTTTTGGATCTCTTCCAAGAGAGTCCCTAAAAGGAGAAGACTTTTCTCCTCCAGGAGAAAGATGATGAAGATGACGGCTCCCCAAAGTGAAGATGAAGAAAGTTTAGGAAGATGAAGAAAGTCCCTAGTCCAAAGAAATTCCATTCGAAAGGATCTGATACAAAAAATCAGATCTTTGTGAAGGATAATTAATGCCATCTAATATGCCTTTTACTTTTGCTTTCTGGTTAGTACCGTACTCATAATAAAGAGAAAAGGCAAAGACAAGATTTCCCATGTGGTCTCTAAGAATACCTCCATCCTCTGAAGCACGGGTGCTTCAAAATGGCCCGCGTACCCGTATCGGGTGCGTATCCGACACGGGTGCGCTCGGGTGCGTGTCGGGTGCACACCCGATTAAAAAATCTTTTTTTTTTCTAATTTTTACGGTCGGGTGCGGTTGGGGTGCGCACCCCGACGCACTTGACACGTTTTTAAGTGTTTAAAAAAACGAACAAAAAAAGAGGCTGCCAATAGCAATTTGGGGGGGGGGGGGTTAAATTATATAAAAGGGGTTTTAAAACCCAAACCCCCTCACTCACACTCACGCAACTCTCTCCCTCACCCTCTCTGTCTCGTCCCTCACGGCCTCACCCTCTCTCGTCTGCATCTCTCTCTCTCTCTCTCTCTCTCCCTGCAACTCTCCTCTCTCACTCTCTCTCGGGCTTCTCTCATTTTCTCCTCTCCCTCTCGGTTTCTCCTCTCTCTCCCTGCAACTACTACCGCCGCCTCCGCCACCGTCGGAGCCCTAACCTAACCCTACTTAAAGGTACTCTCTCTCTCTCTACTTCTCTCTTTCTCTTTGTATCTCTCTCCAGTCTCTCTTTTTTTTTTAATCTCTACTCTCTTTCTCTCTCTCCTTTATTTTTATTTGTGATTTGCATTATTTTATTTGTTATTTGCCTAAAATATAGCCTAACCGATTGTGAGTCACATAAAAATCAATTTGGAGCTCACAATCGGTTGGCATAATCTTAAAATGGATTGTGATTTTGAAGCCCTAAACTGATTTTCAGTTTGGAGGTCACAATTGGGAATTTGGGATTTAGGGCTTTAGGGCCTAAAGCCCTAAATCCCAAATTTCCAATTGTGAACTTTCAGGCCATGTTAATTTGAGATTGTGACATTCAATTGGGAGCCCTTTAGGGCTCAATTAGAGGGGTTAGGTCATTAGGGCTTTAGCCTTTAGCCCTTACCCTTTAGGGCCATGTTAATTTAAGATTGTGACAATCGATTGGGAGCCCAAAACTGATTTTAGGAGTAAAAAATTATGTTTAATTTTGACCCCCAAAATCCGTTTTGGGCTCAATTAGAGGGGTTAGGTCGTTAGGGCTTTAGCCTTTACCCTTTAGGGCCATGTTAATTTAAGACTGTGACAATCGATTGGGAGCCCAAAACTGATTTTATGAGTCAAAATTATGTTTAATTTTGATTCCAATAACTTGATTTGGGCTCACAATTAGGGGCTTAGGGTTTAGACTTTAGACCATCAAGATATAAGATTATGAGTCTTGTGACAACCGATTGGGAGTCCAATTACCTTATTTGCGTACTAAATTTGTGTTTATTCTTTTAATAGAATGTCTTCATCCGGGGCTAGTAGCGCCCGCCCAAGCCACAAATGCACCACCTTCTACTTCTACTGATGAAGACCTCTCGAAGCCCTTATGGAGGTATGCCACTAGATTTGATAAATATCCTAAGGGTGGAGAGAATGTGAGATGGGAATGTAATTTTTGTCATAAGAGTTGGAATAGCTCCTACACAAGGGTTAGAGCGCACTTGTTGAAGGTATCAGGACAAGGAATCGGAGCGTGTCCTAAGGTGAAAGCAAATGACCTACTCGGAATGCAAAGGTTGGAGGAAGAATGCAAGGAGGCTATGAAGCAAAATGCTCCCAAGAGAGTGCCATTGCCGCCATCATCAAGTAGTGGATCATTGAGTTGCCCAAGTAGTATGTTTGTCCCTCCAAGTTTTGATCTAAAGAGGAGGAAGACAAGTGGTCCAAGTGGAAGTGTGAGTGCTATTGAAAAGGCATTTAACATGGCGGCCCGTGATCACCTACATGGCGAGATTGCTCGGATGTTTTACTCTAGTGGCTTGCCATTTCACCTAGCAAGGAACCTACACTATGCGAGTTCATACTCTTATGCGGCCAACAATCCAATTTCCGGTTATTTGCCTCCGGGGTACAACTTGCTAAGAACGACTCTACTACAAAAAGAGAGGGCAAATGTTGATAGGTTGTTGCAACCCCTTAGAGAGACATGGAAGGATAAAGGGGTGAGCATTGTTAGCGATGGATGGAGTGACTCACAAAGGCGGCCTCTCATTAACTTTATGGCGGTAACCGAGGGTAGGCCTATGTTTCTCAAGGCGGTAGATTGTTCGAGGGAGACAAAGGACAAACATTTCATTGCCAACTTGTTGAAGGAGGTAATTATGGAAGTTGGGCATGAAAATGTTGTCCAAGTAATTACCGACAACGCCGCAAATTGCAAGGCGGCCGGGCAACTTAGTGAGGCACAATTTCCTTCTATCTTTTGGACTCCATGTGTGGTGCACACCCTCAACCTTGCTTTGAAGAACATATGTGCGGCGAAGAATGTGGAAGCAAATCAAATTACATATGACGAATGTAGTTGGATAACGGATGTTTCGGGAGATGCTAGCATCATTAAGAATTTCATAATGAATCATTCCATGAGACTAGCCATATTCAACGAGTTCAACACTTTGAAGTTGCTTGCCGTGACGGAGACTCGATTTGCGAGTGTTATTGTTATGCTTAAGAGATTAAAACTTTTAAAGCAAGGTCTTCAAGCAATGGTTATTAGCGACAAATGGACTTGTTATAGGGAGGATGACATGGGAAAATCGAGGTTTGTAAAAGAGAAGGTGTTAGATGACGTATGGTGGGATTCTATCGACTACATACTCGCATTCACATCCCCCATCTATGACATGCTTAGAGAGTGTGACACGGATACTTCTTGACTTCACTTGGTTTATGATTTGTGGGATACCATGATAGAGAAAGTAAGGGCGGCAATATATAGGAAGGAAGGAAAGAGGAAAGAAGAGGAGTCCAAATTTTTTGACGTGGTGCACGAGATTCTTGTTGCTCGTTGGAACAAGAGCAACACTCCACTTCATTGCTTGGCTCATTCATTGAATCCAAGGTTAGGTGACTTAAAATTTATTTGGATTATTAGTTATTTATGTTTATTTCTAAGTTCTAACTTTTGACTTGAAATTTGAAGCTAAATTAGTTTTTTCTTTCTTAAAGGTATTATAGTGAGCAATGGCTTATTGAAGATTCAAGTCGGGTGCCTCCACATAAGGATGCAGAAATTTATACCGAGAGGATGAAGTGCTTCAAGAGGTACTTCACCAATTCCTCGGACCGCACAAGAGCTAATGTGGAGTTCGCGCAATTCTCCATGAAGTCCGGATTATTCAATGATGTTGATTCCATCAATGAACGGTTCACCATCAAGCCTCATGAGTGGTCGGCCATCCATGATACATGTGCCCCTATGCTTTAAAGCATAGCTTTGAAGATCCTTATGCAACCTTCATCGTCATCTTGTGCCGAGAGGAATTGCAGCACTTACTCTTTTCTGCATTCTCTCAAGAGGAACAAGATAACTCTCCAACGAGCTGAAGATTTGGTTTTCGTTCATAGCAATCTTCGGCTTCTCTCAAGACAAACTCCACAATATAAGCAAGGAGAGACAAAGATGTGGGACATAGGTGGAGATACATTTGATTCCTTCGAGGATGTAGGGGTACTTGAAGTTGCTAGTCTTTCTTTGGATGAGCCGGAGTTGGAGTCCATTGTTTTTACCGATGACGTAGAGGACGATGTTGTCGATATTGGAGATGAAGCGACTGACTTCTAGGATTGATGATGCATTGATGCTTTATGTTATTTTGGTGCTTTATGTTATTTTGGTGCTTTAATGATGAACTTAATCACGTATGAAATGAAGAGTAATATTAGAATTTTCCATTTTGGTGAATGGTGATGTTATTGTTATTTGATTGCTTTCCTATTTTGAAATTTTTTTTTTAATAAAAAATATTATTATATTCAACGCACCTGAACGCACCCGCACCCAAGTTTTTTGGAAAATCATGTACCCGTGTCGTGTCGCACCCGCACCCCGCACCCGTGCTTCATAGCCTCCATCACCAGATATGCCTGTATTTCCTTTTGAAACACCATTTGTTAAATTTGGTTGATATAATAATTTCTTATATTTGGTAAATATTTTTTATTTATTAATTTTAACTGTTCAAAACATATTTGGTTGTCGTGTCTTTCGAAACAAAACGTCGAAACAGATGAAACACTGAAATGTCTCATCCCATTGACCAAAATGAAATGCCCAACAAAACTGTATTCATAACTATTGGTCGTATTCACGCCGTAAGGGCATTTTGGTCTATTTGCAATATATATATATATATATATATATATATATATATATATATATATATATATACATATATAACATAGGGAGAGAGGATACGGCTTCTCTCTTCTCTCTTTCACGCCATTCTCTTCTTCCTTCCTCTCCTCTCATCCTCTTTCATCCTCACTTTCACTCACCATCACACCATGTAGAAAACTAACATGGTATTAGAGCTCCGGGTTGAAGATCAAGAGTTTCCTCTGTGAAGGCAAAGATACAATTACTATATCTTCATCAACCATAACTCCAACCATCGCATCCAAAACCTAAAATCCAAATCTTCAAATCCAAACCATAACCATCACCATTGGAAGTGACCTAAATCAATTCCTGCGCATAACCCAAAACCACATCTTCATCAACCCTAACCCTAACAGGACGCATCCAAAATCCAAATCTCCAAACCTAAACCATAATCATCACCACTGGAAGTGACCTAAATCAATTCCCAAAATACCAAGATATTTGGCAGAACCCAAATCCCAAAGTTTTTGATTTCGCATACAAATACTCAAATCCCCAAAATACTTGTGCACATATTTAAAAAAAAAACCCAGAATACCCAAAACCCTAAAAATCTTGTACGCATATTTCAAAAACTCAAAATAATTGTGCGCAATACCCAAAACCCAAAACCTTTCTTTCACAAACCCTAGCTGCCCCTCCCTTTCATTAATCTCATTCCCAACCCCAAACCCTCATTTGATTCTCCCCTAAACCCTAACCCTAATAGCTTCAAATGTGAGTTTTCTCTTAACCTTCACTCTAGACGATTTGTCCAACACGATTCCCTTCCTTTTTGTGGTACAATAATCCTCTTACTCTCAAGTTCTTCTCAAATTAGTCCTTAAACCATCTTTTCTGCATGTTCTAAACTTGTTTCTTTCCCAGTTTTCCTTCATCGTTGGTTCCGGGACATTGTTAGGTTATCCTACTTTCTTCCTTCTATGTTTTTGCTGTATCTCCGAGGGCATGGTTCGAACAAGTCAGTGATGTAGTCCTGCGCTTTGGTATGAACCAGTGTGTTGTTGATCATTCTGTTTTCAGCTACCAGTCCAGTGCTGCTTATATATTCTTGATTGTTTACGTGGATGATATTGTGATTACTAGAATGATAAAGGTGGAATACATAGATTGAAGACTTTCCTCAAGGGAAAATTCTCAACAAAAGACTTGAGCCTTCTCAGATATTTCCTTGGCATTGATGTCGCACTCTCTCGTGATGGTCTTTCTTTGTCATAGAGGAAGTATACTTTGTATATTCTAGAGGAGACGGGTTTCATGGGGATAAAACCAGCATCTATGCCTATGGATCCGAATGTAAAACTCCTTCCAGATCAAGGAGACTTGTTGGATGATCCATGTGGATACAAGAGACTAGTTGGGAAGTTAATTTATTTGACAGCCACTCGCCCTGATATCTCATATGCTGTAGGAGTGGTCAGTCAGTTTATGAGTTCTCCTCCCACCTCTCATTGGGCTGCAGTGATTCAGATTTTCAAATACTTGAACGGCACACCAGGAAAAGGCTTATGTTTTAGTAAAAATGGTCATGAGAGAGTAGAGGGATTTACTGATGCAGATTGGGCAGGGTTTCCAGCAGACAGGAGGTTGACAACTTGTTTCTGTACATTTGTTAGGTGATATGGTGTTTTGGAGAAGTAAAAAAGCAGGATATTGTATCTAAATCCAGTGCGAAAGCAGAATACAGAGCTGTGTCATATACTAGTGGAGAGTTGCTTTGGTTACGTTCTTTCCTATTAGAGATTGGTTTTCCACCTTCAGGACCATCACGATTGTATTGTGATAATAGATCTGCAATTCATATTGCCATCAACCTCGTCTTCCATGAGCGAACCAAACACATTGAAGTGGATTGCCATTTCATTCGTTAGAGAATTCAGGAGGAGAAATATGCACCATGTTCACTCGATCAACAGACCAGCTTGCGGATGTGTTCACTAAACCATTAGGGCGTGCTAGGTTAAAAGATGCTTGTAACAAGCTTGGTTCATACATTCCAGCTTGAGGGGGATTGTTGGTCGTATTCACGCCATAAGGGCATTTTGGTCTATTGGTATTATATATTACATTATATATAATGTGGGGAGAGAGGATACGACATCTCTCTTCTCTCTTTCATGCCATTCTCTTCTTCCTTCCCTCTTTTCTCATCCTCTTTCATCGTCTCTTTCCCTCACCATCACACCATGTAGGAAACTAACAATAACTAAGAATAAAAGCTCTATTATTTATAAGTTTTGGAGTTCGGTTTGATGTTTGAAACCTATCTAAACTAAGTCTGCTCACCCACCATTGGGCTTCTGAGCATTTATTAAAAAAAGGTCAATGTATTCATTTTTTGCCACTTAGCACTGGAAATATCTTATTACTTTCAAGTTGATCGTTTGTGGCTATTGCTAGTTGGTTTATTATTCTCATGATCTAATTATTACATTATACATGTGAATTGCTAATTGGAGGGACTGCTAGCTGTTCATTTAGAAATGATGGGACTTTGTCATCTTGTAGCTCTGTTCTAAACTTTTCCTTGACTATTCGTCTCATCTAGTATATCTGTTTTCACTTCAAATTTCTGAAATAATTTTACATACTCATTTATAGTCTCAACATCCCATCTCATGTTATTTAATTGTTTTACTCTGTAAATTGACATCATATAAATCAGCGACATCAAAATCATAGTTCTTAGCTTTCTAAATTTAATATGACTTTCCAAATGTTGTTTGACATACTGAGGCGGTTCTTGAAATAATCAATTTATTGTTAAAATTGTAGCTTTTCGTTTTATGTGCTTGCCTTCCGAAGAGACTGTCTTTTTCATCTTTTTCCTTTGGCATTGTGCTTTCCTGTATACTTTGGAGTTGTCAGAAGGTATTTTTTTCATGCTAATTGTTATTTTTTTGCCTTTTCCATTTGTTTTTTTTATTATTATTGAAGACTTTCCGCTGATATGCCCAAACCGGAAAAGGTTCTAGTTGTTGAAAGAGTTATCGAGTCTTTGGGACTACAAGCAGTACGAGATTCCTTGGTTGGAACGGTGGAGAAGCGGGGAATCTCAGGAGGGCAAAGGAAAAGAGTAAATGTCGGGTTGGAGATGGTAATGGAACCTTCACTCTTGATTCTAGATGAACCTACATCTGGTCTTGACAGTTCTTCTTCTCAATTGCTTATTAGAGCTCTTCGTCGTGAGGCTCTTGAAGCTGTAAACATCTGCATGGTGGTTCACCAACCTAGGTAAATTGTTAAATTCATTTAGAATGACTTTTAATTAGTATGTTTTGTTTTTCTTTTTTTGTTACGTCTTATATTTTTGAAATCATTTGAAACAAGAGATGAGAAACTGCCTGGAGGGCAAATCTAGTAAAATATTCCCCTTCTATCTACAAGTGAATGCACAAATGACATTAATTTTCCAGCCTAAATCTCATAGATTTCAAGAATGTGAAAATCTGCTTTGCAATAGCTGTGGACATTAGAGTTCCGAACTTTCGAAGATTTTCCAAAACTCACAAGAATCAGCCAATGATTTATCAAGATCAATCCATGGTTTCACGTTTCGGTTTCGGAATGCATTTCGGTCTTCACCGAAATTTCAAAATTTCGTCCGAAATCCAATGAAATCAAATTAACGGCTATTTTATAGCGTACAGAAGCCAAATTTTTGATAATTTCGCCCGAAGTTTCTGGATAATATTAAATAATTATCAAAAATCGAGATTTTTGGGTGAAATCCCTTAATGGGATAAACCAAATTTCGGCCGAAATTTCGGATTTCGGTGAAAATTTAAAACCATGGATCAATCACTTAATGACATGCGTTGTCACACATGTCTAGAATAGTAAGATCCATTCTAAACTGAAAATATATATGACATACGCATGTACTTCAAATAAACACAAGATGTAGGTAAAATGTCGGTCCATTAATTATATCATAAAGAAAGTACAATATATGAATGAAAATACTCGAAATCTAAAGAAATTTCTAATAGACAAATAAAAAAAAAATTTCGAAGAGAAAAAATCCGACTCTGTTAATTTGAAGATCAGGCAAGAATAACTCACACAAAATTTTAGAAGCTGACATGCATATATTATAAGGTTTTTTTTAAAAAAAAATGTTCTTTCCCTATTTTTAAAGGATTTCCTAATAAATTAAAGAAAATAATTAATTTTTGAAGGGAAAGCAAAAGTTGACTCTGTCAGTCGCGAAATTTCATCTAGTATGTGTGATTAATTTTTTTTAAAATAAATGTACTTTTCTCCATTTCTTTCCATTTTTGTTTTGATTCTTTACTTTTCCCTATTTTCAAAAGGGAGAATGATTTTTTAAACCCCATGTATGATGATGCGCCCCCCTTTTAACGTGAATTGTGGGCAGACTTAATTCTTTTTTATGTCAAATCATGTTAAAAGGGGGGCGCATCATCCTTGGGGCGGGGGGGGGGGGGGTGAAAATATCATTGCCCATTTCAAAACTATTAATCCATAAAAATAAAAAAAATTCATGCACAAGTACATGTGCAAATGCATTAAATCAACAATTAGTTGTTGTATTTTGATTTAAAACTTGATATGCTTATTGGAGTTATTTAATTTAAATACTACAGTGATAGCGCTTCGGGCGACATGATTGAAATGGTGCAGAAATTTTTGCATGTTGACTGAAATATTTTGTTTCGGTGGGGATGGAAATGGAAACATGTTGCTCTTTTTGTGTCGGTTTTGGTTGACATTATGAACCGTGGTGACCTGCGGATCACTATTTTGGAGATGAAGCTGGACTTCCAAAGCTTGTTTCTTCAATAATCCTAGTGATGCGGTTTCCCTTAGTTTTGTTATGAGAGCGATTGGAAGTGTCTTATTGTTCCAAAAAAATTGCTCATTTATTATTCTATTACCAAAAACTAATATATATATGAGAAAACGGTTCCTACACATGTGTAGAGAGTTCTCTACACACTAGCTTAAAACACAGTGGGGGCCCACATTGTTTGGGTGATCCAAGCCATCCATTTTAAAGGCCCTCACATAGATAGGGTGTCTACAAAAAATCAGATCCATAGGATCATCCCAACCCTACGATTTGTGGATGTAAAATGGATGTCTGTAAACCTTCACAAATTAGTCCATCTTTTGCCTCCACATTTCGAATGGTTAGGATGATCCTATGGATCTGATTTTTTGTGGACACCCTATCTATGTGAGGGCCTTAAAAATGAATGGTTTGGATCACCCAAACAATGTGGGCCCCCACTGTATTTTAAGCTAGTGTGTAGATAACTTATCTACACATGTGTGTAGGAACCGTTTTCTCTCTCTCTCTCTCTCTCTCTCTCTCTCTCTCTTTATATATATATATATATATATATATATATATATATATATATATATATATATATATATATATATATATATATATATATATATATATCTGTGTGTGTGTTTCTATATGTATATATGCTCTTTATGCGTTCTCACTTTACCACCATCTCAATGCCGTGAAACTTTGATTGGTGGAAGCCAGTTCATGAAGATTCTCCCTTTTCTTACATGTTCTCTTTTTGGTAAGGGTCCGTATCTCAACAAATGAACATTTCTCTAAGCTTCTCATGTAGCTTATACATTATTCGAATATATTGACCTAACCTGTTTATGTTTTTGATATACTAGTAAAAATGCACGTGCGTAATGCATGTGTGACTAAGAAATTATGATAGAAAAAAGAAGAAAATAGATGCCATGAAATGAAATAAAAAAATTAAAACAGAAAATGTTATTTTTCATATTGTTTGTTAGTGAAATTGAAATCTTACGCTAGATGAACCTAGGTAAGTTCTAGTCACAATCCAATCACTTAGGCCCTGTTCGTTTGAGATTATGAGTTATGACAACTGATTGTGAGTGTCAAACTGATTGACGAAATTGACGAATAGATTTTTCATGTTCTGAAAATAGGCTACTTTTCATGTTTAACTTGAAAAAGATCTTAAGGCCGCGCCCAAATAAGAGCAAACATCAAGCACATAACTGAATTCATTGTGATTGAACACCTTTCGTTGTGCCATCTGTGAAGCGACACTGGTAAAAAGAAAAAAAGATGAAAGTATTAGAGGTAATGACATAGAAAGCAGTCAGCTATATGGCTCGCTTTCAGAAACATGGCTTAGGAAAAATCTTAATGTAGCCAGAAACCTTGTCTAGGAAAAAGGAAAAAATGAAGAAATTATGTTGTCCATAAAATTTTTCATGGATGGTAGGAAATAAACATGAGAATTTACATGCTTTAGGCCTTGGTGATCCACTACTTTAAAGTTATAATTGAGGTGCAGGGAAAGGACAACCCTTTGATCATGTCTTCAATTAGTTTTCATTTGGAGCACGCTAAATTCAAAACATCAAAAATCCAATAACCGACTCCAACCTATATAAGAAAAGAAAAACAACCCCAGTTTCAACTTGGTGCTCTTACCCCTGTAACTCGAAAAAACATATAATTTCAATACAGTTTGGAGAGACTAATCGGCCTTCCCCTCTGCGGAAGAAAAAGAGAAGAAAAAACACCGTTAATACGAGGCGGGAGGAGAGGGTTTTACATGAGCAGACATGGAAGACTGATTATCATAACCTCTTGAAACCGGCAATATCAATGAAAAAATACCAAAATGAGGAAAAATAAATAAATGCCCAGTTCGTATTTCGCATTAAAAAATCAGTCCAACGGAAAATCTGATTTCTTGAAAACCTGATGCCCAGAACTTAAAAGGAAGCCTGATGCCCAGAGATATACGGTAGATACCTCATATTTAATAACGGCCAGCAAAGAAATCATAAAAGTAGTCCTCTTTGTTGCCAGGCCTTTACCCTCTTGACACCGAGTGAGAAATACGCCGTTGCCAGGAAGAAGTGCCGTCTTTGATGGAGATGAAGGCTGTGGCCTGTAACTTCATTTCTTAATTGGGGCAATAAAAATGGGTATTCCTTTGGAATTGGAAACGTTACATTGGAAGGCAACTTTAGAATACGAAACATTCAGCAAACATTATGCGGTTTTGGAAATACCCATCAACACGAATCAGTTAGTATCATTTAATACCAATGAACGTGTATTTGGAAAGAGGAGAGATATTCGCGCAGAAGATTATGAAAAGATTTAATAAAGATAGCAATTATTTAGGAAAGATAATAAATCCTTTTGTAATCTCTATAATTACAGATGTAAAGCAGATAAATGCATTTAAATGATAAATGTATATTCATGAGAGAGAGATATGGGATATGTTTGGAAAAGATTCCTCCTTCGGTAAGTCATTGAGAGACACGATTAAATTCCAACTTTAGAAAATGACTTTTTAAATTCCAACTTTTGGAACTCAAAACGTTTAAAACGGGATGCATGGGGTGCCACGTGGCACAGTTATATATATATATATATATATATATATATAATTATTATATGATTAGATTAGATTGCAAATGCAAATGACAAAAATGCCCTGAGATGTGGGATACAATTGGAATTATGGCAGTAGGACACAAGCGGAAATAAAAGCAAAGGATGGAAGAAAATAACCCATCATTTTTTGCCTTTATATATAGTAGTTAGATTATAACCATACTATCATGTAAAAAATTAAAATTTGAAAATTAATTGAAATATTTTGGCGAACCCAATAATCTTTCTTTTTGAGGTTTGCTGAATTCGACACTTGATATCCGTGCCGAATTCCGGCACTCTACCAGTATTGATGCAACTTAGCGTCTAACATTTAAGCATATCACCCTAGCCCTTCTATCAACTGTGAAACAACCAGTTACTCCAAAAGCTTAAGCTGTTGGAGAAGGTGTATTTATTCTTGTATACATTAACACTCCCCCTCACGTGCGGCCCCTCTTTCTTTGGGTTGGCCTACACATGGCACACGTGGCCCCACTTTTGTGTTGCGCATTGCATGTGGATTTTTTTATATCAGGGAGGTTTGAACTCATGACCTTTTACTCTGATACCATGTGAAACAACCAATTACTCCCAAAGCTTAAGCTGTTGGAGAAGGCGTTATTTATTCTTTTGTACTTTTAGCATCAACAATAACTTGAAGGGGAGCTTGGACAAGTCCTTAACATGACGATCGTTGCACCATAGATCATGACAGAATTTGCCCTTTACCAAATCTGAATATGATGCCCTCTCTAAAGTCTTATGAAATGTTATAGATATCTCTCCATTCATCGGAGTCCAGCATGCTAGAGTGCTCCCTAGTCAACCATCCACCCCACACAACACCATGTTTACTGGCTATCACAAAAGACTCTCTTCCTCATAGAATTCATTTTTCTTACATTGCCTAAAATAGATTGCATGTACATTGACTTTATATTCTTTTCATTAAACAAATTGTAAAAGGGTAATTTTCTGGTTCAGCTATGCGTTATTCAAGATGTTTGATGACTTGATACTCCTAGCCAAAGGTGGACTTACTGTGTATCATGGATCGGTGAAGAAAGTTGAAGAGTACTTTGCAAATCTTGGGATTAATGTCCCTGACCGTGTTACTCCTCCAGACCACTACATAGACATTTTGGAGGGTATAGTAAAGCCAAGCACAAGCACAAGCTCAAGCGTGAGTTATAAACAACTGCCCATCAGATGGATGCTCCATAATAAGTACGAAATACCACCAGACATGCAAAATAATGCTGCTGGCATTGATACAAATATAAAAGGTGCAAATTTGAATAATGAAACAAATCCTGTTAATGTCGGATCAACGGAACAATCGTTTGCTGGAGAATTATGGCAGGATGTCAAGTGTACCGTTGAGCTCAAACGGGACAAAATACAGCATAATTTCTTAGTATCCAAGGACTTATCCGACCGAAAAACTCCTAGTGTATCCCGGCAATACAGATACTTTCTTGGGAGGTAACTTTCACAACTTTATTCTCTTACACATACATATAAGCAATCTTTATATTTTTTTTCATATTTAATTATTTGTCAGAACCATTGGAAAATGTAGAAACTTATTTATCAGGATAGGAGCCAAGCGGTCTGTCATGATTTTGGAAAGAATTTGATATGAAAAACTGCATAGACTGATAGGACGAAGACCTCTTTTTGGAAGAGTCACTGTGACTGGGAAAAAGCACTCTTAAGCTCGACTATCCTTTCTGGTAACTACTAGTCTTGTCGCCAAGGTTTTAAATCTCAGTTTCGGTTTCGGTTTCAGTCATCAGTGAAACCACGTTTCAGTTTCGGTACGAAATTTCGGACGAAATCTTGTAAAAATTTCACCGAAATTTCCGAAACGTTTTACTAAAATTTCCAAAATTTCGGGTGAAACTTTGTACTTAACCGAAACGTTTCACCCGAAATTTCCGAATTTCCGATTCAGTGTGGATTTCGTTTCGTTTTCCAATGAAACCGAAATATTCCGTCCAAAACGAAACGTTTCGGCTGAAATTTAAAACCATACCCTTGTCGCTAGTCATGGGCTGCGCCACCTATTCTCAACCCATGCATCGGTGTTCCCCGTCTAGTATTGCACTGGAGAGCTCTCCCGGTTATATACCTTTCAGTGACCAAAACATCTTTCCTAAGGTTTGCTGGATTGTTGTAATGGCAATTGGATTTGATTGGTATTCTGATGTGGGGCTTTCTTTACTTCAATTGCACATGGTCTTAAAGCTAGGAAGGGGCATGCGTTTCCTTATAGTCTCACACAATTGATTCTATAGTGGAATATTTGTATTTTTTAGAACAAAATTTTCATTCCTTTCACCATGCTTTGTAGGAAATTTACTGGGTAGAGTAGTTTGATTGTTCTGCAAAGTTGAACTAAAATTGCGTGTGTTGGGGTCATGTATTTAAATTTCGTTTGTAGTTTCGGTTCCGGCCTTGACCGAAACCGAAATTTCGAATTAATACTATATTTAAAAAAAATATTAATTTCTTGAAATTTTGGCCGAAAACGAGTAATAAAAAAAGTATTATTTTATAATTTACAAAATTTCTGAAATTTTGGATTAATACTATATTTTAAAAAAATTCAATTTCTTGAAATTTCGGCCGAAATTTGGGAAATCCGAAATTTTGGATTTCGTGAAATTTCGGTTTCAATCCCAAACCGAAATCCAAAATTTCGGATTTCGGCCGAAATTTAAAACCATGGTTGGGGGTTGGGTGGTTGTGGTGGTGGTGTGGGTGGGTGGGTGGGAGAGTTGGTGGATTTTTTTTTTGGGCATGGAGTGGTTGGTTCTCAGTTCAAAATATATTTTGGCTAAAGTTTCATGAATTGTTGAGCTACAGATTTCTAACACTTTAATTTTTTTTATCCCAGAGTCGGCAAGCAGCGCCTACGAGAAGCCAGAATACAAGCAGTGGATTTTCTGATCTTGTTGCTTGCTGGAGCCTGCTTAGGAACACTTGCTAAAGTGAGTGATGAAACGTTTGGGGCGCTTGGTTACACCTATACCGTAATTGCAGTATGTAAGTTCAAAAACTTACATTAATATATATATATATATATATATATATATATATATATATATATATATATATATATATATATTTTTTTTTTTTTTTTTGAAAATTGACATATTTTTATTAATACTATGAAAATTACATTAGGGACCAGGAGTCCCACCTGGCATTACATAGTATCAAATAAAGCTTGCCGGCATACCCTGAGCCAGAAAGACTGAACAAAAACAACACAAATATGGGCCCTTTCTTCCTGAACCACGCCATGGGCGAGTCAAAAAAAACTAAACATTCCCCGACCATGCCCAGCCAACTGCCCTGCACTACAATCATTCCAACCTACATCCATCATCTTCCTCAAATAGCCTCCAAAAAAACCCCAACACTTTTTTAGCAGCGACACCACCACATTCCTTTACTAACAGCAACGTAGAAGAACTTCTAGGCAGCATTGCCTCGACAAGCGAAAGACCATGGTCTCTCAAGCTATTGAGGATCTAATACTTTCCTCGGCGCACCTGGAATCTGATATATGGGACAATTACTCCTGCTATCTCTCCAATCCACCATTCTAAAGTATCACCTTAACACCGACCAACAGAACTAAAACCAACTTCATGGATCCCACAAACTAAATAACAAAACACCTAACTTCCCCTTTGAACATCCCTTTTTCCTTCCTCACTCTACTAGTAATTATAAACAACAAACATAACCATATCAATACTCAGCACTTCATTGGAGACAAGTATTTGAAACCCTTAGTACCCCACTACTCTTAACCAAAAACCTAAAAATTACAATCGTCCAAGGGTCAACTACTGAATTAACCATAAATGGGGCCTATCCTACCAGATTTGGAGTAGAATTTTAGGAGGTTCACCAATTTGTTGTTTATCTTCTTTGACCCTAATTTTGTAACTAAAATATTCTCCAATATATTCATAAGGACATTTTCTTGAGATCTTGGCCCACTAGCCAAGGGATTTGAACCATCATAATATCCGCCAGGGGCTCGATAGTCAAAACTCTTCCTTGTTTTTGGGTGAAAGCCAATTGACTTGATAATCTTAACGGGTGCACCAAGGCAGGCAACTTTCCGCCTAGGGGCAGGGTATTTTGGCTTAGATGTCTCGGGCCTTGCAAACGGTAAGCCTGATTGATCGCTTTCAGGACCCACCACACCTTCATCGAGGCAAGCCATTGGCACTTCCTTGGGCGGCAAAACCAGAAGATTCAATTGGTTAGATTTGAAATTTGAAATCCAAACGGGATCCAGAGGCTCACCAGGAGACCACCTTTGACTTGCCGGCGATCGAAAATCCGATCCTGGAAGGCCTAAGGAGGATATGGGAATATGAGACATTTCTTCCCCTGGGAGTTCAACCCCAATAGTATAGGTCTGGTCAAGAACTTTTATTTTAAAACAGGATCTAGGGAGGTGCCAACGTGGGGCTAGAATTTTGGCCAAGACATAACTCATGTAGTTTTGGTGATTGCCTTCCATCTTGGTTTCTACAACCTTACCAAAGAGACCCCTTATAGCCTCCACCGTTGAAACAGCCCAAGTGTGTAAAGGGATGCCATAAAAGTGAACCCAGTGAGCTTCCTCACCTTGAATAAACTTCCTTTTCCATGGTGAGAGGGAGAGCAAATGATTACCCAAAGCTGCAAATCCCTTAGCAAGGATCTGTGATGCTTGTGATTCTGTTTCAAACATAAAGAGAATTTCATTCTTCGCCAATATAGAAGGGCAATGTAAAGATGAGATATCCCAAGACTTTTGTGCCCATTCCCAAAGCTCCTGCAAGGTCCCATTATGATTTTTCTTTTTCCCTATTAGGCAAGCTCTTAGTAAACCCATTCGTGTGTCCACTTCCTTGCCCGAGACAGATAAAAATGGACTCCCTGAACTTCTGTGGTGATAAATTTTGCCTGAATCGGGCCAACAATCTTCCTCACCACCATTGGATTCTACCCTAGAAGGTGAGCTAGCATGAGGAACCCACTTCGAGGGGATTCTGGCCTGATGACACCAGCGATATTCATTCCGCCATATGAAATTAAGATATTGACAGGGAGAGCAGAACCATACAACAGATCTGTTACCTTGATTTGGCTTAGAACTCCCTGTAGGCCTTCTCCCACCGTCCAGAGGCAAACAAGGTGAAGGGATCGAAAGCATCTTCTACATTTATCCCGCCAGCCGAAGTTGTAGTACAGACAATAGGGGCATTGCCAATCCTCCGCCTTTTTCATTTCTCGCATTCCGCAGCTCCACGTCTAACTATATATTTGTCAACTTTAAGTTCCTTTTAACATTTCAAAAAAAAAAAAACTTTAAGTTGCGTTTTGAAGCTGTAGCCATATTCTGATATGCTCATAATTTTTTATGAACTGCCATATTCCATGCTTTTATAAGTTTTTGTTATGTCAAACTTAGTTCAACTTTTAGAAATGACAAAATAATTTGTGTTTGCTCTGAGTTGCAGATATAATTATAAATGTTATAGTATAAAAGATTAAATAACACCATCTCCAATGGCTTAAGCTCTTGCAGTAATTGGTTGTTTCACATGGTATCAGAGCAAAGGTCTTGGGTTCAAAACTCCTTGATATTAAAAATCCACTTGTAACGGCCAACCCAAAAGTGGGGCCACATTTGCCACATGTAGGCCTACCCTAAAAAGAGGGGCCACATGTGAGGGGGAGTGTTAAAGTATAAAAGATTAATTAACACCCTCTCCAACAGCTTAAGATTTGGAGTAATTCGTTGTTTCACACTAAATTATACTGTATGAAAATTAGGAAGGTTGATGTATATATCCTGTCAATATCCTGTACAGATTATGTGGCTTGGGTGGAGAGGAAAGGGTCGTGTATTTTCATTAGCCAAAAATATAGGACAATTGTCCTATGTAACAAAGTACATTACCAAATGAGAAAATTGCCAGTGTGACATAAGAAATGGAACATACAGAAATATCCTGATACTTCTTCTCAAGCTAATGTGTTTCATGAAACATAACTTCTCATTGAAATATTCATTCTTATCTTCAACAACTCTATAAATATCATCAATTTGATATTGAATGCATATCCACTTGGGAGTTATCTCCCCATTTTCCACTTTCTTATATATAAAATGATTAGCCTCAATCAAGGTTTTAAAATTTGATTTCGGTTTCAGCCGCCGAGGAAATGGAAACGTTTCGATTTCAGCTGAAAATTTCGGTGAAAATCATGTAAAATCATGGAGACGTATGGAAATGTATACAAATGATAGACTTTTAAGATGAAACTTCATGAAATGCTAGAATAAGCTCAAATACACACTTAGAAACAATCACATAAGCAAGACAACCATTCATAATAGTTTAACAATCCCTCTCCCACGCTCCCTCACCATTGGGTAAGCTAATATTCGAGGAAAACATAAATTGATGGTAGCCAAATGCGCCCTTACATGAAAAAACTCCTGGAGCCAATATTGGAAGATGGTCAGAGATGCTCAGAGATGGTCGGAGGACTGGCAGTTTTCCTTTTGTTGTTACCAAAACTTCAGATGGCGAAAAAGATGTCGAATTTGTAACCAAGAGAGAAGGAAATCGGCCTTGATGTTTAAGTGGGGAGTCGCATCTACAGGGAGACTGAAATCAGAGGTAGGTTCTACCCATGGAAATTGGCTCTGCTTTCCCTGTAGGTACACTAATTTCAAATGGAGGGATAAATGCCGATGGTGTCGCCAGTTTAGGACATCTTCCTCTTGGGTACCTCGTACTCGCCCCTTATCCCGATGGGAGGGGGATCTTGATGAGAGCAATTGTTGGCCTGATTCTGGTACAATCACTTCACAAGAGACTGGAGGTTACCCGATTTTAACCATATCGGGTAGGGAAGTAGGTATCTGGATGGATTCTCTTAAAGCGTGTTTGAGAAGGAAAAAGAAAGACTACAAAGGCCCCTTAGAGGACATCTGGATTTGGGCACAAAAGCTTTGGGTAATTCCATCCTTACAGTGCCCTTGTACATTGGCGGAGGATGAATTCTTGTTTATGTTCGAATCAGAACTACAGGCCTCACTGGTCCTCTCCAAAGGCCTGGAAGCTCTGGGGAATATCATTTGAGCTCCCTGTCACCATGGAATAAGGAATTTATTCATGGTGAGGAACCTTTGTGGGTTAATTTTTTTGGTATCCCTTTACACGTTTGGACTGTATCTACAGCGGAGGCCTTAGGAAATCTTTTTGGTAATGTCCTGGAAATAAAGATGGAAGGTAGGCACCAACAGTGTATGAGCCTTGTTTCGGCCAAAATTTTAGCCCCCGGTCATCCGTTAAAATTAAGGTTCTTGATCATGTCTATTCCATTGGGATTGAAATTCAGGACAAAACAGACGGCTCTTTTCCGACTAAATTCCCTTCGGGCTCTGTAAGTTTGGATTTTCCGTCATTGCCGTCGACAGAAGCTCATCTGAAGCTCTCCGGTGATCGCTCGTCCCCTATTTTGAATTCAAATTATGAATCGGTCCTGGGCACGTTGCCCAAGGTCGGATCTGAATTTGTTTTTGGGTCTGCCTTACCTCTAAGTGAGTCTTTCCAGCCTTTCATTAGTAGGATCCGGGTCAGTTGACCTTCCTGCCCCTAGGCGGAAAGTATCGTGGCGGGACCTATCTACCAAGTTGAGCAAAAGAGGTGCCCATCAAGTTAAAACAAGGAACTTCGCCTCTGGTGAGACCACCCCTAATCTCAAGGCGAAGTTGGCAGGATCAAAACCTTGTTCAACCTATTTGGCGAAGTCTGTGGGTGCTTTAAGGGGGCTCAATACAAATAGGCTCTTAAAGCCTATCAAATTAGCTTCCAATCGTCCCAGCATTGGATTCGCTTTTGCATAATTCACTTTCAGCCTCTGCCACGTGTCACTTTTTGAGTTTGGCGGTTTTGTTCGGGGGCCCACGCCTTAGTGTTTTCTTGGTAATGCGAGGCCTTAAGGTGCTTTCGTGGAGTACAAGCTTCCTTTTTTAATAATTGGAAATAGAGCGACGTGTCTTCTTGTCCTGTGGACACTTCTCTCCTCCCGTAGTAGTTGTCATAATTATAAAGGGGCGCGATTTATAACACTTGGGGTCTGGGTCTTTAGGGCATCTGGGGTATCGAGATTGAAGAACAGTAAGATTAGTATAAGAAAGTAGTTGGAGTCACTAGATTGGTGGGTAATTTGATCTTCAACCAACAGGTATGGATAACGAATCTTCTTTGTCCTCTGGAGGTAGGAATAGGAGGTATCTCATGGAGATTATGGTACTAGAAAACATTCTCATGAGAATGAGGACGATGATTTTTGATGAAGAGAAGGCCTTTATTAACGATCCGACCCATAAAGAGTTATCGGGGGATCTTCTCCTTAAGCAGTGGGATTTATTTATCCCAGAGGCTGTAGATCGACCTTTCACCATGCTTAGGCTCTATGGGACGGAATCCGTCAAGGACACCCATTCGCCCTTGTACGATCATCCTTTCTTCCAACTGATGCTAAGCGAGGAAAGGGCTGCGAGGCGGCTGAATTGGGAGGCCAACAGGATTGTAGGCATCCGTTTGGTGGAAGAGAGGATCGCCAGCAGAAAAAATCTTGTTTTCTTGAATCGGTTGCCGGAGCATCTTCTCATTGATATGCCAGATTTTTCATTTAAGCACATCATGGATAAGTTGGAGAAGTGCTCAGCATAATAGAGCTGGTTATAGTCTATTAGGGTGTCCTGAAGGGACTCACGAAGATGCGGGAAGGATTGTGGGGAATTTTGCAAAGAAATGGTGCAAGCTAACAGAAAGTCGAAGGAAGGAAAAGATGCATGACTGGTTTTTGTTACTTTAAGGCTTCACTCTAGTTTGGTATGCCCATTCCAGTGCTCACTGATATCTTGTACTGCAGGGGGATTACTCGTCCCTCTTGCTTCTCTAACTTCAATGAAATATGTCACTTTTCAAAAAAATTAATAGTTTAACAACATCAAACACCTACTGATGCACTATCGCGCATGTATGATTATTCAGAACATGCAACATTCCGCATGTAATTCATATAAATATTAATCATATAACATATACTAATATCGTATACCACTAATACACTTACGGTTTAGGTTTCAGTATATGTTTCGGTTTCGATATGCACTTCTGTGTGGATGAATATAGAAACACTTTTGTCGCTTTGTGTCGGTTTCGGTGGAAATTTAGAACCATTGTCTCAACATGCTATGTAATGGCACGGAAAACTGGATTTTGGGGACTGTTTAATTGCACTTTGATATGTAATATATAATCATAGATCATGGAATTGATTCGTAAGACTATCTTTGAGATACTTATGCTGACTTGGCTAATTAGTGTGCATTATTGTTTTTTCTTGGAGCACTTTTTGTATCTGGAAGTACTTGTGAATTGTGCTTTGGTTGTTTTGTTTGTAAGTTGCTTTTAAAGGTAGGCCAACATGGAAATCGGGTTTGGAATCCACTTCCGCCTTCATCTTTGCAATGTCCTCATCCTCTGCCGAAGCTACCTTTATAGCCTCCACAATATCTAACTGGACTCGAAGATTGGCAATGAAAGAACTGTTACCAACTTCACAAGTCCCCAAATCCAAATCGCTGAACTGCTCTAACAACTTCCACTCTTCCATCATCAAATAAGATAAATTTACGTGCCCCTGCCTGCTAAGCGCATCTGTCACAATTTTCGTTTTCCCCGGATGATAGCTCAATGTAAAGTCATAATCTTTAAGGAATTCGAGCCATCTCTTCTGACGCATATTCAACTCTTTTTGATCAAAGAGATATTTGAGGCTCTTATGATCTGTGAAAACCTAAAATTTCACCCCATATAGATAGTGTCGCCAGATCCTCAGAGCAAAAACTACTCTTGCCAACTCTAAGTCATGAGTGGGATAATTCACTTTATGCCTCTTCATTTGTCTCGACCCATACGCAATGTCTTTCCCTGACTGCATAAGACCACATCCCAACCCTCTAAAAGATGCATCACTGTATACAACAAAATCCCCTTCCTCACAAGGAAGTACTAGAACTGGTGCAGAAGTCAATCTGTTCTTTAATTCTTGAAAACGGCTCTCACATTCTTTAGTCCAAATAAATTTTTCTTTCTTTCTTGTCAACTTAGTCAATGGTCCTGCCAAAATAGAAAACCCTTCGACGAATTTTCGATAGTATCCAGCCAATCCCAAGAAACTCCTTATCTCTGTCGCATTTGTCGGTTGCTTCCACAAAACAACCACTTCGATTTTAGATGGATCCACTCAAATTCCTTCCTTAGACACCACGTGACCCAAGAATGTCACGCTCTCTAACCAAAATTCACACTTAGAAAATTTGGCACACAACTGATTTTGCCTCAAAGTTTCCAGTGCTAACTTCAAATGCTCTGCATGCTCTTCTCTTGACTTAGAGTAAATGAGGATGTCATCAATAAACACCACAATGAACTGATCCAAAAACGGCTTGAAGACTTTATTCATCACATCCATAAATATAGCTGGAGCATTCGTCAACCCAAAAGGCATTACCACGAATTCATAATGTCCATACCGAGTCTGAAATGCTGTCTTAGAAATATCCCCGTCCCTGATACGCAACTGATGATATCCGGACCTTAGCTCAATTTTCGAGAAGCGGCAGGCTCCTTGCAACTATAATAAAGATCGTCAATCCAAGGAAGTGGATAACGATTCTTGATTGTAACCTTATTTAACTACCTGTAGTCGATACACAACCGTAGTCTACGATCCTTTTTCTTCACGAACAATACAGGAGCTCCCCATGGTGACGAACTCGGTCTAATAAATCCCTTATCAAGCAACTTAGATAACTGGTCCTTCAATTCCTTCATCTCGACCGGGGCCATCCTGTAGGGTGCTTTAGCAATAGGTTTGGTCCCTAGCTCAAGGTCGATAGTGAAATCAACCTCTCTGTGGGGAGGTAACTCCGTCAAGTCTTCAGGAAAAACATCCAAGAACTCGCTCACTACAGGAATATTTGTTGTGGATAGTTCGCCTCCGTCATCCTCCTTCACATATGCCAAGTATCCTTCACAACCTTTGTCTAATAATTTCTGAGCCTTTAATGGACTATCGTTTTGATTTTCCTAGGACGCTTCACTCCTTCAAAAATGAACTCCTCCTCACCAAGCTGCCACATGCTTGCAGATCACAGAAAAGTTTTTTTTAATGTTAATCGTGATTGCACCAGTATTTTTCAGGATCCATCATGCTCTTTAAAATCTTTCCTACAACCTTTGGATCCAATACTTGAAATTGTTACCCACATTAAGCCCATATGCGAAAAGAAGAACAGATACAGACTACTAAATAAAGAAGCAAATGGAAATCATTTGTATGGAGCCATAAAATATGGGCATGCCTAATACTATGCAGATGATGAATTGTAAATTAACAACATACGCAGAGGAAACAGTTCAAAATTTGTTCCTAGCATTTAGATGTGAACATGCTACTGGAACTTGGATGAATGACACAACTTCTGGAGAAATTGAAGCATCGATGTTCCAAAAACTTACCCTGAAAGATGCTTTCTAAAATTTACCTTGAAATTGGGTTTCTTGAAGAGGAAGCAGGAACGAAGGGATAATATGCTTTCTAAAATATACCCTGAAATAGGGTTTCTTGAAGAGGAAGCACAAACGAAGGGACGGTGTCTTTAAGTGTATATTTGGAGAACATCCACCGAAATATTCTCTTCCCCTGAAACTGAATTTCATAGCTGTCGACAATCAAGCTTGCGAAGAAGGAAGAAGAGGGAGAGAAGAGAGAGCAAGAGAGAGAGGATTTACCAAGACAACGACAAAAGAGGAAAAGTTAGAAAGGGTACGTTATCAAAAGAAACCAGAAAAGTAAGAAAAGCAAAAATTGATCGTTATCAAATGCAGAGAGAGAGAGAAAGAGAGAGAGAGGGAGGGAGGGAGGGAGGGGTGAGAGTGTATTACCACATCGTAGTCATGCCCTAAAAACAGAAGTGGAAAGGGTTTCGAAGAGCAGAAGTTGCCGAATGGGAAGAGAAACAGATTTTGGGTAAAAAAGGGGAAAAATCCTAAATCCTGCAAGAGAGGGCGGGGGAGATGTGAGCGATCTGTATGCGGAGAGAGAGAGAGAGAGAGAGAGAGAGAGAGAGAGAGAGAGAGAGAGAGAGAGAGAGACATGTGGCAGAATGGGATAAGGTCTGCCTTTTCGTTTCAGAAGCTGCAGAAAACCATCGACTGCAGGGAAAAGAAAAAATATCCCATTTTCCCATTCTATATAGAGTACACGTGTATAGACGGAGATGAGGCATTTAGGAATTTCAGAGGGGTAAAATCTAACACAAAAGAAGTGGACGAAGTGCCTTTGACATGTTAATTCCACAGATTTTACAACAAAATTCAAAAAATCATCTCTTTTCTCTTCTGCTATATAGTATATAGATATATATACCGGAAAGTGTTTCTAAGCGACACCTTAGATAAGGGATCGCTCAAAAAACATAGAGGGCCACATTGTTTGGATGATCCAAACCATTCATTTTAGAGGCCCTGACATAGGTAGGTTGTACCCAAAAATCAGCTTCATAGGATCATCCTAACCCTTCGATTTGTGGAGGTTTATACCTGTCCATTTTTACCTCCACAAATCGAAGGGTTGGGATGATCCTATGGAGCTGATTTTTGGGCACACCCTATCTATGTTAGGGTCTATCTAATGAATGCTTTGGATCATCTAAACAATCTAAGCTCCCTGTGTTTTTTGAGCGATCCCTTAGATACCTTGTCTAAGGTATCCCTTAGAAACACTTTCCCGATACATACAGGCATGGAGGGACATATAGCGTGGGGTGGCCGCCTCACATCCCCCCACCCCCCCACCCCCCCCCAAGTGTAAATTCCTGTCTCCTCATATATATATATATATATATATATATATATATATATGAGAAAAGTGTTCCTAAGCTATAGCTTATCTAAGCTTATCAAGCTATAGCTCAAAAACACGTGGCCCCACATTTTTTGGGGGATCCAAAGCATTCATTTGGAAGGCCCTTCCATGGATAGGGTGTGTACCAAAAATCAGCCCTATAGGATCATCCTAACCCAATCAAAGGTGGAGTGGAAAATGGACAGACACTGTGTGTCCATGTTTCTGCCCATTTTTTCCCTCAACAGATGGCAAGGTTGGGATGATCCTATAGGGCTGATTTTTGGTACACACCCTTGTAGACACCCCATTTTGACCGGACCCAAGTTCGCTATGCTTGGGCGAAATCCCGTTCAATCATTTCCGCCATGTTTCGCACTTTTCCGTTAAGTGTTGAGAGAGATTATTCCCAAGAATCCGAGCAAGAGAGAATTTGGATCCGATTGATGGGCCCGTCTTGAGCATTTGTTTAGATTTGGATCAAACAGGGTGGCCCGCGCATTGTTTTAGTAAAAAATGAGTTTTGAACCTACTTCGATCCAACACCTAAAGATGATCATCAAGAGAACGGTCAAGATCTCAGAGAAGTCGTTTTAACAACCAATTTTGTTACGATCATCAGGTTGAGTTACTCGGATCAGCCCATTGAAATGATTTAGGAGGACACAACCTACTTAGGTAGGGGACCCATCAATTGGATGGTCTGGATCGTCATAGAGGAATGATTTAAAGGGGCACAACCAATTTACATTGCGACCCACCATTTGAACGGTCAAGATCATCAATTGTCGCCCATCAAATGGACGGTTCGGATCATCAAATGGGAGTGATTTAAAAATGGGGTAATATATTCACATTTTGATCTATTGGATGGCTTGGATCAGCCCATAGGATTGATTAGCGGAGCACAAATTAAATCACATTGTCGCCCATCAAATGAACGGTTCCGATCATACTTTGGAGTGGGGCATATGATTTTATGCACAATTGGGAATTTGGTCACATATGGGACCCATTTGGGTTATCTTTTACCTACTCAAAAGGACTTTAAAAAACATGCATGGGGCCACACACATGTCAAAATTCAATGTCCACAATGGTGGCCACCTACCATGGAATATGTCCACAATGGTGGCCACCTACCATGGAATAAGTCCACAATGGTGGCCACCACCCTCCCATTCCTTTGCTATAAATTGTTCAATGAGGGTGAGTAGAAGGAGAACTCATTTCTCTTCTATCATGTGTTCTAACAAAGTTGCTATGAGGGGTTGAAAAGAAAAAAAAGAAGAAAAGAAACAAGAAAAGAAGAAAAAGAAACAAAAAAGAAGCAAAAAGAGAAAGAAAGCGGAAGCGATCGCACGGAGGCGGAATTTTCGAGTTTTTCGGCTCTCGGATTCGGCGAGGATTTCGATCACAGGTAGGTACACCGTTCTCGGAATTTTTTTTAGAATTATTTGGTATATTTTCGGATTTTTGCATGATTTTTAACAAAGAAAACTAAACGATATACTAAACAGATTCCAAAAATAATGAAATTTCGTGGGAAAATAATATGATAATGATACATTCTACCATGAATTTGTGAGAATTTTTGGATTTTGTTTGGTATATTATTTTACGCATTCTTTGAAAATTATCAGATTTTGGGAGAATTGTTACTGACGTCAAATCACAGATAAAATTCTCCAAAGTTTTACAGTAGTCTTAAATTCTATACTTCTTGCTTCTGTAAAATTTTCAAGTGATTTGGATCTTTTTTCATATGAGCTGTAGTGTTAATTCATAATCTGGTTTGAAATTTGAAAAATCCGAAACTGATAGTAAATAGTTTTCTAAATTCATGGAAATCTCACAGCATGCTATTTTCACTTATCTCTTACTACTGTAGAAATTTCATGGAATTTAGATATCTATTTCTAGTAGTTTATGTGTTATTTTTGCAATCTGGTTAATTAATTTTTAAATCCATATTAAATATGAGTTTAATGTAAAAATCTGTAAAAATCTTCCAGTAAATTACATCTCATCATATCTTGTTGGTGGAGAAGTTTCAACTCATTTCGAGTTCGTTTGCAACAGCTTCACTTGTAAAATCACTCATATGGTTAAAAATTGGTAAAATCCATTAAAAAATAAAAATTAAGTGAAAATCATCTTAAAATCTCTAAAGCACCTTCATCTTTGTGTGTGTTTGGGAGACCCGCCAGGTCTCATTCTCTCGTTAGTCCTCTTTGTGCGCCGTTTGGTTTTGGGAGAACACCCTACTCGGCTTGGCTTCATACCCCTACCCTTATGGGTATTGGGTTGCACATTTGTTGCACCCTAGGGCTAGGTAGCTGTCCGGCCCGGCTTGGTGTTTTACCTCTGCCAAATGTGCAAATTCGTGTTTCCTTTTCTTTTAGAGAGTCTTTGACTCATCTATCCTTTAGTTGGTGTTATTGGAGTCTTTGACTCATGTTTCCATTTCTTTTAGAGAGTCTTTGACTCATTCGTTCTTTTATTGTATTACTAGGAAGTCTTTGACTCATTGGTTCTTCTGTTGGCGTTATTTGGGAGTCTTTGACTCATTCCTCCTCTAAGTTGTAGTATTAGAGAGTCTCTGACTCATTTGTTCCTCTCTTTAGTGTTGTTAGTTCGGAGTTTCTCCTTTAGAGTTGTTGATTACTTCGCTTTGATTAGAGGCTAACTCAGTCTTATTAAAGCTTTGCTTGCTTGGGATCTTGGATCGTTTTCTCTCTTCTTGGGACGCTATCTTTCTTGTTGTGGTTCGTCTCTTTGAGGCGTTAGTTGCTTGTTTGGGGTTTTCCCTTTTTGCTTTAGGGCTTTGCCCTAGTTTATGGTTATGCTTGTTTGTTCTCTGTAAGAGTGAATTCATCTAAAGGTCCTGAGCATTGGAAAAGCTTTAAAATCCAAAAACATTAGAAATTTAAAACTCAAAAACATTTGAAAACTTTAAAAACCTTAAAAAATCTGAAGTGTGAGTGTTTCTTTTAGAAGCGTATTAGGCGAGTTCGATTTTCGAACTACGTTGGCTTGATCCTCTTCCGAGGTACGTAGTGCAGCTTGGGATTTACATCCCAAGTCCAGCCAAACTTTTTTTGTAAATAAACGTTTTAAACCTTCTTCAAAAACCTTTAAAATATAGTTTTCAAAAGACCTTCCTCTAGAGTTAGGAGTTTCTCCTCAATAGAGAATTTTAGAGTTAGGGTTTTTCTTTTGATAGGTTGTTTGATTGATTGTTTGCTGTGTGCTTGTTTTAGAGTTAGAGGTCTGTCCTAGAGTTATAGGAGCGCCTCCGTCCGGTCAGTCGGCGATCCATATCGCCGAGTGATGACTAGAGTAGGATACGCTAGTCCACCCTTGGTTTTCCGTAGGAAATACAGCCTAGTCACACATAGGTTGTAAGAACCACCTGCATTAGCTTAGGGCTAATCTGCATTTAGTTAGGGCATATAGGGTGTCATAAAATCCACAATTCACTGAAATTTAAATAATCGTACAAGAAACTTTAATAACCGGTTCGGTCTTTTAGATCGAGTCTAGGATAGAAGTCTAGGTGTCTTAGGCATCCTAGCTTAGAATAGGCGCGGAGAACTACGTTGCCTTGATTCTCGTGGAGGCGGGGATACGTAGGCTTCTTTGGATGAATACCAGATCATCTGAGGACTCGGGCTAATCACTTTTAAAACTGTTGAAACAATCAAATCACTTAGGATTTTCCATGAAATTAGAATTTTATGAGAACTTTCACTTAGATTGAATCCAAACCAATTAAGAAATCAAGATACACATTTAGGATTCACATTGAAATTAGATCATAGGATGCATGTCACATAGATAGCACATTAACAGAGAGTTGAATGAGCCATTAAAAATGAATTTAAAAGAGTTAACTTTTGGAATTGAAGACCGATTATCGGGCAGGAATGGTGCATGTGGTGGATAAATCCCCATACCTTCCATTCTTGTAACCAGGTAGCGAGTCTAGATTTCTGGTTAATTATGGGTCCTAGATCCCACATCTAGGTGGCGACTCTGTCAGTCTCTTTTGTGTGGAATTCGGATTGCCTTAGTGATCCCAAGTTCACATAAAAGATGAATTAAAATTAATAATAAAAGGCACACGCCAATCGCGTGGGTACGAGAGACCAAGGGAGAGAGCGTGGCGGCTCGCGCGCCACGCCCCTCTCGCGGGATCGGGTCCCACAGACTGGCGACTCTGCTGGGGATAACCTAACTTCATTACAATTCCAAAAGATTACTCATTTGAATCTATTTCAACTGGCTCATGAAAACTCTATCTCTTTTATGCTTGTTAGATTAGTTTGTATGCTTTATTTTCTCATCACATTTACTCAAACTTAATCTAACAAAACCTGAAGGCATCATAGATTGCGCGAACTTATTGCACACACTTACATCACTTTCATCTAAACCCTGCATCTCACATGCACACACGTCCTATTTTAGGAACCCGGAGTGTTATCTAGCATGGTTGACTGGGATTTCATCACCTGGTGCCTCTGTGCTAGAGAAGCATTCCACCCTTAGCCTAGTACCTTTATGGTACGTAAACGGATCTCTTGTTCACGTACTGATACACCGGACACTGGTACAGTATATCGAACATAGATTCACGCTAAGGGAACTCTTGGCCTTACCCCTAGATTAACCCACACATGCATGTAGTATACGAACACATGTGCATCACGTGTGTGAGCCTAGTTTAGGATATCTTACCCAATTGTGTGTGTGAGCCTAGTTTAGGATATCCTACCCATTTGTGTCTAGATTAGGCCGTAATCCATCTTTCAATGGCTACGATCGGTCCTAGGTACACAAACAAAGTCATGAGTCGAGATCCTCTCTCCACTCCGCTAGATTAGGGTTAGGATTGATGCCTTCAGGTAACACTGATAAAATGTGCGAAGATTAAAAAAACTTTCCCTTTGGGGTTAGGATGTAAATCCCATTCATTTCCAAAGATCTCATAGGATTAGTCATTCATGATCCATCCGTTGAAAGCAATCTTATGCTATCTCATCTCATCTTGATCTAATCATATTGATCTACAGTTGTTGATATCCATCATTCAGATTTTAGATCTGGCCCTGGACTCTACTTTTGTCATTCTTATGGCCATGGTCTATTATCTGAGCCATTGATTTTTCATTGATCAATGTTTACCTATCATATATCTTTTACCTTTGGATCATATCGAAATCATTGATGGAAAAGTTTGATCTTACCTGTATTCTTTGAGTGCATGATCGTTGCTGAGATCGAAACTTATTTTGATTAGGGATGTTTATCGTTCCTGACTCTTTCATTCCCAAAAGAAGAACGGTTATATCCAAAGAACACCTTAAGGAATAGATTGAGGATTCTTTCCAAATTAACATACCCGTTGATGTATTTCAAGATTACTCTTTTCTCTATTTGTTTAGAATTTTTATCCCATGACTATTGAGATAGTGTGATTGCTTCTAAGTCAAAAGTCTGTGTTCAACAAAAAGCCCCTCTTCCAAAAGACTGACCATTTCTGAATTCATTCGATACATCAGTCTATTGCTTTACCCACATTGTCAGCATAAGCCTTTTGTTGCCCCATTTAACCTAGACCTTGTGGAGTTGCCTTTTCTGGGATTCCTACTTCGGGATCGAACTTTGTAATTATCATTATCATGAAGAAAGGTGTATCACCTATAAACTTTCAGTGCCGGTTCACTACCTTTGAAGAAGTGTCCTGTGTCTTTAGATTTGTCTTTCATTGAGTGTACATCAACTTTCTTCTCTCGAAGTTGAAAAAGTTCAGTTATGTTGATGTTAAAAAAAGAAAAGAAAATGTGTCATGTCAATCAGTCTTTCTCGTTCAGAGTCGGTGTTTAGCTTTTTGATTAAATTCAATGTAGAGCCTACTGAGGCGCGTTCAAAGTCATCTATGTACTTCAAAGTATTTCAATTCAATAAAGCATTTGAGTCTGTATCTTCAATTTTTTATGATTCACTCTTGGATTAAATGTTTAAAACAACTACAAGACCCCCTTCTCGGATGAGAATGCAGACGAAATTCCCCTCGAGATTTGAAAGATGGTCAAACGAGAGGAAGAGCGTCGAGCATAGCCACTTGAAGAAGAAATCGAAGCCATTGATAGTGGTATCGAAATTCGAAACTCGGGAGAAATGGATTGGAAAAACTTTATCTCCTAAGGAGCGCAAAGAATTGATAAACCTGTTTAGAGGGGTTTGAGGTAGTCTTGCTTGATCCTATAAGGATAAACCAGGGGAATGCCCTGTCGTTGAGCAAAGCAAGACTTCATCTGCTTTAGACATCCAGTTGAAGAGTAAAATTTTAAAGAGATAAGCATCAGACATCCTGTGGAGCTGATGAAATACTGAGAGAAGATTTTCGGACAAGGAGTGGTGGAATCTTGAGCATAAATCCAAGATCTTTGAGATGAGAGTGGAGCACAGTGGTTGAAGTTTTGCCTGACATGCCGTCAGACTCCTAGAAAATTTTTTAAGCCTTTGAACCTTAAGCAAAAGAGCTTATACATCAAATACATCAGGAGGCCATCCTTGGGCGTTTGAACTTTTATAGCCAAAATCCTAACGTTTTAAAATCCTTTTGAGAACCCTTTGGGCCAACAATTTAAAGCCAATGTTTCTTTTCAAACACATTATAAACCCGGGGCATTTATGCACCCGAACTACGTCGGACCTGATCCTCATTTCTTCAGGGGTACGTAGGCAACTTGATTAATTCAAGTTCGGTCAAACCTTGGGATAAAATCCCTTTTCAAAATCTTGAAGCTAAATGCTAAACCATCCTTTGAAAAATCCCAAAGCGAACTACGCGGATCTGATCCTCCATTTTTTGGGTACGTAGGTAGTCTGGCTAGACCAGATTCGGTCCAAATCCTTAGAACCTTAGGTATTCAACCATTTTGAACCCAAGCCCACCTAGAAAGTCCTACCGGTGAAATAAGCAAAGGTTCGAGGCAAATGAAAAGAAAAACAGAAAGAAAAGAATGAGAGTCTTAAGACCCGCTAGGTTGAAAACCCGAAAGGGCGGCCTAGAAAAAGGTGAAAGTCATTTTTCTTGCTAAATCAACAAGCAAAGAGATTGACTTATCATAAAGTAAGGGTAGTGGTATGCTGGATTGAAAACTTGAAGAGACAATCTAGTCAGAGGCAAATACTTCCGATGAAAAGTTGAGTTGAATAGAAGCAGAAGGAGTTCCTCAGTTACGTAGAATTCCCAAGTTTGAGTACAAGCAAAAATTGAGATAAGTAGTCTTTTAGACTGAAAGCTTGGAAAGCAAAAGTTGAGATAAGTGGTCTTTTAGACTGAAAACTTGGAAGACATTAATTTTGACTTCTTCCGAAAAGACAAATCAAGGAGACCGAGAAGCAACCTCTATAGGGCAGGATCCTGGAATCCGAATAGTGTCAGCAAGGCTTACTTTGACACCTTTTTAAACTAGGGGCATTAAAACCGAGCAATCCGAAGGGGTATAACCATGACGGATGTCCTGATTGAGGAAACTAGAGCCTTTTGGCATGGTTTTTGAGACTATTCTAAGAGTGGCTGACCTTACCATTTAAAAATAACACATTTGATTTAAGAGTGAATCAAAATTTAGTCAAGTCCCTTGAATATTGTAAGTCTTCTTTGAAAGAGTCCTCAGTAGTCTGTTCCTTGTTTCTCATTGTTTTCTTTTAGAATCAAAAGTGTTTGGCACTGGAGAGAATGGGTGTACACCTTCCGAAATGTAAAGAAAAATCTAGAGTAGATCCTGGTTTAAGAATCAAAGAAGGGCAAGAGATTTGTTATTCAGACCTGCCTGAAACATCAAAGCCTCAAGCACTGAGCAAAATGAAGAACTCTTACGTTCAGCCTTTGTGAAGATGGTCTTACCATTATACCAAAGAAAGAACCCATGCAAACTCAAATTTTTCCTACTTACCTTGGTTCTGCTTTCTTAAGACCTTGTCATGGAAGCACATCATACTAGGGGCATCTTTTATGACTTGCGTCATAAAAGATATTACACAATGATAACTGGGATATCTATTCTTAGCAAATAGAAACCAGAGAAGCTTGAACATACTCTTTGAGTTGAATTCCCTTGATCAAGTTGTTTCTTTTGGAGTCAAAGTTTCATAAACTTCAATTCCCAGCGGGGTATATAATCTACTCCTGCATCCTTCAAACCTCATTAGAATGCTTTTCATCTGTTAAAGAGAGTCAGCACCTAAAAATCTCATCAATCTACTTGAGTTTTGCTTTCAGCAAAGATCATGCACTCCAATTTATTCTCAGCAGGAGATAGCTATGCTATCAATGAACTCGATATAAGATCGATAAATATTTTCGTGTTGATTTGAGACTCTTTGAGTATAAAGGTTTTTTGTGTGCGTTTGAGACTCTTTGAGTAGTTGAGACCCTTTGAGTGTTACAAACTCTTCGGGTAGTTGAGACTCTTTGAGTATAAATGTTTTGTGTTGATTTGAGACTCTTTGAGTAGTTGAGACCCTTCGAGTGCTGCAGACTCTTCGGGTAGTTGAGGCTCTTTGAGTATAAATGTTTTTTGTTGATTTGAGACTCTTTGAGTAGTTGAGACCCTTCGAGTGTTACAGACTCTTCGGGTAGTTGAGACTCTTTGAGTATAAATGTTTTTGCGTTAATTTGAGACTCTTTGAGTAGTTGAGACCCTTCGAGTGTTACAGACTCTTCGGGTAGTTGAGACTCTTTGAGTATAAATGTTTTTGTGATGTATTTGAGACTCTTTGAGTAGTTGAGACCCTTTGAGTGTTACAGACTCTTCGGGTAGTTGAGGCTCTTTGAGTATAAAGGTTTCTCTATGTAGTTGAGACTCTTTCGAGTATAAAGGTTTTTGCATGTGTTTGAGACTCTTTGAGTAGTTGAGACCCTTTGAGTGTTACAGACTCTTCGGGTGGTTGAGACTCTTTGAGTATAAATAGATTTTGGTGTATTTGAAACTCTTTGAGTAGTTGAGACCCTTTGAGTGTTACAGACTCTTCGGGTAGTTGAGGCTCTTTGAGTATAAATGTTTCTCTATGTAGTTGAGACTCTTTCGAGTATAAATGGTTTTTGTGTATTTGAGACTCTTTGAGTAGTTGAGACCCTTCGAGTGTTACAGACTCTTCGGGTAATTGAGACTCTTTGAGTATAAATGTTTTTGTGTGCGTTTGAGACTCTTTGAGTAGTTGAGATCCTTTGAGTGTTACAGAGTCTTCGGGTGGTTGAGACTCTTTCGAGTATAAAGATTTTTGCATGTGTTTGAGACTCTTTGAGTAGTTGAGACCCTTTGAATGTTACAGACTCTTCGGGTAGTTGAGGCTCTTTGAGTATAAATATTTTTTGTGTTGATTTGAGACTCTTTGAGTAGTTGAGACCCTTTGAATGTTACAGACTCTTCGGGTAGTTGAGGCTCTTTGAGTATAAATATTTTTTGTGTTGATTTGAGACTCTTTGAGTAGTTGAGACCCTTTGAGTGTTACAGACTCTTCGGGTAGTTGAGACTCTTTGAGTATAAATGTTTCGCCATGATTTGAGACTCTTTGAGTAGTTGAGACCCTTCGAGTGTTACAGACTCTTCGGGTAGTTGAGACTTTTTGAGTATAAATGATCTTTGTTGATTTGAGACTCTTTGAGTAGTTGAGATCCTTTGAGTGTTAGTTGAGACTCTTTGAGTATAAATGTTTTTGTGATGTATTTGAGACTCTTTGAGTAGTTGAGATCCTTTGAGTGTTATAGACTCTTCGGGTAGTTGAGACTTTTTGAGTATAAATGATCTTTGTTGATTTAAGACTCTTTGAGTAGTTGAGATCCTTTGAGTATTACAGACTCTTCGGGTAGTTGAGACCTTTTTTTAGTATAAATGTTTTGCGTTAATTTGAGACTCTTTGAGTAGTTAAGGCCCTTTGAGTGTTACAGACTCTTCGGGTAGTTGAGACTTTTTTAGTATAAATGTTTTGCGTTAATTTGAGACTCTTTGAGTAGTTAAGCCCCTTTGAGTGTTACAGACTCTTCGGGTAGTTGAGGCTCTTTGAGTATAAAGATTTCTATGAAGCTCTCTGAGTGTTTGATTTGAGACTCTATGAGTGTTACATACTCTTTGAGTAATTTGATTTGATATTCTTTGAAGGGTTGATTTACGTCTGCATCGATAGTGGTCTACTTTCTTTGAGGTAATTTCATTGGGTTCGTTTTCTTAAAAGCTTTATTTTAACAGAGTATGTTTGTGTTTGCTTTAATAGAGTCTTTGCGTATTGATTTAAATAGTTGAGTTGTGAGTATTAGAGAGAGGCCATCTCATTGAGATGTCGTGATTGCCGAGTTAAGGGTCGGTGAGAGGTCATCTCCCTTTTGCTTCTAGTCTTTCAGTCTCGTAGTGCTATTTTGTTGTTTTACCCTGATGAACATCATTTTAAAAACAAAAAAAAAAAAAAAAAAAAAACTTGTTTTACTTTGTTTTCGGGCCGGCCAAAATGTGTCGTCTGTTCAGCTTTGCCATTCGTGTGTTACACACGCTTTGCCAAAGAGGGGCATCTGTAGACACCCCATTTTGACCGGACCCAAGTTCGCTATGCTTGGGCGAAATCCCGTTCAATCATTTCCGCCATGTTTCGCACTTTTCCGTTAAGTGTTGAGAGAGATTATTCCCAAGAATCCGAGCAAGAGAGAATTTGGATCCGATTGATGGGCCCGTCTTGAGCATTTGTTTAGATTTGGATCAAACAGGGTGGCCCGCGCATTGTTTTAGTAAAAAATGAGTTTTGAACCTACTTCGATCCAACACCTAAAGATGATCATCAAGAGAACGGTCAAGATCTCAGAGAAGTCGTTTTAACAACCAATTTTGTTACGATCATCAGGTTGAGTTACTCGGATCAGCCCATTGAAATGATTTAGGAGGACACAACCTACTTAGGTAGGGGACCCATCAATTGGATGGTCTGGATCGTCATAGAGGAATGATTTAAAGGGGCACAACCAATTTACATTGCGACCCACCATTTGAACGGTCAAGATCATCAATTGTCGCCCATCAAATGGACGGTTCGGATCATCAAATGGGAGTGATTTAAAAATGGGGTAATATATTCACATTTTGATCTATTGGATGGCTTGGATCAGCCCATAGGATTGATTAGCGGAGCACAAATTAAATCACATTGTCGCCCATCAAATGAACGGTTCCGATCATACTTTGGAGTGGGGCATATGATTTTATGCACAATTGGGAATTTGGTCACATATGGGACCCATTTGGGTTATCTTTTACCTACTCAAAAGGACTTTAAAAAACATGCATGGGGCCACACACATGTCAAAATTCAATGTCCACAATGGTGGCCACCTACCATGGAATATGTCCACAATGGTGGCCACCTACCATGGAATAAGTCCACAATGGTGGCCACCACCCTCCCATTCCTTTGCTATAAATTGTTCAATGAGGGTGAGTAGAAGGAGAACTCATTTCTCTTCTATCATGTGTTCTAACAAAGTTGCTATGAGGGGTTGAAAAGAAAAAAAAGAAGAAAAGAAACAAGAAAAGAAGAAAAAGAAACAAAAAAGAAGCAAAAAGAGAAAGAAAGCGGAAGCGATCGCACGGAGGCGGAATTTTCGAGTTTTTCGGCTCTCGGATTCGGCGAGGATTTCGATCACAGGTAGGTACACCGTTCTCGGAATTTTTTTTAGAATTATTTGGTATATTTTCGGATTTTTGCATGATTTTTAACAAAGAAAACTAAACGATATACTAAACAGATTCCAAAAATAATGAAATTTCGTGGGAAAATAATATGATAATGATACATTCTACCATGAATTTGTGAGAATTTTTGGATTTTGTTTGGTATATTATTTTACGCATTCTTTGAAAATTATCAGATTTTGGGAGAATTGTTACTGACGTCAAATCACAGATAAAATTCTCCAAAGTTTTACAGTAGTCTTAAATTCTATACTTCTTGCTTCTGTAAAATTTTCAAGTGATTTGGATCTTTTTTCATATGAGCTGTAGTGTTAATTCATAATCTGGTTTGAAATTTGAAAAATCCGAAACTGATAGTAAATAGTTTTCTAAATTCATGGAAATCTCACAGCATGCTATTTTCACTTATCTCTTACTACTGTAGAAATTTCATGGAATTTAGATATCTATTTCTAGTAGTTTATGTGTTATTTTTGCAATCTGGTTAATTAATTTTTAAATCCATATTAAATATGAGTTTAATGTAAAAATCTGTAAAAATCTTCCAGTAAATTACATCTCATCATATCTTGTTGGTGGAGAAGTTTCAACTCATTTCGAGTTCGTTTGCAACAGCTTCACTTGTAAAATCACTCATATGGTTAAAAATTGGTAAAATCCATTAAAAAATAAAAATTAAGTGAAAATCATCTTAAAATCTCTAAAGCACCTTCATCTTTGTGTGTGTTTGGGAGACCCGCCAGGTCTCATTCTCTCGTTAGTCCTCTTTGTGCGCCGTTTGGTTTTGGGAGAACACCCTACTCGGCTTGGCTTCATACCCCTACCCTTATGGGTATTGGGTTGCACATTTGTTGCACCCTAGGGCTAGGTAGCTGTCCGGCCCGGCTTGGTGTTTTACCTCTGCCAAATGTGCAAATTCGTGTTTCCTTTTCTTTTAGAGAGTCTTTGACTCATCTATCCTTTAGTTGGTGTTATTGGAGTCTTTGACTCATGTTTCCATTTCTTTTAGAGAGTCTTTGACTCATTCGTTCTTTTATTGTATTACTAGGAAGTCTTTGACTCATTGGTTCTTCTGTTGGCGTTATTTGGGAGTCTTTGACTCATTCCTCCTCTAAGTTGTAGTATTAGAGAGTCTCTGACTCATTTGTTCCTCTCTTTAGTGTTGTTAGTTCGGAGTTTCTCCTTTAGAGTTGTTGATTACTTCGCTTTGATTAGAGGCTAACTCAGTCTTATTAAAGCTTTGCTTGCTTGGGATCTTGGATCGTTTTCTCTCTTCTTGGGACGCTATCTTTCTTGTTGTGGTTCGTCTCTTTGAGGCGTTAGTTGCTTGTTTGGGGTTTTCCCTTTTTGCTTTAGGGCTTTGCCCTAGTTTATGGTTATGCTTGTTTGTTCTCTGTAAGAGTGAATTCATCTAAAGGTCCTGAGCATTGGAAAAGCTTTAAAATCCAAAAACATTAGAAATTTAAAACTCAAAAACATTTGAAAACTTTAAAAACCTTAAAAAATCTGAAGTGTGAGTGTTTCTTTTAGAAGCGTATTAGGCGAGTTCGATTTTCGAACTACGTTGGCTTGATCCTCTTCCGAGGTACGTAGTGCAGCTTGGGATTTACATCCCAAGTCCAGCCAAACTTTTTTTGTAAATAAACGTTTTAAACCTTCTTCAAAAACCTTTAAAATATAGTTTTCAAAAGACCTTCCTCTAGAGTTAGGAGTTTCTCCTCAATAGAGAATTTTAGAGTTAGGGTTTTTCTTTTGATAGGTTGTTTGATTGATTGTTTGCTGTGTGCTTGTTTTAGAGTTAGAGGTCTGTCCTAGAGTTATAGGAGCGCCTCCGTCCGGTCAGTCGGCGATCCATATCGCCGAGTGATGACTAGAGTAGGATACGCTAGTCCACCCTTGGTTTTCCGTAGGAAATACAGCCTAGTCACACATAGGTTGTAAGAACCACCTGCATTAGCTTAGGGCTAATCTGCATTTAGTTAGGGCATATAGGGTGTCATAAAATCCACAATTCACTGAAATTTAAATAATCGTACAAGAAACTTTAATAACCGGTTCGGTCTTTTAGATCGAGTCTAGGATAGAAGTCTAGGTGTCTTAGGCATCCTAGCTTAGAATAGGCGCGGAGAACTACGTTGCCTTGATTCTCGTGGAGGCGGGGATACGTAGGCTTCTTTGGATGAATACCAGATCATCTGAGGACTCGGGCTAATCACTTTTAAAACTGTTGAAACAATCAAATCACTTAGGATTTTCCATGAAATTAGAATTTTATGAGAACTTTCACTTAGATTGAATCCAAACCAATTAAGAAATCAAGATACACATTTAGGATTCACATTGAAATTAGATCATAGGATGCATGTCACATAGATAGCACATTAACAGAGAGTTGAATGAGCCATTAAAAATGAATTTAAAAGAGTTAACTTTTGGAATTGAAGACCGATTATCGGGCAGGAATGGTGCATGTGGTGGATAAATCCCCATACCTTCCATTCTTGTAACCAGGTAGCGAGTCTAGATTTCTGGTTAATTATGGGTCCTAGATCCCACATCTAGGTGGCGACTCTGTCAGTCTCTTTTGTGTGGAATTCGGATTGCCTTAGTGATCCCAAGTTCACATAAAAGATGAATTAAAATTAATAATAAAAGGCACACGCCAATCGCGTGGGTACGAGAGACCAAGGGAGAGAGCGTGGCGGCTCGCGCGCCACGCCCCTCTCGCGGGATCGGGTCCCACAACCCTATCCATGGAAGGGCCTTCCAAATGAATGCTTTGAATCCCCAAAAAATGTGGGCCCACATGTGTTTTTGAGCTATAGCTTAGATAAGCTTATCTAAGCTATAGCTTAGGAACACTTTCCTCTCTCTCTCTCTCTCTCTCTCTCTCTCTCTCTCTCTGTATATATATATATAAAAGATATATGGTATCTGAGCTCAACCTCAAATAGATTTTCTGAGCTACAGTTTTTAAATACGGTGGGTGCCTATGTTGTTTGGGTTATGTTAGATATTGATTCTATAGGACCTAACATAGATAGGGTGTCCCTAAGAAATCATCTCTATAGGATCATGGTAAGTGTTGATTTGTGGAGGTTTAAAATTGACGTCTACAAAATGGTCCATTTTGTGCCTCTATAGATCGAACGGTTAGGATGATCCTATGGAGATGGTTTCTTAGGAACAACCTATCTATGTCAGGTTTTATGGAATGAATGGGTTGCATGAGTCAAACAACATGGGAGATGCCCTATTTAAAAACTCTGCCACAGAAATTCTATCTGAGCATGAGCTCAGATATCGCGCCCCCATAGTTGTAAATTCCGTTTCGTTTAAAATTTCGGAACGAAATTTTTGGAATTTCGTTCCGGTCAAAATTTCGTTCCATTCCGGACGAAATTTTCCGAAATCCGGAATTTCGTCCGGAATGGATGAAATTCTCCATTCCGGCCGGAATCGTGCATAACGGCTAGTTTGACTGGATTTTGCAGAATTTACGACAATGCCCCTGCAACAGCTCTTTTTGGTTTTTGACCATTTTAACCTCAAAATGTGACCGTTTATAGCTGTTGGGAAGGGTATTTTAGTCATTTTTAAATGCACAATCCAATTAAAAACTCTATATATAGCCTTTTCCTTACCTTTTTATCCTCTACCTTCACATAAGTGATTCTCCTTCTTTCTCTACTTTCACTTACATTATCTATTCTACTAAATTTCCTACAAGTTTACCCTCTTCTTCAACTCAATCCAAGTCTATTTTGGAGCAAAGGGAAGGCATACATTCAACTTACCACTACAAGGTCAAGAAGTCAAGAACTATTTCCAAAGGCTTATTTCAAGTGAGTGAAGGCTAATTTTTTCTTCTTCTCTTCAACTCAAGTTCAACCTCAAGGTTCTCTTTATTTCTTTCCATTTCCTTTCTTTTATTTCTTACTTCATTTGTCCCCTTCTACTTCATTTTTTTGTAATTTGTTTCAATTTTCTTTCTACTAATTCATTTTTCCCCTTCTTCTACTTCATTTCAGAATGAGTGGGTCGGGCTCGGGACCTTCTGCAGGAGCATCCTCTATTGGTTCGGCACCCGCTAGATCGGATGACCCGGCATGGGCTTACGGTACATTGGTTTCGGGTCAAAGAAATAAAATAACTTGCATATTCTGTGGCAAAGTCATATCGGGTGGAGGTATAACCCGCTTGAAAGAACATTTAGCAGCTGTTCCTGGTGAAGTAGCATCATGCAAAAAAGTGACTGAAGATGTAAAATATCGAATGAAGCAACTTTTAGATGCAAAGAGAAAAGAAAGGGCTATGATGAGCATATCCAGAGCAGAGGTTGGAGGTTTTTATGGCACACTAGACGAAGAAGAAGAGCAGGATGAAGAAGACATTGGCACACAATTGCCTCAAGTCCCTCAACGAAGAGGTAAGGATGTTCTTGTAGAACCGAGTGGTACAAAAAGGAAGAAGAAGGGAATCACAGGAGGGATCAGGAATTTCTTTGCACCACGAACAACCCCTGGAGCCCAGCCAAGCATTAAAAGTGCTTTGGCTACTAAAGAAACAATGGATAGAGCAGACATGGCGGTTGGCATGCTTTGCTACGATGCCAATCTCCCTTTCAACGTTGCCAATTCACCTTTCTGGCAACCTATGTTTGACGCTGTGAATGCCGTGGGTTCGGGTTATAAGGCACCTACTTATCATGCTTTAAGGGGTCCCATTTTGAAGAATACAGTGGATGAGGGAAACAACTACTTGGAGGAGATTAAGATGTCATGGAGATACACTGGCTGTAGCATTATGGCAGATGGATGGACAGACACCAAACAACGTTCCCTAATCAACTTCTTGGTGTACTGCCCTAAAGGAGTCATATTCCTCAAATCCGTTGATGCATCTGGCATAGTGAAGAATGCAGATGAATTATACAATATCTTTGCAAAGATTGTCGGAGAGGTGAATCCGGAATATGTGGTGCAATTTGTAACTGACAGTAAGCCAAGTTACAAAGCTGCTGGGAAAAGACTAGAAGCCGCGTTTGGTACATTCTTCTGGACTCCGTGCGCAGCTCATTGCTTAGATCTCATCTTGGAGCATCTGTGCAAACCGACTGTATTTCCTCACATAGCAACCACAATTGAGAGGGCTCGAACGATTACAAAGTTCATCTACAACCATGGAAGCCTCTTAAATTTGATGAGGAAGAAGTTCACAGGTGGGAAGGAGTTGTGCCGCCCTGCTGCAACCAGATTTGCTACAAATTTCATTAGCATACAAAGTCTGGTGTTGAATTGGAAAGCACTTCAGCAGATGTTCGTGTATGATGAGTATAGTACTAGTAGGTTTGTCCAACACCCATTGAGTGAAGGGGTAGTTAGTACTGTGTTGGATAAATCTTTTTGGGACCAATGCAAGTACATTCTAAACATCAGCGAGCCTTTAGTGAGAGTGCTGCGCTTGGTAGATCGGCAGGACAAACCGGCGATGGGTTACCTATATGAGGCCATGGATAAGGCCAAAGAGAACATCAAGGAGAGGTTGAAGAGAAAATCAGATTACAATCCCATCTGGAGGATCATCGACCAAAGATGGGATAGGCAACTCTACAGTCCCCTCCATGCAGCAGGATATTTTCTTAACCCTGCTCTCTTTTTCACTCCTACCTTCTCTAGGCACAGTGAAGTAACCAGAGGCTTGTTGGCATGCATCACTCGACTGGTACCTGATGAAGGTACACAAGACCTCATCACCAATCAGATTGAGGATTATCGAGAGGTTAAGGGTATGTTTGGAATGAAGCTTGCAATCCGCAACCGAACGAAGTTGGGACCAGGTATATTTGAGTTTTTTGTTTAATTAAGTATAATTCATTTTAACTTTCAGTTTCTCAACAAATAATGCTTTACTATTTGTTACTTTACAGTTGCATGGTGGAATCAATTCGGAGGTAACGTGGAAGAATTACAGACCTTTGCGATCAGAATCCTTAGTCAGACCTGCAGTGCGACTGGGTGTGAAAGGAATTGGAGCACCTTCGAACACATTCACTCTGCAAAGAGAAATAGGTTGGAGCACCAGAGATTAGATGACTTGGTGTTTGTCCATTACAATCTTAAGTTTCGAGAAAGGTATACAACGTAATATAATGTTTTCAACTCTCACCTCATCACTTTAAGCTTTTAAGTTTAACCTTTAACATTAAACTTAATGTTTTCCTTTTCAGGGACTTGTTGAGGAAATCATCTACCACTAGTGACCCTTTGAGCATAGACCATCTGGATGTCATGATGGATTGGGTTGCAGAAGAAGATGTCATATTCACGCCGGAAGACATTGGGTGGGAAAATCTTGAAGCACCTACTGCTGTGGTTGGGGCCGGGGACGACGACGACGACTTTCTCATGCCTCTTGAAGAAGATGTCCCTACTGGTGGTCCAGGTGGTGATGACGGCGGCGGCGACGACGACGACGAAGAAGACATTGAGTATGACCATCCGGGTTATGATGACTGAGAGTTGTTGCTACTAGCTATTGTCTATGTTTCACTTTCATGTATCTTTTTTTTTAATGTTTTTCTATGTATCAAACTATCAGTTGGACTTGTGCAAGACTTTATGTGTTTAAGTAATGAATATGCCTTTTGGGACATATATTTTGGACTATTTATTAGTTTTTCATCTTTTTCTATTGATTTTTTATTTTTTTGGATTTTTCTCATATTTTTCAATATATTTTTTGTGTGAACGAAAAGTTTCGACCGAAATGCACCGAAATGACCGAAATCCCACCGAAATTCCGTTTCGGTGGCCAAAACGAAATGGCGACCGAAACGGAATTTACAACTATGCGCGCCCCATATATATGTATATAAACAGTTCCTGCGCTTGAGTGCAGAAAACGAGGGTGGGCCCACATTTTTTGGGTGATCATAAGCATTCATTTGAAAGGCCCCAATCATGGATAAGGTGAGTACCAAAAATCAGCTCCATTGGATCATCTTAGGGTGTTCATTTGTGATGGGGAAAATGGACAGATACTCTTTGTCCACAAATCTGCCCATTTTTTCACCCCACATTGGAGTTGATTTTTGGTACACTCCCCATCCTTGATGGGGCCTTTCAAATGAATGCTTAGGGTCACCCAAAAAATGTGGGCCCACCATGTTTTCTACACTCGAGCGCAGGAACTTCTCTCTCTCTCTCTCTCTCTCTCTCTCTCTCTCTCTCTCTCTCCGATATATATATCGGAGAGAGTGAAAGAGAGAGAGAGAGAGGAAAGTGTTCATGAGCTAGAGCTCAGATAAGCTTAACTGAGCTCTAGCTCAAAAACACATGTGGCCCCACATTTTGGGAGGCATCCAAAGCATTCATTTGGAAGGCCCTTCCATGGATAGGGTGTGTACCAAAAATCAGAACGATAAGATCATCCTAGGCACTGTATGTCCATATTTTTGCCCATTTTTTTCTCTCCACAAATGGCAAGGTTAGGATGGTCCTATAGGGCTGACTTTTGGTACACACCCTATCCATGGAAGGGTCTTCCAAATGAATGTTTTGGATCACCCCAAAAATGTGGGGCCACATGTGTTTTTGAGATCTAGCTCAGATAAGCTTATCTGAGCTAGAGCTCAAGAACACTTTTCTCATATATATATATATATATATATATATATATATATATATATATCGCATAAGAGAAAAGGAGAGAATTATTTGAATTATTTCAAAATTCTATGAGAATTACACATCACTTTTTTTTACTTTTTTTAACAAAGGCACCCATTCAACCCACATATTTTCAATCCTGCCCCTCCTTTATACTTTTTAACAAAGGCACCCATTAAAGCCACATAATTTCAATCTTACCCCCCTCCTTTATGCTTTTTTAATAAAAAAAACTATAGGGTGGTCTTAACCATCCGATTTAAGATGAAAAACATATTATGGAAACCTCTATAGATTGGAGGGCTATGATCAGCCTATGGAAATGAATTTTGGGGCATAACCTATTTATGTTGTGTTCCATCCATGGACGGTTTGGATCAACCTATGAAGTGATCCGTACAGCTCTTTGTCGGCCCGTGCATCGCACGGGGTTTTTTACTAGTATATATATATATATATATATATATATATATATATATAGAGAGAGAGAGAGAGAGAGAGAGATTTTGTCTGGCTTTTTTCCAAGTATGACTGAAAGGTCTATTCTCTTTGGCTAAAGATAAAGCTCCTTGTCCGGATGGATTTTGTCTTGCTTTTTTCCAAGTATGTTGGGAAGTTGTTAAATCGGATCTGATGAGATTTTTCCAAGAATTTTTTGAAGGGCTGGCTCTTGATAAAGGTACTGGTGCAACCTTCATTACCCTAATCCCAATGGTAGAGGGGGCTTCAAAGGTGTCGGAATTTCGTCTGATAAGTTTAGTTGGTTGTCTATATAAAGTTTTGGAAAAAGTTTTGGCGGATCGTCTCAAATTAGTTCTTCCTTCAATAATATCAGATAGTCAAAGCGCCTTCGTTAATAAAAGACAAATTCTGGATTGTTCTCTTATCGCAAATGAAGCTATTGATTCCTATAGGCGAAGCGGTGAAGGAGGGGTTTTGTGTAAACTTGATATGGGAAAGGCTTACGACCGGGTGGAGTGGGCTTCTCTGGACTATAGTCTTGGAAAAATGGGTTTTGGTTCTCGGTGGAGAGGTTGGAGTAGGACCTGTGTATCTTCAGCTTGGTTCTCAGTTCTCATAAATGGTTCTTCCAAAGGTTTTTTCAAATCTTCTAGGGGGTTGAGGCAAGGGGATCCTCTATCCCCCTTTCTCCTTGTGATTGTTGCGGAGTCTCTTAGCCGGCTTATGAGAAAAAGAAGTGAGTTGGGTCTTTTTGAAGGTTTCTTAATTGGGAGTAATAAAGTGGAGGTTTCGCTCCTTCAATTCGCAGATGATACTTTGCTATTTTGTGCCCCTGTGTTTTCCCAGAGATTGAATCTAAAGTTGTCTTAAGGTGTTACGAGATGGTTTCTGGTCAAAGATCTAATTTTTCGAAGTCAGGGTTATATGTTATAAATGTTCCTTCTTATGAAGCTTCTGTTTTTGCTAGGATTCTAGGGTGTACATTGAATTCTTTGCCTGCTTCTTATCTTGGTCTTCCTTTGGGGGTAGGAAGACCGAATAAACACTTTTGGAATTCAATCATCCACAGAGTTGAGAGGCGTTTAGATTCCTGGAAACGTAATTTGGTATCTAAAGATCGGTTGGTTCTCATCAAAGCAGTTTTATCAAACATTCCGATTAATTTTCTTTCCTTATTCAAATGCCCTGTGAGTGTAGTGCTTAGAATTGAACAAATTCAGAGGAGATTTTTGTGGGGAGGTTCTCATTCCTCTGGTGGAATTCCCTTGGTTAAATGGAGTTCTGTGTGCCTCCCATTGAAAAATGGAGGTTAGGGAATAAAGAGAATTAAAGGTTTTAACACGGCTCTGTTGGGAAAGTGGCTGTGGCGGTTTGGATCGGAACCCTCTGCCTTATGGGTTAAAGTGATAGGGAGCAAATATGGGTTGAGTGAGGGGAATTGGTGTACTGCGGATAATTTTAAGTTCAAAGCTCTAACTGTTTGGCGGGATATTTTGAAGGTTGAGGTTTTTTTTAGCAAAGGTATTCGCTTTAAGGTTTATGTTGGGGATAGAATCTGTTTCTGGTCAGATCCGTGGTGCTCGGCAGTTCCTCTTAGGGTATTATTCCCTGATCTGTTTTTGGTGTCTTCTCAAAAGGTGGCATGGGTGGCGGATTGTTTTGAGCGGGTTAACTCGATGGTGGTTTGGAAGCCGAAGTTCAGAAGAGACTTTTTGATAGAGAGTTGAATTCAGTTTTAGAGTTGATGTCTTTGATTGAAGGGTGTTATATTAAGAGAAGGGGGGTTGATTCCCGTGTGTGGTTTTAGTGTTCATCCGGATTTTTCTCTGTTAAATCTTTTTATCAACATTTGGTGTGTAGCGAAGTTGAGCCTCTTTCTGCTTCGATCTGGAAGTTTTCTTGCCCGCCGAGGGTTTTCTTTTTTGCGTGGGCAGTATGTTGTGGTCGCATCCAGACAATTGAATTTTTGAGGAAGAGAGGGATGATTTTGGTAAACCATTGCCCTTTATGTTTATCGGATGGCGAATCCATTGATCATCTATTCATTCACTGTAAGTTTGCCAGAGATTTATGGGGCTTTATTCTATCTCGCTTTGGGGTATCATGGGCTCTCCCTAACACCATATCAGATTTTATTAAAAGTTGGGAATGGTGCCCCTGGAAAAGAAAGGGTAAGACGCTGTGGAAGATGTGTATGTTGGCTTCATGGTGGTTCATTTGGAAGGAAAGAAATTCCCGAGTATTTGACGGTGTGGCAAAATCGTCTTACTGGATATTTATCAAGATCATTGCAGCGGTCATTCCTTGGGCTGGAAGCCTTCCTCTGTTTCATTTCGTCTCAGCGTATGATCTATGGGAAGGTTGGCAGATTATTTGCAAGGAGGGGGTTACCAAAGTCAAAATTAATCAATCCTGGCTCCCTCCTCCAGATGGGATGTTAAAGATGAATTTCGATGGATCATCTCTTGGCAATCCTGGTGATGCAGGGATTGGGGGTTTATGTAGAGATTCCAAGAGGGATGTTCTCTGGGCCTTCTCGAGCCCCATTGGAGTGGCGGACTCTAATGAAGCGGAAGTGAGAGCAGTTCATTGTGGGATCAAGTTTTTGGATAATTTTGTGTTAGATAAGGTGATAGTAGAAGGGGACTCCACTAATGTTGTTCTCTGGCTTATGGGTGCGGCTTCTCCTCCGTGGCAGTTTCTATCTTTCTTTGAGGAAATTGATGATATAGTTCTTGACTCGTCTATATTGTTTAAGCATGTGAGGAGATCTGCTAATTCAGATGCCGACTCCCTAGCAAGGGGTGGTGTTTTTAGGTCTAGTCTGGAGCCGTTTGATTATCTCCCACCTTGATTTTGTTTTTTCTTTTCTTTCTCCTTTTGTAATTTGTTTTGAACCATCTCGGTTTGCCTTTTAATATATTCTCATTTTACCGTCTCAAAAAAAAAAAAAAAAATTATATATATATATATATATATATATATATAGAGAGAGAGAGAGAGAGAAAAGTGTTGGTGCGCTTAAGTGTTTAAAACATTTCCTATTGCGCTAAATGTTCGGGTCCCACTTACAGGAACCAATAGGAAATGTTTTAAACACTTAAGCGCACCATTTTTTGGTACGCTGTCAGCGCACCAACAATTTTCTCATATATATATATATATATATATATATATATATAGGGAAAAGGGTTCGTGAGCTTGAGGTCACGAAGCTTATATGAGCTAGAGTTCCACAAACACATGGGTCCCACATTTTTTAGGGTGATCCAAAGCATTCATTTGGAAGGCCTTTATATAGATAGGGTGTGTACCAAAAATCAGATCCATAGGATCATCCTAACCCATCAAAAAGTGGAGGGAAAAATGGACAGACACTGTTTGTCGACAAATCTGCCCATTTTTGCCCTCCACTTGGGCTAGGATGATCCAATGGACCTGATTTTTGGTACACACCCTATCTATGATGGGGCCTTCCAAATGAATGGTTCGCATCACCCCAAAAAATGTGGGACCCATGTGTTTGAGCACTCTAGCTCATATAAGCTTATATGAGCTCTAGCTCACGAACCGTTTCCCCATATATGAGTAAAGGGTTCCTGCACTCGAGCACAGAAACAGGGGTGGGCCACATTGAGGGGGAGGGGGGGGGGGGGGGGGGGAGATTCAAAGCATTCATTTGATGGACCCTTTCATGGATAGGTGTCCACCAAAAATCAGCTCCATTGGATCACCATAGGGTGTCCATTTGTGGGGTGAAAATGGGTAGATTTGTCGACACAAATGGACACCCTAAGAGGGTCCAATGGAGCTGATTTTTGGTACACCCCCAATCCATGATGGGGCCTGTCAAATGAATGCTTAGGATGACCCCCCCCAATGTGGCCCCACCCCTGTTTCCAGCGCTCGAGTGCAGATAAGCTATTTGCGTTCGAGCGCAGGAACCCTTCTCTCTCTCTCTCTCTCTCTCTCTCTCTCTCTCTCTATATATATATATATATATATATATATATATATATATATATATATACATTATGGATTTACTAGGGACCATAGGAGAAGGAATTTCGCGGGCCGTTTGTTGCGTGAGAGAGAAGCCACCTCAGATGAATTAAATAAATAAGACAAAATCTGTTGAAAAGTGAGCCTATGTGGCTGCTCTCTCATGGTATCTTCTATGAACAATTTAAGAAATACTATATCTTGTATCCCGTGGTATCTTCTGAGTAGTAAACTAATCCACATCATAAACATACTCTCAACATAACGGAAAACGAAGATTATGAGATAGATTTCCAGGATCAATATGTTGATTTTGAAGATCAAGATAATGAATATCAAGATCTCCAAGAAAGCGACAATCAAACTGACTTGTCTGATTTTGAAGTGTCAGATGAAGAAGAAACTTATGTCCCTTCAAAAGATGGTAAAATAGTTTTAAAACCCTTCAAAAAGATTAAGAGACCGAAGAAGTCCTTACTGAAAAAACATAAGGAATCAATCATCAACCAAAAAACTTCAACCATCAACAAAGAATCCTCAAAAATATGAATCACTCGTCAATAAATTTAGCAAAAGAACTGATCAAGAAAATATGAAAATACATCAAATTCACAAAGTTTTACCTCTTTAGCAAGAAAATCCCAAAGAATTTCACTATCAAATCATCCTATTAGATCAAGACAAACCCAAAGAATGACAAGATCAAATCACCCCCTTAGATCAAGAAAACTCCAAAGAATCAAAAGATGGAGTGAACGAGAATTGAATTTGGGTATGATATATTTGATATAGGTAGTTTGATACTGCAACTATAGAGTTAAATTGATTACCTTAGAGGGGGAGTATATATGGGAAGATTACATTTTTGGGCCTCCACATTTTTGAAGGAGACCCACACGGCAAGGTGTCCCTCTTTCAATTTATGGCCCCCCACGTTTTTCCCATATATAAAAATGTTTCTACTCGATCGAGTAGATAACTTATCTACTCGATCGGCCAAAAATACAACGGGGTCCCACATTGTTTGCGCGATTTGATGGGCCCTGATAAGCTTATCTGAGCTAGCCACTACAAATAGCATATCCTCATCCAAACCATTCATTCCATAAAACCTAACATTGGTTGTTCCTAAGAAATCATCTCCATAGAATCATCCCAACCATTCGATCTATGTTGGCACAAAATGGACCCATTTTATAGCCGTCCATTTTAAACCTCCACAAATCAGGTGTTAGCATGATCCTATGGAGATGATTTCTTAGAAACACCCTATCTATGTTAACTCCTATAGAATCAATACCTAAAAAAACATCGGTACCTACCCTAATTATACTTGCTAGCTCAGATGAGGTCTCCCTCTGATATATATATATATATATATATATATATATATATATATATATATATATATATATATATATAGGGAAAGGTGTGCGTACTCGGTCGAGTAGATAAGCTTATCTACTCGGTCGGGTTAAAAACAGTGGGGGCCCACATTTTTTGGGTGATCCAAACCATTCATTTGAAAGGCCCTTACCTAGATAGGGTGTCCACAAAAAATCAACCCCATAGGATCATCCTAACCCATCCAACAGTGGAGGGAAAAATGGGCAGATTTGTGGACAAGCTATGGTTGTCCATTTTTCCCCATTTTTCCCTCCACTGTTGGATGCGTTAGGATGATCCTATGGGGCTGATTTTTTGTGGACACCCTATCTAGGTAAGGGCCTTTCAAATGAATGGTTTGGATCACCCAAAAAATGTGGGCCTCCACTGTTTTTAACCCGACCGAGTAGATAAGCTTATCTACTCGACCGAGTACGCACACCTTTCCCATATATATATATATGAGAAATTGTTGGTGAGCTTAAGCGCACCATTATTTTTGGTTCGCTTAAGGGGGAACCAGCGGGACCCAAACATTTAAACGAATGGGAGGCGCTATAACAACTTAAGAGCACCAAAAAAATGGTGAGCTTAAGCGCACCAACAGTTTTCTCTCTCTCTCTCTCTCTCTGTGTATATATATATATATATATATATATATATATATATATATATATATATATATATATATATATATATATATTGAAAGATGACAGTTTTATTGAATCTATGAAAATTACAGTGGGGACCAGAAGTCCCTACAAACATTACATAGAGTCAACAGATAAAGAGCATGATTATATCCCTGAGCTAAAAGGTCTTGCATATATATACACACACACACACGCACACACACACACACACATATATATATATATGAGAAAAGTATTGAGCGCACCAACGTTTTCCTCTCTCTCTCTCTCTCTCTCTCTCTCTCTCTATATATATATATATATATATATATATATATATATATATATATATGTGTGTGTGTTTGTGTGTGTGTGTCTAAATTCATTTTCTCATTTAGTTGAAATGTTAATGCAGCTCTCTTATGTAAGATAGCAGCTTTGAGATCATTTTCACTTGACAAGCTGCACTACTGGAGAGAAAGTGCTTCCGGCATGAGTGGGCTGGCTTATTTTCTCTCAAAAGATACAATCGACCATTTCAGCACAGTTATCAAGCCTCTGGTTTATCTTTCCATGTTCTATTTTTTCAACAATCCTAGGTCCTCATTTTCAGCTAATTACATTATATTGGTCTGCCTTGTATATTGTGTGACGGGTATTGCCTACGCATTTGCCATCTTTCTGGAACCCGGTCCCGCCCAACTGGTCCGTATAGCATGTTCTAATTTCAACTCAATATCAATTATAATTGTTCTCTTTGTTTTCCTTCTAACTTTAGGCTACTTTGATTCCTGCAGTGGTCTGTACTACTTCCTGTTGTTTTGACTCTCATAGCGACTCAGCAGGAAAGAGGTGGAGTTGTGAAGATCCTAGCCACCTTATGCTATCCAAAGTGGGCCTTGGAAGCATTTGTTATTGCTAATGCTGAAAGGTTTGTCCCATCTTGACTTACACACACACAGACATACACACACGCAAGCACGCACACACGCGCACAAAGACTGGAATATACTTACAAGGAAAAAATTTCCAAAGTGGGATTTCGTTTGGAAAATAAAGACGGAAGTGGAATTGACTGGCGATTTGGAAACGTTGGTCAATTCCACAGCTTTTTATGCATTTCTTGGGGATACGACCTCACTTCCTTGTCTTTCTCGCATGTGTCACTACAGGGGATTTCATCTCTAATTTCCAAACAAAATCCTGTTTTGCTAGCAGCCCTCTACTTACAAAGATTACATATTAGAAATGTCTGGAATGATGCATCATAATCGATTGAATGCACAAGTCTATAATTATAAGATGGTCTTTAAATTACTATATTGCTTAAACAATTGTAAAAATATAGTAATAAATCTGGAATTGTGTTAATTTCTAATGTCCAATATAATGGCTCCAGCCTCCAGCCTCCAGTATTTAATATTATATGTTGTTTTTTAATACAAGCAAGAAAAAGTGTTCATATAATAAGAAGTGTTTGTTTTGAATAGAAGCAAGAAAAAGTGTGCATATAATAAGAAGTGTTTTTCCATGCCTCCCTTTTCAACACGGGCATGGAACCGATGATCTAACCTAATGGACGTGTCCATAAATATTGGTAAGAGATCTTATAGGTTGTTTAAAAGGTTGAAGATATTTTGCCATTTAAAAAAAAAAGGATGAGGATATTACCATTTTACATATTTAGCATGGTTGACGTACTTTTGCAAAGACTATTCCATTCCATTAACTGGTTTGAAGGGTTATGGTTGTGCCCTGTTCGAAGATTTGGTCATTGTAGGAAAGCATAGTTTGTTTTCAATGTACGGAACATCAGACCATGTTTCCAGTAAAGGAACATTCTCCTTCATTACATATTGGGATGTTCATTTGGTTTTCCATAAAGGAATGTTGAGAATTTTACAGAATCAGTGACTGGGAAACAATACAAAGATTTTATATTAGCGAAGTAGAGATCTCTATAAGATTAGAGGTCACAAATTTCGCAAAGCACTACTTATTAATACAATACTTAGACGCAATAGGAAAACATAAAAAAATTTTGAGTGTTGTCTATAAAAATGTGCATACTGACTAGCATAGAAATGTTCCTTGTTGTCACAAATTGAACAACGACTTTGATTTTGCTCCCAATTTCTTTAGGGATCACAGAAAAGGAGACTTGTTCAAGCACAGATGCTGACAATAAAATGTTTGGAAGAATCTTTGCACATTGGTCTCAAAATTTCAAGAGAACTGCACCATAGGAATCCAAAGAATCTGAGATGCAAAACATTTAAATCCATAGGAGCAGAAACAACCGCAAAGTGAAACCAGTTACACTAATGAACATTTAAAAGAATTTAGATTTTGCTTTTATGTACCCCGGAATTGCAATATTTGTGTACATAAATATTACCTACTTTGAATGAAATATTTTATCTTAACACGCTCATCTCTAAAACTCCTTTGCTCCGTTTCTTTCGGCGTAAAATGGGCTTAAAACATTCCACTTAAAAATTAAAACTGTGTAAAACAAATATTACACCCATTTTCCCCTTAAAAATGAGCATAAAATTTGTTTTACACCATTTTACGTGGAAAGAAACAGAGCCTGGAAATTCTTGTATTTGGGTAGTGTCAGAAAAGTGGATATTTTGTGAAATATATTTGTTACTTAATCCATAACTAATCTTTTTCCATGTTTCTTACATTTCTTCTGCTACAGGTATTCTGGCGTGTGGCTGGTTACTCGCTGTGGCTCGCTTCTGAGCAGTGGTTATGATCTACATGACTGGGGTCTTTGTTTATTCGTTCTCATCACCTACGGTATAGTCTTCCGTGTCATAGCGTTCTTCTGTATGGTGACCTTCCAAAAGAAGTGAGACCAAATCATCATTCTTTTCATTCTTCTGAAAAAAAAAAATTATCATTCTTTTCATATATTTTGTGTACAAAAGGAAAATTCAGTTCTGATATGGTTACATTATAGCAATAGTCCATTTTTAAGGTTCCCCGGAAAACTTACATCATTTCCCTTCCCCATTGGGAAACTGCCTGTTAAAAGGTAACTGAGGCAAGGTCTGTAAATCATGTCATCATGGGAACCTGAGTGCACTTTAATATTTCGTGGAAATTAACATTCAAATGATTAAATTTAGATATCTTACAGGATGGAGCTTCTGAAATTTTCTTAGATGAATATTTTGCAAGGCCAGCGTCATTCTTGCTATGATTTCCAAAAGTTGGAAATATTTAGGCCCTGTTTGGATTGTAGGAAAACAATTTTTGAGGGTATGTTCCAGTGAGGGTAAATACGAGGGAGTATTCCATTTCAGGGTAAACCATTTTGGTGTAATCTACTTACCATGTATTAGTTTACCCTTGATTAAATTTTCATTTGTTCCATTTTACAAAGTATATTTTATTTCAAGTGTTTCAGGACCACATATTGTCGGGGGTAAATGTCATATGACTATTTTAATCATGTTCCATGACTTAGGGTATTTGGTCATTTCACCCAATATAAGGATATATTAATCATTTTCAATGATGCAAGAGTATTCTGGTCATTTTTACCTAATACAACATATTTTGATCATTTTTTGTCATGAGGGTATTTTAGTAATTTTCCATGACTCGGAATATTCTATTCATGTTTACCCCATATGGGGATATTTTTATCATTTTTATCATAAAGGGTATTTTAGTCATTTTCTATGACTTGGGGCATTTTGGTCATTGTCACCCATATAGGGGTGTTTTGGTCTGTTTCCATGACAGTATTCTGGTCATTTTTACTGATACGACGTATTTTTATCATTTTTATGTTATATGGTTATTGTTGTCATTTTCCATGACTCGAGGGTATCTTGATCATTCATGTTTACCCTGTATTTGGGTTAATTTCCATGATATAGGGGTATTCTGGTCATTTTACCCAATACTCTGTATTTTGATCAGTTTTTATGCAATGGGGGTATTTTAGTTATTTTCCATGACCGGGGTATTCAATTCATTTTACTCTATGGTATTTTGATCAATTTTTATGTCATAGGGGCAATTTAGTCATTTTCCACGACTTAAATTTTGGTCAGGAAACACTGGTTCTACTTCCAGTTGGGGTAATTCTAATTCCTACCTCCTTCGGTGTATGCCATTTCGCTTCTTTCAAGACAAATAGATGGCAGCACGTAAACTTACGAGGAAAGTTGCTTATATTTTCATTATTGGAACACCCTTAAGTTTTGCACAGGGAGTAAACTAATGTTTTTTGGAAATTTTACCTCACTGGGACAAACCCTGAGGAAATTTTTCTCCTAGGAATATTTTTTTCCAGAATTTAGAGAGATGATATATTTTAGGATATCATTATAAAGTGAAGGTGCATGAAAATAAAAATTGAATTATGGTTCAAATTACTTTTTTCTCCTGTGTAACCAAATAATGGAAAAGCTGAAATTTTAGAAAAAAAATTATTTTCCAAACTTTTTCAGAAAATTCCTACAATCCAAGAAGAACGACATATAATGGTGCACCCCAAAGTTCTGTGTTTACATTATTCGCAACCATTTGACAGTGGTGACGAGCTCAACACCTGCGCAAGGACCTAATTGAGATGGTTCACTTATTACCTGTGTTATGAAAAGGTGCATGTACTGCATGGTTGGTATATGTTATATATACTGGATTAGTCATCTTGACAATGCTTGGAGGGAATATAGACCAAGTGATGGTTTTATATGTACTTAATGTGGTGTATATACTGATTAGTTGGTTTATCCATACACCAACTATTTACAAGGTATACACGGAAAGTTGGTGAGTGTGATAAATACTGAATTCTTCATCCTTACAAAGGAAATGGATAACATAGGCTACGTTTGGGAACAAAGAAAATTGTTTCCATAGAATATTGGTTATCAACTGGTGGGACTGTGGCAAGGAGAGTGGCAGCGGGAGAGAATTCAGACGGCATAATTGAGGAGATGATGTGAGCTAATATTCCATGAAAAATGATTCTTAGTTGCCAAACACAGCCGTATGGCCCTGTTTGAATTGCAAGAAAAACATTTCTTGCCGAGAATATTTCTTAGGAATTTTTGTTATTTCAACAGTTTAGAGGGAAGTGATAATTTTAAGTGATATCATATTATCCTGTAAATTAAAGGTCATTGTAAATAAATTTTGAACTGGGGTGGTTCCAGTTACTTTTTTTTTCATATGAAATCAATTTAAAAGAAGGAAATTCTGGAATAGTTTTTCTTTTCCAAAAATTTTTCCAGAAATTTCCCGCAATCCAAACAGGACCTTTGTGACTAGATTTTCACTGCGAAAATATAGAGCTAGGTTTGATGTATTAAGCTATAAAGAATTTTTTGTGTAATATATTTATTAGCTATAAGGAAAGTAACATTTATAAGTAGGGGTGTAAACGAGCCGAGCCGAGCCGAGCTTGGCCAGGCTCGGCTCGGTTCGGGCTCAAACTAAGCTCGGGCTCAAACCGGGCTCGGGCTCGGCTCGGCTCGGTCAGGCTCGGCCAAGCTCGCGAGCCTTACCGAGCTCGGGTTATATTATGTTCACACCCCTCATCTTCCCTGGACAGCCCTACTAGTGTAATTTGACTACTTTTTTTACACTATGGGGGGTGGTCCTAGTAACAAATGGGGTTCCAAAAATGAACTGACATATTTTGCCCCCCCCTTTCACTCCCTGGACAACCCTTTTAATGTATAAATTAATATATAATATATATATTTAAATATATTAAATTCTTAACGAGCCTTTACGAGCCGAGCAGAGCCGAGCCTGGCCTAAATTAGGCTCGGCTCGGATCGTTAAGGATTCGAGCCGAGCTCGAGCGAGCCTCCGAGCCCGAGCCAAAATTGACACCCTTAATTATAAGCAACAGGGCGGTGATAAGTTCACCACCCCCCCCCCCCCGCGCGGCGCCCCTTTTACCGGTTGTGTCACAAGTCACAACTGATACAACCAGTACTCTCTCTCTCTCTCCAACATGAACGGTCAACAGGGCCCAATAATTGAATTGTCTAAATCTTTGAACTGAAAGACTATATGCCCCAAAAGCCAGTCATTTTATAGTTCACAATAATAGTTAGGGGAGTGATAAATCGACTCCCCAAATTGATAAATCGACTCCCATGTGTCTTTCTCTCTCCTCTAGGTTTCTCTCCTCTAGGTTAGAGAGAGAAAGAGGAGAGAGATAGACACATGGGGAGTCGATTCATCCATTTAGGGAGTCGATTTATCACTGCCCTAATAGTTAATGTATTTCATGACAATTAATGGGTGTATTAGAGGATAGTGTTGCGTGCTTCATTATGTTAGACACATGTTTATCCTTTTAGGCAACATCATACGAATGGTCAGGCCTATGGATTCACAGATCGTATGGATATTCCGGTTCTTTACAGAACTAAAAGGTTTATGGTTGGGGTTGAGACTGGACATCTCTTCTTACACACAACCAATATTTGACCTTGCCTCTATACACGAACTAGGGTGGCCTATATCGGTCACTAAGGTAGTAGACCCTAAGTAGGCAGAATGGGTACTGCGAATGATTCATGCACTTAATGTGATCATACTAGCATAGCCCGTGGACATGAAATAAAGATAAGGCCATTCTACCCAGATAGGACCCTTTATATGTCCTTAGACCTGAGAATTCATATTGGTCTGTAGGCCTCCTCTATGGCTTTGGTCTACCTAACAGTGGTTCTGATTTGGGATCACCTGAGGGTAGTACTAGGTCTTAAGGTAACCCACAACACTACAAGAAAGTCGACCTTCACCGGTGTTCTCGAACGTCGCTGTACATAAGGAAAAACGTCGGTGTTATATTCACCGACGTTTGCAATGAATGTCGCTAATTCCAATGTCACTAAAAAGGTATACTGTAACGACCCGGATTTGGGGCTAATTTTTTTGACATAATTTTTTTTTTAAATCCCAAAATCCGAATCGCTACCCCAAAAAGGGAAACAATGACTAAACTTCCATCGAACATGATAATAAGTTGCATCGAAAAGAAATTATGTAAGTACTATCTCCCATCCTAAGTATCACCTAACCCTGTTCATTGGCCAGGGCTCCTGAATTTTTCCTCACCTACGAAGCCTGAAAAATAATCTAAGTCAAACAGCAAGCTCATGTGACTGGCTTGAATAATAAAAGTGACAAGAATGAAAATTGGTTTTATAAAAGTGTTTCTCATGGCATTCACAAGGGATAAGGAAAAGCAATAAGAATTATAAGATTTATTGCTAAGGATAAAGAATATAAAAAAAAACATGTGAGAGCCTCAATCATACGAAGTACATATAGACAGTTAACTACGAGAAGTATCATGTCATCTCGACGAGGTATATGAGTCATATATATCTCCTCTAAGTACATACACGATGGCAATCCTCAAGTACCCGTTGGTAAATGGCCACACGTAATTTGTCTTAAAATTAGAAAAGACAAACTTAATTTAGTGTGATTATAACGAAAATCAGTAGTTTGTTCCAAAAATCAGAATAAGACAAACCGAGTTAGTGCAGTTATCAAAAATGGAATTTTATCTAAATTTCAGCAATTTGTCTTAAAATCAGAAAAGATAAACTTAATCTAGTGTGGTTATAAAACTAAAATCAACACTTTGTTCTAAAAATCATAATAAGACAAACCAAGTTAGTGTGGTTATCAAAATAGAATTTTATTTAAATTTCAACAGTTTGTCTTAAAATCAGAAAAGACAACTTAATCTAGTGTGGTTATAAAACTGAATTCAACACTTTGTTTAAAAAAAAGCGTAAAAAGATAAACCGAATTAGTGCAGTTATCAAAAATGGAAATAAGAAAAGAGTTTATGCCATTATAAAAATTAGTACTAACCTCTCGACGAAAACAATGAATGAAGACGCCTTCTCTCCCCCTTTGATTTCTTCCTTTTCCTCTCTCTCTCTCTCTCCCCTCTCTTTCTCTCTCTCTCTTTCTCTCTCTCTCTTCCCTTTCTCTCTTTTTTTCATACTGTTGAGAGATGGAGATGGATAGAAAGGTTGAGTTGAGTTGAGTGTTGAGAGATGGAGATAAGAGGAAAGGGTTTGGAAAAACCTACCATGGTGGGTTTATAAAACCCACAATTTGATTTTTTTTAACCCTTCTTTTCTTTATTTTATTTTATTTTATTATTTTATATATTATATTATATATATCTTATCTTATCTTATCTTATCCTATTGCATTATGATTCAATAATAGTTCAATAAATTTGTTGCAATTATTAGATTCTATAGGTAAGCCCCACAAGCGGTGGTCCCCACCTTTGGTGTGGACCCCATATTGTGGGCCCCACGGATGGTAGTGGGTCCTGCTTTGTGGGTCCCACTGGTGATAGTGGGTCCCTCTTTGTGGGTCTCACGGGTAGATAGTAAACCCACGGATGAATAGTAAAATAAATAGTAAATGAATGGTAATTGATGAATAGTTTTTATAAATAATAACTTATTTATTATTATTATTTTACAGGGTATTACATTCTACCCCCCTTAAACGAATTTCGTCCCCGAAATTCCTCTCTCCATACTCTCAGAAAAAGGTAAAAAATGGTTCTACTATCTATATTTCATCTATCTAACCCCTTTCCTAAGATATAAGCAAAACCCGTACGGAAGGTGGGGAGCTACACAAATAGCCCACAAGAACTTTTTCTCTCCGCTTCCGAGATGGAACCAACACACCGTACTAGAGGAGATACAGCTTTGATACCAACTGTAACGACCCGGATTTGGGGCTAATTTTTTTTTTAAATCCCAAAATTCGAATCGCTACCCCGAAAAGGGAAACGACGACTAAACTTTCATCAAACATGATAATAAGTCGCATCGAAAAGAAAGTCATTGAGTACTCTCTCCCATCCTAAGTATCACCTAACCCTGTTCATCGGCAACAGCTCCTGAATTTTTCCTCACCTACAAAGCCTGAAAAATAATCTAAGTCAAACAACAAGCTCATGTGACTGGCTTGAATAATAAAAGTGACAGGAATGAAAATCTGTATTATAAAAGTGTTTCTCATGGCATTCACAAGAGATAAGGAAAAGCAATAAGATTTATAAGATTTATTGCTAAGGATAAAAGAATATAAAAAAAACATGTGAGAACGTTAAGGAATATGCTAAAGATGGCAAATTATGGAATCGTATAAGAGAGCCTCAATCATACGGAGTACATATAAACAGTTAACTACTAGAAGTATCATGTCATCTCGACGAGGTATATGAGTCATATCTATCTTCTCATATGTATATACATGATGGGAATCCTCAAGTACCCGTCGGTAAATGGCCACACGTAGTTCTATGACCTTCTTGTACTTTGTACGAGGCCAATACAAAAACATCGTGTTATGGCCTAAAAATAAGAAGTATTACCACAGGAAATTCTACGGGGATAATCAGTTAATTCAATGATGTAGGTGCAAAAAGAATGCGAATAATCATAGGAAACAGAAATATAATCACAAAAATCATAATCGTAACTAATAGTATAAAAGTCAGTCATCACTTGCCTTTGAGTGTGTAAGGAGAAGCAAACCCTATATATCAATTGAGAAGTAACCCTATACAAATTACATAACAAATGTTATTATTCGTTAAGTGTTAGAATTTTCTTCTAACTTATTCGCTTTACTATGTTAATTATATAATTTTGTCTTCTTACGTAAATTTTTGTGAGTGATTTCAAAACAGAATATTTATTGAAAATCAGCAATTTGTTAAAAAAAATGATAATAAGACAAACTGAGTTAGTGCGGTTATCAAAAATGAAACTTCATTTAAAATTCAACAGTTTGTCTTAAATCAGAAAAGACAAACTTAATTTAGTATGGTTATGAAAACAGAAGTCGGCAGTTTATTAAAAAAGTGATAATAAGACAAATTGAGTTTGTGCGGTTATAAAAAAATGGAATTTATTGAAAATTCAGCAGTTTGTCTTAAAATTAGAAAAGACAAACTTAATTTAGTGTGATTATAAAAACTGAAATAAGTAGTTTGTTCCAAAAATCAGAATAAGACAAACCGAGTTAGTGTAGTTATAAAAAATGGAATTTTATTTAAATTTCAGCAGTTTGTCTTAAAATCAGAAAAGACAAACTTAATCTAGTGTGGTTATAAAACTAAAATCAGCACTTTGTCCTAAATATCATAATAAGACAAACCGAGTTAGTATGGTTATCAAAAATAGAATTTTATTTAAATTTCAACAGTTTGTCTTAAAATCAGAAAAGACAACTTAATCTAGTGTGGTTATAAAACTGAAATCAGCACTTCGTTTAAAAAAATCGTAAAAAGATAAACCGAGTTAGTGCAGTTATCAAAAATGGAAATAAGAAAAGACGAAGTGAGTTTATGCCATTATAAAAATTAGTACTAACCTCTCGATGAAAACAACGAATGAAGACGCCTTCTCTGCCCCTTTCTTTTCTTCCTTTTCCTCTCTCTCTGTCCTCCTTCTCTTTCTCTCTCCTCCCTTTCTCTCTTTTTTTCTTACTATTGAGAGATGGAGATGAGTGGAAAGGGTTGAGTTGAGTTGAGTTGAGTGTTGAGAGAGGAGATAAGAGGAAAGGGTTTGGAAAAACCCACGCATGGTGGGTTTATAAAACCCACAATTTGATTTTTTTAGCCCTTCTTTCTTTTATTTTATTATTTTATATATATATATATATATATATATGAGAGAACGGTTCCTACACATATGTGTAGATAAGTTATCTACACACTAGCTTAAAATACAGTGGAGGCCACATTATTTGGGTGATCCAAACCATTCATTTTTAAGGCCCTCACATAGATAGGGTGTCCACAAAAAATCAGATCCATAGGATCATCCTAACCATTCGAACTGTGGAGGGAAAAAATGGACTAATTTGTGAAGGTTTAAAGACATCCATTTTACCTCCACAAATCATAGGGTTCGGATGATCCTATGGATCTGATTTTTTGTAGACACCCCTATCTATGTGAGGCCCTTTAAAATGGATGGCTTGGATCACCCAAACAATGTGGGCCCCCACTGTATTTTAAGCTAGTGTGTAGAGAACTCTCTACACATATGTGTAGGAACCGTTCTCTCTCTCTCTCTCTCTCTCTCTCTCTATATATATATATATATATATATATATATATATATATATATATATATATATATATATATATATATATATATATATATCTTATCTTATCTTATCTTATTGCATTATGATTAAATAATAGTTCAATAATTTTGTTGCAATTATTAGATTCTATAGGTAGGCCCCACAAGCGGTGGTCCCCACCGTTGGTGTGGGCCCCATATTGTGGGCCCCACGATGGTAGTGAGTCCTGCTTTGTGGGTCCCGCTTGTGGGTCCCACTGGTGGTAGTGGGTCCCTCTTTGTGGGTCTCACAGATGGTAGTGGGTCCCTCTATGTGGGTCCCACGGGTAAATAGTAATAATGAATGGTAATTGAGGAATAGTTTTTATAAATAATAGCTTATTTATTATTATTATTATTATTTTACAGGGTATTACATATACCGACGTTCAAAATAAAACGTCGGTGTATAGTGAAAACTAGGGCTGCAACTCGAGCCGGGTAAAACCCGACCCGCATCGACCCGACCCGAAAATAACCTGGGTTGGGTTCAGGTTTCATGGGTTTCGGGTCGAGCCGGGTTGAGCATCCAAAAGCCCGCATGAATCTCGGGTCGAGCCGGGTTTGAAGGGGCCCGACCCGAGTTACATAAGTTATAGTATGTACTTTTTTTTCTTCTATTGTTAGTTAAAAGTTAAAAGTGAAAACCCACGCACCCACTGTTATAGTATGTGAGTGTAATTTCTGCTTCTATGAGTTGAGTTGATTCAAGTGTTTGATTCAGCATTGTTTGATTGTAATTAAAACATTGTTTGATTACAGCATTGTTTGATTCAAGTGTAATGTGAGTATAATTACATCATTGTTTGATTCAAGTGTAATGTGAGTCTAATTTCTGCTTCTATGAGTTGAGTTGCTTTGCCAAGCAAGAGTTTTCCTTAAAAAATTGCGTCAACGTGAAAAAACCTGACCCGACCCGAGATTTATCATGGGTAGGGCCGGGTTTGGGAATCGTGGGTTTTCCGAAAAAAAACCCGACCCGCCCGACCCGAGTTGCAGCCCTAGTGAAAACACCGGTGCTTTAACGAGCGTCGGTGAAAAATCTGAGATTTTCCGACAGTTACAAAACGTCAGTAATTAAAATACCATTAGCTAGCCTGAAACATAGACCGACGTTTTGCGAACGTCGGTGAATGCCATATTCAGCGGCGTTTTTTATTGAACGCCGCTGTAGAAGTAATTTTTTTTTTATAATTTCCATTCATCAATATCCCCTTCTATGGTAAATGAACCTGATAATATTGTAATACACATTTAGTAGCTGCTGCTATCACATTCACAAGCACATTCACAATCTCACAAATAATTTGCATTACACTTGTTAAAGCTGAAGATATATCATAATGATTGATTATACAAACTAAATGTATCAGTCACCTAGGTACACAAAAATTAATTCCACCCATATAGATCCAGGCTCTACATCATGTAGGCTCCAATAGAATTCACCAAGTTGACAATGAGGCAATCGCCGTTCATTTACTTCATTCCACCCACAAATGTATCAGTCACCTAGTCTTTGGTTGTGCTTAGAAAAACTCCCTCGTACAGTCGTATCCTCTCCATATCCTTAAATTACATCATTCCCTAAATATAGAGGCAAAAAGTTTAGGCTAAAAAAATGTGTAGTGAAGAACAATGGGCATGGAAAGAAAACCCAAGAAAGCTATACTGTAAGTATAAAATAAAATTTACTAGATCAACATAACAAGCAGGAACACATCCATGGCATTAAGAACTAAATCCATCATAAAAAAAGAAAGAGATAAGGTAATTACGAAAAATTAACAAAACTACAAAAGACATTGTAAATTTGTAACACTGACTGAAAATTTACTTAGATTGCACACCGAGTGATTGAGAAGGCCTGGAATAGGAACCAAGCATGTCCTCAACAGTGAAAATAAGTTTCATGCTATTTGAATAGCAGAGCTCACAAGCCCACTGAAACTGATCCCATGTATATAGCTCTTGTTGAAATATATTTTGATAATTAGTGCATATTGGAGGAAATAATGCATCGTATTGCTCTTGTAAGTGCTAAAATGAGATGCATGTTAAAGGCTATTACAATACCCAAAACACTCTCAGCGGCCCCAAAATAAAAGACAAGATGAGTTCGCCCGCTTATCAAAATATGATATTACTAGTAACCCACATGGGATTTGCTAGGGACCTACGCAGAAAGGCATTTCACGGATAGCTGTTTCATGTGAGAGCAGCCACCTCAGATTAATTAATTGAATGAGACCAAATCTGTTGTGCAACTGCTCTCAAATGCAACAGCCGGCCACGAAATGTCTTTATGCTCTCATGCAGTGTAGCTGCAATCTTGATGTACGGCATAATATTTGGTTCATCAGAAATCTGAAATTTAGTATGTAATAAATCAATAAGTGCAACAAAAATAAAAAATGCCAGAAAAAGCAACACTGGCCTCTTTGTGAACATCATAGACCCTCGAATGCAAAACCTATTCCAAACGGAATCAATATGGGAATCATACCCACTTGCACAATGTAAAATTACATAAAAAATATTAACCCTCTGTTTTCTTTACATCAGTTTTCAAAGGCGAAGTAGTAAGGCGAGGCGCTTATCCTCTTGAGGTGTTAGTCATAAAAGGTGAGGTGTGGACAGCATACCCTCTGTAGTAAATGGGGACATAGTGATCTACTCCACAAAATATAGCAGAAAGAATAGAACCCACCTCTTACCCTAGAACCAGATCCATCATCTTCTCCATCAACCATACTCTACAAACCCTAGATCTGACAGGAGAAGGAAATGGTTGGAGGAGGAGATGAAGGGTGGTCGGAGGATTGGCAGTGCTACTACTGCTCCTACCACAATTTAGATGGAGGCAAAAATGTAGAAGGTACTCCCAGGTTAAAGCAGAACCAACACCTTCCTCTGTAACGTTTTCAGGGAAGGGGAAGAGTTCCAATAGGAATATTAAACCACGGAATAGTCCTGGTGGTTGGTTTTGTTCCCCCTGTAAATATTTTAATTTCAGGTGGCGGGATAAGTGTCGTTGGTGTCAATGGTCTGAAAATCCCTCAAAATGGGTTGCCCATGTTAGTTCAGAGCCTAGCATGGAGGCTAACTGTGAGGTGAACGGTCATGGCCTGATTCGGGTAAAATCCACTTTCTTGAGACTAAAGGGAGCCCAACTCTTTCCATATCCGGCAAGGAAGTGCTTATTCGTATGGACACCCTAAAAGCTTGTCTTATAGGAAAAAAGAAAGACAGATACATGTCTCTAGAGGACCTCTGGTTTTGGGCACAAAAAGTTTGGGATTTTCCATCCTTACATTGCCCTTGTACCTTGGCGGAGGACGAGATCCTCTTTATGTTTGAATCTGAAGCCCAGGCATCAAAGATTCTTGCTATGAGATCTGAAGCCCTAGGTAATCATTTGGTTTCTCCCTCACCATGGAATAGGGAGTTCCTTCAAGGTGAGGAAGCTCTTTGGATTAATTTTTATGGCATCCCTCTGCATGCATGGGCTATTTCAACGGTCGAGGCTATAGGGAGTCTATTTGGTAAAGTATTGGAAACCAAAATGAAAGGTAACCACCAACATTGTATGAGTTTTGTCTCGGCCAAAATTCTAGCCCCCCAGTGGCTTTTCCATGGTTCTTGTGTTAGAATTAGAATCCTTGATAAGGTTTACTCTATTGGGATTGATCTTCAGAAACAACACAATAATAAAAGTGGTGTTTCGGAGTACTCTAGTTCATTGGGATGTGCCGGTATGGGCATTATACCGCCGTCTGAGGGTTCCCCGCCGATTGAGGACATGCCTCTTGGTGAGCCGTTGGTTCCCCTGTCTAATTCAAATTTCAAATCCAAGGATGGCGCTGAGAAAGAGCTTGAGAAAGGTGTAAATTGGCCTCTAGTTAGGAGCGTTGGTCAATCTTGTCTGCCCCTGGTGGGGCTAGAGAAGAGTAAGCCTTTTGATTGTGTTGCCCCTAGAAAGAAAGTTGCTTGGTCGGACCTTCCCTATAAGGATAGAAACAAAGGTGCCCTCCCTCCAAAAGTAAGAAATACCTTCGTTCCACGAGCCTCGGGTGGCCTTAATCATCGCCTAAATCTTAATGCTAGGGCGGCAAGATCAGGAAATAACCTCCTCGATCACATTGTTGAGAAACTCTTAGATGCATCTTTGGTAGGGTCAAGAAAGAAAAATAGTTGAAATACAGGTGTGACAATCCAAGAGGGGGGGTGAATTGGTCAATTAGAAATTTTAGGCTTAATTAAGGGAGATTAAAAATTAATCCATTTAATTAAGCACTAATTAGTCTAACCCTTGTTCAAATAGGTATATATCAATAAAATCTAGGGTTTAGACCTTCTAATCATGCACATTTAGCTAACCCTTGTTCAAATAGATATTATAATGCAATTTAGAGTTTAGACATTTAACTTAAGTGCATTCACTAACCCTTGTTCAATTAAAGCATAAACATAAGTAAGGTTAGAGATTACCAATCACCACACGTGTAAGAGAAGGAAAGGAAGAGAGAGAGAGAGAGAGAGAGAGACAATGCACACCACAATGAGGACACCAAGATTTATAGTGGTTCGGTCACAACTTGACCTACTCCACTCTTCCAAGTTTGGCTCCTTGGGTACTCCACTATGATGAGATTTCAAGCCTAATCTCGAAGCTCTTATAATAAGCTTTTCCATCTCAAGGGCCAAAGAGAAGCCCATCTGCACGAAGCCTTCTTCACCTTTCTTGGGCCGAAGAGGAGACCCTCATCTTCACCTTTCTTTACGGGCCGAAGAGAAGACCCTCTTCTTCACAATTCCTTTCGGGCCGAAGAGAAGACCCTCACATGAAGAACAAATACAAATGTAAAACTCTCAACGCCTCTTAATAGGCGGATTACAACTTTGTAAGCTCACATTCACTTCAAGAAATAAACAAATAAAAGCCCTATGGAGTGCCTCTTGATAAGATGTAGAAATGGAAGATCAAAGAGGTTTTTAGCATTTGAAATAAAATGTTGAAGCTCAAAGAGAAATGGGATTTGATCTTTCTCAAATGTTTAAAAAGCTTGTAGAGATAGGTTTTAATCATGTATATATAGTGTATTTGAAAATATGACCGTTTGGGGTAAAACTGTTAATAAATGGCTTGAAAAAGTCAAGCAGAAAATGTCCCAACGGCTAGTTTGCTCGACCAAGGCGGTCGACCAGGCTACGACGGTCGCCCGCCCCTATCAGGCGCCCTATTCTATTTTCAAATTTCTTACCGTCGCGGTCGACTGGCCACATGGCGGTTGCCCGGCGAGGGCTAGTTGTTTGCTAAAAAATTTGGCTCATAAAACCTATCTCGGTCGATCGACCCACGGTGGTCGCCAGCTAAAACCCATGTAGGATTGTTCTGTTTGAAACAGATACATATCCACGGTCGCCCGGCTTGACCCGGTCGACCGGCCCTGAGTGAAATTCCAATTTTAACTTTAAAATCCAGGGGCTTTTGGGCTATTGTCTTTGGGCTTAAGTCTTAGGTTTTCAAATACATTTTTGGGTGTGTTGATGGTTTTCAAAGATGTAAAATGTTAAGTATAAAAATCATTTGAAAATCTTTTGAAAGTGCATTTAAACATAAAATCAAGAGGACTCCAAATACATTCTAAAAATAAGAACCTTGAGTCTTTTTGGAATGTCTTGGCCCCTTTGCACTTTCTTGGACTTCTTCGGCTTGGGTGAACATCTTGACCTTGTCTTGGCTCTTGTGACATCCTCCAATCTTCAGTGCATGTTGTGAGGTGCATGAAGTGTCACCAATGGCATGTTCAGCTCCAAGCTCTTTCTTGACACTTGCTTAGGAACTACAGGGATCTTCATGATGAGCTTCTTTACTTGAACATTTTCAAATGAGGATGACTCCAATGTAGGTGCAAGCTCTTGGTTCCTTTGATCCTTGATCCACAAGTCATGTGTTGTGAAGAGTTGTGTAATGGCGAGTATGACATGACATTCCTGTGTACAACACAACATCTCAAAGCAACACATCAGTCCATAAATGCTAATCAATTTGGTTTGCTAGCATCAAAACAAGAAGGTAAGATGAATGATTAACCCATGGGAACCCTTGGGCTTACAATAGTAGACTCTCAAATCTCCTCAAATTTTATTCCCGGTTGCCCAGGGTAGGATTTGTTTTGGGCTGAATTATTATTACTCATTTTTTTAGTTAGTAGCCTTTTGGGTCTGGGGGGTCTCCTTTTTGTTTTTTAGTCATGAGGAAGCTAAAATTTTAGTCGAAATGGATATTCAGGGTGAGTTTTGCGAATTTTCCTCCTGTTCTGGTGATCGAAATATTCGTTTACCCTTAGGGACTTTGGTGCTAGAGAAGGTCATGTAGCACTTGAGAAAGATGAATGTTGAGGAAGAGATGGCATTGTTGGGAGAACGCCTTCGGAAGCAATGGAAGGATTTCATGTGCTAGGAATCTTACATGGCTTAGCCTCTGTGGGGCATTAAGGTGGTGGGTATCCGGAGTCGGATGACTTGCTCATACTGGGTTTCTTGATCCTTCAAGATTATAGCGAAGGGGAGTGCGCATTTTAGGCTTGTCATCGAAGATACAAACTGAATGACTATGACCATTGGGTAATATAAATGAAAGGAAGGAGTTTGGTGAAGGTTTCTTTTGGATGCGGTAGGAGATGAAGATCTCGAAAGGGAAGTGATTTAGTGATTTGGCATGGTGGGAGTGCATGGAAGTATTCACTTATCTGCAGCGGTTTGACATGGAAGATTTTATTTGGTTTTACTGGCCAAGGAGTATGTTCCTGGCCACCCTTAATTGATTCTATGTAGTGCAAGTTGGGACCCCTTGTCCCCATTGTAATCTTCATAGCATCAATGAAATTGTCAATTTTCAAAAAAAAAAATTACATAAAAAATAGCCTCTCAGTGAGTAAGTTGGATCATTGAATACAACTTAAGATGCATGAACTTGTAGAAGCATTATAATAAGCTTACCTTCTCGGAAACTCGGCTGCTACTTCCATTCAATAGCTTTGGTTTGGGTACTTCACCTTGTCTTTTACTACGCGGACAGATGCCAAATACTTTCTCTCGGGTACTAAAAAGAAAAGAAAAAATGAAAAGAAGAGGACCCATTTATTCTCTATACGGGCAGCTAGAGAAATTGAGGACAAAAAACCCATTTTACCGACATTGAAATACAAATCTTTTTCAGGTCAATCATAATCCATCTCGGAATATGGAAGACCATATACAAAGGCTTATTAGTCAAGCTGGATATAACATGTGTAGTTTTCAGTAAAATATTGTCCTACAAGCATCTAATAAGACTCAAAAGAAGTCATTTCAAATTAAGTATTTTAACAATGGAAGTATCAAAATAAGGAAATCTGCTCACAATGGTACTTGACTGCTTCACTAATCTGCCAAGTTACTAAGTTCAGATCTTAACCAGTCAGAAACAAATCTCACGAAAAGAGGATATGATATGAACATTTTTGCAAGAAGAGATTTAAGGGGGAATGTGCCGTTGGGTCCATTCACTGATGCTCGATCTCAATAGGGAGATGTGAGTTTTATCTCCGGCCAAACGGTTAGGCAACACTACAGTGCCTGGGTAAACATCCCGTTTACTAAACAAGACGTCGAGAGTTTCACTAAGAAAGAAAAATAATTTTAAGGAAGGGGGGTCATCTAAACTAATCAATCCCCTTCCCTTGACTTCCTTCCCACTTTTCCTTGTCTTCTTTGGGCTGCGACGGTGAACGAAAGCATGTGTTGTGGTGACTATGCTCAGCAGGCTTGCAACCTTGGGTCTCTCGAGGAGTCGAAATCTCCCAGTTTACCGAATACGCATGTGCGATCAAACAATCCTATTTCTTCGATTGAAAATGTTCAAAATTGTTTATTTTGAACACCATGGAATCTTCCTTATTAGGTTACAGGAATTGATTGTCTCATGCGTTATAACATCTTTTAGGGATTATTATATCTTCATAAGTAGGGTATTTCAGTTTTTTTTAGGAGGGCGGGCTCTAATGGATTAATAACCGCTACTGTAGCGAAGAAAAGGTGGTAGCTCAAAAGCACTTGTTTCAATTTATCGGGATCTTTGCTTGTAACCGTCTGTTAGGAACCTTAACTTTCTCCACCATATGAAACGCGCAACTCTATAATTTGTGGACCTCCAAAGAGCTAAATGAAGAAGTACTTACTATCTTTCCCAAACCCCCTGTTCTACCTACCGACCTTAACTTCTCTTTCTAGCCCTTCTACGCTTACCAACGACTGCATTCCTCTGATTGCTTGTTATACTCCTACCATATTCCTTTGTTTGTGCACTTTCAGTCCTGGATCGACTATAAGTTACGTTCTTTGATTCACTGAAAGTGACGTCTCTCAGGTGAGGGACTTCACAGAATTAAAAAAAGAGTATTATGGTGCTTATTCGAAATGAACATGTCACAAAGAAAGCAAGAGCTACTATGTTCTGCAAGAAATATAACAGTAAACAAGACTAACAAAACATTCCTTAATTTATGATTTTTTGAACTCGTAATTCTATTTTTAGCAAGTATATTTCATTCGATGCAAAATAAAACACAAGAAACAAGTCAAGATTAGCTTTCATAACACAAAAGCAGAACTTATTATTCAAAATCCTAACACTCTCTAGCCCAGTGCCAGTGGCTTTCATAATCCCAAACAAATGATTAAAAGAAAACCCTAAATACATGAAAGAGCCAGAAATCTACACAAGGATGCCTCATGTAGCAATCTTTATAGAACAAGAGTAAGGAAAAAATCCCTAAAATAAGAATCCAAGAGAAAAGAAAAACCTTAACAACATTAAAGATCCAGAAATCTACACAAGGATTCCTCATATTTCAATCTCTACAAAACAATTTAATTTAAAAGACAAAAAATCCTAAAACTAAGAACATGAAAGAAAACATGAATCGAGAAGAGATCTTACTTTATAAACAAACCAAAACAGGGATTGAGAAGAGATCTTACCATACAAAACAATGAAATCTTTCTCAGAAACTCAAACGATGAGGCTCGTTCCTAGTAGAGCAAAAATGTTGAATTTAAGAGAGAAATCGAAACAAAAATCAGAGAGGAAAACAAAGAAAGCCCTAAAAACTAAATGGGGTTTTTCTTCGATTGGATGGGGAAGAGAATGTTTGCGTTTTTATAACACATACCATTCTCTAAAACATGAAACTAAAAGGGAAGAGAAACACCAAAACCCTAGAAAGCATGATTGGTACAGCCAAGAACTTCTGATTATACACGGAACGAGAGAAAATAGCACTTGAGAACCCATTGATAATTCCCCAAAAAAAACAAATAATCACATTAAAATAGCAGAGATGAGAAATCACCCCAAAACCCCAAAAAAATTGTAGAGATAAGCAAAAACCCTAAACATACATTAACTTCACTGGTAATAGCCTTTTGAGATGGAAAAAATCACAAGGTTTTAGCTTCTTGATCCAGTAGGGTTTAACATAGCTCAAAATAAAAACCCCAAATCTTCAATGACAGCAGCAAATACCACGAGTAGAACTTAAATGGTATTTTCCTTCCTTGCACGAACAGTGACCTAAATCAGGAGATTTTGCATTTAAAATCGTTGCAAAGAATAAAGTCTGGAATGGGAAAAAAGAGGGAAAAAAGAACCTCTATATATTTGTGAAGAAAAGAGCAGAAACTAAAATAAAAGCCTACCTTTTTTTCTTCACCTTCTACTTCTTCCTCTTCTTTTTCTATGTTATAGTATGGATACTAAAGTAGAGGGGATCCATGTAAAAACTTGGCAGCAGCACCTTCCCATTGGCTTCAATTCACGAAACCAAATTTACAGCAGCACTGAAAATGTAAATTAAAATGAATGATAAATGCAGTTGGGTGACATGGATCCAACGGGCGCTCTTGCCGCTGGGTTTTTGCAAGCGCATTCTTCAGTTTAGTATTCCTCGCGTTATAAAGAGGACATTAAGCAAAATCTCCTCGAAATTAGTATTAGAAGAAATGTACTTTATAAAAACATTGTTTTAGGCTACCGATATTGGCACTTCAATGTTTCGATAACCGCACTAACTCATCTTGTCTTATTATTTACACAAAAGTTATTACATTTCCCAAAACGATCTCATAAGCCTGTTAAAAAAGAAAAGACAAGCTGAATTTGTGCAATTATTAAAACATGGTAGAGCCAAATATCAGTACCCTTTCCATGAAATTCCCTCGAGATTTGCTTGGGCATTTCGCGGCCGACTTTTGCATGAGAGAACAACCAAAAGGCTCACTTTTCATCAGATTTTGTCTGATTCATTTAATTCATGTTAGATGGCTATTTTCTCATGCAAAAGAGCCATTTGCCTTTCCACGAAGTTCCCTACCAAACACCATAAACAAAGATGGAAGGTTTTTTTTATGGATATATCGAATGATATGGGTACACCTTTCTAAGACTATTGGTCACTAATTACATTTTCTTAGTAAAAGAAAATAACATATGATTTTTTTAACTAGGATAAAAAGAGAGTCCCCGGGCAGACCGCAAGTTGGATAAGATTAAGAGCAAAAAAATATATTAATAAAAAAAAAAAAAAATTGGACAGCAGCCAAGCAGAAGACTAACAGCTATAGCAGTGACTAAACAGCCTTGGACCGGATGTTGGGAAGGCCCAAGGCGTCACATTTGGCGGCCCCTCTGGCTGCTTGAGACAGGTCTCTCCAAGAATCGTATACGCGTTTAGCCTTGGAGATAACTGCATCAGCAAAATAATTCCCTTCCGAGAAAAGTACGGAGTGAGGATGAAGATTGCAAACTACTACGCTATGCAGATACTTTTGGACTTCAGATCAAAACACGCACGAATCTTGAAAACATAGAGGTACAAAGACCATTTTGCCTTTCCTAACACCATTAGAGTCCAACCTTAATCATTTTCTTTGTAGTCTCATTTTGAATATTTTATTATTTCTTATTGTTTCTTTTGGCTAGCATTTAATACATATTCATTCCCTTTAGAACCTGACCCTCTAATGGAAACCATACAATTAAGAACGGCTACGTTATTAGTTATACCGGAAACGTCCTCAACCCGTCGTTGCCAACCAATGGAAACCCTAAAACTATGAATGTCAGCGTTATTAAGTATACGTGGATTGTCTCTTCCACTTGAACTGAGTTGATTAAGATAAAAGTCAGTCGGCATATCATAAACGGTAACGTTATTAAAATATATCGCCAGCGTTTTCTCACTCCAACAGTTGTATCCACTGATTGAACCATCGTTGATTAATTGATCCCCCCAATAAAAAACGTCAACGTTATTAAATATACCGCCATCGTTTTCCCACTCCAACCGTTGTATCCACTGATTGAACCATCGTTGATTAATTGATCTCCCCAATAAAAAAACATCAACGTTATTAAATATACCACCGACGTTTTTCCACATGAACTGTTATATCCACTAATCGAACCATCATTGATTAAGGTGGTCGATAGCCCCGATCAGAAATGAAAACGTTAGTAAGTATACCGCCGACGTTGTTCCCACTCGAACCTTTATATCCACTAATAAAACCAACGTTTATTAAGGTAGTCGAACCAGCTTTTTTCCCACTCTATAAACAACAACGTCTGTCTCTTATAGAGGCAAGCTATACATTGAGGTGTACTCTTGTGCAACAAATCCGAGGATGCTATCTGGGCTCTGATGGTGTTAATAAGGGCAACAGGGTCTCTTTTCCTCCACTTTTTCAAGATTCGTGCGTGTTTTGAAGGTTCGATCAGTGGATATAACGGTTGGAGTGGGAAAAACACTGGCGTTATATTTAATAACCTTGCCTTTTCTGAGCTACTGAATGACTATCTATCTTAATCAACTCGGTTCAGGTGAAAGAGACGATGCTGGTATACTTAACAACATTGTCGTTCTTAGTTTTAGGGTTTCCTCTAGTTGGAAACGACGGGTCGAGGAACGTTGTCGGTATAACTAATAACGTAGCCGTTCTTAATGGTAGGGCTTCCATTGAAGGGCCAGGTCCTGAAGAGAATCAATATGTATTAAATGCTAGCCGAAAGAGATAGCAAGAAATAATAAAATATTCAAAATCGGAATCCAAGGAGAATGATTGCGTTTGGGATCTGATGGTGTTAGGAAGGACAAAAGGGACTTTGTACCTCCACTTTTTTGAGATTTGTGTGTGTTTTGAACTAAAGTCCAAAACTACTCACATAGTGTAGTAGTTTGCAATCTTCATCTTCATTCCAAACTTTTCTCATCCACTAATTGAACCAGCATTCATTAAGCTAGTCAAACCAGCGTTTTTCCCACTTTGTGAAAGGCAATGTCTGTCTCTTATAGAGGTGAGCTATTGTGGGAGCCAGTTATTTCCCACCGCTCGCTTCTGGAAGCGCAGGATCACCACGTCGAGTTTCTTTTAGAGTGGGAGTGTTTGTTTGTCTGCGTTTCTTGTGAACTCGAGATCGGGGTCCGGATTTCAAAAGAAAGAGAGTTTCAGAGTTGCCATCTAGGTTAGGGCTTAGGACCCGTGTCTGCTTTTCCAATGAAACGGGGATAAAGATTCGAGTCTCATTGGAGCAGCAGTAACCGAAGCTGTACTCTAGGTTTGTGGCCTATTACCCATAATTTTACTCTGTTTGTTAAGGCTTGGTCTTTACATAAATCTGAGTAAGGGTTATGATTACATTCGGGGAAGGTGTTAGGCACCCCTTATGCCCAGGTAAACCCAGTCTCGACTTGATTTGGCATTTTGAAAGAACTTTATTAGAAATCTCCACTTTTTATCCTTTATTACCATTGGGCTTAATTCCTTTACGTAAATGAAATGGATTTACAAAGAAAAGAAAAACGAATCAGTTTGGGTGTTATCCGGATTGAGGGCGTGTACTGCATATCTCGAGTCCCAGGATGATCTCGCAGTTGACCACAATCAGGATAACTAAAAACAAACGGAAATGACAGGACATAAAGGAAAGAAAAGGGTGGGTTTTTTATTCCCTCCGTTTGTCCAACGCCGTGGGGGCACCAGGGCTCTCGTCTCTGTGTCTTTTGTCTATGGTGAAACCGGAGACAGAGTGGCGGGATAAGGAGAGGGAACGTAGCCCTATTTACAAGGAAAGGTACAGGGTTTACGTTATAGGATCTGGGGCAAGAGGAGCCCTAGATCCTATAACTACCCTTCACCGAGTTTTATAACAGAAATGCATAAAGCTGGGAAATAATTGTAATTTTACCAAAAGCGCGGGTACGTTTCCCGAAAAGTCGGCGGCGTAACGACGCTAATTTGATGACGTGGCTCCGGGTTCCCCAAAAATTATGTAGACCAACAGCGCTAATTGGATGATGGAGCATCGGGTTCCCCAGAAATTCTGTCGAACAACGACGCTATTTGAGTAAGAGGCACCGAGTTCGTCGAATTTCAATAGAACAACGGTCTAATTGAAAGATGTCGCTCCGAATCTTCGGAAATTCGGCAGAATACTGACGCCCAATATGAGCTCCCTAAGAATTTCTCTACTTTTTCTCTCCCGGGTAAAGAAACTAGGGTTTTTGGACAGAGTTTTCTTTGAAAAAAAGGGTTGAAAAACAGAGGACCAGAGGTTTTTATCTAGAGAATAACTTATGGAAAGGTTAGAATCTGATTTTACTCTTACCCCCCTATTTATAGTTTTTTTGGAACTTCGAAAGACCATATCTTATCCGTTTTGGACTCTAATCGCATGCGGTCAGATCCGTTGGATTCCTTGTGGCAAAGAGAAACCAGCAAGGATGGTCTCGCGAGTTGGTTTGGGTGCGAAGTGTTTTTGGGTAAAAACGTACGTTTTTTTACTCAAAGTTAACCTTTGGTTGAAATGCCATGTGAAAACGGGCTTTTTGGCTGTACAGTAAAAGGCGGGTGCCGTGTAAAGACAAGGTTTTTGTTTTAACCTTGAGATAAATTCATTTTCGAGAAATCTTTCCTGTTTCATGAACCAGAGAGAGAGATCGAGAGAGAGATCGAGAGAAAGAGAACAAGGGCTCTGGGCTCGTCATGAGACTCTTCATCGCGACAACCTATCATTAGTACTACCTTGACAAAATAGGATGTTTACAGATGCCCCTCTTTGGCATTCGTGTGCAAAAGAGACCGAGAGAAAGAGAACAAGGGCTCTGGGCTCGTCATGAGACTCTTCATCGTGACAACCTATCAATAGTACCACCTTGACAAAATTGGGTGTCTACATATGCCCCTCTTTGGTAGAGGGTGCAAGGCACAAGAATGCCAAAGTATGGAGACAAACAAAATTGTTTCATTGGGGACTAATTATAGGGTTGCAGGAGTCACGTCGGGTCCTTAGGCATGCAGCCTTTACCGAGGAATCTTGTTGTCAGGTCCTTGAGTGGAAACCTCTCACTGACAGTTTTGAGTTTTGAAAATACGACTGTTAGAATGAGTCTTAGGTGAACGTTTGAAGTCAGGTCTGGCGCCTGACTTGGGGAGGGACCTCAAAGAATGTTGTTCTTACATCCAGTACTAATGCTGATAAAAGGGGTGCCTGTGCGGCATCCGGTGCTTCGATACGACAGATCGTACACGAGATTTGATTGAGTAGAGAAGATGCATGATCATCATCTGCTCTTGGATTTAGATGGGTGGTTTGAATGGATGTAGTACCGTGTTTTAACGGGTTTTTTTACTTGGGAAGATGCCTTATCTGCATCCAGGGTTTATTGTCTTGAGGGTTGGCCAAAACACTAGTGTTCGTATGGATACGAACACCTACAAGGGTGGGATGCTTTTCTAGCATCCAATGCATGGCCTTTTTTAGGGTTAGCTTGATATTGAGGAGCTACCGAGTAGAAACGGACTTCCTCTGGTTCCGAGGGTTACCGTGTACAAACGGACTTATCCTGATGTTGTATAGCTACCATGTGGAAACGGACTTACTAGGAAGAGCTACCGTGTAGAAATGGACTTATTCTGATTTTAGGGATTACCATGTAGTAGCGGGCTTACCCTAAAGAGCTACCGTGTAGTAACAGACTCACTTTGAAAAGATATCGTGTGGAAACGGACTTATGCTAATTTTTGAGGATTACCGTGTAGTAACAGACTTATCCTTAAGAGCTACCGTGTGGTAACAGATTCATTTTGAAAAGCCATTGTGTAGAAACAGACTTACTCTGATTTTGGAGATTACCATGTAGTAACGAACTTATCCTAAAGAGCTACCGTGTAGCAATGGACTCATTTTAATTTTGGAGATTACCTATGTAGTAACGGGTTTACCCTGAAGAGCTACCATGAAAAGCTACCATGTAGAAATAGACTTACTTTGAAGAGATACCGTGTGGAAATGGACTTACCCTAATTTTTGAGGATTACCGTGTAGTAACATACTTATCCTGAAGAGCTACTGTGTGGTAACAGACTCATTTTGAAAAGCTGCCATCTAGAAACAGACTCACTTTGATTTTGGGGATTACTGTGTAGTAACAGACTCATCCTGAAGAGCTATCGTGTGGTAACAGACTCATTTTAACGTTTGATGCCTCAGGGGGCTAATACTGATTGATTGAGAATTTGATTGACTCCACTGGGGATTGATTATCTTTTGTTGGGAGAAATTAGGAGCGCGTGTTCTTTATTGAGAATTGAACGCGGATGACTCGCTGAGGACATGCGTGTCGATAGATTTGGATGATGGGATATGTGACGACAGGTCCCGATTGGTTGATCGGGGGAGGGATCCTTGACATGGGATCCGGCCGGTTCGAGATGGTTACGGAGTTAGTTGACGAGGTATCTTTACTGCAGACCTGGTCTCGAGAACCAGGCTATGAACAAAGATCTTTGGAGAGTGGGGGCGGGTCCTTGATTTTCTATGTAGGAAAGAATCCTGATTAGACCGAGGGAGCTTGATCGGGAGACATTTAATTGTCCGCCAACTTTATAGGAGATGATTTGGAAGGCACTTGGTTGCCTTGACTTTGCTGGTCATGAACGAAGCATTAGGTTGCCTCGACTTTGATGGGAAGACCATAGAAGCTGACGTAGCTAGAAGGGTCTTTTGATTGCCTTGATTCGGCTGAGAGTCAACCGGAGTTGATTCTGCTGGAAAGGGTTGACCCTACTGGGGAGTCGATGTTCTGTCGACTGTGTAAGTAGTTAGTTGATTCTGATAGAGACGGTGGACAGCTACTGATTGCGTTGACCTTGTTAGGGATAAACCAAGATGGATTGGTTCATTGTCTGCATGACTATACAGGCAAAAGTCCTTATCGGGGAATGATTGAAAGGCATTTGTCTGCCTTGACTCTATTGGGGAGAATTGTCAATCATAGGTTGCATTGATTTTGTCAAGGATAAACTAGAGTTCATCGACCAGTTGAATGCACGACGTAAAGGCGAGAATCCTTTCAAAGGCCTTGCAGTGACTTTACAGGGGGTTCGGGACCCTTTGGGAGACCTTTGGGAGTGACCAGGGGTACGGAGAGGTTTATTGAGGCTAGCAGGGAGGTTGGTCCCTGAAGTATTCTGCTACAAACTTGAATTCGATCGAATTAAGCTTGGCGGAGATTGGCCGGCTATGTGATCTACCGAGGATGGAAGATCTTTGGTCGTAGATTTGGTACATGAAAGCTAGAATCTAAGCAAAGGTCCTTGGGACAAGGAGGACGGGCCTCGTGATTTGCTCTGTAAGAACGGATTTGATGGATCAAGTTGGATGAACGGGAAAGCATTTCAGTCGCCTGACAACTTCACCGTGGTCGATTGGAAAGTGCTTGGTTAACTTGTGGGTCTCGTTGGGGATTTTGTCAGATGACTTAAAGGTGGTTGATCACCTTGGAGACTTGCAGGGGATTCCGTTGGACGGTTGGAAGGCGTTTAGAATGCCGTGTTTTCACTTTTTTGGGGAAGATTTTGGAAGGTGTTTGATTCCTTTAGATTGGTTTTGAATTATACCCTGATGGGTAATTCGTTTTGGGAAGTTGGGATTCTGCTGGGAATTTTTGGGAAGGCATTGACTTCCTTGGAGGTGATTGGGAGGCATTGGGTTGCCTCAGAGACTCCGCTAGGGATGATTGAAAAGGCATTGGGCTGCCTGGGAGTTGATTGGGAGGCATTGGGTTGCCTCAAGAACTCTGCCGTGGAAAATCCAGGAGGTGATCTGATGCCTTAGATTGATTTTGATAGTTTATCTTGAAAAGTTTGGACTCCCCTGGGGATGATCGGAAAGGCATTGGGTTGCCTTGGAGACTCTACTGGAGAGGCTTTGAAAAGGCATTGACTGCCTTGAAGATGATTGGGAGGCATTGGGTTGCCTCGGAGGTGATTAGGAGAATGTCGCGCAGGCTCTACTGGGAAGGATAGACAATCCTTGGTGAACTAGGGTTTTGAAGGGTTTGCCTCCGTGGGGAGGAAACCGACATCAGGGTTAACAGGATGATGTCCCTAAGCATTTAATGAAGCAAATATATGCTGTGACTAAGGGTTTGCCTTGTTCCCAAATCCCTGACGAAGATGATGCGAAGGTGTGGACCCTGCTTGAAGTATATTGTCGGGAGTTGGGAGCTATGCTGGGAAATTTTGGGGGTGACCAGAGGGCTACTCGATTTGGTTTTGAAAGATTTTGAGAATCCGCAGAGGAAACATGAGCAAAATGGGCTATAAAACGGACGAGAAAGGGCGCGGATAGGGCCGACATGAGGTAGAAATTCACCCAAATTCGCGAATTGTGAATTTTGGTTCGGATCTATATATACCCGAACCAGTTCATTTCTTTTCATTTCTCGATGTTTTTGTCTTTTCTCGCTCTGAGTTTTTTGAGTTCTCTTTCGCATTTCTTTGAGTTTCTTTCTGCTTTCAGCCAACATGGTTCGTCACCACCCACGAGGGAGGAGGGATGCGGGGTGAGAGACCTCTGGGGATGAGGGGCGGGATCGTGCCGAGTGGTACAGCGGGACACTCCTTTTGCGCACAGCTGTCCATCTGTCGCAGTTTTTTTGCAACCATCAGATGTGTCCTTTGGACTTCTTTTACGCTTTCCAAAGTTCAAATAATTGCGAGTCTAGTTCAGTGAGAGCAAGAGGATGTGCTGATTCACACACTTCTTTGGTAGAGTATGACTCCTTCTATAGCTGGCACCATTATGCTTCTTCCCACATTGAAGCAAATTTAGGTCCATATTGTACTTCTCTATTTTGGGGTCGATAGCCTCACACGCATCTGTGCCACATATTCCGTGTGGATGCGCTTTCGCCGCGGTGATCTGTCTCTGGCTACACATTATAGCAATTTCATCTCCCTATGTCAGCAACTTGATCTCTTTATGCCCCCACATCTAACATCACCGTACTTACCCAACAGCGGGACCAGCTCCACCGTTGTTCACTACCTCGATAGTCTGGGCCATGAGTTTGTTCACCTTCGTCAGTAGATCATTGGCTCCGGTATTATTCCATCCCTCACAGAGGTCAATTCTCGTGCCCAACAGTGTCTTCTGAGCGACTATTCTACCATTGTTCTTGTTGAAAACTCTATCCCGACAGCATATGATAGTGGTGGTTGTCATGGTCGTGGTTGTGCTTCTTTTGGATGTGGTAGGGGGTGTGGCGGGCGTGGCCGCCCATCTTGTACTCACTGTCAAAGAGAGGGCCATCATGTCGATACTTGCAATGCACTTCATCCCGAGCTTCGCCAGACCCGCTCGACGCATCTCACTGTTGCTACTCCTCTAGAGGCTTCGCCTTCCTCCCTTCCTCGCCTATTTCTGTGCCGGCCGATGATACGCTCACTTTATCTCGGGCCGACTATGAGGAGTTTCAACGCCTTCGCTTCAGCATCTGCTCTCCTACTATGGGCTTTGCACAGCCACGGAATTCTCTTACCACCCTTCTGTTTAGCTCTGGTTCCTAGATTATTGATTCCGGGACCTCGAACCACATGACTGGTAACTCTTCTGAGCTTAGCTCTTTTAGACATTTTCATTCGGTCTCTCACTCAATTACCCTTGCTGATGGGACCACTACTCCCATCTCTGGCTTTGGTAGTATTTCTCCTCATCACGGCCTTCCAATTATCATCATTTTTATGTGTCCCAAAGTCTCCCTTTAGTTTGCTTTTTATTTGCCATCTTACTAAAAGTATAAATTACTCTGTCTCATTTTATCCTTCTTATTGTCTCTTAAAGGATCTCTCGACTAGGAAGACGATTGGATCGGGACGTGAGGTGGATGGGATTTACCATCTAGATTGTCGCCCACCTACACCCGCATTACATAGTTGTGTCGACACCTATCAATGGCATTGTCGTCTTGGCCACCCTTCTCTTTAGCGGCTTCAGTAGACGCCTATTGTTCCTGGATCTATTTCTTCTTTTCAGTGCAAGTCATGTGAACTCCGGAATCACCAACATGTGTCTTTTCCATCCCGAGTGATCAGTAGAGTGTCGAGTCCTTTTGAGTTAGTTCATTCTAATGTATGGGGACCCTCTAGAGCCGCATCTTCTTCTGGCTATAAGTATTTTATTGTCTTTATTGATAACTATTCGCGTATGACATGGTTATTTTTTATTAAAGACCGTTCTAAGGTAAGCATTCCACACTTTTCATGCTGAAATTACAAATCAATATAATTGCACCCTCAAATGTCTATGCACTGATAATTGTAGGGAATATTTCTCTTCCTCGAATGGATTTCAGGATTACTTCACCACTCATGGCATCCTTCATCAGTCCTCTTGTGCCTACACCTCTCAACAAAATGGTGTTGCTGAGAGGAAGCTACACTACTTACTTGAGGTGGCCCGCACTCTGCTTTTTCAAATGCGGGTGCTTAAAACCTATTGGAGTGATGCCATCCTTACTGCCTGCTTCCTAGGTAATTGCCTCAGTTCATCGATTCTTCGTGGTGACTCACCATTCACAGTCTTATACCCTCTGGCTGTGTTTGCTTCGTTCATAATCTAGGTCCTGGTCATGATAAGTTGGACCCTTGAGTAGAGTGTTGTGTCTTCCTAGTCTACTATCATACCCAGAAGGGAAATCGTTGCTACAATCCTTGCCACCACAGGTCTTTGTATCTGCCGACGTGACATTCTTTGAGTTCGAGCCATTCCTAACTCAGATGCATAAGCCTCGTACAATTGTTATTGACTCGGCGATTCCTCTTCCTCTTCTGGTTCTTCCTGACCAGTTGTGCTATCCCCTCCGCCTCCCTCTGTGTTAATGGATCCCCCAGCTTCCGCTACTTCACCTTTACTGGTTTCAGCAACTCCTGACCCTTCTACAACTATGAAGACTTATCAGAGGTGTCGGCGTGCAGATCCACCACCACCTCCACGCGAGACACCGTCTCTTAGCCGGAGATACCGGCCTCTACTTCTCAGGTACCATCTACTATAGTACTTTTTGACTCTCCTACTGCTTCTGACTCTCCTATTGCTTCCCGCACCCGTTCTCAGTCTATTGCGCATTTTATTTCTAAATTTGTTTCCTATGATAATCTAACCCCCACTTTTTGAGGTTTTGTGTCTTTCATGTCTTCTATTTCTTTACCAGATTCGGTGGTCGAGGCCCTCGCTCACCCAGGATGGCATGTTGCCATGGATCTAGAGATAGGTGCTCTTCACACAAATCATATATGGATTTGGTTCCTCTGCCTTCTGGTGCTCGCCCTGTAGGGTGTCGATGGGTGTTCTCTATTAAATACTTACCAGATGGGACTGTTGAGTGCTTGAAGCCGCGCTTAGTAGCTAAAGGGTATACTCAGACTTTTGGGGTTGATTATATTGAGACATTCTCTCCTGTTGCGAAGATTCCATATGTTCGTGTCTTGGCAGTTTGGCCACTCCATCAGTTGGATGCGAAAAATGCTTTCCTCTGTGTGTTGCTTACGAAAAATCTCTCTATGGCTTAAAGCAATCTCTGCGAGAGTGGTTTGGGAGATCCAATGAGGTTGTCATGCGTTTTGGCATGAAACAAAGCGTCGTATATCACTCTGTTTTCAGTCATCAGTCTCCGACTAGCTGCATACTTCTCATCGTATATGTTGATGATATTATTATCATTGCCGGCAGTAACTCAGAGGCTATACGGAAATTGAAGAGTTTCTTCCAGAAAGAGTTCTCCACCAAGGATCTGGGTCGCCTAAGTTACTTTCTTGGGATAGAGGTAGCATGTTCTTCTCGACTTCTCTCTCTCTATCACAAAGAAAGTATGTGCTCGATTTATTAGATGAGACAGGGAATCTTGAAGTGAAACCTACATCTGTGCCCATGGACCCTAATATGAAGCTTATTCCAGAAGATGGCGATTTGCTGGATGACCTTGTGATATAGGAGGTTGGTTGACAAGCTCATTTGTCTCACAGCTATTCGCTGTGGACCACGATCCGAGAGAGGCGGGGGGCGAGCCCCTAAAAAGTCTCTAGATCATCCACGTGAAGGAGAGCTCTACCAAGGAACTCTCGAAAGAATGTGCCTCTCACAGTATGAGTGACGATTTAAAGTGAGATACCTCTCGATTCGGGGACTAGCCCAGATTCAAGACGTACCTTAAACAAAGAAGAGTCGCCATCCAAGGAAGTAGGCCCTGGATCCCATACTATGCTCTGTTGTAATGGATAACCAGAGATATAAAAGAAGGTTCGTGCCTGGTTACGAATTTGGAAGGTCCGAAGAGCACCTCATCCGCCCAAGTGCAAACACCTGGTCTCTTATGCCATTTGTTTATTGATTTTGAAGAGTTTTGGGCTAAAGTCATGTGAAATGGAAACATATATCCCCGAGAAGACGTCTACCTAATCATGCATGTCTCGGAGATGAATAATAAGCACACACAAAATAAATGAGAGAAGTGTCACCTAAGAATAGCTAGGTTATGAGTGTCATACCAAATTGGTGTCTAAGTTCTAGTGTGCAAACACATGCATGCTACAGCTAAAGGTATAAGGTCTGCACATGAAAGTAAGAAAACACAACAAAACACACATCACAACTTGACTCCACACACAACTCGACACGACAAATCCTAGACTCTAATGTGATACTTGACTCGGACCAAGATGGCCATCCATCCCAGCTGCTCCACGTATCACAGCCTCGGGAAGAATCAGAATCAACGTAGTTCGATGACCTATTCTAAACTACGATACCTAACCATCTAGGACCGCTATTCTAGACTCGATCAACTAGACTCGACTAGTTTTTTAAAGCTTCTTGTGCGATTGCTTAAGTTCAAGTGAATTGTAATTTTTAGGACTCCCTATATGCCCTAACTAATGCAAGTTGATTAGCCTTAAGCTAATGCAGGTGGTTCCTATATCCTGTGTAACTAGGCTGTTCATCTTAAGGAAAACCATGGGCTAACTAAATGTTTCCTAGTCTAGCCATCGGCTCGACTAAGTGTCTAACCAACCACGACTCGAGGCCTCCTTACTCTACGGACACTTACACGAAACACACAAAGCATCAACAAAACCAGGATAGACTCCTAACTCTAAGACACCCCAAATATCTAGGACAAACTACTAACTCTAGGGGAAGATCTTTTTGAAAAGGTTTTGAAGATTTTTTGTATTTTTTGAAGGTTTGAAATGATTTGTTTTTTAAGGTTTGGCTGGACTTGGAATATGGATCCCAAGCTGCACTACGTACCCCGTGGAAAGGGATCAAGCCAAAGTAGTTCGGAATAGAATTTTCTAACTACTCTCACAATGACTCAAGATTTTTGAGATTTTTGATTTTTCAGATGTTTTTGTTCTTTTTGACACAAGAGGACAGAATCCTATCATTATAAGGGTAGGATAGACTCCTGATATCCCACAAAGGTTGGACAGCATCCTATGCTTTGAGGAGAGGAACAGAATCACAACTCTGTAAGGGTTGGACAGCATCCTATACCTTACAGGGGTTGGACAAAATCACATGACTTGATGAGAGGTTGGACAGAATCCTAACCCCTATGATGATAGGACTGACTCCGGAAAGAAGGATTGACTCTCTAGCTAAGGACAGACTCCTATGCTAGTAGAAAAGACTTACTCCTAGTGCACAACCCTAAGAGGGGAGTGTTAATGAGACTAGGCGAATCTCCTAAAAGAAGATGAGATACAGAAGGGTGCTAGTGAGACTGGGCAAGTCTCCTAAACACAGAGATGGGCTCCAAGTAACCTTATCACTGCCCCTGCAATGACATATCTGGACATGTATCTAAAAGGCTAAGCTAGCCTCTAGCTAATGAGGGGGAAATGCTCTAGCATGAGACCGAGCTAGTCTCCTAGGGGTGCAACTTTGTGAGATTTGAATAGTCTATTATGGGTTGACTTACTAATGAGACAAAGCATGTCTCCAAAGGGGTTTGATTTTTCTACTGAGACATGGCTTGTCTTCCTAAAGAGGTTCTAGATGACTCTCTGCTGAGACATAGCTTGTCTCTCTAAAGGGTGGGCTCAAGATGACTCTTTCATTGCCCATGCAATGAGAAGAAGAATCTTTTTATTTAAAAGTAAGTAAAAAGACTGGGGGAGTCTTCCAAATTAAAGAGGGGAGTGCTATTTCGACTGAGCAAGTCCCTTAAGGATAGGCTTGGGCTAGCGCCTTCATCGCCCTTGCAATGAATAAGGGAGCTAAAAGATTATCCTAAAGGACCTTGCCACTCTCTAATAGGGTTAAGAAAATCTTCTACTAGAGGTTAATAATATTTATTTACAAAGACAACAAAAATGTAAATGATACAAATAAGATACAGATATTCCAACAGACACGGACAAATTAAATGCTCTTCTAAACACAAGGCTATTTCAAGAACAACTCATACTCCAAGTGGGGGAAAATTTTTATAAAACCACCTAATACCATATCAGAAAACCATTATGAATTCTTACTGAATCATGAGGATGTCAACATATTTTCCTATGTATAATTAAATCAGCCTAATACAACTACTGAACATAACTACATGACTCTCAAAAGTTTTTTCCACAGACTATACCTTATTATCCCAACCTAACTCCTCTTTCTGCAATAAATTGGCATTGATTCCCAAAGCAGTTGATAATATAAAGCATTAAACCAATCAAGTTATCTTAAAGGAGAGATGCGAAAGTGACCTCCTAAATTAGGACTTTGAAATTTCAAGAAGGGCCTGACCAAACTTTTTTTTTACAACTGGAGAACTCTTTTATTTCAACATTATAAAATCATAAAACAATGCATTTTTCCTGCGAGAATAATATGCTAGCAATTCAGTTATCATATCTATCCTCTAATCTTGTATATGTTTATTCTAATAATTTATCTCTTTGCTTAAATAATCTGCTAGGAATTCACTACACTTGACCATTAATATTATTAGCATACAAATAAAATCCAAACTGTATATAAAATAATACAAGTTCAGAATAAACCCTCAAACAGCAGCAGCATCCTAAAAAAATATATGTATAAATAACTTAATGAGCATAAGAATTCGACACATTTACCTCATACAATCATTCATAACATTAAAAATGACCTGATATAACCATTGACCTATTAATTACTCAGCAACCATAATCATTCTTAGTTTAATCTCCAATCCTTTTGTAAATACTTTACCCATTTTATAACAAAACTAATGCTAAATGAAAGATAAAGAGATTAAATAAAACTTTCAAAACATGACAATGCCTATCTTGACAATCCAAGTAAAAAGATAGTATCAAAGAAACAAGATAGTGATTCCTGGAACCTGATTCAAAGTCAGCCTCAATTCAATGATTTGAGGGACCTTGTAAATTCTGGCTTGTATACTCATAAACAACAAGATTACCCAATATGAAAAAAACCCGGCCACTGATGGGAAATTCACCATAAGAAACGCATGGAACCATATTAGGAAGAAGTCAGAGTAACCGGATAGGACAAACTTGGCATGATTTGCAGGGAACATACCAAGGCAGAGTATTACCACATGGCAAACTATGACCAATAGCTTGAGCACTAAAGTGAGGTTGTTATTCCTTGATTAGTCTAAAGATACTAGATGCAGCCTATGCAACATAAAACCTCCACCAAATATGAGGACAAACTAGAACGGTACAGGTAACATGACATGGTTAGGTTGGTTAGGGAGGTGATACCAGCATCACCATGCTTTAAAATTTCCATCAAGACATTTTGTTTTATAATAACCAAAGAAACTTTCAAATGCATTTACTAGCCTAAAACTAACAGACACAGTCTACTAAAACAGCTATAACGTTTTAGCCACTGCTCCAAATTTCCACCATGAGTGCTTGTTGGAAAGATCTAAAAAGGACCTACAACTTTGTAGTTTACCATTTTCCCTAATTCTTTCATTTACTTGTCCAAAAACATGGTCTAAAAACCATCCAGAAAATTGTGGCGGGAATTGCTCTTGCATCACAGGCCTTACTATAGCTATTTAAACTTCTGTTCAGCACCTGTCCTAAGTATACTCTGATTTTATTAAAGCCTGTCAGAAATATCCACACGACTCACAAAGATTTATCCATTACCTTTAGTCTTATACTCCTAAACATCACCTAGAAACTAAATAGATTTAATGTGAATCATCAATTGACACATACATTCAGGATTACTATTACCAGATGACTAAAACTAAAGTGCTGAAACTCTAAGCTTAGACAGGGCTTACACCCTACACTACATTTATGGCTAAAATGATAACCTAGCAAAAGCCAAAATGCTTCATTCTTTCATAAGGAAAGGAAACACCACAAAACTTTCAAAAGATTATGAAGAAATGAAGCTCTCATTTAACACTAGAACATCAATAAAATGAATTGTCATTATCTGTTAATCTCAATAAAGGAAAAGTATAAACTGCTCATAACCTATCAATAAAAAAAAATGTACATAAGCATCCACATATTCCTACACTTTAATCTCTTGCTCTATATATATTAAGTTTCCCTTTTGTATTATGCAAATATACTTACACACAAACCTAAAGCTAGATTAAGCACATCAATCATACAACACAATAAAAAAAAACTACTTTAACTCAAAGAAAATTCACAACATATGGAGCCGAAACAAATTTTTTTTTTTCAAAATAATCAAATACATTGATGTCCAGGTTAACAGAAATTAATATCGAATACTATGGTTTACCAATCCTTATGTTCTCTTCCATCTTTCCCAAAACAAAAAAAAAAAATTAGATTACAATAAGAAAATACCATAGATCAGAACATGCTATAAATACAAACAAGAAATAGAAATGTAGAACGCATGCTCGGAAGTTTCAAGAGTTATAAATTTCAAAAACTTAACTGAACTGGAGAATGAAGCAAATTGAAGAATTTCAGAGGGAAATTATACCTGTTATGACGGTGATCCTTTCAATTGTATCCTCTTTTTTTTTTTAATAAAACTGATTTGTCCTGATCTTTGATTGTTCTTCTTTCTTTTCCTCTTTTTACCTCGATATTGTTTCAATTGATAGAAATAGTAACAAAGAAGTGATCGAATAGATCCAAGATTTAAGAAACTTGAATTTGAGGATATTATGTGAAAAGGAAAGTGAAATGCTTACCGAAGCTTGCCAAAGAAGATGAAAAAGGAAAAAAAAACATGAATCTAGGGTTTTAAGTGTTCAACTTAGAAATCAAGAGATCTAAACTTCAAAATAATGATCAAAGCTTGTATAAGTGGCCAGAAATGAGGAGTTGTTGTGATAAAGGTTAATGGACAGAAATGAAGTAGAAACAGAGTCTATAAGAAGACTAGGGTTTGAGTTGAGAAGAAAATAGGTTAAAAGCTTAAAAAAAGGATAGAAGGATTTATCGAGGGAGAAAAACACATCAACTAGAAGAAGAACAAACGGTCAGAGCTCGGCCGGAGCTCCGGTAAGAATTGATCGGAGAAGAAGGCTAGGATTAGAGCTCGGAGGTTTGGGGAAAAATGTTTCTCTCTCTCTTTTAAAAAAGAAAACCTAGATCCCTTGAAAAAATGACTTAATTTCATATTTATAGGATTTTTAGGAGGTTGATATCGGCACTACCATCTGATGGGCGCGCGGTTTGCTTGAAAAAATGATAGGCGCACGACACAATCGTGTCTTTTCTGCCCCAGGCCGCGACCTCTCTAGGATACATTCACTCCCCCTTCAGGATAAATTCACCCCCTTTTGTTTTACACACGATGATATCCGAGGTTCGTTTGCTAGGTAAACATGCTCGGATTTCAACGAAATTTTATGGGGATCTTGGTGGGACCCTAACCTACCTTGGGGTGAAATTTGGGGCTTTAAAACTCTAATTTGGTTGGGGTGTTCCCAAACATGGAGGGTTTAGGGCACGGTCAAAATGGAGTGTCTACACTCGCCCAGACATCTAATATGTTGTAGGCGTAGTTAGTCAGTATATAAGCTCACCTTGTACCTCTCATTAGGCTGCAATAGTCCAAATTCTCAAGTACTCGAAAGCGCTCCAAGGAGAGGTCTGTTATTTAGAAGGCATGGTCATATGAAGAGTGAAGGATTCTCTGATGCAAATTGAGCTAGATCTCCACCAGATAGGAGATCAACCACTGGATATTGCACCTTTGTAGGAGGTACTTGGTGTCGTGGCGAAGTAAGAAACAAGACGTCATAGCAAAGTCCAATGCGGTAGTCGAATACAGGGCTATGGCAGACACGAATACAAAACTTATCTGACTGAGCTTCCTTTTTTCTTAGATTGGTATTGCTCCTTCTCATTTTCGGTTGTATTGTGATAATAAGGCTACAATTCATATCGCTACCAATCCAGTCTTCCATGAACGAATGAAACACATTGAGGTCGACTGCTATTTCATTCGTCAGAGGATCTAGAAGTGAGAGATATGCACAGTTTTCATTCGATCTGTGGATTAGTTGGCTGATCTGTTTACAAAGTCCTTAAGCAAAGCTAAGTTGAGCGATATTTGTAACAAGCTAGGAACGTATGATATATACATTTCAGCTTGAGGGGGAGTGTTAGAATATATGTAGAATGCCTAAGGGCATAGCTGTATTTGCACCTTATTCTCACTTAATATAAATACATAAGTGAGGGGGAGATCTCTCCTACTCACTCTCTTCTCTCATTCTCTTCCCAACATCTTTAATTTCTTGCTTTCAATTCTTGATCTCTACATATTATTCTTTGATCCCCATGCCCCTTAGTCTCATCAAAATCCTTGCCGACACCTTCCCTGCATATGTCTGCATATTTCCGGCAAATGTCTGCACATTCTCGACATACGTCTGCACCCTTCTAAACCTAGGGGAAATTTTTTCCTACATAATCAGATATTTTAGGATCCTAAACCCTAATTTTCATTGTCCCAACAATCCTGAAACAAATTTTACTGCCCAAAACCATCATCTAACTTTAACCCTACAGATCCAATCACTCCAAACGACGGCACCCTCTCTCCGGCCCTCTCTCTCCGGTAGCCTCTGATTCTGAGTGAACCTCCTCTCACAGGTTGGTAGTCTCTCCCTCTCAGTTATTTTTTGAGATTTTAAGTTAGGGTTTTGAGAAAATCAGTTTAGAAAAAAAAATTAGGGGTTTTGAGAAAATCAGTTTAGGAGTTTTGGGAAAATCAGTACTCTCTCTCTCTCTCTCTCTCTCTCTCTCTCTCTCTCAAAACCCCTATTTTTTAGAAATCTATGGTTTAAAGCCCTAAAGTTTGGTTTAAAACCCTATTTTTTTAGAAATCTATGTTTTAAAGACCTAAAGTTTGGTTTAAAACCCTATTTTTTTTAGAAATATATGGTTTAAAGACCTAAAGTTTTGTTTGAACCATTAATTTGTTAGAAATGTATGGTTTATAGCCCTAAAGTTTGGTTTAAACCCCTAATTGCTCTCAAAATTTTCACAATTATGTGTTTAAAGCAAATAATTTGTTAGGCGCCTAAGTTTTGAAAAACAATGGTTTCAACCAATATTTGATAAAAATATTTTGTTAAAAGCCCTATTCAGTTTAGAGAACCTCTAATTTTTCAGAACTATATGGTTTAAACCAATAATTCTCACACATTATTGGTTTAAACCCTTAAATATTGAATAATAAATGGTTTAAACCAATAATGTTTGAAAAATCATTTGTTTGAATTCCTTCTATTTCATAAAACAGCTTGTATCCCTTCTATTTCGGAAACCAGCTCTTAAGTTTTGAAAAATGATGGTTTAAACCAATATTTCTTGTAAATCATTGGTTAAAACCTCTATTTTTTCGAAAATCAGTTGAGAAAACCCTTAATATTTTGACAATATATGGTTTAAACCAATAATTTCTCCCACCTTATTGGTTTAAACCCCTAAATCTTGAATAATAAATGGTTTAAATCAATAATTTATGAGAAATCGTTTGTTTAAACCCCTTCTATTTCGGAAATCAGCCACTAAGTTTTGAAAAATAATGGTTTAAAGCAATATTTGATATAAAGCATTGGTTTAAACCCCTAAATCTTGAAAAATCTATAGTTTAAACCAATAATTTATGAGAAATCATTGGTTTAAACCCCTAAATCTTGAATAATAAATGGTTTAAATCAATAATTTATGAGAAATCATTTGTTTAAACCCCTTCTATTTCGGAAATCAGCCCCTAAGTTTTGAAAAACAACGGTTTAAACCAATATTTGATATAAATCATTGGTTTAAACCCCTAAATCTTGAAAAATCAATAGTTTAAACCAAAAATTTATCAGAAATCATTGGTTTAAACCCGTAATATTTGAGAAATTAGTTGGTTTAAATTAGTTGTTAACTTTTTTTCATCACATTATATTTGAACAGGTCCAAATCTGATTTAGTGGATTTGATTCCATCTTTTCCCCCTAGTGATCATCTCATCAAACCATGGTAATGCCTCCGTTATTCTTTTAAGCCTTGTATTTTTTAAAATGTTGTATATATCTAATAATGGTTTGTTTTGCAGGCGTCTTATGCTACGTCGAGATGCTGCCCCTCTAAGTTTGACGACTTCTTCAGGTCTCTTGAGTTGAGGAAAGCACATACTGATATGCTAGAGAGCGGCCCATTTGGGGCCTTGCTTAATCTGGAAGGTCTGAAATTGCACAAGGCAATAGTGACCGTCCTCGTGCGATCTTGGATACCCAAGTCTAGGGCATTTAAAATAGGTGACATATTAGTCCCCTTTGAGGTCAGGGATTTAGCATTGGCATTGAGCCTAAGCCTTATAGGAGATAGAATACGAATAGACTGGCATTCGACAGAGGAGGTCGAAGGTTGGAGGTTTTCCGGTGCTTGGGCGAGATTTGGTGAGATTGCAGATGTTATAAGGGCAGAGTCCAGATCGGATGAGATTGCATCGGTCCAGGCAACAGTGAGACATGTGTTGCTGCTTTTATGCTGCTCTGTGCTTTTTGCCTGGGCTGACCCTGTGGATCACAGGACGAAATCCTGCCTCTTCCCCTATTTAGGAGCAGAGACCGTGGGAAGAATTGCTTGGGCATACCCTGTCTACGACTTCCTGGTAGAGTCATTGGATTCATATTCCAAAAACGGAAAGACTGGATATATCACCGGATGCGCTATTGTGCTACAGGCAAAGAGTACATATATTATATACATGATTACTCTTTTGTAAGTTTGGTTTTTTGTTCTCTAAAGGCTGACTGTCTGTCTTCATTCCAGGTGTGGCTCTTTGAGCATACTACCTTGTGGGCACCTTCAGCTCCAGATGCACATCCACACTTATTAAAGTGGATCACAGGGATCGATACACGGAGGAGTGAGCAGGCAGCCCTTATCAGACAGACTGTTGATGGGAGGCTAAAGAAGACCCAGGTTAGACCTAGAGCTTCTGTACTCCCCTAGTACTCACTTCTTCTTACCGAGATTAACTATTCGATTTCAGGTTGTGAGGTGCCTACTACCTCTACCTAGAGAAGAGGGCCTCCTATCCGTCGCAGCTCCTCGAGAAGAGGGCCTGGTATTTGTCGCGGCAGATGAGGTCGAGGAGGCTGATACTTTGATGGGAGAGGTAACGAACATCACTCTCTTTCTTGCATAGGGTCATTATATTCAGGTCATCTAAATTTCATTAATTGTTCGTAGGTTGGTAAGACAGAACATGTCATCCACGACATTCCCATTTCAGAGGGTCTCGTATCTGCCGCAGCAGATGAGGATACAACCCCCGTCTTTCTTACATAGGCTCGTCATATTCAAGTTATCTAAATTTTCTCTATTGTTCATAGGTTTATAAGAAAGAAGCTTCCGCGACCGCCCCAACAGACGAGGAATGCCTCCAAGACATTCGGATTTTAGAGGAAGAAACGATAGCGTCTCTGAGTGATATGTTACTAAAGGTACTAAATTTTAAGTCTATTTTCAATTACTATAGAGTCCATTCTCTGAGTGATATGTTACTAATTTTTCATTTCCACTTTTCAGAGGAGCAAACCTTTTAAGGGGAGGAGAGGGAGAAAAAGAGATGCTGATAGGAAAGTGAAGAAAGAGCATGTGTCTATAACCAAGGCTGATTTTGATTTGTTAGTGGAGAGGGTTAGAGAACTTGAAGAGAGGTCAGTACGACATGAAAATGAAATAGCCAGGCTTAAGAGGATCATTGCCTCGGGTGGAATGGAGGCCGAATGGGAGGATGAAAGAGAGGGGGAGATGATGGGAGGGGATGACCGAGGGGTGGTCGTCATTAAGAGCTAGGATTCCTTGGAGGAGGGAATACAGTGGAGTGTGATTTCCATCCCCGACAGTCCACTGAAACCTGTGGGAAAACTGATTTGGAGTATTGAGAGAGGAGTGAAGCTGGGTTTGAGGAAAAGGAAACCCTCTCAATACACTAGTTCGCCGTATACGGCTTTTGGACTAAGAAGGTGAATGATAAAGCATTGGTGGTGGCAGAGCCGCAATGCCATCCGTTGCTCTCAAAGCTTCTTGTGCTTCCCCAAGGTAAATCGGACTGAAGCCCTTTTGCAATATAGTTATCTAGCCTTTGTAAATCCTAAACTATCAGGTGTTTTGTAGTGAACGAGTTATACAGCTCAACGGCGAGTACCTGTTTGCTGAGGACTTGCTTATCCTTAACAACCCCATAGAGTGGTTAAGTTCTCCGGTAAATGTTTTGGTTATTTACTCTAGAGTTGAATTCTTTCACCATCGATATTTGTCTGAAATCTGTATATGTTATTTTACATAGATTATCAATGTATACGCCGAATATCTAAACAATCGGGACGAAAATAACAGAAAGCCCGGAGAAAGAGCCTGTGTCTCCATCACCACCTTCCTCTATGTAAGAATAGATAGTTTTTCATTTCCAATCATTCTCTTTATAGTTTGTTCACAAGGTCTGAATTTGTTTTGCTCACTCCATTAACTTCTCTTGTATTGCTTTTGTAGGATTGTTTAACTAGCAAAGACTACACCGGCCCCGATAGTGTTAAGAAGTTCGTCAAACGCTTAAACGAATACCCGCCGGATAGCCAAAAAAGTCCTCTTCCCGGTGCATGTACCTCAGCATTGGATTCTCCTGGTCCTCGATATGGTGGATGAGAAGTTCTACACATCTTCAACTCCTTGAAAGAGCAGGTCTACAATAGAGATGTTGTACCATTGGTGAGTTCGGGTCCCACTTTCCTTGGTTATATTTCAATGTATATAAAATCCTTAGCCTGTATGGATTGTTTTATAGATACGATACCTTGAAGGGCTATACTTAAGTAGGTGGGAGTTGGATGTAAGCAAGTTTAGAGTGGTAGAAGTCGAGAAGAGGCCCTTACAACTCAACAGGTATTAAATTTCACTTAAAATCAGTTTGGAAGTTTAAATTCATTGTGGAAGAGCGTGGTCGATGATGTGTTGTTGTTTTGCAGCAATGATTGCAGGCTGTTTGTGCTTAAGGAGATGGACTGCCTGGCAGATGACGTTCCGCCAGAGTTCACTCAGGCGGATATAGAGCTGATGAGAGGACAATTGTTGGAGGATTTCTTGGAAGGTCGGTGTGGCACGGTTGTGAACTTGTAGGAAGGTGTGTATGTTAAGTTTGATATAAGAAACAATCTCCTTGTAATGGTTATATTTTTTAATATTTTTAACACCTTCAATCAATGGTTATATTCTTGTGTTTCTCCAGGTTTAATTGTTTTAAGGGTTACAGTTTTGTCAGCAACCAATGGCTCCCCCTGGCAAAGGTATTACTATGTCTAGCACTTTTATTACAAACTTTTTAAACTTGCTTTTTATAATTCTAGCAGAAGACCATTACACTTTAGGATGCACCAATTTTTCTGCTTTCTTCGACCACATTCTCTTCACTTTGTGAAGTGATTTTAATTTTCTGCATTACTTTGCAGCTGCTGCTCCAAAGAAACTTGATCCAAGGGCACACACGAAGGCTGTGAAATCGGGTGCCTCAAGCTTAAAGAAAAAGGCCAAGAAGATTAGAAGCGCGGTCACATTTCATAGGCCCAAGACACTTAAGATAGAATTGCGAGTTTTATTTTCTTTGCGCAGATATTTTCACATTGAATTTGGATCTTGCGACTCGTGAAGATGGGCATTTACTGAGGCTAAAGGCTGGGAAGATGCCAAAAATCGTTTTTCATATCAACATTGTATTTGGTTTGTGTTTCTGTATCAACAAACAGAAAAGGCTGTTGTAAATAAGATAGGCTTTACTCGGATATGTATGTGGTACACATTCCTACACGAAAAAACATGTGTGTTCTTCTATATGTGGATCTTATGAAATACATGGATGATGGTTTGTACTCTGTAAATTTGTTTTAGATTTTGAGAACCAATGTGAGCCGAAAGTTGATTACTTCACTCGAAATTATAAAAGTAAATTTCTGGCCAATAATCAGTTTTGAACCCAGACTAGGTTGCCAACATGCTAAAAAAAAAAAAAAAAAAAAAAAAAAACCCCAACCTACAAACAATTCTCGGAACTACGACAAAATTGTCAAAATTCCGAGTTCGGACTTCCGAGCAATTTCTCGGAATTCCGCAGCAGCCATTAAAAAAAAAACCCAACCTACAAACAATTCTCGGAATTCCGCAGTAGCGCAGGGGTAAAAAATTAAACGCTCGGAATTCCGCAGTAGCCCAGGAACCAAAAACTAAAGCCTCGGAATTCCGAGAAATTATCTCGAAATTCCGAGAGTCGACCCAGGCGCGTATATTCCCTGGACCAACTCGTTTTTCTCATTTTTTTTCTTTCTCCCTTTTCTCCTCCATCTCAAAAACCTCCTTTTTTCTTTTTTTTTTCCCTAAATCCACCCATCCTCCATCCTCTTCTTCCTTAGCAAACCCTACATTTCTCTCCGAAACCCTACCCACACCATTTTTCTTGAAACCCTTTCCTCTTTCCCTCATTTTTCCATCTTTTAGGTGTCCATTCCTCTTCTTTTCCCCAATCTCTCCTCTCCATCCTACATCCAACCATTTTTTCTTCCTTTTCTCCCCTTCTTTCATCATATTCTTCAATTTAGGGCTTCAAATCCCTCTTTTTCTCTCTTTTTGTTCCTTCTCTTCAAACTCTAGTTTTCCAACCATGCCTAGAACGAAAAATCCAAACCCTGGCGGTTCCTCCGGTGGGCGAGACGATGAAGGACCATCAAGAAAGAAAGCCAAGGGTAAAGCTCTGGTTTCGAAAACTAAGGTTATTCCCAATTCATACTTCTCCTCTGCCCAAGCCAAGAAGACATGGCCAAAACTGGCTAATTGGGGCATCCTCACCGGCCGATTCATTGAGCCCGACGTTCTCCAACATTTCGACCTTCAAGCGCGATTTGATGCCCTTGGCTGGACCCAATTTCTTCATCTCCCCGAGCTTGTCTACCCTCGGTTAGTTCGTCTTTTCTATACCAATCTCACTATCACTCCCTCTTACTTCCAAATTGAATCTCGCGTCAAGAACACCCCCATCAAACTCAATATTCATCAACTTGCTGAGATTCTCGCAATTAGTTCTGACGGCTTTGACCATTACTTTTGGCCAGGCAATGGGATCCATTCCCTCCCAGATCTTGATCACGACACTGTGTTTGGCCGAATTACCAAGCGCTATCGGCCCAACATGCGGAGGATTTTTTTTTTTGGTTCAATGGCCAATCCATGGATGGCGACTCTAACTTATATTAGGTACATCTTGAATCTGGACTTGTTCCCGAATCGAGAGGTATCTCATTCATTTTGTACCGCCACTCGTGTTATGCTGCGAATGTGGCATCATTTCGAGAGTTCCTTGGTAGAGCTCTCCATCACATGTGGAGATCTTTGAGGATTGCAGGTGACTCGTTTCCTCGGCACTCGTCCTCGGGATCGAGGTCCACAGGCTAGCGACTCTGCTGGGGAGTTCTTGAAACATTGCCTAATTCTGTTAAAATGCCATTTTCACTAACCTTTGAGAAATTTGAGCCAAAATCATTTTAGGTGGGGACTCTATCGTTGGAATCCATTGGCACCAGATAGGTGCATAAATAAAACAAGGGATTGACACACTGCACGTCATGCGTTATCATATTCTTTATTTCTTTTATTATTTTTCATTATCACTGGTTCCACGGGATAGATTTAATGCGTACCAGATGGGATGTCATTACCCTAATAGTGTTGTTGTATCTATTTCCAAGCTATGGGCCGGTGCTGCAGCCGTAAACACTAGGTGTACTTGTGTTTACAGCAGCCGATGAGCAATGAAGCATACTATGTATAACACCAGGTGTACTTGTGTTATACATCTAAAGTATGGATCATATGCATAGCGCCCGATAAAATTAAGTCTGGAGCCCTACATTATTTCATATATATTATATATATATAAATATATTTGTTGACTTAGTGAAACCCAACTAGAAAGTACCCGTGTTTGTATATGTATATATTGCATTCATATAGGGATGAACATGTGTTGCTTACACATGTGAAGCCTAGAGTTAGGAGCTTTGTCCCACTTGTGGACTAGGGTAACTTATTTTATATGGCTACAACATAGTCCTAGTACACTATCAGTCTATCTTGAGTCGAGACTTCCTTAACTCCGCTAGATTAGAATTAGGGATGGTGCCCCTAGTTAGGATATATGTATATGTATATATATGTATATATATTGATTCTATATATCAGGGTTCTCCTCTTAGTTAAAGTTCCTCATTCGATTCAATCGGTTATATCCATTCTTTATCTAGTCGTAATGCTGTCGAATTTCACCCGATCAATGATAAACCATAAGTTTGTTTTATCATGATCATTTTGTTTATTCTTATCTATCCATTTTATGGATCGTTCGTCAGATTACTTTCATTATTAGATTAGTGGCCTGTATATGTCGCTTTCATGGCCTCGGTCTATTTGCTACCCTTTGATTGTATATATATTCTTTTGTTGTGTCATAGATTCAATTTGTGTATCTATTATTCCTTAGGATATATGTTTGTCTGTCTACCTGTTTCCCCTTGAGATCTGGCCGATAGCTCGTTCGCTGTCCATATGGCCATGGTCTACCATTTTAATCTCCTTGATCATAAAGTTGTTGATATTCATCCCTAGATTTAGATCCGGTCTATGACCTACTCATGTCATTTTGTGGCCGTGGTCTACCCTTTTAATCTGCCGATCATTTTTTATCATCGATGAAAAATTTGGTGTCACCAATTGCATCCTCCCCTTATAATTTGATCATCAAGTTTATCCTTATCATTTGTTTATCGATATCTCCACTCTCTCATGATTGTCTTGTCAGGGTGTTAGGTTTGATCATGGCGAACAATGTGTTGAGGAGTTGGATAAATGAGACTATTAGAACTCTTCCGTGTGAGCATTCAGAGAGGAGGTATGGCTGAGAAGTTTATTAGTACATTCAATCATTTGAGCATACCGGCATAGACTGGAAATTTCTCCAAGCAGCTGCTAATCTTTGGGATCCTACTCTTCATGTCTTTAGATTTGGTCCCTTTGAACTTTGTCTTATCTTTGAGGATTGGTGCGTCTTATTAGAGCTTCCATTGGAGGGACACTGGGTCCAACCTCTGAGTCCAGATGACCCTCATTCCCTTTTCTGCAAATTGTTTAAAAATACCACCGTTGATGCTCTGTCATATTTTACAGACACAGGCGTGCGAGTCCAAGACCTCATCAAACTTATTTCCAAAAACATCGACCCTACTGACTCCCGTTTTCAGAGTTGTCGACGTAATGCTTTGATTTTTTGTGTTTTCCCACGTTATGTCATTCGTGGAGATTCTTATAATGCTCCTTTGGCCTTGTTAGCTGTGGTGGATCAAATCAATGAAAGAAGGAATCATATTCCCACCATACTAGCGGAAACTTTCTCCGGACTGGACCTTATTGCTCGTCAGGAGGTTCATGATAATTTCTTTGGGTGTGTAAAATTGTTATACGTGTGGCTTTGTGAAAAACTCACTATCTTCCGACCATAAAGCCACGACAAGTACACCCTGAAGGATTTCCTGTCCTGGCAACCAATGGCCAACCAACCGCAATCCATTGATGAGTGGCGTAACTGGTTACAGCAAGTGGAAAAAAATTAGTTTCACTGTGTGAGTAATTCGTGCTTGCAAATTATCACTAGCACTTACCCATATCCATTTGTGTATCTCATGGGTTTAGAAAAGTCAACCTTTTATGCACCAACCCGTTTGCTTCATCAGATCACAGGATATCCATGTCCTCCTGGAACTGTAGCACCTCCTCCTTGTGAAAAGTTGTCTCCTGATCTCATTAAGACCATTGTAGCTGCTTGGAGAAACAAGGTCGTGGAGAAGATATTTGCCTAAATATCTAAGGGCTGATGTGGGGAATTACCAGGAAAGCTCGCGGGCAAGAGAGCTCGGATTGAAGAGCTTTGAAGATTCTTTTTCATGAAATTGTCATTTTAATTTCTTCAAATAGTTACTTTCATCCAATTGTTATCAAAGATTAATGTTTTGTTGATTGTAACTACAGTTTGACTATTGATCAATCGAATAGTGTTCATGATTTTCTCTTATCTTTATTGGTACAGAATATTTTATCTCAATTGTTATCGTTTTAATTTAGTATGTTAATTTCCAACACAGGATTCTAAAATCGAGCAAACATCACTCCCTCAAGTGTCAGTCAATCTGCGTGGTCTAGACAGTCAACGACGTCTAGACACATTCGTCAATTTGAACCGCTAACCTTACCTGAGCAATCTACACCCTCTTTATCTGAGTCATCTGAATCCTTAGAATCTGTCCAAATGGCTGAACCTAATGATGCGCTAGCTAAAATTCAAGAGATGATGATGAATCTTACCCGAGATATGGCCTTTATGAAAGAAGAGATGGCCCAAATAAAAGCTCAGTCTCATGAAAAGGTCTCTACTTCTAGAGCACCTGCAGTTCAACCCCCTCCCGTTATACCTGCAAACCCGAACCCTGCAAACTTGAACCGTCCTTTTATTTCACCAGTAGATGTCGACCTGGAAGAAGAGCAATATGCTGAAGAATATTGCATTCCAGATATTGCCCGGAATAATAAGGAGAAGCAGGTAGTTGATCAATTGGAGAAACTGACAAAAGACAAGGAAAACTTGAAGCATCAAGGCCCAAAGCAGTTCGACATATCCGAGCTGATAATGTCTCCTAAGGTCACCTTGCCCCCTAAATTCAAAACCCTCGATTATGACAAATATGATGGGACTGGGTGTCCTTGGAATCATATGAGGTGGTTTATTGAGCTGTCACAGCAGTATGGGCTAGCTCCTAAGCAAATGGTCAGGGTCTTTCCAATGTCTCTTACTGGGGTTGCAAAGAAGTGGTTTCTGCGTCGAAAACCCGATGAGGTGAAGACCTTGCAAAGCATCTCCAACAAATTTGTAGAGCAATTTTCGATGGAGGAAGGAATAGAGGTTACCAAGAGGGACCTCAAGCAGTTAAAGCAAGGTCCGCTGGAGACCTTTACATTTTTTATCCGTCGTTGGCGTCGAAAGTCTGCACAACTGAGCGAGAGGCTATCAGAAGAAGATCAGATCAAGCTGGTAATTAAGAGTTTGTCGCCGCAGTATTTCCATTTCATGTCCCCTCAGCATTACACCAACTTTGACCATCTTATTAAGACTGGGACGAGGACTGAGGATGCAATAGCTAAGGGTCTGAGGACCAGACTTCCATCGGACATTAGAGAAGGAAAGAGACCTATGGTCATACAGAAAGAAGTAGACTAGGTGAACTATATTCGACCAGCGGCCAAGACTGTAACGGAAGTGGCAAAGCTAGCACCAGCACCAGTAGAGCAGAAACCTCAGAAGCACTTTGATCCACTCCCGTACCCTTTACCTATGATTCTGAAAAGGTTCAGAAAGGATAAGAAAATTAGACTACCTGAAATTAGGCCAGTACCCGACCCGTTGCCCCCATACTGGAGATTAGACCAGTATTGTGAATATCACAGAAATTTGGGTCACCTCACTGAAAGATGTTGGCTTTAAAGCATGCGCCCTAGACTATGTTAGAAAAGGGAAAACTTGAGGTGGAAAGGCCCAATGTAACTTAGAATCCCCTTCCTAATCATCGTGTTATTCCTCCTACGACGAACGCCATTTTTGTCGAGGAGTCAGTTCTTGATCCATCCGCTCTCATTTGTGTAATCGCTTCTGATGAACCTTATATCTTAAGGTTTGACCCTGAGGAGATCGAAGAGATGGAAAGAGAAAGGTTTTATGCCCTCTGGGTGGGTAGTACCGGTTTGGCAGTAGCATCCTCTCGACCATATGTCCTTCGATGCGAGGATGTTGATGCAGAAAACGAAACTCCTTATGTTCTAAGGATTGATGATTTTTAGGAAGAAGAGATAAATGAAACTCTGTATGTTTTGAGAATGGATGCAGATGATTTGCTTCTATTAGAAGATCAGTGTGATGAGCTTCGTCATGTTACAAGGGGTGGCCATGTGTTCAAGCCCGCAGAGTTGAGAGCAGAAAACCCTGCAGAAGCAGTAAGAGCAGCCGAGAATCAAGGGCAGAATAGGCCGAGTGCAGATGAGGAAGAAGATAATCTGTTGAAGCAGCTGAAGAAGACCCAAGCAAACGTTTCCATCTGGGGTCTACTTATGTCGTCAAGCACAGGAAGATTGTACTCAGAGAGTTGAATGCTGCTCAGGTGTCAACTGAGATTACACCCGATGAGCTGGTAAGCCTAATCGCTGTGGCTAAGACTTCCAAGGCAGTATCTTTCACAGATAACGATTTACCTCCTGAAGGAAGAGACCACACCCGTTCACTTAAAATCACTGTAATCTGTAACAAGAGGGTACTCGAAGTACTAGTCGACAATGGGTCTGCTCTTAAATTTTGTCCACTGAGTACAGCCACGACTTTGGGCTTTGGGCCCGGAGATTTTATTCCTTCAGAGCAAGGTAAATTAGCATATGATGGCACCCGGAGAGATGTCATCGAACCCTGGCCACTGAAATTCAGATAGGGGGAGAAGACTTTGACATAGAATTCCAAGTATTGGACATTAAAGCTTCTTTCTTGTTGTTATTGGGTCGACCTTGGCTGCATAAGGTCGGAGTAATCCCTTCTACCCTTCATCAAAAGTTGAAGTTTATTCATAACAACAAGGTAGTGACTCTAAAGGGTGACCCGGATTTAGAGATTGGACAGATTTCACAGGAGCCTATAGCTGGGAAGGCATCCGATGTCAGTTTGACAGGTTTTTCATTGGAGGTGTCGGTCATATCCATAGAGGAGGCCATGGGTGAAGAAGTTTTCTTGTTGACTAGTACCAACTCAAATGTAGTCAGAATGACTCGTAAACAAGGCTATATTCCAGGAGCAGGGCTAAGCAAGTATCACCAAGGCCCTACTGAGTGGCCTGAGTTCAGAACTTTCAATGGTCTTTTTGGCCTAGGATATGAGCCGACCAAGCAAGAGGTCAGGGAAATGAAGAGATACATGTTGAAATGGGCTGAGTGTCGCCGTAAGGGATTAGAATTGCCTATGGGACCAATCAGTCTGATCAGAAATGGTATTTTCAGAAAGGAGGGGGCAGATTTTCCATTTTGCGAGTTTGCTGAACCATGGACCGATGATGTGACACGACAGAGGCTTCCGGGCTTCGAAATTTTCTTTGACCTAGAGTCAGCAGAAGAGCCAGTGAGTGCGCAGATTACTGAGGTAGCACCGGAAACTGATTGGGCCGATGTTTTAGAGCCAGACTGTCTAAGTGGCATGTTTCAGACTGAAAATCCAGTGGTAGCAATGGTTAGCAGTGAGACCGAAGCGTCAGCAGATTGCGTGATTAGCAGTGAAACCGAAGCATCAGTGGTAGCAGTGATTGGCAGGGATGCATTCATTCTGAACCCCGCAGATTTAATCACCCCAGCCGAGGGACCTTTGACCAACTGGACCTCCCAGGTTTTACCTCAAGTAGTCTTTCAGTATAGTCCTGTTTCCTCAAAAGAGTCAGTGGTCTCTAAGTATACATCTACTTCCGAGTCTGATATTGAGTTTATTTATTCTAACTATTCTTTTGATGCAGGTACCGTAGAAGTTGGATCTGGTTCCGAAGTCGGTTATGAGTCTCCTTCCAATAAAGTTGAGTCTGAGAGTACTTTAGATGATGAGTTTAATTCTTCAACTGCACATATGCCAAAGTTGGCTGAGTCCGAAATTGAGTGGTCTGTTGAGTCTGTGAATACATCGTTAGAGTCTAATATAATGCATGATGTGGGCTGTTCCATTCTTGATGTAATCAATTCCATGAATGAAATGAAAGACTCTTTTACATATGTTCCTGTTTCTATTTCTCCTGCTTCCATTTCAAGTAATGAATCTGCTCTTAAAACTGATAACATTAATAATGATAATCAAGATTCCCCCTCTGATGAGGATGCCGACGAAACTCCCCTTGAAATCAAACATATGATTCAACAAGAGGAGAGTCGCCGAGCAAGACTACTCGAAGAGGAAATTGAAACCGTAAATATAGGTGACGAAACCTTAACTCGGGAAATACGAATTAACCGAACTTTATCTCCCGAGGAGCGTAAGGAATTAATCACTTTACTTAAGGAATTCAAGGAGGTTTTTGCTTGGTCTTATGATGACATGCCGGGATTGAGCGAAGAAATTGTTCAGCATCGATTACCTCTAATCCCTGACGCGAAGCCGAAGAAGCAAAAACTCTGGAAACTCAAAACAGAATGAGAGTTAAAAGTTCATGACGAAGTTAAAAAGCTACTGGAAGTAAAATTCATTCAAGTTGTCGAATATCTAGAGTGGCCAGCGAATATAGTGCCGGTGCCCAAAAAGGACGGAAAGGTCAGGATGTGTGTGGACTTCAGGGACCTCAACAAGGCAAGTCTGAAGGACGACATCTCGCTTCCGAACATTGATCTTCTGGTTAACAATATAGCTGGTCATGCTCTGTTATTTATTATGGATGGGTTTTCAGGATACAATCAGATTAAGATGGCGCCTGAAGATATGATCAAGATAACGTTTACCACTCAGTGGGGAACTTACTGCTACAGAGTAATGCCTTTTGGGCTGAAGAATGCAGGTGCTAGTTACCAGAGAGCTACGACTACTCTTCTTCATGATATGATCTACAAAGAAGTCAAAGTCTATGTAGATGATATGATCATCAAGGGAAAGACTAAACCAGAGCATACATCGGCTTTAAGAAAGTTCTTTGAGCGGGTCAGGACGTATCAGCTTCGCCTAAACCAGAGTAAATGTGTATTTAGCGTTACATCAGGGAAACTTTTGGGATTTATGGTCAGCGAAAGAGGAATTGAGGTGGACCCACAAAAGATCAAGGCGATTCAAGAGATGGAGCCACCTAAGACGGGAAAGCAGATCCGAGGTTTTCTTGAAAAAGTTCAGTATCTGAGACGATTCATAGCACATCTGACGATGACATGCGAGCCTATTTTCAAGCTTCTGAAGAAGAATTCATTGAAGAACTGGACTGAAGAATGCCAGGTGGCTTTTGAAAAGATCAAGCAGTGGTTGTATTTACCTCCTGTTTTATCCCCTGTCATCCTGGGTCAGCCATTATTGTTGTATTTGTCCATCACGGATACAGCGATGGGTTGTATGCTTGCTCAGCAAGATTCAGAGTCTAAGAAGGAGAAGCCTATATACTACATCAGTAAGATGTTAGAATATGAAGTGAAGTATACAATCTTGGAGAAGACTTGTCTAGCATTAGTTTGGGCAACTCAGATGCTTAGACATTATTTGTTATCGAACAAGGTACTTCTGTTTTCCCGGATGGATCAGTTGAAGTACTTGTTTGAGAAGCCTGCTCTTACTAGAAGAACCGCAAGGTGGTTGTTATTGTTATCTGAGCTCGACATTACTTATGTCACTCAAAAGTCTGTTAAAGGGCGGGTCATCGCAGAACAGTTAGCTGATTCCCCTGTGGAAGATAATGCATTCCTGAAGCCTGAATTTCTTGATGAAGAGATTATGGATGTTGAAGAAGATACTCCAAATACCAGATGGACAATGTATTTTGATGGTGCAGTCAATAACCAGGGTCAGGGAGTAGGAGCATTACTTGTATGAGTATATTCCTATGTCTATCAAGTTGCAGTTTGAGTGCACCAACAACGTGGCAGAGTATGAAGCTTGTATTGCCGGACTTGAGGCAGCCTTAGCTTTGCAGATTCGAGACATTGATGTGTTTGGGAATCCATTCTAATCATTTGGCAGATTAATGGGCAATGGAAAACTCGGGAAGATAGATTGATCCATTCTAATGCGTATCTGGAATCCTTGGTCAAGAAGTTCAGGAGTATTACATTTACTCACTTGTACAGAACAAAGAATCATTTTGCTGATACTTTGGCCACACTGGCTTCGATGTTAGACATTTCAGCAACAATGGAGGTCCAGCCACTTGCAGTGCGATTGCAATGGGAACCAGTGCATGTAAACGATATTGAAATAGCAGTCAGATGTCCAGATGGGAAGCCCTGGTATACAGACATCAGGAACCTCATATCTGGAGAAGGGCATCCACTTGAGACTTCTGGAAAAGAGCGAAGAACCCTTTAGAGATTAGCTACCAATTTTGTTATTTGTGGTGGACAGTTATCTCGCAGATCTTTTGATGGGATCCAACTTTTGTGTGTTGATGAAGACAGAACAGTTGAGCTTATTGAACAAACCCATGAGGGAGTTTGTGGTCCTCACATGAATGGAAAGATAATAGCGAGAAAGATTCTGAGACTTGGATTCTATTGGCCAACCATGGAGGCAGATTGTTTCTCCTTTGTAAAGAAGTGCCATAAATGTCAAGTTTATGCAAATCTTATTCATGTACCTCCCTCATAGTTGCATTCTCTCACTTCGCCGTGGCCATTTCCAGTGTGGGGAATAGATATCATTGGGAAAGTATTTTCGAAGTCATCCAGCGGACATGAGTATATTTTGGTTGCCATCGACTACTTTACGAAGTGGATTGAAGCTGCTTCTTATACCTCTTTGACTTCTACCTCTGTTACGAAGTTTATCCGTACAAACATTATTTGCAGATACGGAGTACCTCATGAGTTAATCTCGGACAATGGTTCCCACTTCAAGAAGGAAGTAACACACTTGTGTGAAGAGTTCAGAATAAAGCATCACAAGTCGTCTCCTTATAGGCTGCAGACGAATGGAGCCGTTGAAGAAGCAAATAAGAACATCAAGGTAATCATCAGCAAGATGACATAAACTTATAAAGATTGGTCGAACAAGCTTCCTTATACTTTGTGGGCTTACAGGACGTCGATCAGATACTCTACAGGTGTCACTCCGTATTCTTTAGTGTACGAAATGGAAGCATTTTTGCCTGTTGAGCTCAGAATCCCATCCCTGAGAGTGATGATGGAGGCGAACTTGCCAGAATCTGAATGGGCGAAGGCCAGACATCAGGAATTGCAGATGATAGATGAGAAGAGGCTACGAGCCCTTTATCATATCCAGGGGTATCAAAGGCGGATTGAAAGGGCGTTCAATAAAAAAGTTCGTGTCCGAGATTTGAAACTAGGAAATCTTGTCTTGAAGTCCAATAGGGCACCGGTATGATCCGAGAAGGAAGTTTCGACCAAATTGGTCTGGTCCTTATATTGTCGATGAAGTCCTCCCGGGAAAAGCCGTAAGACTCCTCGATGAAAATTGAGAAAAATTAACAGAACCTACAAACCTGGATCAGTTAAAGAAATGTTATGCCTAAAACACTGGAAGGCCATCCTTGGACAGTTTAAGCTTTAAGCCATCAGCCCAGATTTAAAAAATGAAAACCCTTTTTGCTAAATCCTTTGAGCCAAAAGCAAAATCAACATCTCTTTGTCAAACTTAAACCAGGGATACGTAGGCAGTCTGGAGGGTCCAGATTCGGTCTAGTTGCCCAAGATTAACCGAAGTTTAATCCCTTTTGAACCCAAGCTTACCTGAAAAGTCCTTCTGGTGTTATTGGCACAGGTTCGTAAAAAAAAAATGAGTCTTAGACCCGCTAGAGTGAAAACCCGAAAGGGCGATCTAGGCAAAAGTCAGGGTATTAAGCCTCCTGGATGAAAAACCTGTAAGGGCAGGCAGTCCAGGAAAAAATTAAGGCATACGATCCACTTAATCGAAACCCTAAAAGGGGTGATTCAGTCATGGCAATGATTTCACAAAGGACAAAGCTTCCGAAAGCCGATTGGACTTCCGTTTTGGCATTACTTCAGAACATGAGTAAGCGCTCGCTTAATTTCTTTTGACACTTCTTCAAGCTAAAGTGGTTAAAACTAAGTAACCTGAAGGAGATAATAATCATGACAGAAATACCGAAAAGAGGTAGATTGTTACCACCTTAAACATTTATCACATGAAGAAGCAGATTCAGTCTCTTTTAGACTCTAAGTTATGTGTTTGTCAAAGCTTTCGCTTGTCATTTGTCAAAGTCCCATTTATCGTGTGTCAAAATCTTTTCATTATCAAGTCAAGGTCAAGTTTAGCATGTATTCCTCCTGAAGCTGGGGTGATAAGTTTTAAAAGCAAGAAGTTGCATCTCCTGCAGACAAAGCCGAACAGAGCAGAGTTCAGAGGAGGCAGCTTCTCAAGTTTATTCAGAATGTTATTACAAAGTGCAGAAGGAAGAATGTTTTGAGCAGAACCCATTTTCTTACATTTGTGAAAGTTTTGTAACCTCAAACATTTCTTTGAAATGAAAAACTTGTTATGTTTTGTAACCTCAAACATTTCCTTGAAACCCTTGCGTTTTGCTCTCTTATGAATCTTGTTATGTAAATAAAATCATACTAGGGGCATCTTTTATGACTTAGTTTCCCAAGTCATAAAAGACGCCGAACAAAAATTTAGGTTTGAGATTGCTATTCTTATCAAATAAAGATAAGAGAAGCTTGACCACACCCTTTTGAGCTAAACTCCTTGTTTAGTTTTTCAGAAAAATTCCAATCCTCATTGGAATTTGGAATTCAATTTTGCAGTTTTCATAATATAAGCAGAGTTTTGGGTTACTTGTTTAAAGGGGCCAATGCCTGCAAGATTTCATCAAATTTCTTTGAGTTATACCTTTGGTAAAGGTCATGTTTTCCTAATCACTTCTAGTTATGCTAAGTTTTACCTCTTTCTCCTCTTCTCTGACCTCTAGGAGGTTATGTTAGAAATGATCTGGCTGTCGATCCCAGGATAAAAAAACTCAATACATCATCTTCCCATTCCGGTATTGAAAGTTTGAGTCTTCTCAAATATTCTCTACCCGTCTTGTGATCCGGTACTGAAAGTTTGAGTCTTCAAAAATATTCTTTGCCCGTCTTGTGATCCGGTATTGAAAGTTTGAGTCTTCTCAAATTTTCTCTACCCGTCTTGTAATCCGGTATTGAAAGTTTGAGTCTTCTTAATATTCTTTACCCGTCTTGATAGTTTCGTAATCCAGTATTAAATGTTAGAGTCTTCTCAAATATTCTTTACCTGTCTTGATAGTTTCGTCATCCGGTATTGAAAACTTGAGTCTTCTCAAATATTCTTTACCCGTCTTGACAGTTTCATAGTCCGGTATTAAATGCTTGAGTCTTCCCAAATATTATTTACCCGTCTTGATAGTTTCGTAATCCGGTATCGAAGGTTTGAGTCTTCTCAAATATTCTTTACCCGTTTTGTGATCCAGTATTAAAAATTTGAGTCTTCTCAAATATTCTCTACCCGTCATGTGATCCGATATTGAAAGTTTGAGTCTTCTCAAATCTACTCTACCCGTTTTGTGATCCGGTATTGAAAGTTTGAGTCTTCTCAAATACTTCTTTACCCGTCTTGATCTTCTTGTAATCCGGTATTGAAAGTTTGAGTCTTCTCAAATATTATTTACCCGTCTTGATAGTTTAGTAATCCGGTATTGAATGTTTGAGTCTTTTCAAATATTCCTTACCTGTCTTGCTAGTTTCATCATCCGGTATTGAAAATTTGAGTCTTCTCAAATATTCTTTATCCGTCTTGATAGTTTCGTAATCCGGTATTGAATGCTTGAGCCTTCTCAAATATTCTTTACCCGTCTTGATAGTTTTGTAATCCGGTATCGAAGGTTTGAGCCTTCTCAAATATTCTTTACCCGTTTTGTGATCCGGCATTGAAAATTTGAGTCTTCTCAAATATTCTCTACCCGTCTTGTGATCCGGTATTGAAAGTACGAGTCTTCTCAAATATTCTCCACTCGTCTTGTGATCCGGTATTGAAAGTTTGAGTCTTCTTAAATACTTCTTTACCCGTCTTGATCGTCTTGTAATCCGGTACTGAAAGTTTGAGTCTTCTTAAATATTCTTTACCCGTCTTAATAGTTTCGTAATCCGGTATCGATGGTTTGTGTCTTCACAAATATTCTTTACCCGTTTTGTGATTCAGTATTAAAAATTTGAGTATTCTCAAATATTCTCTACCCGTCTTGTGATCCGGTATTGAAAGTTTGGGTCTTCTCAAATACTTCTTTACCCGTCTTGATCGTCTTGTAATCCGGTATTGAAAGTTTGAGTCTTCTCAAATATTCTTTACCCGTCTTGATAGTTTCGTAATCCGGTATTGAATGTTTGAGTCTTCTCAAATATTCTTTACCCGTCTTGATAGTTTCGTCATCCGGTATTGAAAATTTGAGTCTTCTCAAATATTCTTTACCCGTCTTGATAGTTTCGTAATCCGGTATTGAATGCTTGAGTCTTCTCAAATATTATTTACCTCTGTTCTAAAAGGCGGCCGCACAGGCCGCCTAGGCAATGGGCGCAGAAAAAACGCACCGCCCAGGCCCTGGGCGTTTAAAAAAGTGGTATCACCGCCTGGGCGTTATTAGGCGGTCGTCCAGACGATGAGGCGGCGCCTGGGTATTGAGCGTAGGCCTGGGCGGGGCAGGTTTGAAGACTCAGATGAAGATAGAGTCTTGGTCTTGGAGGGAGAGGACAATGATTGGTGAAGACTGAAGAAGTGCTCAGATTTTAATCTTTTCTTTGTCATGGATTTGTGTTGTACTGTTAAATACTAAAATTATTAAGTACTTTATGCTTAATTTCTTATTATGTTTTTGACTTTTTGTTATTATTGAATGTTTAGTGCTTACACATAAAATCGTTTGGATTGTTATGTATTCAAGTATTTATATTTTTTATTAAAAAATGCATATATATTAATATGTAAAAAACGACTAAAAATGCCTGGGCGCCGCCTGGGCTGCCTAGCCGCTGGGAGGTCAGTCAGCCGCCCAACGCGTTTTAGCACACTGTTCTTTACCCGTCTTGATAGTTTCGTAATCCGGTAACGAAGGTTTGAGTCTTCCCAAATATTCTTTACCCGTTTTGTGATCCGGTATTGAAAATTTGAGTCTTCTCAAATATTCTCTACCCGTCGTGTGATCCGGTATTGAAAGTCTGAGTCTTCTCAAATATTCTCTACCCGTCTTGTAATCCAATACTGAAAGTTTGAGTCTTCTCAAATATCCTTTATCCGGCTTGATAGTCTTGTAATCCGATACTGAAAGTTTGAGTCGTCTCAAATATCCTTTACCCGGCTTGATAGTTTCGGAATCCGGTATCGAAGGTTTGAATCTTCTCAAATATTCTTTACCAGTTTTGTGATCCGGTATTGAAAGTTTGAGCCTTCTCAAATATTCTCTACCTGTCTGGTGATCCGGTATTTTAAAAAATTTGATTTTCTCAAATATCCTTTACCAGTCTTGATAGTTTCGTAATCCGGTATCGAAGGTTTGTCTTCTCAAATATTCTTTACCCGTTTTGCGATCCGGTATTGAAAGTTTGAGCCTTCTCAAATATTCTCTACCTGTCTAGTGATCTGGTATTTTAAAAAATTTGATTTTATCAAATATTCTTTACCCGTCTTGGTGATTTTGTGATCTGATATCGAAAGTTTAAGCCTTCTCAAATATTATCTTCCTGTCTGGTAATCCGGTATTGAAAGTCGGAGTTTTCTCAAATACTCTTTACCAGTTTTAGCACCCGATAATTAGTCGAGTGATTCTTGGTTTAATTTGTCAATCAAAATCTTCAATCTTTGATACAAGCATCGAGTTAAGAGTCGGTGAGAGACTATCTCACAAATATGTTTGTAGAGTTAGAGTTCGGTGAAAGGCTATTTCACCAATTTGCTTTTGTATAAACCTTCCTCATAACCAAAATTTAATCATTTCAAAGCTGGGTCGGCCAAAATGTGTTGTCTTATCAGCTTTGTCATTCGTGTGACAAGCACACTCTGGCAAATAGGGGCATCTGTAGACACCTCATTTTGACTGAACCCTGATAAGCTCAGTTAGGATAGAAACCCTATCCAACTAGTGTTTTAGCTTCCACAATTTGTTCCTAGAATAGGTTAGGGTTTCATTCAGGCCCCCATGAAATTTCATCCGAATTTGTCGATGTTTGCCTAGTAAACGAATGAAGTTAATAGTGTAATGTAGTATAGGAATAAGAGTGGCAATTTAGCCAGAAAGGGGGTGCGCTTGAACCTGAAAAGCCAGTTCAAATTTACTACGGATGGCTGTCCAAGAAGGATATTCAGGCATGTAGATTAATATGTAACATAATTGAGGGTGCATTATCCGGGAGCAAGGCAGTTTTGTAAATAAGGAAGATTCCCTTCTTCCTTTCCAAGTTACAATTAGGCCTAATTATGAGTTAAGGGGAGCTAAGGACTAGGGTTAGTTGGGAAGGAATATTAGGAAGCTTCTAGCTTCCTAGGTGGTTAAAAAGCCCTCAATCCTCACCATTGAACCTAAAGAAGATTTGGAGTGTTAAGATCAATTTTCAAAGGATATTTGTTGCAAAAATTTTCCCCTTTGCTCTTACCCTGGACCACCTTCCCATGTATAGAAGAGTAGCCCAAAATGCATAGATGGGAGCTGCCCATGGAACAAAAGGGGTTGAATATATCATTTCTATTTTTATCACCCGAGCCACTCCTTGGATGTGAAAAAGAGTAGTGGTAAATGCACATAAGGGGGCTGTCCAGGGCAAAAATAGGGGGTACAAATATATCATTTTCCTTTTAACTCAAAACCCAAGCGAATTAGGGCTTAAAAGGGAAGAAAGCCAATCTCGTTGGGAGACACACAGAGAGAGAGAGAGAGAAAAAAAAAGCACAGAGAGAGAAGAGGAAAAGAAGGATCCCTAATATCCAAACCCTAACTTAGCCCTTTCCGACCATCTTCTCCGACCATTCCTGCCGGAATCCGGCCGTTGCCCCCTACCACCATTTTCACCACTTCATCTTCTTTACCTTTCTTCCCAAAGCCTTCTCCACAAAACCCTAACCATTAATTTCAGCATCTCCCTGTACAATTCCACCTCCGTTTTCTTCACCCGAGCAACCACCATCACTTGAATCTCACCCTTTGACCATTACCCATCTTCTACCTCTTCTATTTCAGCCACTATAACCCCCACCTTCCTCCATTGGAAACCCATCTTCTCCATTTCAAACCCAAAACCCTCACCTCTGCAATATCCCCCATTTTTTCCGACCATCCCCTTTGCCACCGACCAGCCACCAACCCCACCACCACATCCATCACCTCAATTCTCTGCAACCATCACTATCTTCTTTCATCATTTCCACCATTGATTCCGGCAAGTTCCGACGGAATCCGACCACCACCATCATCTCCTTCAAACAATTGTCATTTCTAGTCCCTATTGAAACCCATTTCATTTTCTATTTTCACTATAAATTCTGATGATCCACTCCTCAGCCACCATTGAAACCCACTTCATTTCTCCTTTTAACTACTCTTAAAACCCTCCACAGCCACCACCAAACCCTTCTTCATTTTTTATTTTATTTTATTTTATTTTATTTTTTTAACAAAAGAACAGAGAGTAGAGAACGGGGAAAAGACCAAGTCATCGACCACTCTCCGGTTCCCGCCGGCCAACACCACCACTTTCTGCTACCTTCATCTTCACATCATCTCCTTCTTCTACCCTTGGCTTCCTCTTCCATTTTTCCACCGCCACTACCCCTCTGTTTTCACCATCCATCTCCACTATCATCTCCTCCAACCATTATCAAACCCACCTGGAGCCTCTCCCATGTGCAACCATTAAAACCCACCTCCATTATCAGCCTACCATCTTCTTCACGTAGATGGAGTTTATTTATGATACGATTTATTTGTTAAAATCATTCTCAAGGACAGAGCATTATTTTGTCGTGATTTGTTTGTTTAAAGTGTTTAAAAGGAAGATCGGAGATTATATATATATATATATATATATATATATATATAGCTGGATCTGTTTGTGTATTTTTAATAAGAATTTTCAATTATAATGGAGAGTGAGGATATGAGATAAATTGAATGTTTTGTGTGTAACATGTGTAAATTCTATGATTAGTCGTACCTTGTTTGTACATCTTGTCTAAATCTCTCATAAGGCTATAAAAAAAAACATTTATTTTCGTCTTGAATTAGGTCCTTATGTTCTGATGATAGTTGTATCTTGACTACTGTACATCTTCGTCATTGTACAGATTTTTTTTTTCTGTTTTGAAAAATTTTGTTGTGAGTTATGAAACCAGTTGGCATGACTACCCATACAATGTATTAATGATAGTAGTTTTTGTGATTACAAATTGCTTTGGAAGTGTTTTTGTAAGCTAGTAGACTTAGTGTGTGGGTGTGTGTTGCACAACTCAATGGCATGCTTTGACCGTGCTAAACTGAACTTGTTTCTAATTAGTATGCACACTTTATTTACTTGCTTTGAATGCATAAAACTGAACTAATTTTCATTATATCAAACACTTCAATTGTAAGTTTTGACATCAAAATAGAACATGTTTCCATTATAGTCATGTGATTAAAGGGATATGTGTTGGTGTTAAGTTTACATGCCTCATTTCACTAAAAGTTTTATGTTGTTATGGTTCAAGTCTCTTATCTCTTACCAAAAATCTCAACTGATTCTATACCTTGCGGTCGTTTGCCTCACAAAATGTTGACCATGGTGTGAGATTTGTATGGCTTATCCTCGTTTCAATCATTCATAGCAAATTATGAGTAAAGAATTAAATTTGTTCGTTTTGGATTGGTTAATATAGCTGCTGTTCTATAGGCTTACGCACTCAATTGGTATAATTTGTGTTTGTTTTAAAAAGGCATACGGCTACTGTCTTATAGGTTTATGCATTATATAGTTATGAGTTGTATTTGTATAGAAGCATATATGTACATAGTGTGTGTCTATCAGAGGCGTAGGCACATGTGTGTATGTGTGTATGTGTGGGAGTATATGTGTATGTGTGTGTGTGTGAATGAGTAGATGTGTGTCTATCATATCGAGTGCGTATTCAGTTTTGATGAGTGTATAGATGTATGTCTATCACATCAGGTATGTGCTTAGTTTTGTCTCTATGTTTGTATGTATGTGTAGCTCATTCGTTTGTAGTCAAGTCATCTAGCTACTTTATTCATTGCAAGGGCGATGAAGGCGTTAGCCCAAGCCCATCATTAGAGGAACTTACCAGGTCAGGATAGTACCCTCTTTCTTTCTTTCTTCTTCCTTACGAAGAGTGTTCTTAGCCTTTTAGACGCCCTTAGAAATCAGTAACCTTCTTCATTGCAAGGGCGATGAAGTTGTTAGCCCAAGCCCTCATTTAGGGGACCTGCCAAGTCCCAGTAGCATTTCCCCTCTCATTTAGAAGATTTCCTTAGTCTTTTAAACGTGTACCCAAGATGTTAATTCCTCCCTTCATTGCAAGGGCAATGATAAGGTTACTTGGAGCCCTCCTTAGGAGACATACACTATCTCGTTAGTAGTAGTTGCTTCCCCTTTTATAGGAGATAAGCATTACCTCATTTACCTTAGCATTTTATTCTTTTAAGAGACATGCTTTGTCTTATTTACTTTGGTTGTCCTTGTCATCATTAGACATGTTTTGGCCTGATAGCACCCCCCTTTCATAGAGTATTTGGAGAGTCTTTGACTCATTTCCCCCTACTTATTAGAGTCTTTGACTTGTTTGCTCCTTCCTTAGTATAGTCAGCTAGGAGTTCGTTCTTTAGTGTTGTTGTTACTCCAGTCTTATTAGAGCTTTGCTTACTTGGGATCTTGGATCATTTTCATGTTCTTGAGACACTTCTTACTTGTTCGTGGATTGTTACATCTTGTTTTGAGATACTAATTTGTTGGTTTGGGGTTTCCCCTTTACCCAAAGGGTTTTACCGTGGGGTGTTGTATTGCGTGTCCCCTTTGGCCTTTGACCAAAAGGATGAAAACAATTAAATATTTTTTAAAAAGAGGAAACTGTTGGTGAGCTTAAGCTCACCAAACTTATGGTGAGCTAGCTTGCCCAATCACATGGGGGCCCACTTTGTTAGGATGATCCAAACCATTCATTTGAAAGTCCCTTACATAGATGGGGGGTGTACCAAAAATCAGCTCCATAGGATCATCCTAACCCCTCCATTTGTGGAGGACAAAAATGGACAGACACAAATCTGCTTCATTTTTGTCCTCCACAAATGGAGGGGTTAGGATGATCCTATGGAGCTGATTTTTGGTACACCCGCTATCTATGATAAGGCCTTGCAAATGAATGGTTTGGATCACTCCCCAAAATGTGGGACCCATGTGATTGGGCAAGCTAGCTCACCATAAGTTTGGTGAGCTTAAGCTCACCAACAGTTTCCTCTTTTAAAAATCCATAAACATTTGAAATTTTAAAATCACAAGAACATTGAAATCATTTAAAATCGCAAAAACATTAGGATATTTGAAAACTCAAAAAAAAAAAAAAACATTTGAAAAATCATAGGCCTTTAATCATCAAATGTGTTGAGATGTTTTAGTAGTAGTTTAGGAGAGTCTGTTTCGAATTACGTTGGCTTGATCCTCTTTCACGAGGTACGTAGTGCAGCTTGGGATCTTTATCCCAAGTCCAGCAAAACTTTTGAAAATAACATTTTTAAATCTTTTTGAATAAACAACTTTAAAATCTTGTCTTCAAAAAGCTCTTCCTTTAGAGTTAGGTGTTTGTCCTTGATTTCTTGTATGTTTGTTGTGTGTTTGTGTTAGAGTTAGGAGTTTCCTACCTAGGAGCGCCTCCGTCCGGTCAGTTGGCGATTCACATCGCCAACTGATGACTAGGTCTAGGATGCGTTAGTGATCCCTTTGTTTTCCTTATGGCACACAGCCTAGTTACACATAGGTTATAGGAACCATCTGCATTAGCTTTGGGCTAACCTGCATTTAGCTAAGGCATATAGGGTGTCCTAAAATCCACAATCCACTGGAATTTAAATAATCACATAAAAAGCTTTAATAACTAGTCCAGTCTTTTAGGTCGAGTCTAGGATAGAGGTCTAGATGTCTTAGGCATCATAGCTTAGAATAGGTGCGATGAACTACGTAACTTTGATTCTCGTGCAGGCGGGGATACGTAGGCGGCTTGGATGAACATCAGACCATCCAAGAGTCGAGGAGTACGTTTAGAGTTTAGGGATTTGTCTTGTTGTATTGAATGTGATGTCGAGTTGTGTTGTGTGTTTTGTTGTGTTTTCTTCCTGTGCAGATCTTAAACCTTTAGTTGTAGCGTGCATGTGTTTGCCCACCAGAAGTTAGGCACCCATTAGGTATGTCACTCAAAATCTAGCAATGCTTAGGTGACACTTCTTTCATTTATCTTGTGTGCGCTTATTATTTCATCCCCGAGTCATGCATGATTAGGTAGACGTCTTCTCGGGGATATTTCGTTTCCATTTCACATGATTTTGCCCAAAATTCTTTGGAGTTAATAAAAATGGCATAAGAGACCAAGTGTTCGCACTCGGGCGAATTGGGGGTGCTCTTCGGACCTTCTCCATTCGTAATCAGGCACGAGCCCATATATATTTCTGGTTATCCATTGCAGTGAGGATTTGTTTTTGAGGTTCCATAGCCTATCCATGGATGGCGACTCTGAGTTATTTTAGGTACATCTAGAATCTGAACTTGTTCCCGAATCGAGAGGTATCTCATTCATTTTGTACCGTCACTCGTGCTATGCTGCGAATGTGGCATCATTTCGAGAGTTTCTTGGTAGAGCTCTCCTTCACATGTGGAGATCTTTGAGGATTGCAGGGGACTCGTTTCCTCGGCACTCATCCTCGGGGTCGAGGTCCACACTTACAGATAAACATGATTAGATAAGATAAGATCTATGAAGCTAAAGATAAGAACTATCATAACTACATACCCTTATCCAACTCTCATCCAATGGTCCAACGGCTACATCTCATCATATCTGTTTCACTTTGACACAATCAAGGCTTACTTCTTTTTTTTTTTTTGATAGGTAAGCTGGGATCGAACCGACCACATGGTGAATGAACATAGTCCTTGCCAACTAAGCTAGAGGCTCAACCCCGGAATAATCAATCAATCTCGGCTTACTTACCAAAAAATAAATAAGAGTTGGAAGCAGCATCAAAGTAAGGATGGACTAAAGGGTGATTTCAACTCTAAATTCTTCCATTCGGCAAAGTGCAGCAACCATCAATACACATCCATGAAATTGCTTGCCCCTTTTCGAAGGAAATTACAGACCACATCTCTTCTATCCTTTTACTCATTTGTGTCTGCTTGTTTGACACATTTAAACACTCTTTTGCAAGGCCATCCCGTTAGAGTTAGTGCTCTAAAAGCCAGTATATTTCGTGTATCTTGTCACATTAATATTAATAAAAGGTTTAATTTCATGACATCTAATGGGTAATAATATATGATTGAATATGTGTGATGTGCATGTTATTCGTCACATATTCGTCTTATGGATCAAAGTAGGAATACAATGCTCAAGGAATCTCAGATCTTAGGGAGCAGGGAGATTTAGTCTCCCAGTTCTTTGTAGACCTTAAAGTTTTCTGGTTAGGGACGAGATTGGACATCTCCTCCTGTACAAAACCAGCACCAGTCTTGCCTACATGCACGTGTCGTGGAGTGGCTTATCTTAGTCACTTGGATAGTGGACCCTAAGCAAGAAGAGTGGGTGTGACGATATGATCGAACAGTAAACATGATCAAAATAGAATAGCATGTGGACAGGAATTATAAGGACCCTTTATATGTCCTTAGATGTAATACCCGAAAACTTTATTTTATGTTTATAAAAACCTTGTTATTAATACCACAAAAGTTATAAAAAAATTTATGCCTAATCTAACCCTAATTGTTATATTACTTAAAAAGTTAAGGGGTATTTTGGGGCTAGATAAAATTAACAAGAATGTACCTTTTTGTTAAAACCTCCAAATATTAATCGTATTTCCCTAAACCCTTAAAAATTGGGCGTATTCCCAATCCTCCCAAAAAAATAGTAGCCCACTCCAATTTTGGAGTGGGTACGGCAATATTTTCTCTCCTCCCTCTCCCGCCCAATAAGTGGGCCCCATTAGATTAAATAAAATCCTATTGATCATTTATTCAACAATAAAAGAAGGGGGTGAGATTTCTTAGAGGCTAAGTAACCGTAAGGATTAGAAGGAGTGAGGGATTTTAGGGGTTTTAATTTAACAAGATTGGGAAACCAATCAAAAGACAAAAAATATATATATAGCGGGGACTCTCTCCCACGTCCAAAATTTGGACGCCCAAGAGAGAGAGAGAGAGAGAGCTGAGAAGAAAAAAATAAGAAGAAAAGAGAGGAACAAGAGGTAGTGGCTGGTTGTCTTGGGTTTGTGAAACATTAAGAGACCCATCATCCAAGTAAGTATTTCTTTCATGTTTCTTGTTTTCATAGTAATTGAATCGAAATTTTTGGGCTTTATGTCAACAGTTGATGCCATCATATAAATTGATGGGATTTTTATCGGTCTAGGAGTATTAATTGAATGCTTTTATGTTAATAGAATGGATTTTTAAACGGTCTTCATTTCATCAGTGAAGGTTCTTCTACAAAACAGTGCGTGATGCATATAGTTTTGAATAAAATTTCTATATATTATGAAATTCCGAGTGTTTAACTGTAAGTATCTGATAATCTTTTCAATACTTATTTTTTTATGAACTTTCGAATCAAATGATTTTATAATACGAACATTTTTTTGAGTCATTTGATCTAATGTATTTCGACTACTCTTTTGGGTTAAATAATTTTATTTACAAGTCTATTTTTGACAGAACAAATGGATCAAATGATTTTATATGCATTATCTATCACATGTACCTGTCATATATATATATATATATATATATATATACTGTGTATGTGTATCTTTCGTCTGGTCATTAGGGCCAAAACGATTTTTGTATGAAATAATTGATTTTCGACAATCTTTCAGATCAAACGAGTTTATATATATATATATATATATATATATATATATATATATATATATATATGTGTGTGTGTGTGTGTGTGTGTATGTATTTGTTGTCTGATTCACTTAGGTATCGATGTACGTCTAGATGTTTGACTTTTCGCAGTTTGTGTGAACAAATTTATTTTATGTACGTATCCAGGTTCTTTGTCTGTTTTATGTAATTTAATAGGATAAAAATGATTTTTATATGTTTTCCTTTTATGTCAGTTCTATACATATATAAATAGAACAAATGAATTTCGTGTATATTTTAATTAGCTATCAATTCTATGTGCTTAGGGGGAAGAAAATGTTTTTTTTGGGTATCTTCTAAACTTCGTCAGTGCAATGGAAATGAGATAATAGACAAATGGTACATAAGTCCTATGTAGTAAAGAAAAAGAAAAATGATTTTTGATATAACCAATGTTACCAGTACACTATGGGCAATGAGGAAATTTTAATTGATGGTATGTTCAAAACAGTTGAATCTCTATAAGTATCAAGACGAAAATTTTGCATTACTTTGTCTTACACAATATCCATGTGGGGTCAAATAAAAATTTCGTAAGGGTTTCGAATCCACCAGTTGAGTGATCATGATTGATCAAATAAAATATATAGATAGTTTGTATTCAACAGACCTTAGTGTATATAGCTATTTATAATGTAGTCTTGACCTCTTTTCAATCCAACAGTCCTTCATAGTTATAGCAAATCAGTCCAGATCTGGGCATTCCATGAACATACTTTTAACCCACCAACCCAGCTGAGATTTAATGGACACCTGGTGTATGTTTGGAGGGTGGAAATCATTCTTGAGTTAAAGAAATTTAAGACCGACTATTGGAAATTGACATCGCTCCAATCGTGAATATGATTACAGGAGCATCGCGTTTCTCATCTTCGACAGGATTTCTCTCCTTAATCCGGAACTTCCATAAGCCGAGGCAGATGATAGCTAAACTTTGTTTGTATGGAATTTCAATTCTTGCAATAGGGATGGTGAGTATTTTAGTTGTATTTTCTTACTAAGTTGTATTCCTGTTTAATGCTTGTAGTTTTATACTTCATGTGTTTTGGAGCGTAATTTAAATGTAAATTGATAACAACCAAATTGGTTGCTATTTCAATAACACAAAAAGGTTTGAAAAGAAAATAGGGATATAGAAAACTATTCAAAGAGGAAATAGGGAAGGGTGATGGGAGACCATTGGGTCATTCTAGAAAATAAGGAAAAAGAAAATTAAAGTGTATACAACTTGGGAGAACCGCACAACCCCTCATTGATGACGAAATCCTATGGAGAATACGAGTCCCTAGGCGGTATGATCTATCATAATAAGACCACGCGAAACTGACCGTGTCCGCAAAGGCAACAAGCTAGTTGGGTGCCGAAGTCCCTTGGGATAAGAATTCGTAACGATTAACACTCACTCATTTTGTCTTTTGCTTTTTTTTATGGCAGTTGTATTCATATTTTGTCTCCACTAAATTAGTTTCTCTTGTTTATTTTGTGTATATCTTTTATTAAATCGTTGTTATGGAAAAAATTTAATTGTTCAACTTATTCTATTTTTTTAGTTACTCAATATTGATCTTGAACTGTTGTTCAATTTGAAATTTTATACTTGCCTCGTTTACTATCAACCTACTGTTGACCCACATTTTTCGCCAGGATTAGAAGACTTAAGCGTAGGAGCATTTGCGAAAGAGGATGTCTAGAGGCGTAGGAGAAATAAATGAGCGAATAAATAAAGGAGACGATACTTTTCGTCGATTATTTTGGTTATTTTAAGTTTTCTTGCGTTGGATATGATTAATTTATTTGGGACATTGAATAGATAGGTTATTTTGGAATTTTTAGTTGAATTAATTGTAATGGAACAATTTATGCTTTTGGAATAAGAATTTATGGTTTATTTAATATTCAAGTAATGGTTATAAAAAAAAAAATCTTGTGGTTTTATCAGGCTCTTGCTCGTAGCGACCTAGTTATGAAAATTGGGTCGTGACATTAGACCTAAGGGGACATATGGGTCCTACTCACAACTCGAATGGCCCATTTATATCCTTTGGATAAAGGTCCTGCATTTACTAGATTGCACGGACGGAGTAGCTTCGTCGCATTTGATGCGAGGTAAAAAATTTACGTAGTTCTTTTTGTGTATATATACTGTAGGACGCATTTGGAATACCCAAAGAGTTAATTATTAACTTAGGGATATTTTGGGAATTATAAAAAATTACAGATGGAGATTTTGTCCCATTAGATGGAAGTAAATAAGTTTATTTAATTAGAAAAATTAAATAACAAGTGTATATTTAGCTTATAGACTCCTTTTACTAAAACAGTCATAAATTTATAACCTCTCTTGCCAAAATGAGTGTAAGTACTCGTTTCGAACAACTTTGAAAGGTCTACAACTTTATAGCTTATGACTTTTCCAAATTCGTCCATCTGACAGTAGAAAAACGAAGTTGAAAATTGGTCAGTAGCTTTGTAGCGAGAAAGTAGAAAGAAAGAAAATGTAGGAGAGATTTTGGGAGATTTTTTTGGAATTTGATTTGAGCCAATTGGGATCATTTTTCATAGCGGAAAAATGTGTTTTCTCTTATGAGAAACACGTCCAAATTAGTATTAAAGATTTTCAATTAAATCTTGTTTCTATTTTTAGTGAAAAAGATAAAAATATAGTTTTCTGAATTGGCTAGTTTAAAGGAGAACTAATTGGAAACTTTAAAGGAGGAAAGCAAAAACTATATAAACACATATGAGAAAGTTTTCTACAGATTTTTAGCTGTAAAAAACGTTCTCCCTTAAGAGAATGTCCAACATTTCTCCTCTCTTCTAGTTATTCGCTTTCCAGTTCAATATCTTTGAAAAACCAAAAGCTCCATCAAGAAAAATCAAATTTCCATCTAACAGTGATGATATAGATCAGTAGATACATTTGAAAAAAAAGTTATACAACTTCTCTTCGCACAATTTGAAGGAATCCATCGGCTAAACTTGCGGGTCGGCAGCGATTGGATCATTCGTAGCCGTTCGAAGAGTAGATCAAGCAGAGGCTGATATTACGGTCAGTCACAAAGGTATTTTTATGTCTTATATTTTTATTTGAATCACCATCAGATCATATAGACTCTAGGTTCTTGGGTTAACGCGTGAGATCGATAAGAAAAGTTTTGTTTTACAAGATTTCTAGTTCCGCTGCGAGTAGCGATTTCGCCTGAGGGTTACAACCCTTCCAACACATCCTCCTTGAGTCACAACTGAAAAATTAATGCTTCCCAGACTAATCAATTAAGATAACAGAATTCAGGTAACCTCTTTCAAATTACAGAAAAGGCAGACAGTTATCATTGATGAAATAAAACCATTCATACGCAAGAGAAACAAATTCTCACAAATACAAAATCAGAGTTTGGAACAAATTAAAGGTGAAATATAAAAATTCAAGCAAAAGCTAGAAATCCAAGTGTTTGGAATAGATAATTCTACTCAATTTACTGTGAATCCCATAAACAAAGTAAAATATTTGCAGACACAATCTAAAAGAGCAAAAAAGATTTGAAATTCTTTTGGTAAATCTTCATTGATAATTAAATGAAACTTACATATTCTCGAAACAATTTAGTGCAAAACTTCCAACAATATTAAGATATAAAAGTAGTGAAAGAGTAACTAAGGAGGGATGTAGAGGGACTTGAGAGGGCACAAGTAGAGGGATTATGGAGAGAGCATGAGAAATCCCTAAAAAACAATAAAAAATACATTACTTCAAAAAGGTTCCTGCTCTTTGTATGATTATTTTCTTGCATTTCGAGAGGGTAAAAATCCTAACCCAATGCTTTAGGATTAGAGGTTTTCCAGACTACTAATCGGATTTCTCGCGAAAACTGAGGCTATATTTTCAAGCCCACACAATAAAAGTCTTAACTGATCAACCACTCAGACAGGTTCTCCACAGGCCGGACACCTCAGGGCAACTTGTGAAGTGGGCCGTGGAGCTGAGCAAATTCGATATCCAATATTTGCCCAGGCCGGCGGCAAAAGCCCAAGTGCTAGCAGACTTCATAGCCGAGTGCACCATCCCCCGACAAAGCATCGCACCCGAGCCTGTCCAAACTCCGGTAGTTGAAGAGATAACTACACCCGGGGAGCGAGGAGTTGAAACTGAACCTGTAAGAACAGAAAGCATCCACACACCAGCGGAGCAGAATCCACCGTCCGATGAGCCGCTCTGGGAAGTATATGTGGACGGGTCTTCAAACAAGATTGGTTGTGGGGCCGGCCTGGTTCTCTCAGGGCCTGAAAACTTTGTTCTGGACTACGCACTAAGGTTCGGATTCCGTGCATCCAACAACAAGGCAGAATATGAGGCCCTCATCGCCGGAATGAACCTGGCGGCCCAGACCCGTGCCAAAAGGCTGAAGGCGTATTGCGACCCCCAACTGGTCGCGAACCAGATCCAGGGAGTCTACGAGGCCCGCGACGAGCGCATGACTAAATACCTTCCCAAGGTTCGCCATCTAGCCAGCAAATTCAAAAGCTTCGAGGTCGCCAGAATCCTGAGAACAGAAAATGCGAAAGCAGACGTGCTATCCAAACTAGCAGCATCCGGTTACACCGCTCTCGGGAATATATGTATGGAGTTTCTGAAGAAGTCCAGTATTGATAATGAGGCCGTGGAAATAATGCAGGTCGAGCGCGAGCCATGCTGGATGGACGAGATCACTGATTACCTGCATAGTGGGAAGCTTCCTGAAGGAAAGAAGGAAGCCCGAAAAGTAATACAGAGAGCAACAAGGTTTTCCTTAGATGGTGAGGACACGTACAAAAGGTCGTACACCCTTCCGTACCGGAAGTGCCTTCGGCCAAGCGATGCCGCATACACTTTACAGGAAATCCACAAAGGAATTTGCGGAGAACACTTGGGTGGCAAGGGCCTCGCCATCAAAGTAATGTTGAGAGGCCTGTACTGGCCAACTTTGAGACGAGACGCCCTGGACCTAGTCAAAAAGTGCGAGAGATGCCAAAAATTCTCTCCCACCATACATCAACCGGCTGTACCAATGGCCCCAATCGTCAGCCCACTCCCCTTCACAATATGGGAGATGGACATTTTAGCCTTTTAGGCCCCTTTCCGCCAGCATCAGGGAGATGTGAGTTCGTCGTAGTCGCGATAGACTACTTTACCAAGTGGGTAGAGGTTGAACCTCTAGCCCAGATCACGGAGCAAAATGTGCAGACCTTCTTTTGGAAGTCGGTTGTTTGCAGATTTGGGATACCTCGCGTCTTGATAACGGACAACGGCCGGCAGTTCGATTGCCGGAACTTTCAAAAATTCTGCTCAGACTTGAAAATCGAACAAAGGTTCACCTCCGTGGCACACCCTCAGATGAATTGGCAGACCGAAGTTACGAACAGAATCTTGCTCCAGGGGATCAAGAAAAGATTGGATGAGAAGGCAGGCCATTGGGCTGATGAACTTTATCACGTTTTCTGGGCATATCGTACCACCTCACGCACTACAACGGGGGAGTCGCCCTTCAACCTGTCCTTTAGAACTGAGGAAGTAATCCCCATTGATATTGGCGTCCCATCTCCCAGTGTCACCAACTTCAACGAACCGCTCAACGGGGACGGACTCCTCGTAAACCTCGACTTGTTGGAAGAAGTCCGGGATGAATCCCGAATCAGGATCACAGCCTACAAGCAGAAAGTTTCCCACTATCACGACATGAGGATGCGCCCAAGAGAATTCCGAGCGGGCGATTTAGTTTTGAGGAAGGCCGCCATCTCCCAACCAACGAAGGTAGGCAAACTCTCCCCGACCTGGGAGAGGCTGTATCGAGTGAAAGGAGTCATTCGCCCGGGGAGTTACAAACTGGAGACACTTGGCGAGCACCTACTACCCCATGCCTGGAACTCGAGGAACCTCAGAAAATACTACTAATAGCCTACCACTTGGTGCAAAAGCGGATGCAGTTGTAATTACGCCTGAATGTGGATAATAAAAAAGGTTCATATTTCTTTGAAAGCTCCGAGTTCTTCGTCTCAAATACATGCCGCTTGGTCCACCCCGGTTCGTCTCCAAAAAGACCGGAAGCGCACTTCTGGTCAGGAACGGACCCGGGCAGAAAACCAAACCCTCGCCAAAAACCCAACTTCAATAAAACTTGGGTATTCGCCGCTTGGTTCACCCCGGTTATTCTCCAAAGAGACCGGAAGCGCACTTCTGGTCAGGAACGAACCCGGGCAGAAAACCAAACCCTCGCCAAAAACCCAAAATCAATAAAACTTGGGTATTCGTCGCTTGGTTCACCCCGGTTCGTCTCCAAAGAGACCGGAAGCGCACTTCTGGTGAGGAACGGACCCAGGCAGAAAACTAAACCCTCGCCAAAAACCCAAGTTCAATAAAACTTGGGTATTCGCCGCTTGGTTCACCCCGGTTCGTCTCCAAAGAGACCGGAAGCGCACTTCTGGTCAGGAACGGACCCGAGCAGAAAGCCAAACCCTCGCCAAAAACCCAAGTTCAATAAAACTTGGGTATTCGCCGCTTGGTGGCAATGAAGCGCCCTTCTGGTCGGAAACGATCCATGTCGAAAGACAAACGCGACCAGATGCAATAGGTGGCAATGAAGCTTCTTCTATTCATAAAAAGTGGGGCCTCGAAGGGCCATTACAAAAGTTGGGCATTGAGGGGCCATTACAAAAAGAATTCATCAATCTTGTCAAAACAGGAAAAGGATAGGGGGTTCAAGACCCCTCATGACCACCATCCCGCTGAGGATCCACCGCGGAGGCATCAGCCGCTGGGAGGGTTCCCTGTTCGTCTGTGTCCCCGGCCACCGGCTCAGGCAGAACAAGGCCTTCCAGGACGACATTCGGGTTGGACCCCCTGACTTGATCAAGGCAATCCATGAACCCCAACTTATAAGAATCAGTGGACAAGCTGACAAGCTCGTCCTCTTTTTTCTGCACGGCCTCCCTCAGCCTTTCCCTCTCCCTCTCCCTCTCCCTCTGCTGATTCAGGGCATCGCTGGCCTTCTCTTTCTGAACGGCCGCCTCATTTTTTAGCCGCGTGATCTCTTGGTCCCGCTCCTGAATGGACCTATTGAGCTCGATGGCTTCCTGCTTCAGCTTGCCATTCTACTCCTCTAACTTGGTGATTGTGGCGGAGAAGCCCCGTCTTTTTTGGCGGAGGTCATTGTAGTAGCATCCGATCTGCGGGTTGAGAAAAGGGTGCAAGTACAAAAAAAAAAAAAAAAAAAAAAAAAAAAAAAAAAACCCTGATAAATCAAGGAGAACATGGCCTCGTCGGCCGTGTCCGGAGACTCGTGCAGGACCTTGAGCTTGTCTTGCTTCAACAAGCCCTTGGTGACTATCTCCCTGGCTACCCGACAACACCCAAGCCGGTGTCAATTTTCTGAACGGCTCAGTTGGGCCGAAAAACATTGTCCACAGGCCTTACGGGGGGGGATTGGACGCCCAGGACCACGTCCGATTGCCTCGAGGATCCCGCTCCCCGGCCGTAGACGCCAACGATCTTCACTGAAGGCTTGCTCCCTTTGGGCGGCGGGTCCTGCGCAAGCGCAGGATTGGAAATCTCGGGGGCCTTCCTTTTCTGGCCCTGCCCCCGCCCGAAGGCACTCTGCCTTACCTTCTTCAATGTGGACTGTTTCTGCATCTCTGAAATTCGACAGGGCAAACCGGTCAGTAATAGCAAAAGCAAGCTAAAGATCAAAACTAGCCTTAAACCACATATGTGCCCGGGTCGCAGTACTAATGCCAAGCCCGACCAGAATCTCTTCCTTAGACAACTCTCCGCAGTGAATCAGGCCCTCACGTTGCAGCTCCTCGCAGACCTGAGCGAACGTAAGCGCATCATCGCTCAGCGCCAGCGTGTCCGAGGTGTCCCATTTTAAAGGAACCGGCCAAGGCTCAGTAGCCCCGTTGTCCTCGACATAGAGGAACATGTTCTTCCATACGTGTATGGAGGATGGGATTCCGGTGATCATCTTCACCTCCGGACGTTGGCTTATATAAATCCAACCTCCATCCTTGTGCCTCTTCAAATGCACGCACATACGGAACAACAGAATGGACAAGTTTCTCTGGAGCTGGCCCCGGACCAGGTACATGAATCCAATCAGCTTTCTCCATGAGTTCGGCGCGACCTGAGCTGGAGCCAGGCCGTAATACCGGAGAACCTCCGCGAAAAAGGGGTGCAGGGGAAACCGAAGTCCGGCTCTTAGGGATTCCCCGTAGATGCATACATCGGTGCTATCGTTACAGGCCATATCTCCCTCTATCGCTGCCCTCAAAATGAACCCCTCAGGAATGCAATACATGTCCCGAACTTCCCCTAATTTGGACTCTTCAAGGTAGTTCTCCTCGTAAAAAGCTTGAACGTTGTACCAGGGATTGGCATCCATCCGAGCCTCAGCTATGACCTCTACAACCCAGCCCAGAACGAATGTGGTGGACGCCTCGGCGGGGGTGGTGTTTAAGTCTAAAATCACCTCGTCCCCGCTACCTACGAGCTCATCGAAATCAACTACATTTATCCTAGGGCTTGCCATTTACGGACCGGGAACCCTGGTCAAATTAGTTTGGGTCCTCTCCGACGAACTAGACCCTGAGCTACTAGAAGATGCGTACTCCCCTGAAGACGACCTAGAACCGGACTCATAACTAGAGGTACTACCGGACATCAAGAACACAAAAGAGAAAAATCAAATAGAGACGAGCTGAAAAGAAGATTACTAGTCTGAAGAGAAAGGCTCCTAATTCGCGGACGACCACAACCACAAGCTACCAGAGCCAAGCAGGCAGAGCAAAAAGGCAGAAGTAAAAAGTTAAAAAGTGAAGATTGAAGGGTGAAAACCTCCTCTTATAGCCTAGAGACTTGAGGCGGTTCGTGTTCGCGAACCAGATGGTGCCATGTGTCCCTCATTAATGAAGGGCACACACCGCAAGGCAAGCGTATGTATACGTATAGAGATACGTATAATATGTACATTTATAGACGACGATCGTGCCTTCTACGTATAGGGCCGGATGCGGAAAATCTCGTAAGTGTTTGGGCGCGGAAAACCTCCTTAGTGTTTGGGCGCGGAAGATCCTCCAAGTGTTTGGGCACAGAAATTCTTCCAAGTATTTGTGACCGTCTCAAGCCGGCCAGGATATAGCGCGTTCAGAAAATGACAAAAAACTGGTCATCCCAAGCCGGCCAGAATATAACGCGTTTCGCAAAACGACAAAAATCTGGTCGTCCCAAGCCGGCCAGGATATGGCGCGTTCAGAAAACGACAAAAATCTGATCGTCCCAAGCCGGGCAGAATATAACGCGTTTCGCAAAATGCCAAAAATCTTATCGTCCCAAGCCGGCTAGGATATGGCGTGTTCAGAAAACGACAAAAATTTGGTCGTCCCACGCCAGCCAGAATATAACGCGTTTCGCAAAACGACAAAAATATGGTCGTCCCAAGCTGGCCAGGATATGGCATGTTCAGAAAACGACAAAAATCTGCTCGTCCCAGGCCGGACAAACGGCTTGGTCGGACAGATTTTCCACCTCTCATTTCTGCTCGTCCCAGGCCGGACAGACGGCTTGGCCGGACAGATTTCACTTCGAGTTTATGGCCGTCACAGGCCGTGCACAAGGCTTGGCCGGACAGATTTCACTTCGAGTTTCTGGCCGTCTCAGGCCGTGCAGAATGCCTGGCTGGACAGATCTTTTTACTTTGTATTTCTGGTCATCCCGTGCTGGGCAAAAACTGGCCGGTGCTTTTTGTCCCGAACACCGGCTCATCCAACCTCTCATACTTCACCAAGTCACTGCAATGACTTGGGGAACTGGGGGGCAACTGATGGGGTATGAAAAGCAGCAACCAATTAGTTGTCGACACGTGGTCCTCAAAGGGCCCGCCACAAATTCAGCACCTACCCAAGGGTAGTTTGGTAATCTGCCAAGAACAAGTAAACCTAAACCCACAAATGGGCCGACACCTGTCCTGGGGTAGGTAATTCAACCACCCCAGGGCTCTCTCTATAAAAGGCCCCCTAAGGCTAAAAAAAAAGGGTAATAACTTCTGAACTACCACTTTTAAAATTCTGGCTCTGCACTTCTGCTCATACTGACTTGAGTGTCTAAGGGCCCATCCGGAGCAACGACTCCGGGTTGGTCTTCTGACCTCGTGCGCTCTTGTGCAGGGCTTAGTTCCTTCAGCCCAGCCCCTTGGGCCCACCAGATCAGCTCTTTCGTCACTGACGTATCTGTTACCAATTTTAGGCATAACACATGCTACCAACCTTTGGGGTGGATTTCAAACCAGCTTTAAGCAAAATTTCACTCCCAAATTCAGAAGATTGCTCGCATATTCTTGAAGAGCCATGTCATTCATATGGTGGCAGACCCCTTCTTCTCCAAAAATGGGATCCAGACACCCCTCTTGAGAAAAAGAAGATAATAGAGGCTCCAATTTGGATTCGTCTCCCGGGTCTCCATCTAAAGTATTGGAATACACATTGTTTGAGCCGAATTGCAAGCTTGTTTGGTAAACCTCTCTACATGGATAAACATACCGCGGAAACTACTCGTCTCAACTTCTCTAGATTTAGTGTATTTGTAAGTGTAGCCCAGCAACTCCCTGATTCTATCAATCTCAAATCCTCTAAGGGAGAAATCTTGCAAAAAGTGGAGTATGATTGGAAACCTAAGGCGTGCACCTCTTGTCTTGATTTCAGCCATACCTCCGACCATTGCCCTCTCAACCATAGCTATGTTCCTTTCAAGAAAGAATGGAGGCCAGTTAAAACAGCTAGTGCTTCAAGAGAATCTCTTGATCAGTTTCGAAATGAAGTGATTCAAGAGAAGGAAAAATTCAGAGGTAAAAGACCCCTTACAAATTCGAGGGTCTCTCCATTCAAAATTAGTTTCTCTGCCTGGATACCGAGCAAGGCCATTCTCTTAATGTGGATCACCATATTGGCAGGCCCCAAGAGTTTGCTACTGGTGCAATTAAAGACCAGATTTCCCTAGTAGAGAAATTTCATGTTTCTTACAAGGAATCTGACTCTCCGTCATCCTCTACTATTGAAGAATCATGGCAAAAGGTTCAAGGAAAAAAAGGAAAGAAACCGTCTTTATTTCTTAGGCCATCCCCATCCTGTGTTCTTCCTTCACTCTCAAAGATTCCCTTCGAGAGATTGGGATAGCTCGAGATGGGGCTAATTTTCTGTGATGATTGCTGGTTTCTGTTTTGATTTCTTAGCTAGATGCTTTTGTTTCTTTGCTTATTTTGGTCTCTTTTCTCCATGCCTTAACAGGCTGGCTCTTGATGTTTTGAGCTTGCTTGCTCCTTTTGTGTTTTTTTTGCTTGTTCCCCCTTTCTCCTGTGATTGGGTTCGTTCTCATTTTCCATGATGTATCTTTCCTTTTTATTTATATATCCAGTCGGGGTCTGCCTAACCCCAGCTTACCAATCAAAAAAAAAAAAAAAAAACCATGAAAACAGCATGCTTGGTCTTGCAATGTCAGCAATATAGAATAATTTCACGTGGAAACTGGAATAAAATTTGGAGCATTACCTGTAGATGGCTAGCGACATTTTTTTCTTGTTAGCCCACGGACATTCATCAATTCAAGAATTTTCTTTGGACCAACCTCTGGAAAACAAAAGTACTCTTCTTAGTCCATACAAGCATTTTCATATGAAAGCGAATAATAAACTTTAAAAATCCCTAGGAAACATCTACCATTTTGTGTTAAAAAAGATATGAGGAGAAAATAGAAAATGGAAAAAAAGTTTGGATCACCTCCACTAAGTAAATGCACATAGTCCAACTCATTTAATCCAATTTTTAGCATCCGAGTATCATCAGTGCTTTCATGACTCACAATTTCTTTGACCTCATGTATTTTCTTTCTAAAAACATGTTTCCATATATTCTGAAGTTCTTTCATCTGTATGGGCTTAAGAAGATAATCGCATGCCCCTTGTTGAACACTGTTCATTACCCTGCTTGTCTCTCCATCTACAGACATCACTATACAATTCGATAGAATATATCTCATGAGCTGAAATTTCACAAAACAGAAAAGATAGATGAGGAAAAACAACCCATGAATTCAAAATCTGGTGATAGGAAACTAACTGATTGCATTTACATCCATCTAAAGCCCAGCATGTTCAAGGAGATTGAATCCATAAAAAAACATGTACAAGGAGACTGAATCCATCCATATCAGGCATGTTGAGATCACTAATTACAATGTCAAATCTATCTTTTCTTTCACAAAGCATGTCTAAAGCACCTCTTGCTAAACCACACGTAGTCACTGAAATTTGCAAATAAATAAAAAGGAGAATTTGTGAAGAAAGAATTGAAATTCCCAAGAACGTTTTAAAAAATGGAATCCAATGCTGTCACAATTGGAAGAAATAATGAGTCTAATAGGAAACATAATTTCTTAACCATAAATAAAAATTTGGATATTCAAGATCAACTCAGATGGATGGAGTTGAAGCTTCTGCTCATTAGAGGGAAGATCAACAGCTTAAAAAATTAATAGAATAAACAAAATTATTTAACCTGTAAAACCATTCCCCTGATAAATGGCGGTGATTTTTTTTCAAATAAACACCCGTGTCCTTCTCCCTTAAAACTCAGCTTAGGGTGATCAAACCAGCATTAGAAAGAAAAATGTACATGTAACAAAGCACAAAGCATTTTACAATAGGCTATGGCTATGCAGATAGATGTTCCAACTTTATACAAGTTTGCGTAGATCTTCTGAAAAAGATGGGGCATTATCTCATCTACATTTTCGTCAACAGTGTATGAAGTATGAACCCCTAAAATGCCTACAGAAGAGTTGCATGATTTCCTTCAGCCCAAATCTTCCATAGGCCAGAACTTTTGGCTAGCAACCAACTATACATAGCAATAGAAATTTTCGTCTCATTTTAGGGATATGAAAACAACATTTTAAAACATATGCATTAATGTCAACTGGATTAGATTAACTATTGAAACGACAGAAAATTTTCCACATCTAACCTTATATGTGCCATCAAAGTCTGATTTGGATGAACCTTTGAAATTTTCCAATGGCTATGCCAAGTTGCCGACTAATGCTGACGTCCTGCACATTTATAAGCATGTCATATACTTTGCCATTTCAGTCCTCTCCGAACTGCGTCGAACAACCTCAATAATAAAAGGGCGGCCCAGTGCACGAGGTTCCCGCCATTGTGGGGTCTGGGAGGGCTAGATGTACGCAGCCTTACCCCTGCTTTGCAGAGAGGCTGTTTCCGTGACTCAATAAATATACGTGGACACAATTAGGTGATTATGAACAACCTCAATGACATTTGATCTTGTTGATTCTACTAGTAGTGTAACAAAATATATTCAAATTTGATACCTCCAATTTGTTAACTCTACTAGAAACTAAATACACACGGACACAATTAGGTGATTATGCAAGAAATAGCATATTGACAGAATTTTACCTGATTGAACTAACTCCAAAGTGTTAGTAATGGAACATAACGCATCTCATAATCACAAAATCAGTGTTGTTATAAGGAAAGAAGCTAATGTTGACGTGGGTCAACCCGACCCAACCCAAATGCGACCCGAGTTGCCAAAATAGAAATAAAAAAAAAAGCAGAAAAATAAAAGAAAAGAAGATCTGCCGTTAGGGATCTTCCACCCTCTCGTTGAGGTTCCTCGACTTCCTCATCATCGTCTCCTTCCACCTTCAAGATCTCCCGTTAGGGATCTTCTACCTTCTCGTTGAGGTTCCTCGTCTTCCTCATCATCGTCTTCTTCCGGCGAATGGATGCTTCTTCCGGTGAATGAGTCTTCATTCAAATGGTTGAGAGTGTACATGAAAATGGCATATGGTTTCTCCGGGGAGAAGACGGACGCTTCTAGGTTGGGGAAAATACCAGCTTTGGGTTTTGAGTCTTTTAAAAGAGAGTGATTTATTGGCCCCCTTTTTTTTACTTGGGACAGCCTCTTCTAATGTATTTACGAGTACTCTTTTAAGGGCTATCTCAATGGGCTGTCTCAATGAACAAAAGGGGTGAATATATCAATTCACTTTTTAAAACCTTCAAAAATGTGACAAGCTGACAGCAAGATGTAATAACCCACTCTTGTTTTGCCTTTGGATTGGCTTGAGAACCGGACAATTGATTCTGAGGGCAGCCATGAGATGTGACTAAAATCACAGCACAATTTGCACGATTTGGGCTTCCATTCATATTCCATAACCTGTGTTTCATCTCCTGTAGGAGTTTGAATGTGGATTAGCTCTGGCAAGGGGTTATCAGCAGATATTTCAATGCAGACACGAGCAAAATTTAATCTCGAGGCTTCTGCTGTGTGGGAGTCCATATAGAAGGGCTTACTGATGATGCTGGCTAATCTTCCTATACCTGATGTAGTCCAGTATTTGAGGTGTAAATCTGGAAATTTAATCCAAATTAGGATAGTTGATAATTTTAGCTTCTCCGAAGCACAACCCGGAGTCTATTTCTGAAGAATAAGAGCACGGCCTCCCTTGGGGCTTGAATGCACAATAAAAGCTCACAATGATTCTCTCAATTAGATTACAAGTAGAAGATCCTAAATCCAAACTCAAAAGAATGACACAAGTCAAGGCACAAGTTTGGAGGAGAGATTTTAGCCAAAAATGATTGCAAGGTGTTAATGGTGGCTCTTGAGGGTTGGTAGATCATCAAAAGTGTTTAATGTTCAAAGCAAATGGGTGTATATATAGATATTGAGCCCATCTCCCCTACCCTTCCCCCTCCCCTTCGCCCATCTACTGGCTCCCCTACCTGCGGAGCCTCCTCCCCTCCCCTCTTGCTCCCCCCTTTGCTCCCTACCACCAGATCCAAAGCTCAAGGCCTCCATCCCACCTGACCCAGGCAAGGTTTTCCCTTCCGATGGGGTAGGAAATGAGTTCGACTCTCCCTTGGGCTTCATGGAAGCTATTCGTGTGGCAAGAGACTACGGGCTAGAGGAAGATACCCCCTTCTTTGGGGAAAAAATGCCCTTTTTCGAAACCAAATCCCTTCCTCTCAATCCTTAGAAAAGGTATGTTTTCCTTTGACGAGGAATCACTGGAGTTCAATCCAGAAACCCACTTCAAGCAAGGAACCAGACTCCGTAAAATCATTCCTGGCAAACGCCCCTCTCTCTCAAAACCCCCAAAACCCTCCTCCTCCCCCCCCCCCCCCCCCTCCTAAAAAATCCCTACAATCCCAAGGAGCTGTAGCTGAGAAGCCCCCCCTGATGCAGGGTCTCTGGTAGCGGAGGCGTGAAAAAATTAAAATGCACTGGTATTTGAACAGCCACTCGATTAGCTCGGCTCTTGAATGGAAAACAAGTTTTGGTAGCTGAGTTCAGCTATAAGAACAACCCTAGTTCCAATTGAAGTGATGGCAACTTCAATTTAGAAAACTATTTTCTCAAAACCACACAGAACTTGTAGCAATTATCATTTCAGAAAATCAATTCGCTAGTTTTAACAGCTCTCCTTCTCAGATTCTTCAACGAGGTTAAACCACAAACACTTAAATCGTACTAGATGTCAATTGAAAGGAAAAAATGAGTACATTCCATAGAGAGCTCAACATGCAACAAGAATCCTTAATTCAATATAAGTGTTTCACATATTCAATCCAAATGAACTGAATTCACATGAAAACCATCAGATCTGAAAGAAAATGTTGCAAAACACCCTAGATCTGTGCTATTCGTATTAGTAATTTTCACCTCTATTGCTTGCAGATCTGAAATGGAATGCTATGAATCTGAACGAAGAGACGCTCAGACTCTGTTTCATGAAGAAAACCTTGCCAAATCAAGGTAGAAACAAGAAGAAGAAGCTAAGGGTTCCAGCTCCAAAGACCTCCTTATTCACAGGATTTAGCCACGACGAGAAACACACCGGTTTCTTCTCCGAAGAGCTCTCTTCCAAGTTCAAATGAAAAAAAAAACAAGATCTAAAATGAAAAGTAAGGGGAGGGAAGGTATTTATAGATCCCCCTTTTACAAATTAAATGTAAATGGGATGTCTTACTAACCAAATGAAATGAAATGCCGCTTAAGTGTGCATGTGTCATTGGCACATAGGCACTAATTCGTGCTAATAGCTTCTTTAAGCAAGAAATCTGTTAGATAACTACATGGTGCAAAGAGAGAGAGAGAGAGAGAGAGAGAGAGAGAGAGACGTGAGAGGAAGAGAATGGCGTGAGAGTCTACAGTGCATTCTAAGCACTCTCTCCCCCCATTCGATATATTAATGATAATAATTAGCATATTATGACCATAATACCCTTAATACGTTCAACACTTCCCCTCAAGCTGGAAGGTATATATCATACATTCCAAGCTTGTTACAAGAATCTTTCAGTTTTGCACTACCCAATGGCTTGGTAAACATATCTGCAAGTTGATCTGCAGATCGAGTAAACATTGTGCAGATCTCACCACTCTGAATTCGATGACGAATGAAGTGACAATCAACTTCAATATGTTTGGCCCGTTCATGGAAGACTGGATTTGTTGAAATATGAATTGCAACTCTATTGTCACAATACAACTATACTGGAGATGTAGATGAAAAACCAATCTCTGCTAAGAAGGATCGAAGCCATATTAGCTCCCCACTTGTATATGACATAGCTCTATACTCAGACTTTGCACTTGACTTGGACACAACATCTTGCTATTTACTTCTCCAAGACACCAAATTACCTCCTACAAACGTGCAATATCCCGTAGTTGATCTCCTGTCAGCAGGACAGGAGATCCTGCCCAATCTGCATCACTAAAACCTTCTACCTTTTCATGTCCATACTTTCTGAAGCATAGACGCTTACCTGGAGTACCCTTTAAATATTTGATAATCTGAATGACAGCAGTCCAGTGGGAAGTACGTGGAGCACTCATAAAACGACTAACCATACCAACTGCAAATGATATGTCTGGACGGGTGACAGTCAAATAGATTAGTTTCTCAACTAGTCTTCTATATTGACCTGGATCATTCAGTAACTCTCCTTGATTAAGAAGATGTTTAACATTTGGATCCATAGGGGTAGTCGCAGGTTTCACCCCCATTGAGCCCGTCTCCTCTAAGATGTCCAACACATACTTTCTTTGTGACAAAACTAGTCCATGACGAGACCGTGCAACCTTAATACCAAGGAAATATCTAAGCTGGCCCAAATCTTTAGTGGAAAACTCTCCTTGAAGAACGGACTTTAGATTTTGGATGCCAGACATGTCATCTCCTGTAATTACAATGTCATCAACATACACTATCAGGAGAATATATCCAGAATCAGATTTGTGACTGAACACGGAATGATCAACAGCACACTGCTTCAACCCAAAGCGCAAAACGGCAGCACTAAATCTTCCAAACTAAGCCCTAGGCGATTGCTTCAGACCATAAATTACCTTCTGAAGGCGGCATACAGAAGAGCACATCTCCCCCTGAGCAACATACCCAGGAGGTTGCTCCATATAAACTTCCTCTGAAAGATCACCATGAAGGAAGGCATTCTTAACATCAAGCTGATACAGAGGCCAACCACGATTAACAACTAAAGAAATCAGTACTCGTACGGACGAAATTTTGGCTACCGGTGAGAAAGTCTCCTGATAGTCAACGCCAAATGTCTTAGTGTACCCCTTAGCAACAAGGCGGGCTTTGAGACGTTCAATAGACCCATCTGGTAGGTACTTGATGGCAAAGACCCAACGACAGCCAACAGGTTGAGCACCAGAAGGAAGAGAAACCAACTGCCACGTTTTTTTGGAGTGAAGTGCAGCCATCTCAGCATCCATAGCAGCCTTCCATCCAGGATGATTGAGAGCATCTGTAACTGACTTAGGCAAAGTAACTGAAGACATGCTAGAGACAAAGGACCGAAAAGATGGTAAGAGATGCTCATAAGTAACAAAATTAGAAATAGGATGAGCCACAGTACGTGATCTAGTCCGTGATGCAATAGGTGAATCATGAGTAGGAGAACAAATACCTGAAAGTTGACAATCCGACTGTGGAAGAGGATCATTGGGTTGAGATGATGCTTCAGTCGTCGAAAGAACGACCTGGCGAGGTCCCCGAGTAAAAGTTTTCAGTTCAGTAACCACAGGACCTGGTAGAGAATCCACAGAATCCTTAGGGTCCACAGGAGAACTTGTGGCAATGTCTGGAGCACCCACATGACCTGGCAGAGAATGACCCATCACTAAAGGAACGGGAAGCCTAGGGATGTCAACATGTAAGTGAGGACCTGAGCCAGACAAATAAGGCTGGTCCTCAAAGAATGTGACATCCGCAGAAACATGTCTTTCGAAGGCGAGGGCTATAACATTTATAACATTTTTTGGTTCGAGAATAACCCAAGAAAATGCACTTCTCTGCCCGAGGGTCTAAGCCAATCCTCGTCCCAGTCTTCATGTCCTGAAAAACACAATGAGAAGAAAAGGAGGAAACAGAACAGTTAAGAGACTGAGTTAATTGACGAACAGATAATAAATTAACAAATTAACAGGAAAAGACGGAACATATAGAACAGAAGACAAGTGAAGACCCGTCGAGATGGAGACCACCAATGCCAGAAACAGGGGATGTAGTCCCATCAGCCAAGGTAACAGTAGGAGGACCCATAGACGGAACAGAGTGGAAAGAAGAAAGAATGTTAGGGTTACCAGTCATATGGTGTGAGGCACCTGAATCAATGAGCCATGGACCAGAAGAACTACCAGAGAGAAAACATGAGGGGCTACCTTAATGCGCAAACGTGGCAGTGGGCTGCTTTCCTTTGTCCCGGGTACGGAGAAATTCCTCATATTTCGCACGAGGGACAACCAGAGTATCAGGCGTCGCAGATGGAGCATCAGAAAAAATACCATCAGAAGAAGCAGAAGCATTTGCAGTTCTGTAGGGACAAAGTTCAGGCTGTAAATCATAGCAATAATCAACGGTATGTCCATCCATACGACAATAAGTGCAAAAACGAGGCCCACGTCCACGGCCACCACCATCCCGGCCTCCCCTTGAATCACGACCACGGCCATGTCCAACACCACCATCACAACCACGACTACGACCACAACTATCACAGCCACGGCCAAATAGACCAAAAGCACTAGATGAATGGAATGAAGAGGGAAGAGTGGCTTTAACAACCTTAGGCTGCGATGATGAATCTTTCGAAGCCATAATAAGCACCAACTACGACAATCCAAATAACCAATAATTAACAAGGACCAAGTAAACAACCACCAACAATTCGTCCACAGATAACAACAACGCCACCACCAAGCACAATCAACAATAATAAGGAACATTAACCATCAACCAACAAGAGTCAATAATCCAACAAACACCAATAATCATCCACACTCAGCAGCCAACAACCAACCAACACCACCAACAATCAACAATAAATCCACAATCATCAGCAATCACGAACAATAATCATAACCACACAATATTCACAAGGAACCAACACCACGATCAACAATCGTCAACGAATCCACCACCGACAACAACCACCGAGCATCACTAACAACCAGGTGACGAGGCACAACCGATCACTCTAACCAGCAACCAACAAGCACCAATAAATCTACCTTAGGGAATCACCAATAAAGTCGCCAACAGTAAACATTCACAACCAACTCCACAATCACCAACACCAACATACAACTAAATCTATTAACAAATCACGATCGCAGGCACAAAGACAATGTTCCGGGACAAATAAAGAGATCAAAAAAAATACCCCAACACATAGAAGAAAGAGAGTAGAATCACCAACAAACTTCCCGGATCCAACAAGAGAATAAAATATGGAGAAGAAACAAGTTTAAACCATGAAGAGAGTAGGATTTATGGACTGATTTGAGAAGAGCAAAGAGTTAGGGATTGATTTGAAAAGATAGGGCTAGGTTTGAAGGATGTGAAGGGAAGAAACAAGGTAGAGTTGGAGTTTAGGGTGGAGAGAAGGGGACGTGAGTGGATTAGGGTTAGGTTTTGGGTGTGAATAGGGGGTGCAAGTGGGTTAGGAATAGGTTTTAGGGTTGTGTTTACGGTTATAGTTGAAAGAGAAGGGATTGTGTTCGTCTCGTCTCGTCGCATCTTCAGGGTTAGGGATTTGGGATTGTGTTCGTCTCGTCTCGTCTCGTCGCGTCTTCAGGGTTACGGTTTTAAAAGTTCTAGGTTTTAGGTTTCTTCAAGGATGGGTGGTCCGATCTTCAACCTTGAAGCTCTTATACCATGTTAGATAACTACATGGTGCAGAGAGAGAGAGAGAGAGAGAGAGAGAGAGAGAGACGTGAGAGGAAGAGAATGGCGTGAGAGTCTAGAATGCGCTCTAAGCATTCTTTTCCCCCATTCGATATATTAATTAACATATTATGACCATAAGACCCTTAGTACGTTCAACAAAATCCAACCAAAATAGTCTCTTCTTGCATGTAGAGCTGCTATGTTTTCTTTGGGCACTCTCTCAAGTAGTGTCCAAGCTCACCACACCCAATGCACCTAACGGGTGGTCTAGGTGTTGAATTTTGCATCGGCGTGCCTTGAGCTGCTTCTGAACGAATGAAAGGACGATTAACATAGGTTGTATCAGCTGGAACAGCAGTAGGTAACGATTTTGGAGCTGTAGAAGATGAAGGGACAGCTTGTTTTACCGGTGTGGCAGCCTCATAATTGGTAGAAGAGGAATTAGCTCTATATGGTTGTTTCTTTTGTGATTCATCTAGTAGTTTAGCCTTGGAGAATGCAGCTGAAACTGACGTGAACTCAAACACTCGTAAAGTGTCATATATCGAAGGCCTAAGTCCTCCCAAATAGCAGAATAGTAGCTGTTGTTGTGTTTCTCTTAGGTTATTCCGTGCAACAAGCTTGTGAAAGTCATTTGTGTACTCAACCACCGTCTTGTTTCCTTGCTTTAGATTTTGGAGCTGATGATAGAAGTCCATTTGGTAATTAAATGGGAGAAATTTACGCTTCATTTCCCACTTTAAGTCATTCCAACTCGGAAAAATTGGCTCACCGATTTCACGGTGGTGATGCTTCAACGATTGCCACCAACCCGCTGCCCTTCCCTTGAATCGAAGGAAAACTAACGGCACTTGCTTATCATCGGGTACACCCTTAAAATCAAACAATTGCTCAGCTGTGTCTATCTAATCTAGAACCTCTTCGGCATCCATGTTCCCATGAAATTCCAAAATTTCTGGCCTGATCCCGGCTTCCCAACGTCGATCGTCATAGGGATGCATGTTTTGCCTTGGAGCTGCCCTTCTCGGCCATCTATTCTCATGTTCATCGTGCTCCCCTTCTTGGATGCCTTCTTCCATTATTTGTGGAGGTGGACTAGCTCGTTGGATGGTTATTCTTTCCATCCTTTGTCCCAAACTCAAAATGGCTGCAAGTAGATCTTGCTGATTTTTCTGACTTTATGTCATAAACTCCTCAAATTGATTTTTATCCACATATCCAGAATTATTAAAGGGACCGGTGGCTGCGGATTCGGTCTCTTGATCTCTTCTCGGTGCCATGAGAATATCTCAACAAAACAATATGAAATTTCTACTTAACACCCAGCAAATTATGTGTTCCTGGATCTGTAGCGCTAAAAAAACAACAAATTAGCTTTGATACCAAGTTGATGCAGGGTCTCTCGGAGCCGTGAAAAAATTAAAATGCACTGGTATCTGAACAGCCACTCGATCTATTCAAATGGATTATCTCGGAGCTTGAATGGAAAACAAGTTTTGGTAGCTGGGTTTAGCGGTAAAAACCCTAGTTCCAATTGAAGTGATGGCAACTTCAATTTAGAAAACTATTTTCTCAAAACCACAAAGAACTTGTAGCAATTATCATTTCAGAAAATCAATTCTCTAGTTTTAGCAGCTCTCCTTCTCAGATTCTTCAACGAGGTCAAACCACAACTACTTAAATCGTACTAGATGTCAAATGAAAAGGAAAAAATGAGTACATTCCATGGAGAGCTCAACATGCAACAAGAATCCCTAATTCAATATAAGTCTTTCACAGATTCAATCCAAATGAACTGAATTCACATGAAAACTATCAGATCTGAAAGAAAATGTTGCAAAACACCCTGGATCTGTGCTATTCGTATTAGTAATTTTCACCTCTATTGCTTGCAGATCTGAAATGGAATGCTATGAATCTGAACGAAGAAACGGTCAGACTCTGTTTCGTGAAGAAAACCTTGCCAAATCAAGGTAGAAACAAGAAGAAGAAGCTTAGGGTTCCAGCTCCAAAGACCTTCTTATTCACAGGATTTAACCACCACGAGAAACACACCGGTTTCTTCTCCGAAGAGCGCTCTTCCTAGTTCAAATGAAAAAAAAAACAAGATCTAAAATGAATAGTAGGGGGGGAAAGGTATTTATAGATCTCCCTTTTACAAATGAAATGTAAATGCGATGTCTTACTAACCAAATGAAATGAAATGGCACTTAAGTGTGCCATTGGCACATAGGCACTTATTAGTGCTAATAGCTTCTTTAAGCAAGAAATCGCACCTTCTTTTCAAAGAAAAAAACATTCCCAGCCCTTGGATCAGTCATAGGGTGGGCCCATCAACTTGCACCTGCAAAGAGGAAATGAGACACATGCATCACCCCCCCCCCCCCCCCCGCCTCCTGCAACCCTTGATTTCTTCCTTCCTTGCTCATCCTCTTTGGGTATGGCGAAAGATTCGCTTCCCCTTTCTTCCTTAACCCTTCCCTCTAATGGCCTTGAACCAGCAAAACCCTTGACCGATCCAGACTCACCCAACTCTAACCTTAGCCTAACTCCTGATGGTAACCCAAGGTTAGCCGACAAATTTGAAATCCTTTCAAAAGCAGGAATTGGACGCCAAACCCTCTATGCAGATCAAGGTGGATCTTTCAACAAGATTCTAGATTCCCGCCATTCCCCCCGGTTCAAAATTCAAAAAAACCCCTTTAGGTAACCCACTGTGGCACATCTTTTGAAATTCAAAATTCCCCTCTGGTGACGTCATCCTAAACTCAGCTTTTTGTTGACCCTTCCCGCCCACCCATTTTAAAAGCAAACCTAGTTCTCCAAAACCAAAGGCTCTAACCTCCCAGACGCCCCGTGGAAGAACCTCTTTGCAAAACCCCCTGAAACAAAGCCAACCAAGATTGAATTCCACTTGCCCACTCTCTTGTCGGACGGGGAATCTGAAGCAACCTTTGAAATGGACGATAATGATGATGCCAAAGCCAAATAGAATAACTGTTTATTCGGCTACTTCCTTGGGAGAAAACCCTACTATGCCGCCCTCAAAGACCATCTTCAAAGGAAGTGGAAGCCAAACGGAGAATTTGAATTCATCATCCTACCAAATGGTTTCCTCCTGTTCAAATTTTTTCTTGAAGAAGACTGTACTCGCATCCTCGAAGCCCCAACCGCCACTTATGGGGGAAGAGCCCTGATTATTCAGCGATGGGCGCCTAGTTGCTCGCTACAGAGGAAAACTCTCTCCTCCCTCCCAATATGGATAAAGTTTCCAGCTCTGGATCTCAAGTTTTGGACAACCCAACAGCTCTGGGAAAAATTGACAGCATTATCGGCCAACCATTGTACATGGACACCCCAACAGCGGAATCCACAAGGCTAAGTTACGCCCGATCTGTGTTGAAGTCTCCTCAGAAAGCTCTCTCCCAGACCATGTCCGAATCTGCACCCCAACGGACCTAGAAATTCAAGTAGTCGAGTATGAGTCTGTGTTGAAGTCTCCTCAGAAAGCTCTCTCCCAGACCATGTCCGAATCTGCACCCCAACGGACCTAGAAATTCAAGTAGTCGAGTATGACTGGAAACCTGTGGCTTGCAAAGAATGCAAAGACTTCGGCCATTCTCCACAAGCATGTCCTCTCTCTCAAGAAACTCTTGCCAGGCAAAAGCCCAGAAAAGAATGGGTCCCAAAAAAACCCATGCCGGAATCCCAGGAGGACATTCCATTCAATCAAACCTCCTTCCCAGCCACATCAGCTAAACCTGAAGAACCAAAAGTCCACCAAAACACCCTGGCAAAAATTAGGCCCTCACATGAAAAAATCCTGTCTACAAATCCCTGCCAAGCCCTTGAAATCCAAGAATCTATGGAAAATTCCGATGGTGTTAAAAAGGGACACCCCGATTCTGGTTCTGCTGAATCTCCTCCGTCTGTCAGTCCATCTCCTCCTCAAGATGCCCCCATGATAATGCTGGAACCCAGCCCAAAAACAACTGTGCATTCTACCCCACTTCCAAAACACCGTGTTCCATCTGAACAAACTCACACCTCCGAAATCCAGGACCGTTTGGCCCAATTTGAAAGCTGGCGGATCTCCGGATTATGAGTTGAAGCAAGCTACAAGAATTAAGGAAATCCAGGACATTTTATGAGGGATAGAATTAGTTTCTAGTGAGATTCCCTTTTCCCGCTCATTTTTCAAATTTGAATTTTGAGCTTGAAAGGTCTTTTTGGTGGAGTGATTTCCAAGGGAAGGCTGATTGAGTTGACTTGCAGTCTTTTCGAGGTTAGCTTCTAGGGTAGGGAACTCCTCTTTTTCTGGACAAAGATATGGGGATGGGTTTTTGACCTCCGGATTATGGGAGGAGTTAGGACTTTGACTGCTGGGCAAGGACCTGTCAGATTGGGGTAAGGCAGGAAGGGAAGTTTGAATGTTCCCGGATTCCGGTGAGGGGAGAAACTGGGATATCAAAGGAGCTGGCGGAGGGAAAAATTTAAGGTAGGTTTCAGGTTCATATTGAAGAAAGACTGGAGAAGGTTTCAAATCAGTGCCAGATGGATGCCTTCTCTTACTTTTTTTCGAAGATCCGGATGAGGAGGAAGTCCATTCTATCTTTTTGTGAAGTCTGGTTCCTTTCTTCAGGTGGGTGGACGGGTCGAAGTTTGTGCTGGGATCTTCCCCACTATATTTCCCTTCTCTAAGAGCTTTGAGGTTTTTGAAGAGAGATTCATCAGAAGCTCTAGATTTGAAACCTGGGATAAGGTTTTCATGAGATAGTGGAGATGAGACTGGGACTGATCCATTCTCAGTCAAGGAATCGATATGAAGAAAGAAGCTTTATTCTGGGTCGGCCAGAATCTACCTTCTTCCTCAACATTGGAGTGTTTACTGGGGTCTGGCGGCTCCATGGAGCAGAGGGGTCTTGAATCAGGTGGGAGAATCTTGATCCCTTAGAAGGGAAGGGACCGGGAGCCTCTCAGCGAGGGAGGAGCCTCCACCGGTGAGCCGCCGGGGAAGGGAGAACTAGAGAGAGCTAGGGGAAGAGAGCTCTTAGATGCATGATACGGTTCGGGATATAGACATAATTGGATTTGCGGGTTGCTAAGGTAGCAGAGGTATATCCACCGAACTTCCACCATATGTCTTCAGAGGTACGAGTACCTAACCAAGAAGTCTACTCCGACTGGGTATAGCAATGATGGCCGTAGGCCCATGCTTTGAAGTTGTAGATGGAGACGCTTATTCTTGATCTAGAAATGTAGACACCGAGCTTCAAACAGAGCCAGATATACAACAGGATGGCGGGGGAGGCTACACTGGAATTCTGACAAGTGAGATACCTTTTTTTTTTTGGTAAGCTGGGGTTAGGCAGGACCACGACCAGATATATTGATAGGCATAAAAAATTATACATGAAGAACACAAAACACGCCTACCTAATCAAGACAGGGAGAACAAAAAGACACAGAGGAAGCACAACAACTTCAACAAAACAAAAAAAAACAAATCAAACAACAAAGAAAAGAGAGAGGAGAGACAGAGGGAGAACCACCTCCAAACCAAGAAATATATCCAGCAAGCATCAAGGGCTCGAGCCATCACACACCAAAAGGGAATCCAAACTCCAGGAGTTATCCCATCCTCTCAATGGGATGAACCATTGAGAGGGAAGGGAGAACACGAGAAGAAGAGGGTAAAAGTAGAGTAGTAGTGTTTCTGCCTTTCTTTCTTTGGACCTTCTGCCATGACTCTTGATTTGGAGTTGAGTCAACTTGATGACTAGCTGGTAAGGTAGATAAATCACTTCCAACTTCTCCAAGCACATCAAATTTGTTGTAATGAGGGGGCTTTATGAATGGGACAGAATGAGGAACATGGCTGGTGATCATTTTTCCCAATAGGAGATTTATTTCCTGGGTAAGAAACTTCGGTATTCAGAGACTGGTTAACTGCCAGGTCTCTAATAGATTGAACTGGCCTCTATTCTTGCTTGGGTGGAGCACGACTTTGGCATGGGATGTGGGAACAATTTTCTGAGCTATCACTAAAGTCATTGCAATTTTTGCAAGCTTTAGGCTTCCATTTATAGACTATTTTTTGCAGGATCTCTCCGGTAGAGGATTTGAGAGTGATTGACTCTGGTAACTGCTGATTTGCATTGATTTGGACACAAACCCTTGCAAAATTTAGCCTAGATTCCTTTGCTGTGTGCTGGTCCATATAGAGAGGTTTCCCAATCATGCTTGCAATCCAACTAAGGCAGGGAGGGGACCAGAATTTGAGGTGAAGACCTAGAAGTCGGATCCAAACAGGGACCTCTAAGATTTTATTTTTTTCAAGGGAGGCATTAGGGTCCCACCGTTGGAGAATAACGGGCCTACCACCATATTTGTGGCTGGTATCTTCAAGGACCCTACAGCAATCTTCTTGGTTAGAAAACTTAAAGAGGAAGAAGCCATTTTCCAGTGTAAATAGCTGTAGATCACCACATAATTTCCATTTTCAGTAAAGACTTTCCTTTAGAGAAGGAAAATAAGGCCTCTTTACTAGGAAAAAGCCTATCAAACACTTTTCCCATTTGTCTTCATTTTCTTGGGTTTCTTCATCCTTGAATAGAAGCTCTGTGGTCTCCTTCTCCTCTTTCTCTGGAACAATATGGTTGAGCTTTGTAGGAACCGAAGAGGGAGCTTTGTTTTGGAACAACATTCTCCATGGGGAATCTCTGATGTTCTGAGGGATTCCTCCATTTGAGTCAAGGGCCTGAAGAGGAGTTGAAACTTCAATGTGAGGTCCTCCTTGACTTGCAATCTGATGGTGCTTCTCCGAGGAATTCAAAGCAGGTTTGAAAATTTTTGGGCGGGAGTCTTTGAAGAGATGATTTTAAGGATTGGGCTCCAAAGGATAAGTGCTTTCAGTGCCTTGGGAACAAGCAGAAAAAGTATCACCAATAATAGCCAGCTATCCCCAGATAAAACCTCTAGATTAGGCAAGGAATCAGAGGGGACAACAGAGCATTTAAGACTGCTTGTACCCAAAATCTGCTTGCATCCAATCCTACGGACCCCAGCCTCATCCAGAAAGAAGATTCGCTCAGAACTGACCTCTGCCAAGCCATCTCCAAAGAAGAATGCCTATACAGACAGAAATCTATCATTCATTGGTTGAACCTTGGTGATTCCAACTCAAAGTTTTTTTACTCAGCGATAAAGAGCAGGCAAAACCATAACAACATCAGAGCCACCAAGAAATATATTTAGAGCTCGTGACCTTGCGCTTCAGCACACATGCTACCTGGTGGGGGATAAGACCAGCATTGAATTGTGGCACCAACCTTGGCACGCAAAAGGAACACTCTCATCTCTTATTTCCAACAGCTGTACTGATTCCTCTCTTCAAACCTCAATAGTCTTGCTCAACTTCACAATTCTAGAGGCTGGAACCGCATCCTTGATAAACCTTCCCTCCAAGAGGAAAAAAGCATCCTGATGGAAACAATGTTCAATTCCAACCCAACAAACAACCCCATTTGGAAACCAAGTGCATCTGGGCAGTTTTCAACTATAAGCGCCTGGAATGAAATCAGACTTAAGAACCCGAAGCCCCCCTGGTCCGCTACTATCAGGTTCAAAGGTGTAAATCCGAGGCACGCCATAGTTAGCTGGAAAGCTATCCAATATCGACTCAGCACCAAAGATAAGATTCCATCTCTGCACTCTCAACATGACCTCACCTGTACCCTTTGTAAATCAGAAAGAGAATGCTCGGATCACCTCTTCTTCAAATGCAGCTATTCAGCATGGATTTGGAGATCCCTGCTATGGTGATTCGGGCATAGAAGAAAGCCAAAGAATACCCTTATGGATGAAGAGCTATGGATTAGAACTCGTTTCAGTGGTAAATGCCAGATTGCTACTACTATTCGGCTTTCCCTCCAAGCAGAAATATACAACATCTGGAGGGAAAGAAACTGAGAGTTTTTGAAAATAAACACTCTCATAAATCCAAAATCCTGCATCAGATCATGCTCGAGGTGAAAATAAAGCTAGCCTCCCTTCCTTGCAGCACTTTAGGGAATGAAAAGAACTTAAAGATCGCGGCAAATTTTGGTTTCAAACTGATCCAAAAGCAAGTAATCCCAAAATACTGCACTTGGGACAAACCTGAAATTGGAGAATTCAAGATAAATACTGATGCCTCATTGGATACGGATGGCACAGGCCTAGGGGGCATCATTAGAGACGCTGATGGCAAGATTGTAGCTCTCTTCTCTACAGAGGTCAGCATGAAGGAAATCTACTTGCTAGAAATGGAGGCTTGCTTCACTTCATGGCCTGGACAGAATCTGGGTGGAATCGGACTCTCTTCTCGTTGTTCAAATCATTGATGACCAATTGTATCCCCCATGGAAAGCTGCCATGCTGTTTCAGCAAATCAAAGAAAAGCTTCCGCTTTTACGATCATGGAAGATTACTCACACTTGGAGAGAGGCAAACGCTGTGGCCGACTACCTATCCAAGAGATCATGCCCTTTGAAACAAGAGATCATGCCCTTGAAAGGAGAGGACATCCATCCTACTCTTGTCCCACCGGATCTTCTTGCCATCACATGTGATGATAGTCATGGAATTCAGTATATCAGATTATAGCTTGTCTATTCCTATTATGACTGTATCTCTTTTATATTTCTGTTGTTATGTCTTTGTAGCCCATGCGGATTTTCTGACAAATAGTTCTTCAAAAAACTGAATGATGGTGACAGACCAGCATCGAAGCGGGCCAAATTATGGAGACCATGTATCCCTCCTCGCATCACGAGTTTAGCTTGGACAGTGTCTCATCGCTGCATCAACATATGTGATTGGCTTAAGCGAAGGTCATTTCGATTAGCTAGTTGGTGCGTTCTCTATCATAACGCGGAAGAGTCTTTGGGTCATTTATTCATCTTGTACCCGTACTCTTTTTCCATCTGGATGTGCTTTTTCAAACTTTTCGGTGTACCATGGGTCCTTCAGAATAGCATCTAAACGGGACTTAAAAGATGGAGAAATTGCTAGATTTGTCACTCCTGAGAATCTTAGATGTATCTTATCTATCTCACCATGAAGCTGATAGATGGATATGGACACCGGACTCATGTGGATTTTCTGTCAAAACGTTCTTCAAAAAACTGAATGATGGTGACAACTGACTGACGGTGATAGACCAGCATCAAAGCGGGCCAAATTATGGAGACCATGTATCCCTCCTCGCATCACAGGTTTCACTTGGACGGTGTCTCACCGCTGCATCAACATATGTTATCGGCTTAAGCGAAGGTCATTTCGATTAGCTAGTCGGTGTGTTTTCTCTATCGTAACGCTGAAGAGTCTTTCGATCACTTATTCATCTTGTGCCCATACCCTTTTCCCATCTGGATGCGCTTATTCAAATTTTTCTGTGTATCGTGGGTCCTTCAGAATAGCATATCAAAGACCTTACTAAATTGGAGTGGGGCCTTTCAAGGGTATCTTGGCAATCCAATGTGGTCATCTATGCCTTATGATATTATCTGGTTAATCTGGCTGGAGCGGAACAACCGAATCTTTAATGACAAATCGAGGAGCTGGTACCACATCGCATTTGGTATCAAAATGGCCATTGTTGTGCGGTCCAAGGCTACTGTTGCAATCCCGTACTCAGTCGGTAACATACTTCGCAATGTGGTTTAAGAGATTGGGGAAAAGGAATTCATCAAAACTGTTACCGCAACGGTTACCATCACTGGAAGGGTGGTTCAAACTGAACCTTCGATGAAAGCTCTATGGGGAATCCTGGCAATGCTGGTATTGGTGGCAAAATCTGTAATGCGATGGGGGTGCCCATCATATTTTTTCAGGATGGAAGGGCATTTGTGATGCTAATGAAGCCGAGGCTATAGCTCATAATTTGGGGCCTCCTATTGTCAAAGGTAATTCCGCCAATACGATTGCATGGGCTGCGAACCGGAGCCCCGGACACCATGGAGAACTGCTTGCATCCTCGATGAGATACGGGACATGGTACATATCGATACTATGGCGATGTATCGATATTGCATCCTTGAACCATATTTTCTTCAACTGCAGCTTCACTGGCTGGATTTCGCGCTCGATATTATGGCAATGTGGCTTTTGGAGGAAACTAGCAAGGACCCTGATTGATGAAGAACAATGGCTTAGGAAAAATGCAGCCGGTCAAGGACAAGCAGCAACAGCTCTCAAATTCTGCTTTTCTTCTACCATCTACCGTGTGTGGAGGGAAAGAAACAACCGCATCTTCGAAAATGAAGCAAGACAAGAGGCTGATATCCTTGAAGACATCCTTCGAGAAGTGAAGATCAAAATCAATTCCTTTGAAATTGCAGATTAGTTCACCTCGAGAGCATTACTCACAGCTCATAACTTTGGTTACAAATTCATCCAGCGATCTTCATCACCAAAAACATGTATCTGGATAAAACCAAATCACGGTGAATGGAAGTTGAACTCAGATGCATCATTGGATGACAACGGTGGAGGCATTGGTGGCATTCTCAGAGACAACGAAGGGATAGGCGTAGTAATGTTCTCAATGAATGTAACTAAAGAGGAAATTTACGAACTGGAAATTCTCGCGATTTACTATGGCATCAGATTGGCAATCTCACTGGGAATCGAATCCCTATGGGTGGAATTCGACTATAAATTCGCAATTTATGTTATATCCGGTGCCTCCCCACCTCCCTGGAGAAAATTATCAGTGGTAACTGATATTCAAAAAACTGGTAAGTCCCTTAAATCCTAGCATCTTACAATAAAGGAGGATTTTCAATGCGAGATATAAAAACATATCTCTCCGTGGCACCTGTGCTAACTACTCTATGGTTCGGGTCTTTAGCAGGTCTATTAATAGAGATCAATCGTTTATTCACAGATGCGTTGACATTCCCTTTTTTTTAAAACCACATCAGATCTAATTCGTAATATAATATAGGGTTCGAATATAAGGAAGGGGAATCCTTTCTTGCTATGGAATGCAAGTTGACACTACTATCTATTGTATCCGAAGGCGACATAGTATCCGAAAGCAAACTAGTATTCGATGTTACATTGTATGTGAGGCGACACTATATCCAAAGCCAACTTGTATCCAAAAGCAAAATAGTATCCAAGGCTACATTGTATCCAAGACGACATTATATCCGAAGGCAACATAGTATCCGAAGCAACATTGTAGCCGAAGGGCAACATTGTATCGGAGGCGACTTTATATCCGCAGCCACATTGTACCCGGGGCCACACTATATCCGAAAGCGACCTAATATCCGAAGTGACCTTCTATCCGAAAGCAAAAGAGTATCTGAGGCTACATAGTATCCGAGGCGACATTATATCCGAAAGCAACATAGTATCCGAAGCGACATTTTATCCGAAGGCAACATAGTATCCGAGGCTAGATTGTATCCGAGATGAGTTTATATCAGAGGCAACATTGTATCCGAAGCGACCTTGTATCCGAAAGCAAAACAATAACCGAGGCAACATTGTATCCGAGGCGACATTATATCCGTAGGCAACATAGTATCCGAAGAGACATTGTAGCCGAAGGGCAACATTGTATCCGAGGCGACTTTATATCAAAGGCAATATTGTATCCGAACCGACCATTGTATCCGAAGGCGACATAGTATCCGGAGGGACCTTGTATCCAAAAGCAAAATAGTATCCAAGGCTACATTGTATCCGAGGCGACATTCTATCCGAAGGCAACATAGTATCTAAAGCGACATTGTAACCGAAAGCAACATCGTATCCGAGGCAACATTGTATCCGAGGCGACTTTATATCCAACGCAAATTGTATCTGCGGTGACATTGTACCCGAAGTCGACATAGTATCCGAAGGCGACATAGTATCCGAAGCGAAATTGTATTCGAGGTGACATTATATCCAAAGCGACATTGTAGTCGAAGGGGAACATTGTATCCAAGGCGACTTTACATCCGAGGCAACATTGTATCCAAGGGGACATTGTATGCGAAGGCGACATAGTATCCGAAGCGACCTTGTATCCGAAAGCAAAATATTATCCGATGCTACATTGTTTCCGAGGCAACATTATATCCGAAGCGACATTGTAGCAGAAAGCAGCAAAGTATCCGAGGCTACATTGTCTCTGAGGCGACATTGTATCTGAAGGCGACTTTATATCCGAGGCAACATTGTATCCGAGGCTACATTATATCCGAAGGCAACATAGTGTCCGAAGCGACATTGTAGCCGAAGACAACATAGTATCCAAGCCAACACCGTATCCGAGGCGACTTTATATCTGAGACAACATTGTATTCACGGCGACATTGTATCCGACGGCGACCATATATCCGAAAGCAAAATAGCATCCGAGGCTACATTGTATCCGAAGGCAACATAGTATCCGAAGCGACATTGTAGCCGAAGGGTAACATTGTATCTGAGGCGACTTTATATCCGAGGTAACATTGTATCCGAAGCGACATTGCATCCGAAGGAGACATAGCATCCGAAGGCGACCTACTATCCAAAAGCAAAATAGTATTCGAGCTTACATTGTATCCGAGGGGACATTATATCCAAAAGCAACATAGTATCCGAAGCGACATTGTAGCCAAAGGCATCATAGTATCCAAGGCTACATTATATCCAAGGCGACTTTATATTCGAGGCAACATTGTATCCGAGGCGACATTGTATCCGAAGGAGACATAGTATCCGAAGGAACCTTGTATCCGAAAGCAAAATAGTATCCGACGCTACATTATATCCGAAGGTAACATAGTATCCGATGTGACATTGTAGTCGAAGGCAACATAATATCCGAGGCAACATTGTACCCAAGGCGACTTTATATGAGAGGAAACATTGTATCCGAGGCGACAACATTGAATCCGAAGCGACATTATAGCCGAAGGCAACATAGTATCCGAGGCTACATCGAATCAGAAGCGACTTTATATCCGAGGTGGCCTTATATTCGAGGCAACATTGTATCCAAGGCGACATCGTATCCGAAGGCGACATAGTATCCGAAGCGACCTTGTCTTAGAAAGCAAAATAGTATCCGAGGGTACATTGTATCCAAGGCAACATTATATCCAAACACAACATAGGATCCGAAGCGACATTGTAGCCGAAGGCAACATAGTACCCGTGGCTACATTGTATCCAAGGCAACTTTATATCTGAAGAAACATTGTATCTGAGGCAACCTTGCATCCGATGAGAACATTATATCCGAAGCGACCTTGTATCCGAAAGTAAAATAGTATCTGAGGCTACATTGTATCCGAGGTGACATTATATCCGAAGGCAACATAGTATCCGAAGCGACATTATATCCGAAGGGCAACATTGTATCCGAGGCGTCTTTATATCCGAGGCAACATTTTATCCGAACTGACCTTCTATCCGAAAACAAAATAGTATCTGAGGCTACATTGTATCCAAGGGAACATTATATCCGAAGCCAACATAGTATCCAAAGCAAGAATGTAGCCGAAGGGAACATAGTATCCAAGGCGACATTATATCCGAGGCGATATTGTATCTGAAGGCGACCTTCTATCAAATAGAAAATAGTATCTGAGGCTACATTGTATCTGAGGCGATAATATATCCGAAGGCAACATAGTATCTAAAGCGACATTGTAGCCAAAGTCAACAGTGTATCCGAGGTGACTTTATATCCTAGGCAACATTGTATCCGATGCGACATCATAAGCAACGGCGACATAGTACTCGAAGCCACCTTGTATCCGAAAGCAAAATAATATCAGAGGCTACATTGTATCCGAAGGCAACATAGTATATATCCAAAGCGACATTAAAGCCGAAGGGCAACATTGTATTTGACGCGACCTTATATCTGAGGCAACATTGTATCGGAAGGCGACAGAGTATCCGAAGCGACCTTGTACGCAAAAGCAAACTAATATCCGAGGCTACATTATATCTGAAGCGATATTATATCCGAATGTAACATAGAATCCGTAGATACAATGTAGGCGAAGGGCAACATTGTATCCGAGGAGGCTTTATATCTAAGGCAACAATATATCCGGGGCGACATTGTATCCGAAGGCGACATAATATTCCAAACGACCTACTATCCAAAAATAAAATAGTATTCAAGGCAACATTGTATCTGAGGCGGCATTATATGCGAAGGCAGCATAGTATCCAAAGCGACATTGTAGCCGAAGGGAACATAGTATCCAAGGCTACATTGTATCCAAGGCGACTTTATATCCGAAGCAACATTGTATTTGAAGGTGACATTATATCCGAAGGCGACAACATATCCGAAGGCGACATAGTATCCGAGGCGACATTATATCCAAAGGCAACATAGTATCCGAAGGGACATTGTAGCCAAAGGCAACATAGTATCCTACGCTACATTGTAACCGAGGCGCCATTATATACGAAGCTACAATGTATCCGAGGAAACATTATATCCTAAGGCGACATAACATCCGAAGCGACCTAATATCCGAAAGCAAAATAGTTTTCGAGGCTACATTGTATCCGAGGCAACATTATATCTGAAGCGACATTGTAGTCGAAGGGCAACATTGTATCCGAGCCGACCTTTTATCCTAGGGGACATTGTATCCGAAGGCGACATAGTATCCGAAGCGACCTTGTATAAGAAAAAAAATAGTATCCGATGCTACATTGTTTTCGAGGCGACATTATATTCGAAAGCAACATAGTATCCGAAGCGACATTATATCTGAAGGCAACATAGTATCCGAAGCGACATTATATCAGAAGGCAACATAGTACCCGAAGCGACATTATAGCCGAAGGCAACATAGTATCCGAGGCTACAGTGTATCCGAGGCGACATTATATTTGAGGCTACATTGTATCCGAGGCGACATTGTATCCGAAGGCGACATAGTATCCAAAGCGACCTAGTATCCGAAAGCAAAATATTATACGAGGCTACATTGTAGTAGAAGGACAAAATTGTTTCCGAGGCGACTTTATATCCGAGCCAACATTGTATCCGAAGGCGACATAGTATCCGAAGCGACCTTATATCCGGAAAAAAATAGTATCCGATGCTACATTGTTTCCTAGGCGACATTATATCCGAAGGCAACATAGTATCCAAAGCGACATTGTAGCTGAAGGCAACATAGTATTTGAGGCTACATAGTTTCCGATGCGACTTTATATCCGAGGCAACATTGTATCCGAGGCGACATAGTATCCGAAGCAACCTTGTATGAGAAAGAAAAATAGTATCTGAGGCTACATTGTATCCGAGGCTACATTGTATCCGAGGCGACATTATATCCGAAGGCAACATAGTATCCAAAGAGATATTGTTGCCGAAGGAAACATAGTACTCGAGGCGACTTTAGATCCGAGGCAACATTTCATCCGATGGCAACTTTAGATCCGAGGCAACATTGCATCCGATGGCGACATTGTATCCAAAGCAACCTTATATCCGAAAGCAATATAGTATTTGACGATACATTGTATCCGATGTGACATTATATCCGAAGGCAACATAGTATCCAAAGCAACATTGTAGCCGAAGGCAACATAGTAACCGAAGCTACATTGTATCAGAGGCGACTTTATATCCGAGGCAACATTGTATCCGATACGACATTGTATGCGACGGCGACAGACTATCCGAAGCGAACTAGTATCCGAAAGAAAAATAGTATCCGAGGCTACATCGTTTTCAAGGCGACACTATATCCGAAGCCAACATAGTATCCGAAATGACATTTTAGCCGAAGGGCTACATTGTATCCGATACGACTTTATATCTGAAGCGACATTTTATCCAAGGTGACAACAAATCCAAAGGCGACATAGTATCCGAAGCGACCTTGTATCCGAAAGCAAAATAGTTACGAGACTACACTGTATAAGAGGCAACATTATATCCGAAGGTAACATAGTATCGGAAGCTACATTGTTCCCGGAGGCAGCATAGTACCGGAGGCTACAGTATATCCGAGGCGACTTTATATCCGAGGCAACATTGTATCCAAGACAACATTGTATCCAATGGCGACATTGTATCCGAAGCAAATTTGTATCCGAAAGCAAAATAGTATCTGAGGCTACATTGTATCCAAGGCGACATTGTATCCGAAGGCAACGTAGCATCTGAAGCGACATTGTAGCCAAAGGCAACATAGTATCCGAGGCTACAATGTATCCAAGGCGACTTTATATCAAAGGCAACATTGTATCCAAGGCGACTTGTATCCGAAGGCGGAATGGTATCCGACGCGACATTATATTCGAAGGCAACGTAATATCTAAAGCGACATTCCGAAGGGCAACATTGTACCGAGGTGACTTTATATTCGAGGCTACATTTTATCCAAGGCGACATTGTATCTGAAGGCGGCATAGTATCCGAAGCGACCTTCTATCCGAAGGCATCATTGTATCCGATGCATCATTGTATCCGAGGCGACATTATATCCGAAGGGAACATAGTATCTGAAGCGACATTGTAATCGAAGGCAACATAGTATCCAAGGCTACATTGTATCCGAGGAGACTTTATATCAAAGGCAACATTGTATCGAAGGCGACTTGTATCCGAAGGCGGAATAGTATCCGAAGTGACCTTGTATATGAATGAAATAGTATCCGAGGCTACATTATATCTGATGGCAACATAGTATCCGATGCAACATTGTAGCCGAAGGCAACATAGTATCCAAGGCTATATTATATCCGAGGCAACTTTATATTCGAGGCAACGTTGTGGCCGAGGCGACATTGAATCCGTAGGTGACATAGTATCCGATGCGACTTTACATCCGAAAGAAATAGTATCTGAGGCTACATTGTATCCAAGGCGACATTATATCCGATGGCTACATAGTATCCGATGCGACATTGTAGCCGAATTCAACATTGTATCCGACGCAACAATGTATCCGAGGAAAAATAGTATCCGAGGCTACATTATATCTGTGGCGACATTATATCTGAAGCGACGTTGTACCCGAAGGCAACATAGTATCCGAGGAAACATTGTATTCAAGGCAACTTTATATCCGAGGCAACAATGAATCTGAGACAATAGTGTATCCGAAGGCGACATAGTATCCGTAGCAACCTTGTATTCGAAAGCAAACTAGTATCCGAGGCTACATTGTATCCGAGGCGACATTATATCCAAAGCCAACATAGTATCTGAAGTGACAATGTAGCCGAAGTCAACATAGTATCCGAGGCTACATTGTATCCAAGGCGACATTATATTCAAGGCAACATTTTATCCGAGGCGACCTTATATCCGAAGGCAATATAGTATCTGAAGCGACATTGTAGCCGAAGGCAACATAATACCCGAGGCTACATTGTATTCGAGACGACTTTATATCCGAGGCAACATTGTATCCGAAGGCGACAAAGTAACCGAAGCGACCTTGTATCCGAAAGAAAATAGTATCAGAGGCTACATTGTATCCGACGCGACATTATATCCAAAGGTAACATAGTATCCGATCCGACATTATAGTCGAAGGGCAACATTGTATCCGAGGCGATATTGTATCCGAAGATGACATAGTATCCGAACCGACCTTGTATTGAAAAGCAAAATAGTATCCGAGGCTACATTGTATCCGAGGGGACATTATATCCAAAGGCAACATAGTATCCGAATTAACATTGTAGCCGAAGGCAACATAGTATCCGAGGCTACATTGTATCCGAGGCGACTTTATAACCGAAGCAACATTATATCAGAAGGTGACATTGCATCCAAAGCAACCATCTATCCGAAAGAAAATAGTATACGAGGCAACATTGTATCTGAGGCGACATTATATCTGAAGGCAACATAGTATCCGAAGCGACATTATAGCCAAAGGAAGTATAATAACCGAGGCTACATTATATCAAAGGCGACTTTATATCCGAGGCAACATTGTGTCCGATGCGACATTGTATGCGACAGCGACAGAGTATCCGAAGCGAAGTAGTATCCGAAAGAAAAATAGTATCCGAGGCTACATCATTTTCGAGGCGACATTATATCCGAAGCCAACATAGTATCCGAAACGACATTGTAGCCGAAGGGCTACATTGTATCCGAGGCGACTATATCTGAAGCGACATTTTATCCGAGGCGACATTGTACCCGAAGCCGACATAGTATCCGAAGCAACCTTATATCTGAAAGCAAAATAGTTACAAGACTACACTGTATAAGAGGGAACATAGTATTCGAAGCTACATTGTATCCAGAGGCAGCATAGTACCCGAGGCTACATTATAACCGAAGTGACTTTATATCCGAGGCAACATTGTATCCCAAGCGACAGTGTATCAAATGGCGACATTGTATCCGAAGCAAATTTGTATCCGAGAGCAAAATAGTATATGAGGCTACATTGTATCCGAAGCGACATTACATCCGAAGGCAACGTACTATCTGAAGCGACATTGTCGCCGAAGGGCAACACTGTACTGAGGTGACTTAATACTCGAGGCAACATTTTATCCAAGGCGACATAGTATCCGAAGGCATCATTGTATCCGAGGCATCATTGTATCTGAAGGCAACATAGTATCTGAAGCGACATTGTAGCCGAAGGCAACGTAGTATCCAAGGCTACATTGTATCCGAAGCGACTTTATATCAGAGGCAACATTGTATCTGAGGTGACTTTATATCAGAGGCGAAATAGTATACGAAGTGACCTTGTATACGAATGAAATAGTATCCGAGGCTACATTGTATCCGAGGCAACATATCTGATTTCAACATAGTATCTTATGCGACATTGTACCGAAGGCAACTTAGTATCCAAGGCTATATTGTATCAGAGGCAACTCTATATCCGAGGCAACATTGTAGCCGAGGCGACATTGTATCCATAGCTGACATAGTATCCGAAGCGACTTTGTATCCGAAAGAAATAGTATCCGAGGGTACATTGTATCCGAGGCGACATTATATCTAATGGCAACATAGTATCCGATGCGACACTGTAGCCGAAGGCAACATTGTATCCGAGGCTACATTGTATCCGACGCAACAGTGTATCATAGGAGAAATAGTATCTGAGGCTACATTGTATCTGTGGCGACATTATATCCGAAACGACGTTGTACCTGAAGGCAACATAGTATCCGAGGCAACATTGTATCCTAAGGCGACATAGTATCCGTAGCGACCTTGTATCTGAAAGCAAAATAGTATCCGAGGCGACATTATATCCGAAGCCAACATAGTATCCGAAGAGACATTGTAGCCGAAGTCAACATAGTATCCGAAGCTACATTATATCCAATGTGACTTTATATTCGAGGCAACATTGTATCCGAGGCGACATTATATTCGAAGGCAATATAGTATCCCATGCGACATTGTAGCCAAAGGCAACACAATACCCGAGGCTACATTGTATTCGAGGCTACTTTATATCGGAGGCAACATTGTATCCGACGCGACATTGTATCCAAAGGCGACATAGTAACAGAAGTGACCTGGTATCCGAAAGAAAATAGTATCTGAGGCTACATTGTATACGAGGCGACATTATTTCCAAATGTAACATAGTATCCGATCCGACATTATAGCCGAAGGGCAACATTGTATCCGAGCTGACTTTATATCCGAGGCGATATTGTTTCTGAATGCGACATAGTATCCGAACTGACCTTGTATCGGAAAGCAAAATAGTATGTGAGGCTACATTGTACCCGAGGGGACATTATATCCCAAGGCAACGTAGTATCCGAATCGACATTGTAGCCGAATGCAACATAATATCCGAGGCTACAATGTATCAGAGGTGACTTTATAACCGAGGCAACATTATATCTAGGGCGACATTGTATCCGAATGCGACATTGTATCCAAAGCGACCTATCCGAAAGAAAAAATAGTATCCGAGGCTACATTGTGTCTGAGGCGACATTATATACGAAGGCAACATAGTATCCGAATTGACATTGTAACCGAAGGAAACATAGTAAACGAGGCTACATTGTATCAGAGGCGACTTAATATCCGAGGCAACATTGTATCCGATGCGACATTGTATGCGACGGCGACAAAGTATCCGAAGCGAACTAGTATCCGAAAGCAAAATAGTATGCGAGGCTACATCGTATCCGAGGCGACAATATATCCGAAGGCAACATAGCATCCGAAGCGACATTTGAGCCGAAGGGCATTGTATCCGAGGCGACATTGTATCCGAAGGCAGCATTGTATCCGAGGCGACATTGTATCCGAAGGCGACAAAGTATCCGAAGTGACCTTGTATCCGAAAGCAACATAGTTACCGAGCGCAGTTTACTATCCGAAGCTACATTGTACCCGGAGGGAGGATAGTACCCGAGGCTACATTGTACCCGAGGCGACTTTATATCCGATGCAACATTGTATCCAAGGCGACATTGTAGCTGATGGTGGTATTGTATCCGAAGCGAATTTGTATCCGAAAGCAAAATAGTATCTGAGGTTACATTGTATTGGAGGCGACATTGTATCCGAAGGCAACGTAGTATCTGAAGCGACATTGTAGCTGAAGGGCAATATTGTAACCGAGGTGACTCTATATTCGAGGCAACATTTTATCGAAGGCGATATTGTATCCGAAGGCGACATAGTATCCGAAGCAACCTTGTATCCGAACGCAAAATAGTATCCGAGGCAACATTGTATCTGAGGCGACATTGTAGCCGAAGGCAACATAGTATCCGAAGCGACATTGTAGCCGAAGGCAACATAGTATCCGAGGCTACATTGTATACGAGGCAACTTTATATCCGAAGCAACATTTTATCCGAGGCGACATTGTATCCGAAGGCGAAATAGTATCAGAAACGACTTTGTATCCGAATGAAATAGTATCCGACGCGACATTATATCCGATGGCTACATAGTATCCGATGCGATATTGTAGCCGAAGGCAACATAGTATCTGAGGCTACATTGTACCCGAGGCAACTTTATATCCGAGGATAGATTGTATCCGAAGTGACATTGTATCCGTAGGCGACATTATATCAGAAGCAACCTTGTATCCGAAAGAAATAGTATCCGAGGCTACATTGTGTCCGAGGCGACATTATATCCAATGGCAACATAGTATCTGATGCGACATTGTAGCCGAAGGCAACATCGTCTCCGAGGCGACATTGTCTCTGAGGCAACAGTGTATCCGAGGCGACATTATATTCGAAGGCAACACAGCATCCGAAGCGACTTTGTATCCGAAAGAAAATAGTATTCCTGTATTGTGTCAGAGGCGACATTATATTCGAAGGCAACATAGTATCCGAGGCTACATTTTATACGACGCGACTTTATACCAGAGGAAACATGGTTTCCGAGGTGACATTGTATCCGACGATGACATAGTATCCTAAGCGACCTTGGATCTTAAAGAAAAATAGTATCGGATGATACACTATATTTGAAGAGACATTATATCCGAAGGCAACATAGTATCCGAAGCGACATTATACCAGGCTACATTGTATTCGAAGCGACTTTATAACCGAGGCAACAATGCATCCGAGGCGACATTGTATCCGATGGCGACAACCAGCCGAATCCAAGTTCTAAACAATTATATGAAATAGTTTCATGGAAAATAAGAAAAATGAGAAAGAGAAAGAAAGCAGTGTACAACCCATGTTCCTCACTTAGAGTGAGGTGTTTAGACCTACAAGAGAGGGGGGATTCTGTCCCCAGTCTCAGGTAGTTTAATAGGGCATGGACAATGTATGACATTCAAATTCATCTCAAAAAGCTATTCCACATGGGGGTATTTAAGCCAGTTGTTGATTAGAGCTGATCCACTGCAGTTAGCATAGAGTGAGTTTGAAGATTATATCTGGTGTATTTTGATTTGTGACTCTACATTGGGAATAGACAAGAACCCTTTTCAGACACAATATGCCTCAGAGATGTCTACAAAACTAGGTGGATCCTAAACTGCTTGAACTTGCAGCCAATCACAACACACAAGGATAGAGTTGCAAGTGGTTTAACATGAAGGAACAGAGATATAGACCCTGCACAGGAAGGCCACCATCAAGAGATGAGAACTGACAGATTAGTTTGAGATGCAAGACCTATTGTATGCAATTTACATGGCAAGGCAGCGGGCAATGGATGTTGCCTATAGGACTGAAAGAGCTGTTAGAAGGATAGAGATCACTAGATAGATATTGTTCTCTGATTTTAAAATGGGATTTTGGATATGTAAGTCCTTACCACATAAGGCATATCATGGATTACCAACAAGAATAAATCCCACATTTTGGACTCGTGGAGAATAAAGAAGCTAAGGAAAAAAAACATAGCTGGCACAGAGAAAAGTACCTTAAAATTGTCTCACACAAAAAGAGGGCAAAATGGTCAGCGTTTGAAATGAAAAGGGAAAAAAACCAATATGTAACCAAACCAAAGCAAAAAATTACAAAAATAAATAAATAACAAAAGAGAAAGATATCTAGGATTACTAGCCTTGAGCTTTTCTTTCTTTTTCTTTTTTTTTGAAAGCAAGCCTTGAGCTATTCATAACCAAAAGTATGAAAAAAAATGCCAAACGTCATCCATTGGGCCTCCAAATAACAGTCTAATTGTTTCATGCATGATTTTAGGGTTAAAGAATATAATATTGAGCCAAGAGTAGCTAAGAATACAAGGCTAAACCGTTCAGCAACATGATATGCTTCTAGTTTTTAATTTGGAAAAACATCAATGAGCTGATATGGGTTCGATTTATAGCATCCAAGAACCAAGAGTATCCGCACATTCATCATAAGTAGAAGTTAGAGAGAGTGGAACTTTCTTTTTTTTTTTTTGAATGGTGTGAGGTAGTGGAACTTACAGACCAAGAAAAGTACGGGATCGCTAGAAAACTGGTTTCAGCACGCAACCCATAGATCCCATGGAGTCAAAAGTACTAGTTTGATCGTGGGCCATTCTAAGTTGCGAAACTAATGGATCTTCAGCTATACTTAGCTGTGTTACATTAAATTCTAAGTTGCGAAACTAATGGATCTTCAGCTATACTTAGCTGTGTTACATTAAATTCTAAGTTGCGAAACTAAGCAAATAAAAATTACAAAGTGGAAAACTAAAAAACATAATTCATTTCTCAAATTCCTTACCTCAAGATGCTGAGCAGCTCCTGATGTCAAACCAACCGTTGCTGCAGCAAGCCCTATCAATACACCCTACCAAAAAATAATAAACAGAAAACATTTTCATTAATAAATACACATTCAAGTGGTAAATTTCTCTACCTCGAGCAAAAACAAATAATTAATATATTGCAAAAAGATGAGAGAGAAATTTAAAAGAAATACAAACCTTCCGATGATTCACTCGAGGGGGGAGTATGTGAACTCTGTAGTTAAGAGATTGATCACCGCTGCTATCTTGTCATGATCTTCTGCTGCCGCAAGCTGCTTTACAATCCCTTCAAAGTTCAACCTGAAAGAAAAAAAAGTAGAAATAACAAAACAAATTCAAAAGTTGATTGAGGCCAATTTGAACGGCCTAAATCCATTTCAAACCCTAGATAAAGATAGGCGGATACCTCTAGGGCAGAAAATGGCCAATTTGAACGCCCTAAGCCATTTCAAACCCTAGATGAAGATAGGAGCATACCCCTAGGGCAGAAAATGGCCAATTTGAACGCCCTAAGCCATTTCAGACCCTAGATAAAGATAGGAGCATACCTCTAGGGCAGAAAATGGCCAATTTGAACGCTCTAAGCCATTTCAAAGCCTAGATGAAGATAGGAGCATACCTCTAGAGCAGAAAATGGCCAATTTGAACGCCCTAAGCCATTTCAAACCCTAGATAAAGATAGGCGTATACCTCTAGGGCAGAAAATGGCCAATTTGAACGCCCTAAGCCATTTCAAACCCTAGATTAAGATAGGTGCATACCTCTAGGGCGGAAAATGGCCAATTTGAACGCCTTGAGCCATTTCAAACCCTAGATACGGATAGGTGCATACCTCTAGGGCGGCATTCTTCCGCTTCTCTTAGAGCTTGTCAGCGAGATTACGAAGAACAGCTTCCGGAATTATCGACAGAGCTTCGGCCATGGATTTTGGGAACCAGAGAAGAATCAAAGAGCGAGGATCAGGAGTCGTTTTTGCACCTTCTTCTCTTCGAATCGGAACATCTCACGAATCTCTTTCAGATCGAGCTTCGTGAATAGATTTAACGTGCCCTAATCGGCATTCTCCATAGCTAAATCGCAAATTATGAACAGATAGAGAGGGACTGGGAGAAGAAACCCTAACCCTAGGTTTTTAGAAACATGGATCAGACTGACGAATAGAATGACGAATGTATCCCTCTAGGAATTGCAAACAATAGGGGCTCTGGGGGTTTTGAATAGCAGAATAGGTATGTATCAAACGACTTGGATAGATTTGGAATTTCAAATATGGCGAACCCACTGGCTGGATTTCCGCTTTGAGTTACAGAAGACTCTCTTTTGGAGATGAATGATGAGGGAGTCCCTACACTTTTCGACAGTATACAACTGTACTATAATAGAATGACGAATATATCCCCTGCACGGCTGCACCCATTGCAAACCATACGGGCTCTCGAGGGTAATGAAACGTTTTGGATATATTTGAAACTTCGCATATGGAATACTGACTGCTTGGATTTCAGCTTTGAGATTTTAAATTACAGATGACTCCCTATTTTGAATTTGAATGAGGGAGTCCCTAGTTGCTCGATTAGGACCCTAGCTTTATTGCGAGTCAAAAACCTTGATAGAGGAAGGGAATGGGGACGGTTGACTTTCGAGCACCATTCGGAGAGCACTTTTAATCCAGGGAATTATTTGAATCGTAGGCCGTTGAGGCAAAGCGATACGACTAACCACAAACGCCTACCCTCGAACTCAATCATGCCAAGCTTTTGGATTTGAATGACGTAGACGGTGTCACAATGTATGGCCCACATGAGGATGGGCCATAACTCAAAATCGCGATGCTCAAACCAGTTAACGTCCCCAAAAATAGAGGGTTTTTAAAAAGGTTCAAAATAAAAGTGAGCAACCATCCGATTAAATGCGATCACACAATTGTGGATTGGGAAATGATATCCCCCGTTCACTGCTTGAGGATGAATTCACCCCCTTTTAACATTTTGCTTTGCCTTTAAAACTTAATGAATAACGTTAAAGGAGGGGATTTTATTCTTCAGAGGGGGGAAAATACCATTTCCCTTGTGGATTTTCTAGCCCATTAATTGTTTTAATGTGGCCCAACATTGCTATGGCCCACTTGATCAACAAGAGCGCCCTTGCAAAAATAGCTGCAACGACGACCCATTTCTTCAATTTAACATGTTTAACATTTGAATGTTATTAATTTAGCAATTTCCAGTGCCATCATTACCTACTTGGGAGTTGGGGCGTTCTTGAGGATGGGTTTCTGCAAGGATTCTCTTCAGTTTAGCCTGTATATTTTATATAGGGAAGTGATATATCCGCCACTTTTGATTACTTGGGACACCCAGCAGCAGTGTATCAATGACTGCAGAGGGGCTTATGTACTTCATGTCAGAAGGATTCAATGGGGCTGATTGCCACGTACACTGGCCCTGGCTGTCCCAAGTAATCAAAAGGGGCGGATATATCACTTCCTTTTATATAATGTGTGTGAAGTCGAGTATTTTTCCAAAAGTGCAGGGGACCCTCATCAAAGTACGGTCCGAACTGTTCATTTATTGGGCCACAACGTAAATAATATTTATCCTGACCCTTGGGTCGGCAGAGGGACTACACATTACAGAAACCTCTACCGTGGAGGAAAATTGAACAATGGCATTGTATAACAGCTCAAGTATATCGTGGAAAATATCTCTTAAAATGCATCACATCTTGGAGTTGTTCTATGATGCATCCTTATTATTCCAACTCCAATCCAAATATCAATGTTTGACTTTCCTCACTAACGAGTATGAAAAGGAAAATTTCTTATTTGGAAAGAAGACCTTTCCAAAATACCTTTCCCTCCTATCTTTTTTTCCCTTCCTCTTCTCTTGTTTTCTAACTCTTATACTCTGACCTTCCCTCTTGTCTCTCTAAAGCTGGTCAGAGTGGGCTTTGAGCTTGAAGGCTTAAAACCCTATAAATGAAAACATAGTTCATTGGGTTCCTTCTCCCACTTCCAATCAACCCCTAAACAATAGACATGAAACGAAACCCATAAGATCCCTTAGATAAGGAAAATGCTTTCAAAATGGACCCTTGGAAATGAAGACGATGCTACTAATGACCAAACCACTTTCTCTAAAGACAAGATGGGGTAGTGAACCACCCAAAAGGTACGGCTACTTCAACAACAATTTACACACAAATCGTGTGTATCTTCGCTGGACAATCCACAGCTGAATAAACCCAGTGTCTTTTATGATTACCTAGAAAGCCAAACAACCTTCTCTTCACGCCTTCATCGCATTAATTAATACTGAGAATATAATGAGAAATGCATGAACTCCAGAGGAAATCCAGCCCATTGAAGCAATTTCACATGAACATAACGATAACAGAATAAAAGCAAGAATAACATGATCAAATATTGGATAAACGATAGTTACATTTCATGAATTTCTTATAAATACATGTCATTGTAGAGGAAGATAGCATAGTTCAAACAAAAGGATGATATTAGGAAAGCTTTACTAAAGAGATTAAGGTGATTTTTCTAGCGTTCAAGTTCATTTAATTATTTTTAACCCTTTTATATTTTTTTTTTACTTTTTTTGTTCCCCATATATCTTACAATGTGAATACTAAATATTATCATAAGGGTTCCATCCGGATTAAATTCAATCATATCCCCCTTCATCTCTAAGACAAAACTGAAATAATATCAAATAAGGAAACCCTTGTTAGTTTTTCTTAAATTTAGTTCATTTGTTTTTCTGCCCTTAACTTTGTACTTGTAGGTCAGTGAAGAAAAATGAATTCTTCAAAAAGTGATGGATAAGATCATTGGTCCCTTCCAATCTGCCTTTGTTAAAGGCATAATTCAAGATAACTTCTTGCTGACTCAGGATTTGATCCATAACTTCCATAGGAAAAATGTGAAGCCCACTATTTACCTCAAAATCGATTTAAGGAAGGCTTATGATAATGTGGCTCATGAGGCTATCCTTGCTTTCATGTCCAAGATGGCTTTCAACGCCAGATGGTGCGAGTGGATAAAGCAATGTATCACCACTCCCTCATATTCAGTAATGATTAATGGGTTCCCCCATGGGTACTTTAAGGGAACCAATGGCATCAGACAAGGAGATCCTCTCTCTCCCCTCATTTCTGCTTTATCATGGAAATTCTCTCAACCATTCTGGAAGAAGAGGTGCAAAAGGGCCATCTCACAACCCCATTCACTAAGGGTAATCTCTCCATCTCTCATATGTTTAACGCTGACGATGTCATGCTATTTGCAGATGCTTCTGTTCAAAACGCCAACATGATAATGCAGTGCCTCAATAGATCCAAAGCTTGTACGGGTTTAGAGGCTAATGTGAGAAAATCTGAAATTTTATTTGCGAGGTGTAACCAAAGAACAAAAAATTCCATCTGTCGTATTTTTAAAATTGAGGAAGGGAAGCTTCCGATGAAATACCTGGAACTTCCTCTCTCTTATACCAGAATTACCAGAGGAGATTGCATCCCCCTCATCTCTAAGATCAGAGGGAAAATAGCATCCTGGGCAAACAGAGTTCTATCCAAAGTAGAACTGGTAAAGACAGTTCTAAATGCTTACAACATTTACTGGTCTATGGCCTTTAGTATTCCGATGGGTATTTTAAACGACATTGATAGAATCTTCCGTAACTTTGTGTGGGCAGGGTCGTCCCTGGAAAGAACTTACCACCCCATCAGCTGGGAGCAAATTTGTACTCCAAAGGAGGAGGGGGGATGGGGATTCGAGAAATTCGGGACATCAACAAAGCTCTTACTATTAAGAGCTTATGGAGGGTCATAAATTGTAAGGAGTCTCCTTGGACAGAGTAGTTTCAAAAGAAATATGTTAAAAGAAAGAACGTTTGGACAGTGAAGACTCCTTATAATGTATCGTGGGGGCCAGGGGTTTTCCAAATTAGGAAAGAAGCAAGTACAAATATCTGCTACTCTGTGGGTAATGGTGAAGGAGTTGATTTTTGGGATCAACCTTGGCATCCGATGGGAATTATGAGAAACAAAGTATTTGTGGAAGATTGTATCATCTCTATTCCTCGCAATACTACCCTTAAACATATCCTAGAGGAGAGATATGGGGAGGATAATTCCAGGAGATCAGAAAGTGCTGAACTCAAGGATCTGTTGGAGTCTGCTATGATTGATGATAACCAGATTTACCCTATTTGGAAACCTGAAGCCAATGGTAGATTGACATTTAAATCGGCTTGGAATTCCTCCCGTAACGAACATCAAAAGGTCAATTGGGCCTCCACTGTTTGGTGCAAAGGCCATATCCCCAAGCATAGTTTTACGACTTGGCAGGCATTACACAATCGGCTAGCAACCATGGACAGACTGTTATTCTTAGGAATGTCTAGGGACACTTCCTGCCTCCTATGTGGCTCTGATGGAGAAAGTGTAGACCATCTGTTTTTCAGATGTGGCTACTCAGACAGGATTTGCAGATCAATATTGCGGCAGTTTAACTATCGCAGAAACCTTAAAAATTCTGTACTTAAAGAGGAGGAATGGATTCGATCGCACTTCAAGAAAAAGGAGCAATGTGCTAGTGCCATGCGAATCGCTTTCGGTGCAATAATTTATTCCGTCTGGAGAGAACGAAATGCAAGACTTCATGGAGATCCCCATACTCACAAACAATCCATCCTTAGGAAAATCATTAGCATCATCAGAGACAAAATGCCCTTCCTCAAGATTCTGGATGAACCCTCAGCTAGCAGCTTATGCTTTGCAAAGGCCTTCAGATGCCCCTTTGCCCCTGTTGAGCATTTGATCGAAGAATGTAGTTGGGTGAAACCTGATGAGAATATGATTAAGTTAAATGTGGATGCATCCAATTCTGCTTATGAGGCTGGTGTGGGAGGTCTTCTCAAAAACTTATGGGAAACTCCAGTTCGTCTTTTCTCTATAAACCTGGAGCCCAAACCAATCCACATTCTTGAGATGGAAGCAATATTGTATGGGTTGGATCTGGCTAGAACTAAAGGCTTGAAAGATGTGTGGATTGAATCAGATTCAATGGTGGCAGTCAAGGTGTAGACACCCCCATTTTGCTACACTTTAAAAAAAAAAAGATTCGGTAGTTTGTCAAGTTTCGAGTCTGTATTCCACCTAGGATTAGGCATCTGTGTATTTTATGGTAGATTTTGCCTCATTGAAGGAATTTTGAAGTTGATTCGCGATCCTAAAGGTTTCTAGGGTGTTCCAGTGGTATCTACAAGATGAAAATTCAAGTTTCCAAGCAAGTGAAAAAACCTGCTATTTTTATAATTTTTGGGGTTTCCCTCATTCTTGCCAATTTTTACACTACAGGGGTATTTTGGTCATTACAGATGTGTCTCGTCTGACCCTCAAGTTATATTTGGGAAATTTTAAGTGATTTTACAAATTTTGAAAAAGCTGCTATTTTTAGAAACTCATGGGGCTTCCACATTTTCATCATCTTATGGATATTTTAATCATTTCTCATATATCCAAAACCATCTTGAGGGTACGGTTGATGAATTAGGAGTAATTTCGTAAGATTTGGGAAACCTGCTAAATTTAGATATCTCAAGATTTTCTCTTAGTCTTGCACTTCGTGGGTATTTTAGACCTTTCCAACATGTCATATTTAGTTCCTAAGTTGTGTCTAAGAAATCTTGAGTCCGTTCATAAATTTTCAGAAATCTGCTATTTTTGGAATTTCTCAGGGTTTCCCAAGTCTCGCCAAATTCTTGCACCTCGGGGTAATTTGGCCTTTTTCTATGTAATTCTTTTGATCCCCGAAAGGTGTCTGAGAAATTATGAATGGTTTTCTGAATTTTGGAAAACCTGCTAAATTTAGAATTTCTCAGGGGTTTCGCTTAATTTGGAAATTCTGAGTGTTGAGGGCTTTTTGGGTATTTTCAGGGGATACCAAATGATCATGTTTGATATTGCTCTCCGAAAGGACCCAACTTTAAAAGTTTCTATTTTTGAAGTTTGACCACAAAGACTTTCCATTTTTTTAATTTTTCCCTTTAAGGGGTGAACCAATTTGAGGGTATTTTGGTCGCATTTAGATGTGTAATGGTCAAATAGAGGCATTTTGGTCCGAAAAGTTATTTTCCCAAAAAGATTTCGATCACGTGTTAGGGGTGCACTATAAATATCATATGGGTTGGGTTCATCAATAAAAATTTTGAATTTAAAGGGTTTTATTGAATTTTCATTAAAAAAAATCCAAAACACATGTCATAAGGCCTATTGGGCTAAAACCCACAAGGTGGGGTCCATGTGGACCCACCCATGTGGGTCGGCCACATAAGTGGGCGCCTCACATGAGGAGGCCACATGCAAAAACGTCCAACATGGGATGAGGTGGTTGGTGACATCATATTTGTTTTAGGAAAATAATAAAGAAAGGAAGAGTTATAATTAGAAAGGGCTTGTATGGTCAGGTTACTAAAAGTGTCATAACGTTTTACCTTTTTATTCAAAAACTTTGCGGTTATACTTGTTTCGAACATCTCGAAAAGATCTACAACTTTCTAGTTCACGACTATTTCTGAATCAGCCTCTAAATAGGTAAAACATGAGCTCAAACGTCAGACAGCCCTTTTTAGACGAAATTCATTCATAAAAGCTAGTTTCCTATGTGAGAAGGCTTCTAGATTGATCTTGAAGGCTCTCCATTGTGTAATTTAGCATTCCTTGGCTTGCAGTAAATCAATATTAGAAGTAAATACAATTTAGAAGTTAAGGGAAAAGCAAGCCATAGGTGAGAATTATAAACTAACTAAAGGTAGGAGTCCTTACATTGGAAACTTCCAAATCCAATCTAATCCTAACTTTTTCTATAAAAACAAAGCAAGCACAACCTTTGGCCGGGCTCTAGAAAATTCATCCCTCTCTCTTCCTCCTTGGAATTCATTCATCTCTTCAAGTGTGTTCATCTCTCTCTCAAGTGTTCTTTACAAAAGGGGTTCTTGAACTTCTTCTTCTTCTCTAAGGCATCATATAATCAAGGACTACTGGAGTGTTCTTTGGATCTTTTTTAGCGTATAAAAGGGTTGGACAAAGTATATATCTCAGATCACCAACCCTAGAGACAATGATCGCGATAAACGGTAATGATTTCTCTTCTTTGTGAATTAGAACAAGCATGCTAGGATTTTATTTTTGAAATATCAAATCATTGAGTTTTCTTTTGAAATTCCAATATGTTATAGTATAGATTAAAGGCTTTCAAAATCCAAAATTTCAACAAAAAATTAGTTTTCCTCCATATATTTAGTTTTTTTTTTATTCTTCAATATGAGTTTAAATTCAATTTTCAAGGCAAGTGTTTGAAAACATAAATTTTTTCAAAAAATGAATTTTTTTTAGGTTAATAAAAATTTTAAAACTACTAGAAAGTGAAATCTTGGACCACCGTTTGATCCCCTCGATTTCCGTTTTATTTTTCGAAAGATAACTAGGCAAACGAATATTTCTTGAAGAATAAAATGGAAAACGGGTCAAATCAAGTTTCAATTTTATGACAATTTGGTTCCAAACCGATTTTTGGATTTCCCGTTTACCATAAAAGTTTTGGAATTTTTTGATTTTTTGTAAACTGGTTTTAATTTATTTTAATTTTGGGTTATTTTTAATAAATATCAAACGATTTTAAAAATTGATGAAACTTTTCAGAACTCATGTTTAATTATAAATTGAAGTTTTAATGGAATAAAATTTTGAAAAAAATATTTTCTTTACTGGTTTCTAATCGATTCTTCGGTTTACGTGCCGTGATTCTTTTTCTTATTAAATTAGTAAATTTTCAAAAAATTTCTTTACAAACCAGTAACTTAGGTTAATGGAATGTTAGAGAAAAATTTTCAATTGGTTTTGCAAAGTTTTAATATGATTTTGTAATTTATTTTAATAAACGGGTTTCAATTCTTAGGAAACAAATTCCCCTTTTCTATTCAAAAATCGATTTAATGGTGGAGATTTAATTTTTAAGTTTTGAAATTTAGATAGAAAATTTTATAATCTATTATATATCTACTGAAATTTTTTATTTGATTTTAGGATACCATTAGGTTTGCTTTTTAAGTAATTCTTGGTTTCATCCGATTTTGGTGTGAATTTCAATTGGCATCAAATCATAATAAAAATTCATGAAAGTTATACAGTAGTCTGATCTCATGATTATCTTTGTACTGTATGCGTTTGAGTTGATTTGAAATTGATATGCTATAGGTTGCTCTGTTAATCTATAATCTGATTTGAATTTTGAGAAATCGAAAATTGATATCAAATCTTAATTCCAAATCATGAAAATTTTCCAGTAAGCTATAATCATCTATATCTCTATTATATGAAAGTTTGGATTAATGTGAAATTGATATGCTATAAGTTACTGTGTTAACCTATGAACTCATTTGAATTTTAAAAAATCGGAGATTGATATCAAATCTGAATGAAAATTCATGAAATGTTTCTCGTAATCCACAATCATCCATATCTTGTTACTGGAAAAGTTTCAACTGATTTGGAGTTTGATTGCTTAGGGTTTTTGTGTAATCCTTGCAATCTGGTCTTAATGTTAATAAATCACAATTTAATAGGAAATCAACAGAAAGGTCAGTAAAAATCTTCAAAAAATCTTAACTTTTCATCATGAATTCAATCCCTAACTTATTTGAAACAGAAACCTTAGGGTTCATAGATCTCCCATGTAAATTTGTTATATCGCGATAGTTCAACTGCCGAGATCGCATATACTAATTCTGATCGATCCTGCATAATTTGAACATGTAAATTATAGTATGTTGTTGGCTCCGAAGTCTACTATCCATGAAAATCCTGAGAAACATGCCAGGCAATAATATACTGTAACTTATGTGTTAAATTATACAAGGGTTGAGAGCACTATTCCCTTCCATGGATGCAATCCAATGCTGAAACTAATCAAGCCCTAGAGCCTTTGGTATTCCTTAGACCTTAGGAATTGAAAACTTTTAAAGAATTGAAAATCATTAACTTCTGCAAACTGAATTGATTTAATCATTGTCCTTGGGACCGTTAGATTACGGTTTCCCATCGTAAGAACATTTATGGCCTATTAGGAACACTTACGTCACGTTGTGTCCTAGGTTTTAGGGAGTCCTAGAGTTAGAAGTCCAGCCTCATCACGGCCGTTTGCTATGGAGAGGATCCGTGCCATAGATCTAGTTACACTAACCAGCCAATTTTTCCCTAGGACAAGCCTAGTTACCTAGGATGTAGGTTAACCTGCATTAGTCTAAGGGACGACTTATACTTCGATAGGACCATATAGCATCTTAGATGAAGTCGTAGGATAATAAAATCTTCAACTTGAATTAAATAATTTCTCTTAAACTGTTGAAACAGTCAATCCAGTTTGGATCGGTGTCCTAGATGAGTTAGGCATAAGTAGCTTAGTTTAGGTACGCCGAACTACGATCGACTCTTATTCCAGTGAGGCTGGGATACGTAGGCAACTTGGATACTTGAGTGGCATACCAAGCCCGAGTCGGCTGGGATTTTGTATATTAGTCCATAAATTAAAAGTAATTAAATCACTTAGAACTTTCCATGAAATTAGAATTTTATGAGAACTTTCACTTAGATTGAATTCAAACAAATTAAGAAAATCAAGATACACATTTAGAAATTATATTAAAATTAGATTTTATGATGCATGTCACGTAGTTCGCACTTCAATAGAGTTAAATGAGCAATTTAAAAGAAATTCAAGAGAGTTAACTTTTGGAATCGAAGACCGGATTATCGGGTGAGGATGACGCATGAAGTGGTAACTCCCCATACCTTTCATTCTCGTAACCAGGTAACGAATATAGATTTCTGATTATTTATGGGTCCTAGATCCCTCATCTAGGTGGCGACTCTATCATTCTCCTTTGTGTGAAATTCAGATTCTTTTAGTGATCCCAAGTTCACAGAAAAGATGAATTAAATTACACCTTACTAGGCTCGGTGACTTACCCCTACCCTTGTGGGTACTGGGTTGCACATTTGTTTGCACCCTATGGCTTGGTTGTGTAATGAATAATAAAAATAATAAAAGACACGCACCAATCGCGTGGGTACGAGACACCAAGAAAGAGGAAGGCGGCTCACGGGCCATTCCCCTCTCGCGAGATTGGGTCCCACACAAGGTTATCAACAGAGAGGTGGATTTTCCTTGGAGAGCCAAAGCAACCCTTAACAAAATTACTAAGGCTCTCTCATATCTAGAAAATTGGAAATTGTCCCATGTATGGAGGGAGGCAAACCAACCGCTTGATTTTCTTTCGAAATTTGGTTGTCCTTGTAAAGAGATGGACATAGAGTCTATGTCCATTCCCTCTGATCTAATTGAGCTCATCCCGCAAGATTCGGTTGGAACTTGCTTTTACCATTTGTAATCTTGTTTATTTTTAATATACTCTGGTTGGGGTCTGCCTAACTCTAGCTTGCCTATAAAAAAATGAATTTACATAACTGAATTGTCTACTGTTATTTCTAGACACACACATGTGGGTGACATTTCCACCCATTTTGTCGCCATTTCCACCCAAAGTTGTTTGTAGTAAGAAAATTATCTTTTTAGTTTTTACCTCGGCTATGGCCTTGTCTGTCCCCACATATGGCAATTGGCCGTGAACATGCCCCATAATAAAATGTATTTAATTTAGTATAATGTTGCGCCTGCTATTATCACCTACAACTTTAGGCAATTAGAGGTTGTTTCTTAGCCCTTCACGTTAAGGCTATGTTTATTTTGAATTTTGAGAATTGATTTTAGCCCAAAATTGATTATTGGTCTCAAAATTAAGCCCGGTTTGTTTTGGATTTTGAATCCGAAGCGGTTTGAGTTGAACCCACCAATCACTTTAGCCTGATTTCCGAGCGACGAAGATGAAACTGGCTTTTCAACTATGCTAGTTTGTCTTATTTGAATTATTTTCACATTTCTACATATAAGACAAATAGACACAAGTAACATTCCTAATTTGGATGACGGCAATTCCACCTATATACATACCTTGCTAATTATTAACATGAGATATTATTATACTTGTTTAACGAACTTGGCGGCCGTAAGTTGAGATATTGGAGAAAACCAGAAAATGAGGTACATGACCATCTATCGCTATTTAATACTCATAAAAAATAACAAAGAAAACCAGGATAGTATATTTAGGGAAAAATGACATGTACAATATTCTGCCAATGTCGTAGATCCACATAACCAATATGGCGTGATGGAAAATGGTATACTTGGATATGATTGTTTTGAAAAAGCGTTTTCATTTTCTGGACTAATCGAATGCTACTATATATTTTTATAATTTTGTTCATGAAAACGCTCTCGAAAAGCCAAATAAGATCTTTGACAGTGAACAAATTCATCGTCAATGGTCAAATGCCTACACGGCTGCCATAGATATCTTATGTTTTGAAAATGCCATGATAAATTCTCCCCTCTAGAATACCTCGCGTTTAAAGAAAAGCGTCAAGGGCTGACGGTTACTCTCCTTCAACCGGGTAATATGACCATGTTTTTAAATTTCAGTTTCGGTACCGGTTTTGAAACCGCTGAAATCGAAATTTAGACCGAAGTTTCAAAATTTCAGCTGAAATCCGGCGAAACGGGAAAAAAAATTATTTTATTCGATATAAAATTTTGGCAGAAATTTCAGTAAAATATTAATTTAATTAAAAAAAAGGTTTCTGGGTGAAATTTCGGAGAAAAGCGAAATTTCGACCAAAATTCCGAAATTTCGACCGAAATTCCGAAAGTTTGGACGAAATAAAATACCATTTCAGGTATTATTGATTTCGGTGTTGGTCTCCACCGAAATCCGAAATCCGAAATTCAAAACCATGAATATGACACACACTCTCATCTCTCTCCCTCCCTCTCTCCACTCTCACCCTTGGTGGCGCCAACATCACCTCTCTCTCTCCACACTATTGGTGGGGCCGAACAATTGGATATGGTTTAAATCTTTGAAGGTAGTCCTCATTGTATTTAAAAAAAAAATGCATACACATGTACAAACACCATGTAAAGTTTATCTATTAAAAAAATACGCTTTGGGCCACTTTGTTAAAAGATACAAACCGTTCATTTGCTAGCTTCAACATAAATAGGCTTGCCCATAAAATCTTCTCCATAGGATGATCCTAATCCTCTGATCTATAGATGGACAACAACATATATAAATCTATAGATGGACAACAACATATATAAACCTCTACTGATCGAAGAGTTAGGACCATCCAATGGAGATTATTTCTGGGGAAATGCTTATTTGCGTTGGGGCTCAACAAATTAACGTTTTGGATCACTGAAAAAGGTGGACCCCGATAAAGTTTCAAATAAATACGTGTTATGTAGGTCTATACGTAGGTGTGCATGAATTTTTTTTTAAAATAAAGTGGGGCCCACATTGTTCAAAAATCTAAACCATTTAGTTGGTGGGGTCCACTTTGTTCGGATATCCAAACCATTTATTTGTTAGGCCGCAACGTAAATAGGTTGTGCCCTAAAGCTCATCTCCATAGGATGATACATAACCCTTCGATTTGTTTACAGATGAAACCATGCATAAATGTCGTTATAGGGTGATTTAAAGGATGATCCTATGCATCCCTCCGATCTGTAACCCTCTACATGTAGACATGTTATATGATGTCCGTTCATTTGTTGAGCCCCATTGTAAATAAGCATTTCCCAAAAAATAATCTCCATATGATGATCTTAATGCTTAGATCTTAGAGGTTTATATATGGTGTTTCATATGGGCAGGCACTTCTCTTCAACAATCTGCCGTGGGGTGCTAAATTTGCCTTTAGCAACAAGACTGAAGTTAAAAATCGAGGCGACTTTATATCCAAGGCAACATTGTATCTGAGGCGACATTGTGTCCGAAGGCAACTATAGACACCCTATTTTGACCGAACCCTTATGCACCTTGTTTGAATAAAAAACCTTTAAATAGGTGAATTAGAGTCCCAATCTTTGCCCTAGGGTAGATTAGGATCCCAAGTAGGTCCCTTTAAAATTTTGTCAAAATCCGTTAAAGTTTGCCTAATAAGATAAGCATAGTTCGAAGTATAGTGTAGTATAGTGTAAAAGAGGGGAGTGGTTTATCCGGTTTAGGGTGTGGACTAATTAGAGTAATTAGTGGTGGAGGGTTGTCCTTAGACAATTGAAAGGGCTGGAATGTATCTTCTTAATTTTTCATTAATCATTTTCTTGCAGACCACCCATCTATATAACAAAACAAGCTCAAAACATATACGAGGGAAGTGTCCAAAGTAATTCAAGGGGGTAAAAAATTCTTACAGAGATCTATAAATTGGGGCGAGGGCCTCATTTAAAGGGAATTTTTGCTATTCTCGTTTGAGAGAGAGAAACTAAGAGAAAAATCGAAACCCTAACTTTGTCCCCTTTTCCTTTATCTTCTCCGGTAAGAGTACCGGAGCTTCGGCGAGTGATATTTCATCTCAATCTATAATCAATAATTGCGTTCCTTCAATATTTTCTAGTTAGATCCATTCTATTTCAAACCCTAGCTTTCTCTCAAACCCTAGATCTAAGAACGTTTAACCTTAGCTTAGAAAAAAAAAAAAAAAAACTAGCTTTATTTACTTCAGAAATTGTTAGATCCGATTCCTTTTATCATAGATCTAAGTGTAGTGATCACAGATCAGTGTAGATCCATGTTCTCTATGTTTTGTGAGGAAGAATAAAGAAAGAAGAAGGGAATTTACTTTACACTCAATTTTTTAGTAACCTTAAGAGAGGCAGAGAAGGCTGGAGCTATTATTGTTACTCATTCATGGCTTAAATGTCATCAAATTGCAAAGAAAGGAAAGCGAAGCTATCTATCTTATCACTGGATAGCAGATCAGTATGACACCAGAACGTGGAAGGATCTCTAATACAGTAAAATCTGCAAGCTACAATTGTTCTACCTTCAGGTGATCTCCTTCATCAGATTCAGGTAATTATCCTCACAAAGTGTTTGTGCGTATTATTGAATCGTATGTTTAAAATGAAATATATGTATATGAAATTGCTTAATTTGATTATAGATTTTTGCTCTTAGAAAGATCAGTAGACTTTCGTCAGAAATCATATAAATATCATTTGTGTATTATAAATTTGTTCTCTAGCATGTTTGTGACGTTCTTATATGGATCTATGTGATTTTATGAAAAATTTCTTGGAAATAGGGCTTGGTTCCATAATTTGGACTCCATTTTGTTGATGCATGATTTGGATCTACTGATTGTGTTTCCATCTTGATGATGTGAGGATTAGATTTATTAAATTGCATTTCAATTTTAAAAATGATTGATTTGGATATGATGATTTATGTTTCGACCTTAATGATATGTAGCTTTATTATGATAGCATTGCTTTAACCTTTAACATATTACTATAAACTAATGTATAGTCTAACCTGATAATCCTGTTTTAAACATGTGTTTTTATTCTCGTAATCTTGATCCGGAATGCAACGATAATTAACTTGATGGTTTTACTCCTGTAAAAAAAATTGCGATTGAAGTCATAGTTTGTCTTGGTTAGTAGAATTGTTAATTGCCATTGTCTATGGGATTGTGTCAATATGTGAAATGGTCATATTCCATAGGGTTTCCACCTTTTTAAGATCTATCATAACGAGTGTCTATATCAAATGTAGTTTGCTGCCATATTTTTTTAGAAGAGGTCTTTGTTAGGTCTTCTCATGTTAAAAATGTCTTGAAAGAGGCATTTATTGGATTCATTCATTTGGAGAAATTTGACTAGTCACAGCATAAGCTTGGTTTTCATTTATTCAAATAGTATAAATCTTTTTTAGGTCTGTTGTATAAATTTTGTTGGAATTAAAAAAAAAAAAAACAAGTATAGTGATGATTCATGGTATAAAGTTTATGTGGTTTCATTCATTTAATAACTCATTGTTGGCCATAGTATGAATTTTGCTTGGTTTTTCTTTCTTTAAACTACATTGATTTGGTCACAGAGTAGAATTTGTTTGTGTATTCTTTCTTTCAGCATTATATAGGCAATTTTGGTACAAAGTTTGTTTAAGAATCCTTCATATTGTGGTTGAGAAAAGGTATTGGAATGCCCTGGTCTTGGTATGAAGTTAGTTTTTTTCTTATTTCATTGCAGTCGTTTGTATGCTTTTAACTGGTGTTCCCGGTTTATCCCTAGAGCTTATGTAAAGCTTGTAGGATCATAGTTGGTAGAGGTTAACTTGTGCTTCAAAATATTGTAGGTTTTAAGGGTTTTGGGGTAAAAAATTGTCTGGATGAAAGATTTTCTTATTAGTTAGACAATGGGTTACATCGTATGCTATATTTGTTATGTTAAATTTAATTGGTTTAATGAGTTTAAAAGTGTAAATACAATGTGATTTTGAACAGAGTCATGCTGTTATTGTCTTTTTAAAAAAAAAATTGTAAATGTTGCAGAGAGAAGTTTTTTTCTGCATATTTGGATCATGTATCTGATCTAGGGTGTAATTGCTCTTGTCATTGTTCATAATTTTTGTGAATTTTTTATGAGATTTGGATGATTTTTTTAGCTTGAAATTACAAGGTTCTGTACAAAACGAAGTAAGGACTGTTCTCTAAACCCATCACTTTCTTTTAATCTTTACTTTTGGGTGTTGTTTGAGCTTTGTCATGCTTGGAATAGTGTGATAATTTTATTCTACTCATCATAATGAATTCATTTGAAGCATAGACATATTTACAATAATTTAAAGATGGGCCAAGGCCTTGTCCCTTTTCGTATCTATTATGTTTGGAATTAAGAATTTTTTTTCTGGTTAAAGTTTTGTGAATGTACAACTTCAAGTGTATAGGGACCATATTTTCAGCACTTGTATGAGATTTTTTAGCTGAAAATTTAACTCATAATCAACAACAAAAATAAGTACATTATTCTGTTAGTTGCCTTAATTCTGAAAGAGAATATAGTATATATGTATATAGATGTATTTATGTATATATATGTATGTATACATATCAAATCCTATAATTAGCTTTCTGATTTTAATTCTTAATAATTAGTGCAGAAACAGAGGCTGAAATTTCTTCTTCGATTTTGATTTAGCCTTTATTATTTGTCAGAATTGAAATACTCTAGTTGTTGTTATATGACATGAGTTGAGGTAAGCCTGGAATCAAGCATTACCACATTCACTCAATTGTACACCATATTCAAGCCTCCCATGGGGCCATGAAAATCAATATATATCTTCTCTCCCTGAATTGATTCCCCATGTTTTTGTTTGTCATTACATGTCGTTAATTGTGTTGGTTCTATATACCTGTATTTAGGATGACAAGTACTTTTGTTTAGTTGATAAGTTCTAAATAACTGTTGGAAAAAATATAACTCAGGTTAATTTCTAATTGATTAAATGTCAATGGGCAGGATGTTCTAGACACCCCATTTTGACCGAATCCCTATTTGCTTTATTTGATCATAAACCTTTCAAATTGATGATCTAGTGTCCCAATTTTGTCCTTAGGGTAGGTTAGGATCCTAAGTAAGTCCCTTTAAAATTTCGTCCAAATCCGTTGTGGTTTGCTCAACGAACGAGCGTAGTAGGTAGTGTAGTGTAAAATTGTGTAGCAGCAGTGGGGTGATTTATCCAGTTTAATGGTAGTCCAGTTAGTGTGAATTGTAGCAGGGGGTTGTCTGTGGGTAACTTAAAGGGGTATGAACTTATTAATTATGTTTTACTAAAACTTTTCTTGTGGACCACCTCTTTTCGACTCAAAACTAGGGGTGGCAAAATTGGCCGAACCAAATCGGAACCGAGTCGAAACCAAACCGAAAATTTGGTTTCAGTTTGGTTTAACCAAAAACCAAACCGATTAAAATTTCAGTTTGGTTCGGTTTGGGGATCAAACCGAACCGAAACCGAATTTTTCCAATTATTATGAGTAAGGGGTGGCAAAATTGGCAGAACCCAACCCAAACCGAACCGAAAATTTGGTTTCGGTTCGGTTTGGTTTGGGGTTCGAACCGAACCGAAACCGAACCGTTGCCACCCCTACTCAAAACAGTGTTAAATGTATTTAAGAGGGGGTGCTTGGGCAACTTAAGGGGGAGATTAATTTTACAAATCCTTTATAAATATAAGATGAGGGCTCTCATTTGAGGACCTTCTCATAGAAGCTAGGTTTTCTTTTGTTCCCCAAATTTTGAGAGAGTACGAAGAGAGCCTTTGCTAGAAACCCTAACCCCTTTACCATCTTCCCCGGCGAGATTCTGGCTGAAATCCGGAGCTCCGACCGGCCATTAGTTGTTTCTTCTTCATTCATTTCATCTCATGACAACCTCTTCATCTCTACCACCGAGATTTACCTTTGATTAGATCTTCATCTTCTTTGAAATTTGCACCTTCAAACCCTAACTTCTCAGCCCATTTATTCTAGCCAAAAGCCTTCTTCTCCAGCCATTAGCCGTCAAGATTCCGGTCATTCCTCCGCCCAGCTCCTGTTTTTCATTGTTTGATAAGTCCTCACCTTGAAGCCCACATATCTTTGCTCTCAACCTCCAAAAATAGAGATTTGTTTGGCCATATCATTTCAGAGGAAGAAGAAGGGGAATTTCAGTTTGAGGCTAAACACTTTCAAAGTATTGTGAGTTGATTTTTTTTTTCGATAAAAGCTTGCTGTGCATTTCCCCGTTCAGTTACATCGATTTGCTTCAACTTTTCTTATAAGATCATCAGGTAATTGCTTAGACTTTCTGTGCTAATTAGATCTATATAAATCAGTGAAAGATGAGCATTTTTTTAGACAAATTGGACGGAAAATTATATGGATTCTGGTTCAGCTCTGTTGTTGAACCGAGCAAGCAGCTTTTTGAGTTAGGAAATCAAGATCTAGGATGAAATTGTATTTTATTTTCAGATCTTGATTGCTTATATGATCTCTTAAATTTTTTTGTCTCGATATCCTTGATCGTGTTTCAAAAACAAATTTTTTTTTCAAGAAATGAACACAGAGCTGCTTGTTTGTAATGCGTTTTTCTTGGGAAATTCGAACTTCTTGAAGTGTTATTTGCATGTTTGGCAAGGCTTATTCCTCTGATCGTGTTAATCACTTGAATTTATTCTATCTAAGCTTAAAAAATTGACAGAAATCAGCTTTAGGAGGTTAAATCAGTGGACGGGACAATGTAATTACAGAACATGGTTTGTGTCATTGTTTTTAGCTAATGATGTGGACATTTACATTTTAATAGCTGCATGAAAATCATTCCCATCTATTTTTGCTGGTGAAATTTTCAGTCTTATTCGATGAGTGAAGGTGACAAGTAAAATAACTTCATTCATTTGTAGTACAAGCGTTTAATTCTATAAATCTCATCTCACATGTGCTGATGTTGTTCTCTTTTCTTGTTGTGGTTGCTACTAGAATCTATGATTTTTCTTTGTCTTTCTTTGTCGAATTCCCTTTCTGGTAATGCCATTCCTTGTTTGTATTTAGATTTGGACTGAAAGTTCAAGATATGAACGTTTGATCTTTGTTTTGATTGTTCTTTGTTGTGGTTACTATCATGAGTCCTCATATTCCTTGGTGCCCTTTTCATAATTGCCTAGAGAGCGTTTGATAAATTCCTCAAAAGTCTCATTCGATGAAGACATGACTTAATTGTAGTTGGTTTATACAAGTTCCTCATTTTAGAGTGCATATTTGAATTGTCATTTTAGCCCCCACACCTTGATAACGGTAGCCCTTGCACACCTTGATAATTGCAGCCCTCACCTACTTATGATAATTGCAGCCCTCACTCTTATGATACTAACAACCCTTACCTATTTATGATAATTGCAGCCCTCACCCTTATGATATTAACAGCCCTCTTAAAGTTTCAATTGTGGCAGCCATCTCTTCACTTTGGTAATGACAACCCTCTTATGGCCTACTTGGGTGTTGACATCCTTCATCTCATTTTGATATGTACTGCCCCCTTACCACTTTGGTGTTTACACCCTTCACCTCATTTTGATAATGGCCGCCCTTATATCTATGATATTGGCAGCCCTCCCATCTTTGAAAATTGACAACCTCATTAAGGAATTATGAGTACTGTTTGATAAATATTTGGATGGCAAAAGGTGGGGAAGATACAATTAAAGAAATATGGCTGTTACTGTAATTTCCTTAAAGAAGAAGAGTCTAATGTTCATAGAATGTGATGGGTGCACTTTATTTTGATAAGAACACTATGTTCATTTATCCCTGTTGGGGTATCCATAGCCTTCTTTTGTCTCTATGTGGAGTTACATTCACCTGATGAGTCATTATATTGCAATTGCTAACACCTAAGGTTTGGATCTTCAAGTTAACCCATTATGAAATGATAGTTGTGTCACATAATACTGATAATGATAAAACTATGCTTCTGTGATCGAAATTTGTTACTTTTAGCCATTTGTTTTTTTTAGATCCTCACTTCCGGGAATCAAGTTTTGAATGAACTGAATGAAGAAGGCTGGTGATTTATAAGCTAATTTTAGTCTTATCTGTGATCTCAAGATAGTTGAAAAGGTAGAATCCATGAGATTTGTTTTACTGCTCTAATCCTTTCAGAGTATACTATGTGCAGTGCATATATATGACTCTCATCGCTGATTTGTGAGAAATGACATTAGTTTAAAAACACACACACACACACACACACACACACACAGATATATATATATATATATATATATATATATATATATATATATATATATATATATATATATATATATATATATATATATATATATATATGTAGTTGAGAAATTCATAGGTCATGCATTTTATTTGAGCCATGAAAACATTGATACTTGTTAAAGGGAAGTCAGGAGCTAGGAAGCACGGGTACTCTCCCGGGGTTCCCGCACCCGCACCCGACACGTATGGGGTGCGGGTACGTCTGGGGTACGTACCCCTTAAAAAAAAAAAAAAAAAAACTTTTGGTGGTTGGGTGCGTGTCGGGTGCGCACCACGCGTACCCGACACGTCCTGCTTCTTCCTGCTGCTTCTCTTTCCTCTCCTGTACTTCTCTCTACTCTCCTGCACTCGGTATTTACATGTAAGTAAATGTCTTTACTATTTTATTGTCCATTTACTTAAGATTTACATGTAAATAACGGAATACCCCCCTTTTGGATTTATTAAAAATAGTTTCAACACCCAAATCTAAAAGGAAAAAAAGTCAACTCTCCAGTTCTAGTACAAAATTCAAAGAAAAAGGGTCGGGTCAAAATTTTAACTTTCTTAACTTCCAAACGGTGGGGTATTTTTCAAATTTTAAAAATTCATAAAATCTATCGTGTCCAAACATTATTAAATCCCAAAGTCCGGTAAAAAAAATCTCATAATTTGGTCTCTAAAAATTATTCATCTTGTCAGGCACTGGTCAACACACTGGTCAACACACTGGTGACAGACTTTTTTTTCTAATGAATGATGTATTGATGCCTTATGTTCTGAAATATGGAACTTAATCACTTATGAAATGAAGAGTAATATTAGAATTTTCCATTTTGGTGATGTTATTGTTATTTGATTACTCTACAATTATTTTTTTTTAATTTTTATAAATATATAATAAAATAATAAAATATATTATTATATTCGGCGTACCCGAACGTACCCGCACCCAGTTTTTTTGGCAAATCACGTACCCACGTACCCTTGTCGTGTCGTACCCGCACCCCGTACCCGTACCCGTACCCGTGCTTCATAGGTCAGGAGTAAACGTGTTTATATTGGTGAGCTATTTTGTTGTTATTTGGAGCATGATTCCGCTTGATTAAAAGAACAAGGTATTTCATTTGATTTTGAGGTCTGACCTTACATTTTCTCGGGCATCATTTTGTTTTTATGAAAATTTGATTTAAAAATTCCATTTCTTCTTAATTTAATTTGATTTTTTTATCGTAAGTTAAGTCATTGTCCTAAGGTGGTTATTTGAAAGATTTTTCTTGTGACATTTGCTAGCGTGAATCATTCAAAATGGTTTTAGGGGTTATTCTGTGCTAGGTTGAAAATGATCTAAATGTTTTTATTCTCTTAGCAAGGTTGGTTTGTGAGGATAATTTAAAGTTAGTTTGAACATTTCATCATCAACCTGCGGTTGCATCCCAATTTTCTGTGCAAAGTGGACCATGAATCACTGATACGTGTGTTATCTTAGCTTAAGAAATACTGTTATATTATGGGGTATTTACAAGGGATTTATTCTTCATATGTTGTTAATTTTACCTCCTGATTTTTATGGCTAAAGGTTGCTTGTGATTAGAGAAAAGGCTAATATAACTTGGTTTTCTTTATGGCTGTTCTTGTGTCATACTTTGGGAGTGTTGAAGAGGAAAGTGTATTTGAATTGGAACGCCAATAAGGAAAATTTGTGCTGACACATTGATTTAAATGTAGCTATTGTTATGTGACTTGAGATTTAGGTCCCTTTTCTGATTCTTTTATCACAGTTCATGTTGTTTATGTAGCCTCTAATGTAAGAATCAGAAAGTAGGAGGAAATGTTATGAAGGGGTTAGCTTTAACCCTAATCCTAATACCAATTCATTGTTTCTTGGCCCTCTAGAATAGTATCAGCACAATTTTGTTTGATAATTTCACAAGCTTTATCTGCTTCCATAGTGTCATTTTGAAGGGTTATAATTATTGTAGTCTGTTGATATAAAGATAGTGAAAAAGTTGATGCAAATTGTTGGAGTGTGGTTAAGGGGACATTCATTCCATCAGTAGTGACATGGTGTATGCATATGCGTGTGAGTGTGTTAGTGACATGGTGTGTGTATATGCGTGTGAGTGTGTGAGTAACATGGTGTGTGTGTGTGTGTGAGTGTGTGAGTGTATGTTAGTATATATGTGTGTGTGAGTGTGTGAGTTTATATGTGTGTGTGTGTGTGTGTGTGTGCTAGAGCTGTGTGGTTCTTTACCTCAATATGGTTTGTATGTGATTGGATTTCTCTTATGTTATGCGTTTACTATCCACTTCATCAAGCTCGAGTATTATGCACCTGTTTTCTTTTGATAAAATTAGTGTGTTTCAATTTGTATATTTGATTTCATCTATGGTCATGTACATGATGATGTTTGTAGTTATAATCCCGTTATATGTCTCATTTTGTGATTTGGTTTTTTCACGCTAGTTATACTTCCCTTTGCTGTACTAGTCAAGATGAGTTGAAATTGTTATAGCATAAGCAATCCAGTGGGTTTTGTTTTAAAAAAAAAGAAAATTTGGATGGGGAATTTTCATACATTTACCTCATTAGTTACATATAATAATATGGAATTCTCTATTATTATAGGTTGTCCGATTGAATGTTTGTTTCATTTTGTCATATCAACCTAGTCGAGTGAAAAGAGTAATGACATGAGTTTAGGGATGTGCAATGAATTAGCTTATTGTTCTTTAAACAAATTTGTGAGGCTTTTGAGAACATAGATGATGTTTCAGCTATTTTAAAAAAAAATAATATAATGATTAATTCAGGATTTGGGGAGACCATTGCCATGTTCTTACTTCTGTTGGATTTTCTTTATGCTATTTACATATATTGCATGCTTCTATGATGAAGTTCTTAGCCATTGTATTAAAAGAAAATCACATTAGCTTTGCATTTACCTGATGGCTATTATTTTGTATATGTGTGGCTTTATATTTGTATATACATATCCAAATTATTGTGTACTGAAAATTGTGATGCTTATTCTATGAAAATTTCTGAAGGCGTTAGCCCAGGCCCATCATTAGGGGGACTTACTAGGATATGGTAGTACCCCCTATCTTCTTCTTCCCTCTTCTTTAGGAGACAGTGTTCATTCTTTTAAATGTCTTTTGAATCTTAGACAACCATTCCTCTTTTAAAGGCGATGAAGGCGTTAGCCGAAGCCCATCCTTAGAGGGACCTACTGGATTATGGTAGCACCCTCTATTCTTCTTTTTTCTTCCTTAGGTAAAGATTTCGTAGTCTTTTAGTAACCTTGAACCTTAGGTACACAATGAAAGAGTTATCTAGAGTCCCCATTAGGAGACGTGTTTCGTCTCATAAGGCGTTTCTCCTTCGGAGACAAGCCTTGTTGTCTAGAGTTTACCCATAGGGAGTTTACCTTAACCTCATTTATAGGACCCCTACTAAGTTGCAGGTTAACTTAGTTTTAAATGTCTTATCCCTATTTATCTTGCAATGATAGGGATACTTGGAGCCCACCTTTGTGTCTAAGAGATCTGTCCCGTCTCACTAGCACCCTTGTTTATCTCCTCTATATTCAGGAGTCAAGTTTTGATCTGTTAACACCCCCCCTTTTAGAGTTTTTAGTCATACTTTGACTTATTCGACCTCCTTTTAGAGTTTTTAATCATGCTTTAGCTTATTTGATCCCCTCCTTAGTGTTGTCGGTCATGAGTTTGTCTTTTAGTGTCCTTTTTACTCTCTTTTTTATAGAGACTAACTTAGTCTTATTAGACCTTACTTGCTTGTGATCCTTTCCATTTCATTTTTCTTGGGACACTAGTTCATCTGTTTCAGATTTTATCCATTTCATTTTCCTTGGGACATTACTTTACTGGATTCAGGGTTTCCTCTTTAGCCTTTGGGTTTGGCCCTTGTGTGCTGTTTGGCATGTTCTTTTTTTTAAGGGTTAAAACATTTAAAAATCTAAAAACACTTGAACATTTTAAAATCCAAAAACATTAAAATTTGAAATTAAAAAACATTTGAAACATTAAAAAACTTCAAAAACATTTGAAATGTCAAAATTTTTAGGAGAGTAGTTAGGAAAGTTTTTTTTCCGAACTACGTTCGCTTGATCCTCTTCCACGAGGTACGTAGGCAGCTTGGGACCTTTATCCCAAGTCCATTTAAACTTTCAAAAAGAAAACATTCAAACTTTATAAATAAAATTTCGTAAACATTGTTTTCAAAAAGATTTTCCTCTAAAGTTAGGATTTTGTTCTAGATGTGTTGTGTGTTTGGTTTGTGTTTGTATTAGAGCTAGGAGTTTGTATGCGCCTTTGTCCTGTTAGTTGGCGGTCCACATCACCGACTGATGAGTAGAACATGATGCGTTAGTTCGCCCATTATTTTTCTTAGGACACACAGCCTAGTTGCACTTACGATATATGAACCACCTGCATTAGCTTAGGGTTAAACTTGCATTTAGTTAGGGCATATAGGGTGTCCTAAAATCCACAATTCACTTTAACCTAAATAATCGCAAAAGAAGCTTTTAAAACAAGTCAAGTCCAGTTGATAGAGTTTAGAGTAGCGGTTTTAAATGTGTTAGGCTTCATAGTTTAGAATAGGCACGCAAGAACTACGTGGCCTTGATTCCTGTGAGGTGGGGATACATAGGTGGCTTCGGATGAATACCAGACCATCTGAAGATTCAGACGAAAACGTTTAGAGTTTTAGGGTTTGTTGTTAGCATTTTTTGATTTGAGTCGGTTATTTAGCATTATTTCATTGCATAGGTACATGCTAGTGTGTTTACTCATTTCTTCTAGTTATCTTTAATTTTGCACAGCCTCACATGTTTGCGCACATTCAGCTGTGGTGTTGGGTTGTCTTTCTTTGTTGTTCTTCACATGTTTAGACATAGTTTATTTACTCCTTTATTGTTTACCTTATTGTTTATTCACATGTTTAGCCATAGTTTTTTTATTGCTTTCTTTATTGCTATTTCACATGTTTAGTTATAGCTCTATACTGTTTTCTTTATTGTCATATCACACGCTTAGCTGTAATCTTTTACTACTTTTCCAGTTTATTATATCTCATCATATCTGCTCTTTTACTATCTGCTTAGTTGTAGCTATGCATGCGTATGTTTACTGCTTTATTAGATGTGATGAGTTAGGTCTAGGTTTGATGAGTTAGGACTTCGATGTTTATTTTCTTTTGCCCATCTCCAGGTCATGCATGTTTAGATAGACGTTTTCTTGGGAATATATGTTCCCATTTCACATGATTTTTGCCCAAAACTCTTCAAAGTTAATAAATATATGGCATAAGAGACCGAGTGCGCTCGGGCGAGTTGGATGCTTAACACCTTCCTAACTCGTAATCAGGCACGAACCCAATTATCTCTGGATTTATCCATTGCACAGAGTAGATTTATGGCTCCATGGCCTATCTATGGATGGCGACTCTGAGTTATTTAGATACGTCTTGGTTTCGAGGCTTTTGTCTCCGGATCAAGATGTATCTCATTTATATCGCCACTCGTGCTATGCTATGAGGGTAGCACTATTTTGAGAGTTCCTTGGTAGAGCTCTCCTTCATGTGGAGATCCAAAGGACCGACAGGGGACTCGTTCCTCGTCGCAGCCTTCGGATCGGGGTCCACATGTCTTTATTAAAGTACATAGTGTGTCGTTATTAGGGTACAAGGACCTTAGTATTTGTTTGTTATGCTTGATTTGTTCAAATATTTGTTCATATTCATAACCTGATTAGCATAATATACAGATCACTTTTCTTTCTTGTAGTTGGATAGTTTATAGTATCCCTTGAGAACCATGGCAATTTTGATAATTCAGGTTACAAGATGCAAGCAGGGTCAATACACTTATAGGGACATGTTCATGATAATATTAATTCCTCTTGAACAAATATTCACTCCACTGCATTTTGGTAATGATATTAGTAATGGCATTGTATTTTTACAGTGATATAACATTTTGATATGGGTATAATGAGTTTTGTTAATGTGGTCATTTCGTTGAGTATATGAAGCTTACTCTCTCTTGTAGAGCCAAAGTGATTCCATTTGGTGTGAAACGAGCCAATTTGGATTGTCAGTCCAAAATTAGACTAAGCGGCATGTTCCAAAGTTAGAATAGTGCTTTTTTTAGTAACAGTGGTGATTGAGCAATATTTCATTAGATTTTGGATCCCCTTGTTGGATGTTTTGTTTACCTTGTTCAAATGGGTTTTATTGAAGAAAATTCATTATTCTATTCTTCTTTTCTTAGGTGGCAAGTCTGATAAATTTCTGCTCTTGTTGTCAAATGTTATTGCTTTAGGTGCCACTATGTTTGAATACCATGTCAGCATCCATATCCTTGTATATGATCCTTGGTTACACTTCTCATATTTAGGACATTAAGGCATTTAGAAATTTGTTGCACATTCCACAATTGTTTTCATCATCTTTAGTGTAAGCATTTTTTACCTTCACCTAATGTAAAAAAAGGAATAGGGTTGAGGAGATGTAGTGATCGTCACAAGTAAGGCAGTACCCATAAGGATTCTTTAGTTGGCAATGTTAATGTTGCCTTATATTGAAAGAATGTGCCCAAATCACCCACTCTTAGTCGAAATGCTCATAACTTGCTTATCTTATTCTTAGCTCTTTCTCTCCATTCAATATCCAATTTATAGCTTCTGCTTGCATACCAAGGCTGTGTCTTGCTCTTGTTTTATAGATTTTAGTATTATGTATTTTATTTCCATCATCCTTATTCACATTTTTAATTTACCCCTTTAGCTTACTTGTTATCATTTAAGTAAAAATAGCAATGAAGGTGTCAATCCAAGCCCATCCTTAGGGGACTTGCTCGGTCCTAGTAGCACTCCCCTCTTTATTTAGTAGACTAGCCCAGTCTTTTAGACACCTTTAGATATTAGAACCCTTCTCATTGCAAAGGCAATGAAAGAATCATCTAGAGCCCGCATTAGGAGATATGCTTTGTCTCACTAGGTAGTGCTCCTTTGGAGACAAGCCTTAGTCTTTGTAGTAAGAAACCTATAGGAAGTTTACCTAGCCTCATTTATAAAACCCTTCCTAAGTTAAAGACTAACTTAGTCTTTTAGTTGCCTTATTCCTTATTTATCATTGCAAGGGCAATGATAGGGATACTTGGAACCCACCTTTGTGTCTAGGAGACTTGCCCAATCTCACTAGCACCCTTGTTTATTTTCTCTCCATTTATGAGTCATACTTTGACTTATTTGCACCCCCTAATAGAGTGTTAGTTATAATTTGACTTATTTGCACCCCTTTATAAGGTGTTAGTCATACTTAGACTTATTTGCACCCCTTTATAGAGTGTTAGTTGTGCTTTGACTTATTTACCCCCTTCATAGAGTGTTAGTCATACTTTGACTTATTTGCACCCCTTCATAGAGTGTTAGTTATGCTTTGACTTGCACCCCTTTTAGTGTTGATTGTTTATGAGTTTATCTCAAGGAATATTAGTTTGTCCTCTAGCTTAGGAGTTTATCCTTTAATGTTGTTGTCACTCTCCTTTTATAGAGACTGGTTTAGTTTTGTTAAAGCCTACCTATCTTGGGATCTTACCATGTTTTTCATAGCTGGGAGACTAGTTTACTTGTTTAGGGATCATTTCATTTCCTTGGGACACTAGTTTACTTGTTTAGGATTTTTCCTTTAGCCCTAGGGATTTTGCCCTAGTGTGTTGCATTGTATGTTCCATTTGGCTAAAAAGATGAAATTTTTATTTTTAAAATTTCAAAAACATTGAAAAATTTAAAACTTTCAAAGATAAAAAAAGTTAAAAGTTTTTAGGAGAGTAGTTAGGAAAGTTTGTTTCCGAACTACGTTGGCTTGATCCTCTTCCATAAGGTACGTAGGCAGCTTGAGATCTTTATCCCAAGTCGAGTCAAACCTTTCAAAATAAACAATGTCAAACCTTAAAAAAGAATTCATTTAAACCAAAAATCTTACAAATAAAACCTTTTCAATAAATTATTTTTGAAAAGATCTTCTAGCGTGTTTTAGAGTTTATGAGTTTGTCCTAGATGTTTAGGAGAGTCCTAGAGTTAGAAGCCTCTGTGCGGTCAGTTTGACTATATATAACTTGGCGCATAGTCGGCTGATGGCTAGAATATGATTCACTTAGTTAGCCCATCATTTTCCTTAGGATACAGCCTAGTTGTACATAGGATGTAGGGCCCACCTGCATTAGTTTAGTGTTAGGGCATATATGGAGTCCTAAAATCTACAATTCACTTTAACTTAAATAAACATTCAATAAGCTTTAATCACATGTTAAGTCAAGTCTAGTTTAGTGCTCTAGGCACAAATAGGTATCGTAGTTTAGAATAGGCCACAAAACTACGTTGACCTTGATTCCAAAAAGAGGCTTGGAAACGTAGGCAGCTTGGATGACCGATTATCCAGGTCCAGATCATACTATTGCACATTTTTTATTGTTTTAGAGTTCTAGAAGTCTGTGGTCTGGCACTTGTTACCGTTTATTGCATAGGAGCATGTTAGTATTTTTACTTACTTGCCTTGACTGCATACCATTATAGGGACATGTTAGTGTGTTTTCTTCTCTTTTCTTGAGTGTCTACTCTTTTATGTATATTTTTATGTATTTTCGGATTGTGTGGTTTATCACTTGTTTATATTTTCTGTTTAGAAGCATGTTAGTGTGTTTTCTTTCCTTGATTGGATTGTTTATGAATTATTATTCACATGCTTAGCTGTAGCCATGGTTTTAAATTTCAGCTGAAATCCAAAATTTCGGATTTCGGTGGAGACTGAAACCGAAATTTGGCGAAATTTCAAATTTCAGCCATTACTTGGTCTGAAATTTCGATAAAATGTAATTTTAAAAAAACAAAAATCTGTTACAACGAAGAAGGCGTCTTCAACACTCGCCTACGGAGATGGCTCCGCTTCTCCGAGCACTCGCCAATTCCAAGGGATTTAATATTGGCACCCTTTCCACCTTTACAATGTGTCCGAGGGGGTTAATTATGGTGCCCTCTCCACCAACTCTCCACTAAGAGTTTCTTGAAGAATACAAGTGTGTGTGCCTTCTTTAAAGGCTAATACACTTAGATTTGAGTTCAAAGCTTCTTCTTGATAAAGAGATATGCAAATAAGCTTGTGAATGCTTCTTGAAGATGATTGCACGATAAGGCTTAATGAAGCTTGACTTCTTGTTGATGATTTGTAAGTTGAGCTTCAAGCTTGATCTCGTTGATGATGATGGCAAGTTGATCTTGACAAGAGATCTCACTCCAAGATGATCACAACTAAGCTTGGGAGATCTTCAAGAGTGTTGATAGTAAGTGAGCTTGAGTGATTCTTCTTCAAATAAATTGCAAGTAGGCTTAAGGAGATCTTCTAAGTAGATTGTAAGATTTAGAGCAAAGAAGAATAACTTTTATAAAAATGCTTGGAAATCTTAAATCACAAGTAGGGTTCTTTTTTCAAGCTTGCAATAAGTTGTTAAATGATTTTTTTAAACTCATATATATATAGCCTCTTAGAAGATATAACCGTTGGAGGGCAAAATTGGCATTTTTGGGTTTTGAAAATTTAAAATAAGAACCAGCCCGAATTCCCAACGGTAATATTTTTCCCGACACAAGATGTCTCCCAGACGTCTCGTTGCTTCTAGGAGCCAACCAGATGATTGGGCAGACTTCTGCCGCAAGGTCTGGTTTGCAAGTTCACTTATCAAATGAATGAGTTTTACTCTGATTTTTTGTACACATTGGTATTGATATTATGGAAGATTATGGACTAAAATTTAGCTCATTTGAAAAATATTTGGCTCTCTTTTTTATCAACCAGATGATCGGACCAGACTTCTGCTGTAAGGTCTGGTCTGCAAGTTTAGCTAGTAAATGAATGGGTTTTCTTCTCATTATTTGTGCATATTATAGTAGATATGAGAAAAAAGTTACGAATTTTTTTTTGGCTCAATTGGAGAACATTTGGGTCATTTTGTGATAGAAAAGCAAATGGTCTTAGTTATGATTTTCAAAGGATGTTTGGATTTTTGCTTTAAAATTATTTTGAAAACTCTTTGAAAACACTTGCAAACTTGTTTTGAAGTTAATCTCCATTCAACCTACTCTTGAATAATCTTCTTGAATCCGGTGGTTGAATGAGAATGCTTAGCCTTCCTTGTTTATGCTTGTTCTTTGGTCTTCAACTTGACTTAGCTCTTGATGACTCCATCTTGATGTTGATTTCTCTCCTCTAAGGTTCAACTTGATTTGTCTTTGTCCTTCTTGATTGACGGATCTTCACTTTGCCTTTGCTTGCCATGTTCTACTTTACTGTCCATCTTGGTACTCTAAATTTCCTGTGTAAGCTTATCATAGTAAAATCATTAGTACCAACGTACTTTGATCAATTTGGGTTTGTTGTCATCAAAACAATGAGTAGGGCCACACATGGGAACCCTTGGGCTAATATTCTCCCCCTTTTTTATGATGGCAAACTCATATTGATCAGAGGCAAAGAACTTCCCTAAATGGAATGATAAAAGCATAATATGCTCCCCCTCAATTATAGATCCATTTTACTTTCCATTACAAAGTTACATGATTGCAAATTTAAGATTAGCATAAAGGCATATGAAATAACGTTTGTAAGCAAGCACAAGCATAAACTCTCCTTAAATCATATGAATGTAAGCTTCCCCCTAATTTATGCTATTTGGGTAGCATGTTACTGTTTTCTCCCCCTTCTGGCATCACCAAAAAGGAAAATCTTCAACACACACACACACACAGATATATATATATATATATATATATATATATATATATATATATATATATATATATATATATATATATATAAGCAACAAACCTATAACATATTCATAGTAAGATTGTGGCAAAGTGCCATAAAAATTAGGTGCATTAATTAAGAGTGACGGTACTTGATGGGGTATGAAAAACAACAGCCTATTAGCTGTCAACACGTGGCCCCAGGATGGCCCACCACAAATCCGACACCTGTCCAGGGGTATTATGGTAATTACCTCAGAGTAGGTGAACTCAACCCTATAACAGGCCGACACCTGTCCTGGGGTAGGTAACCCAACCACCCCAGGTTTCCCTCTATAAAAGGGCTTTCAAAGCTCAAACCAGAGGGTAATAACTTCTCAACCAGAAACTTAAAAACTCGCTCTGCACTCCTGCTCATACTGACTTGAGTGCCGAAGGGCCTGTCCGGAGTAACGACTCCGGGTTGGTCTTCTGACCTCGTTTGCTCTTGCGCAGGACTCAGCTCCTTCACTTCGATTCCGCAGAACTCGACTTCTTCACTTCGGCTCCTCGGGTCCTCCAGCTCAGCTCTGACGAAGAGTTATGCTCTTTGAACTTAGCTTTTTATAATTCTTAGATTTTAGGAATATATTTAGCTTTGGCGTTTACTCTTTCTTCAGTAGTATAGCTCCTTAGTTGCTTCTCGTCGCCTTTGACACCGGCTTTTCCTCATATGGTTATAAGAGGATCTGTGAGAGACGCCAGGACTAGATGGGAGGCCTTACACCCCCGGGCTTAGACATATATAGTGGGGACAGGTTTAGAAAGATTTGTCTATACTGATTCTGAGGGGGTGGGTATAGGTTTTGTGTTTGCTCTCGCTGAGAGATGGTGAGAGACGACCCACACTTTTACTTCCCGATTGGGGAAGTCATGATGACTCCTGCAGCCTTTTCCTCACTGATGGGACTCCGGATGGGAGGGATCCCCATTCTCCTAACCGATGTTACCGAGGCAGATGTCAGAGAGCTTTTAGGAGTGCTAAAGCACGATCCTCAGGACCAGGATGGTAGACCTCCACATGCTACCTTGTTGAGGCTCCAGATGAGCCGCTTAGATCACTGGCCAGCCGGACCAGTAGTTCCAGGAGATGGCTACTATCGCTAGTTGGCAAGGAGTTTTGTTATGGGCCTTCTGGGCCGCACCTTGTTCAACCACACGTGGAATACTGTTCAGAGAGAGCTCTTGAGCATCATCCGTGACATTTACGGGCTTGCGGAGTGTGACTGGGGAGGAGCGACTTATGCTTATCTGATCCGTGAGATGGATGCTTTGTCACGAGACTGATCACACTCTCTGTGTGGTCTCTGGTACATTTGGGCGGTACGCTTCTATCCCTTCTCTCTTTAATTTGAAATTATAGCAGCTTCTTTTTAATTCGTGGCTTCTGATATGAATTATTTAAGCAACTGAACTGTTTTCTGATGACTTTGAACAGGCATGGGCCTACAAGTGCTTCAGCCTTCCCGCTCCTGTACCGAGATAGCCGACGAAGGTTTTCTTTCCAGCGCAGAGATGCTGGACAGTTGGGGAGACAGGATCACGCCCCATATATTCGGCAGATCAGGTTTGTTGAGCCATTGACCGGGTTCAGCTAGATTCTGTGAGTACTTTAAATTGCTTTCATTTTCAGTACTGCAACCTTTTAATGTGAATTATATTCAATGTTTTTGTTGCACGGTCTATGACTTGGCAGGTTCGATGGAGACCCTTGGATGATCACCCAGAGATCATGGGAGACGTGTACGCTCATGCCAGGAGCGTTACTCGGAGGACGGTGGCATTTGTTTGCCACATGAGACTAGCCATCTACCTTCCTGACAAGATCGCCCGACAGTCGCTAGGGCACGAGAGTCAGAGGATCTCCTACGATCCTGCTGGCAGTTTGAGGACCATAGACTGAGTGCCTGAGGCTCAGCGAGGGGTCCTACGGACACAGGGATTTATCGTCCCAGACGACCACTTCCGGTCAGGAGACTACAGAGCTTGGGTCTGTGTTGAGCTGATGGGTCCTTTGAACTCAGGAGAGGTATTCCTTTATACCTTCCTTTATTTTTCCTTTCAATTTGGATTTTTTGGTTTTTTGAAATGCAATAGCTAATGTGAACCCTTTGCTTTCTACAGGAGGATTCGGAGACAGATGATGTTCCTGAGGTTCCTGTGCTCGCAGAGGAACCTTATGATGAGGAAAGGGATTTCTATGATGCCATCAAGGCTACACAGCCGTTGTGGCCAGGGGTGGTCTAGTGATCAGAGAGCCTCCTCCGACTGCACCAGTGCTGGAGAGAGAGGGGTCTGTTATGCGCAATAGAGGAAAGGCGCCAGTGGAGGCATCTTCTTCGTGGTCTTCTTCTTCTGTGAGGATAGCTCCTCGCACGATAGTCGTACCGAGAGCTCGAGCCCGGGTGGCTCGCAGACGGGCTACTCGCCCTGATTCTTCAGGAGCTGGTCCTTCTTCATTTCCAGAGTACTATCCGCTGCTAGGTTAGACGATACCTTCTAGCGACAGGAGAGGGCAGTTTGAGTTGGTTCATCAACCAGGGGCGATTGGATACCCCATTCCGGAGACATATGCTTGGGTAAGTGATTTTGATTATGCATTTATTTCAAAATTTGAAATTTGCTTGCACTTTCAATTTGTTTTTTCTTGGTAATTGTAGATCCCTTGCAACCAGGCGAACCGGCTGTTGCTGCTGATGAGTGCTCTACGAACACTTGCCAGTGATGAGATAGGAAAAAATGAGATGATGGCGGTAGCTCGACAGGAGGACATACATCTCATTATCGAGCTCTAGCACGAGATAGAGACCTTGAGACAGAGGTTGGCTGCGTACGAGGGCCCACAGACCAGACTGGTATCTGCTCTTCTCACTTCTGAATTTGAATTCATGTACCTATGATTTGATATATCTTGATGTTCGGATACATCTTGTGGGTGCAGGAGAGGAGGCACAGGCCGACATGCCCTAAGCCAGAGGAGGTGTACAGGCCAGAGATGCATGTAGCAGAGGGTCGAGACAGTACCGATGATAGAGATGATGAGACTGACGAGGACTATGTCCCAGAGGACCCTGCGGCTGTTGAGACTACCTCGCCTGATCGTAGGCGAGGTAAGAGATTGGCGAGATAGAGCACCGCCAGAGTGACAAGGGTGAGGATCGGAGTTGGTCCTGGAGGCATGTATGCGCGTCCTCCTTTAGAGCCAGATGTTGGCGCCAGCGACAGAGCAGCCGCAGCCACTGGAGATGAGCCTGGCTCGATTCGAGGGCTACTTGTTACAGGGATGACGATGACATCGAGTTCGCTGCATCGTTTATTGGATGATGTTCATCTAGAGCTTCAAGAGCCAGGGGATTCTTCGATCTCTCAGCCTGGAGTAGATGCTTCTCCTCCTGGTTTCTTAGTTCCTGACCGTCCAGAGCAGGATCCGAGAGATCCACCATCGCCAGAGCAGTGATTTTTATTTTGTTTGTTTCATTTTTTGGGTTTCCTCAGTTAGGGATGTGATGTATTTTGATGAGCCAATTTATGTGAATTGTAGGTAGGAAAAACATGCATATTTCATATTTAGAGCGGTACTACTAAGGTATTTTGTGTGGTTTTTGTGTTTCAGGGTTCTAATTGGATTTTTGAAAGAATTGAAGCTAAAAGATGAAGTATTGAAGAGAAACAACCAATTTTCAATGTTGGCTGAATTTTACAAGAGCCCAAGAGGGTGGAAATTTTGACTATATATGATGATCCAAACCATTCGTTGGGCAACTCAACTGATGGATTTTTTTTATGTAGAGGATCACATGGCTTACGGATCAAGATGTAAAGGAACCAAAGAGCTTGCACACACATTGAAGACATCATCCCTGGAAGATGTTTAAATTCAAAAGCTCAAGTTGAGGATCCCACAAGCTTGCCTAGCAAGTGCCAGTAGAAGCTTGGAGTTGAACAAGCATTAGTGACACCTCATGGACCATTCAACATGCTGTAGACATCCAATTTTGTCAAGGTAGTATTAGTGATAGGTGTCGCGAGGAAGAACCTTATGATGAGCCCCAGAGCACCAGTTGTGTTTCTCTTAATCTTTCTTTAGGGTGTTTGCAAATGGAAATGGTTTCCAAAAAACCTTGTTATCCTGTAGAAACAACCGGAAGGATTGTTTTTATAGAACCCGCCTTTTTCGGCTACCAAAATGCTTGTTTCCACACAGCACCTGCCTTTTTCCGGCAAACCAAAGAAAACTTTGTCTCCCAAAACCAAACAATACTAGGTTCAATGGAAAGTACGCGAAACGATGAATCCAACACACCTGACTGTGCGTAAATCGGAGTTCAAACGAAGAAGTTACGCACGTTTTTAAAAAACCGGAGAAGAGACAAACTATCATGGAGACTGGGGATGACATCACCCCACTTTATGGGGGTGATGTCACCCCCAAATTCATCCCAGATGAGTTGTAATTCGTCTAAGATGAATTTGGGGTGAATTTAGATATTTTTAACCCCCTCCCCTATAAATAGGAGAGGGGGTAAGGGTTTTTCATTCCTCTCTTCTCGCTCTCTATCCTCTCTTCGGTTTTCTCTCCCCCTATGTGATTGGATACACAACTCTGCTTGGGTGTATTTCCAAGGTGAGACATATAACCCTGCTTGGGTGTATTACTGAAGCCCCAAACCCCTGTTGAAACTAACCTTAGTTAGCTTGCTTTTTAGAAGAGAGAGAGAGTAGAGAAACACTAGGTAGCTCTCACTAGGTGTCGGCCCTTCGTCGAAATTCCGAAGGTTCGGAGCGACACCCTCTTTTTGCGCCGTTGTTCTGCCGAATTTCGCAGAACTACGAGCTGCTTTTCAATAGCAGCGCCGTTGTTTTGCCGAAATCTCGACAAACTCAAACCTTCCACATCAACACAGCGTCGTTACTCTGCCAATTTTCCGCAGCCTCGAAGGTCTCTTTTTAACAAGCGTGGTTACGCTGCCCAACTCTCCAAGTGGTAAGATAAAAACCTAAAAAATGTAATCTATTTACTTTTCCTGTTGGGTATTTACAAATCGGATAGGGTGGGTTTCATCATTTTCGATGTCAAGCCCCTTTATCTACCCCTTTACTACTTCCTGTACTGTCATTTTTAGTTTGATTTTGGTTAATCTGCGTTGTGAGTAAGTTGCAAAATCTGGCTTTGTCGTAAACAACTTACAAAACCAATCAGGTTAACTATCGATTATTTTTTATTTCTTTATTTACAACTTTATGCACAGTAAGGTACGAGGTGGTGACATCGTAAAGACTGGTCGTGCTCAAATTGCCCCTAGAATTTATGATATACATCCCTCCGCCTTGCTTTTACTTTCTGCAATTTACAGCTTTATGCACAGTAAGGTACGAGGTTGAGATCTCAAAGAGACTTGTTCCGCTACGGTTGGGCACTCGAGACAAAAATCCCTCTAACTTGCTTTTACTGCTTTACGAAAGTAAGGTATGTGGTGGTGAATAAGTTCTTCGGTCCACGTCGAACCTACGGTAGAAGGTCTCGTTCAAGCCACTGTTCAGCGAGTATTTTGTTGGGAACATCTTGAACCATCCACCTTCCGGCACAAATGCAGGCATCTTAACCAACTTTGTCCTCCGTGCATTTTCCCCAGATGGAAATTTGAGGGATTTTGCATACCAGATGTATCGGTATAATGCTCTTCTGTTCTATGTATGTGCCCAATACCTCACTGCCCAAAACTCTGATTTGGCCTCTCCTAGCATTCTCCACCTTGTTGATCAGGTCTCATGTGGATTCAACCATGTTCTACTATCTTAGCAGAAACCCTTAATGGCTTAGACGCAGTCTTTGCGAATCCAGATCTCCCCTTTTCAGGATCTCCCATTCTGCTATACATCTGGCTCACCCTTAAACTTAGCATCTTATCCCAGGCTCCCGTTATAACTGCTCCATTTTTAATTTCAACGCTTGGTCGTTTGGACCATGTTTTGATACCCAATCCGAATGGAGATCCTGGTTGGGCAGTCGAACATCAGGAGACATATTTTAGAAGTAAGGTGGGCAAACATCCTTCACCTTAACAACCCCTAAATCCAATCAAGTAGAAATTCTGGCCTTAGAAAACACTTATTTCTATATTCCAGACCGTATTCGATGCCAATACGGATCCAGGCAGGAGGTTCCTCGCCCCCTTTATCGATTTTGACCCTGATCAAGTTCAACCAGCGCACATCAAACAAGACTGTTGCCAGATGGGAGAAGAAGACTATCATTTCCAGCCTTCGCATCTCTAGAGACCAAACGGATGAAGTGTCACCTAACTACTACCTCGCCTTACATAGAGATATTGCGGGCAGAATGCTGATTGTCGGTCGTTGATCCAGCCTCCGTAGAAGACAGAGAACACCGTTGTCTTTTATTTTACCGATTTTTGCTTTGTAAATGGCCTGTCAAAGGCCTCTGTATAAGGGAAAAGGAAATGCGAATAAATAAAAAGTATGTGCATAGGTATTGTATTCAATCTTTTTTATTGTCTAAAAATCTCCTTTTTATCTTCTGTATGGAACATACCATGTCTACAGAAATGATGTCTGAATGGATACGAAACTACATGAAATCAATAAGCTCTTCTCGTTTCAGCTACCTGACTCATCATGAGTACACCTTTCCTTTCTATGAGTCTATTCATATTGATTGGAATCTCCTCAAAGCGGCGACACAATTTTAGGATCCCCGGTATCATGTCTTTTGTTTTGGTCTTCAGGAAATGTGTCCCACTTTCGAAGAATGTTGTACACTTTTACACTATATGCAGAATGGACCCATCATCCGCCCTGAGCTCAGATATGAGATTAACAAGCTCATGTGTATTAGGCTTCTTTGTATGCCAGGACAGGACCCTGAGGATTTCATGTCAACATATGGTCTATACATAGATAGACTCATAGACGCCTACTCCTCAGAAAGAGACCTGTATGACGCGACATTTCAGCAATGTTGTCGTGAGGCCTATACACTTTGTATGTACGCAAAATACATCATGTGCCAGGAAGACAATCCAGTCTCCCTCTCTTTTGTTAGTGTTACAGACCAGTTGTCTTTAGATGCCAACCCTGTGCCCACTATTCTCGCTGAAACCTTCAGAGGGTTGGACCGAGTTTCTAAACACTCTCACCTTCCTTTCTCAGGATTTCTGACATTTCTATACATTTGGCTTTGTCTAAAGCTTCATATGGCAATCCCCCTCCCCGAACAACCCCTTGCATCTCAAACTTTCAGTCATAGAAACCAAAAGTTCATTTCAGTAGTGAACCCGAGTGGCACGACTAGTTAGAAACTCGCGAGAGTTGCGATATCGCTTGGAGAGCCCCGGGTTCTAATTCTTTCACCTTAAGGACCTCCCGAACCGAGTACGTTTGTCTCCTGGGTCTAGAGTACACTTCTTTTTACATCCCTCACCGAATCATGCGTCATTTCGGAGAAAAACGATATCCTTGGGAGTCACTCATTCGCTTCTACTTGCCAAAGAAAAGCAGTTCAAATTTGGGTGGGACTCTCTACTCAGCATGGGAAGACCGAATAGTCATCCCTTTACGCGACATCTACATCCCCCGTGGAGAAAGGGTGCATCCGGAATACTACTCGACACTGATCGCGCACATCTCTCCAAAGACAGAATCTTTGGGTTCTTCTGATGATGCGTAGCCCCCTTCGATACTATTCGTTCAGCTCAGAACTGTCCGGCTATGGACTACTTCTGTACCAAGGATAGTAACTTTCTTTTCTTTTTTCTTTCTTTTGCAAAAACCTTGTAAAGAAATAATGCTAGAAGTCAGGCCAGCACAGGCCTTCATGTAAATGTTGTAAATATTGGTCAGACATATAAATAAATAAAAGTTTTGTTTGTATCTGCCATCTGTTGGCAATTCTTTTCCGCCTTGCATGCATAAAAGCTAAACTAGTGTATTTTCCCATCGAGAGGTAGAAAGTTTCTTATACTTGAAATCGTTGCATCAAAGAAGTCAAAAGCCTGGACCCGTATCCAAGCCCATTTAGAAAGAACCTTGGAACAACCCAGCCCTCCAATCCTTGCTCTTTCCATAACAAATCTAGAACCTCCCAGTCCTTCAACTCCTATTGCTATTATGGCAGAACCGTCGGACCAAACGCAGGTTATTCAAGAATTGCAGAAAGCAGTAGCAGAACTTACCCAAAATCTCCGTCATCTCTCAGAAGAGAATGATGCGTTGAGATCAATCCCTCAGTTTTTTCACAAATGAGAGAGGGAGTCATGAGGGTTCTAGAAGTAGTCTGAACCGATTAAAAATCCGTCGAAAGATGGTCGAACCGGCCTCCAGAAACTTTCTCGCCTGTTCGGACAAAACTGGTTTAGACCAAGTTGCGCGCGTTACCGTGACATGCAGCTCTATCATGGTGATGCTGCGCCCCCAAAATAAAAAAAACTTTCTAAACTAGCATTCAATTAAAGTTTCTTTAAAACCTACTATTGGATGCCGGTTTCAAAATTTTTTTAAAGTTTTAAAACTACCTATGGACAACATTTTCTTTCGAAATTACCAATTTAAGTCGTCTCCCCCATGGGTCTCAATTTCTAAAACAACGGCTAGTTACAGAAATTACTAAATCTGTTATTGATCTTTGAAAGTCTCGTTCTCCTTCTCTGACCGTCGGATCGACTTGAAACTTCGGCTTAGTGATCTATGGTCGGAGGGGAACAAGTTCGTTATGGACGATTGCCGAAAAACTTCACAGGTTGCCCGTGGCAGTGAATTTTTCGGCAACCTCGGAATTAACACAATTGTACCCAAAACGTGGCTTTTCTTTGAATTTCAAAGCCTACAACTTAAAGTCTGATACCAAATGTTATACTAAACATTTACTTAATGATCCCTTTAGATCTTAGGCAATGAAAAACAAAGAAAATTCAAATTTAAAGAGATGGGTTAGAGATACCTTGCGCCTTAGCCGATCACTCCTTTGCACGAAATCCGACGATTGTTGAATCCTTTCCGAGCACAATGTAAAAACGGAAACGCCCCTTAGAACTTCTGTCCCTTTACAAACCACTAGGTTAATGGGAAACCTCTTCTCAAAGTGAACTATATCTCTTAATGAGTTCTCTTAATTGTGATAGTAGGAAGAGGGACCAAGCTAGGGTCTCTTTAAATTCGCAAGGAGCTCCCATATTTGGTATAAATTGGCAAATATTATTTTACCTAACTTGCCTTCCAAAACGTTGCCAAATTCAAGAGATTAACTTTTGCAAATGTGGCTATGCTTTTCGTTAAAATAAGTAGATGGGAGGTGTCCTTCTAAGCAATGTTTCAAAACATGAGTGCAGGAACATAGAAAATCCTAGTTGGCTCAGTGCGGTGCGGACAAGTACTAGGTTGACACGGTTAACTCATGATACTCTTAGGGCCCGTTTGGATGCCGAGAAATTTTGATTTGGATTTCTCAAATTTGGCAGCCCTTTTTGCATTGTGATTTGGATTGGATCAAATTCTTGGATTTCTAATTCAGCAGCTGACAGTGAAAAAAAAATCAAATTTCTAAATTTGCAGTGGAAATAAGAAATTGGAAATCCACAGATCTGGCAGTTTCCTTCACCCTCTTTGCTCCTCAACGTCTCCCCTCCACTAAGAAGTGACCCCTTCCCTCTACATGAGCTGCCGGATCTATTCAATTTGTATTCAAAACTCAATTCCAAATCCAAATACAAAATGGGAGGTATCCAAACGGGCCCTTAAGGAATTTCGATTGACTTGGTTGGCCAAAATGCAGACTGCAACAAAAACTAAACCGAGGTAAAAGGGAGGAGACTCGAGTCGTGTGAGTTCACCATGACATTGGGAAGTTTTTGAGCAGCACTGAACGTGCATCGATCTTTTCTTGGCAGGACACTAGATGAGGCTTTATATATCAATAGTGTGAGATCTTCGGATCAAGGTGACCTCAATGGCAATTGTCCAGATTTATGCCCACAAGTCAGATCAATGGACCCGATCATGTTTACCTGGAAAATGTGGGCCCAAGATGTATTTTTTATTTTTGAAGCTAGTGAGGTGGCTGTCCCAAGCAAAAAGGTGCAAATATATCATTCCCTTTTATTATTGTCATTTTCATGATTGAACTATGCTTAGATTATGTATATAAGCAACAACCAATACAGTAACTGCAAAAACTGCAATTCTAAGCTACGCCACCTCACCTAGTACGTGATGCCCTACCCACACCACAAACAGTTAGGAAGAAAACGGACTTGGAAAGCTCCTTTTCATCTTCCAACACCCAAATTCTATTCTCTCACCCAAAATTTCTTGGATGCCAAGCTTCCGTCCCTCTCTCACCAGAAACAAACCACTTAACATCGTTTAAGAACATTTCACCACAGACTGTTTTGCCCGGAATATCAGCTTCAATTCAAAATAGTTTCTCATAATGGCGAATGCCTGTCAAGGGGACATGCCAGTTCCAGAGCCATATCCGAGAGTAAGCAACCAAGAACTCTTTATCTTTTTAAGTCATTTTTAATCGTTAATGGATTGTTTCGGTGTGAGGTTCGCAACGTTTAATCAAGTCATGGCTATGAACATATCTAATTTTGGGTTAAAAATATTCAATTATGTCGCAACACAGAAAATCGTGGGTTCAATTCCAGCTTACCCGGTTTGGAAGATCGATCTTTGGTTGGCAGAGAGATTGGTTTGGGCATTGGCTTAAGCTAGGACAATTTGTTCTTTAAACTAATGCAGATATCTATTAGAATGATATTATAGATAGTAGAGCAGAAGGTTTCTTTGTCGGGAAAATGATATTTCCACCCGTTTCAGTCTTTCCTAAAAATGACGTCATCTTCAGGAAAATGCAAGCAAAACGGGGTGGAAATATCATTTTCTATATTATATATATGCATGAAATTTGAAGTGGGTTTCTGTTTCGTTTTCCGTTTCCAGAGAAATAAGACGGTTAGTGGGCAACAAAAGAAGATGGAGCTTGAACAAGAGGTAAGTCTAGATTCCCTTTAAGACGTACCTTTTTTACACAATAAAATGATAACTTGAACTAATCCTATTCAAATTTAACACGGGGCCGGGGGCTTTCAATTTATGATACTCTCTATCTAAATGAACAATAATCATATCATTCCCCTCTAAATTGTGGAAAGAAAAAAGTTTCTCAAGAAAAATAATTTCCTTTACAAATATTTGTTTTTCTTGCAATCGAAACAGTACATAAGAAAGATTGTTGCCTCACGGCCTATCTACAACCGGAACCAACAATTGAATATGGAATCAGACCGTTGATCTTGTACAAAATCAAGAGGCGATGTGTATGGTTATGGTCTACTATTGCTGTCGCGACGTTTTCGGAGTTCCGAGAACCATTCTCGAAGCTCCGAGAAAATTCTCAGAGTTCCGAGAAAACGACCAGAGAATAGCACAATACCTCCTGGACGCCTTTTGATTCTGTACCTACCTATGTCTGCAATCGCCATTCTAGTAAACATGTAAAAGCTAGGGTTTGGAGAGAGCTAGGGTTTGATGCTTTCTCTCTAGAGCTAGTTGGAGGTATTGTATGGTTGTTCCAATTTCGAGCTTGCCTCCAAAGTCAGACTATTGAACTCCACTCCCTCAGGAATAGGACGCAAACTCCCTTCCGAAGAATATCATGAATCATAGAACTCAACAATAGCCGAAGAAACCTCCTGAGGAGGCACATCGGGGTGTGGTATCGGGCAAAGACATTTGCTGCAGCCAAGATCGGGTGTGATTCCTCCACCCTAGGATTAATCGATGTCTGTCATGACAATTACATCCTTCATATTACAGGTAACAAAACTCATGGCTTTATTTTTTATTGGCTAGAAGGCTTTATAGATTTAGGGCCTAGGATCATCTTATCAAGGTGGAACACGATGAGCAGGATTTGTGTTCAAGTCAACTTATGAAAAGTTCAGTGACATCCCTGTGGCACACAAGGGACCAAGGGTGATCGTTACGAAAAAAAACTCCTAACCGTTACAGAATTTCCTTGTGAAAGGAACCAAATTGCATAGATGAAAATACCTAAATTTATGTTTTTAATTTAATATCTTCTCTGTAGTACGCTCTCCAAAATGTGCTTGTTCCCAATCATCCTTACTCTCTACTGTGAGAAAAAAAATGACGTGTTAAGAGACTCTCTTAGTCCAACCAAAGACACTGTGTGTACGGTTGCACCATTTTGGGTAGACTCCAATGGAATTTTAGTTCAGTTTCATGTGGAATTTGTTTATTCGAGCATTTGGTTGCCCACCTTCGATGGATTGTAAAATGACGTGTTATTCTATTGCAATGACGTGGAGGCTCGCATTCCATCGCTCAAAATCCTCTCAAAAGCAAGATTCCAGTGACAAATTGATGTCACGAATATCAATTTGCAATTCTCGAAAAAAAGGCCGTTGTGGGCGGAAAATAGCTGTTGCAAGCGTAGTCATCTTCTTCGTCTATATACAACAGTGAAACCCTCGTTCCGTCTTCTTCTTTTTGGACATATACGCAACAATGAAACCCTACTACCGACTTCTTAGTCGATTTATATGGAGAAACCCCTAGTCCAATTACTTCTTCAGCCATACCAGTGAAACGCTCTTTTCATTGCCATTTGCATGGTCGATTTATACAGAGAAGCTGATTCCATCAGTCAAAATCCTCTCAAAGGCAAGATTCCAGTCAGAAATTGTTAAGAAATCATAATTCGCAATTCTCCAAAAAAAGACGTTGTGTGTGGATAATAGCTATTGCAAGCGTAGTCATCTTCTTCATCTATTTACAACAGTAAAACCCTATTTCTGTCTTCTTCTTGTTCGATATATACACAACAATGAAACCCACATTCGGACTTCTTCGTCGATTTACGGAGAAAACCTCAGTCCGATTTCTTACCAGTGAAACCCTCTTTTCATTGCCATTTGCATAGTCGATTTATATAGAGAAACCGACTTCTTCTTCAGTCATACCAGTGAAACCCTATTTTCATTGCCAAATTGGTTGATTTATTAAGAAAAACTGATGCAGAACGTATTGCGATGAACAAGTTTTTATTTTTTATTTTTTATTTTCATCATTTTTTTTTTGTATTTTTTTAGTGCATCAAATCTTGTTCTTTTAGCTTGATTTTAGTGTTTTTAGAAAGGTTTTTTCGATTACCTATCTAAAGAGCCCAAGATTACGCCATTTCAGCTTGATTTGGCTAAGTTATAGGCATTTTACGGATATGATATATGTATATTACGTGATTGCTATTTTTGGAATATTTTAGTCATGTTTCTACATTTTTTTACGTTGCTTTAGTTAGAAGATTGAGAATAATATTTAGGCAAGAATTTAGGGTTGCTATTCTTAGATTTTTGCTCTTTATATAATGTAATGGCATGAGAAAAGAAAGATGGATAGAATAAAGCTTTTTTTGGACATCACTTGTGAAGAGAGCATGGGCTCTTTCACATGGGTGAAGGAGCTTCGCTCCTTTCACGTGTTATATTGAAGTTTTGCTCCAAACAGTGGCATGGGTTTTCAAACCCCCACGAGATTATTTTAGTCGCTTCTTGTGTTGATCTTTATATTGGTATTGCTGCTCTACGCTCCCTGCATCAGAAACCCTCATTCCGATGTCTTCTTCTTTATTACCATTGAAACCTTCATTCTAATTTGGTTATCTTTTTCATCCATAGAAGTAAAACCCTCATTTTCATTGACATTTTGGTTGATTTATGTAGAAAAATCTCCATACCTACGTAATGTTCTTCCATAGTAGTGAAACCCTCATTTTCTTCATCATCTTCTACGACGATTTATACAGAGAAACCCTCATGTTAAACTTCTTCGTCGACACAGTGAAACCCTCATTTTCGATTAGGTAAACCATCATCGATATTGTGCCGGAATAGTGAAACCCTCATTTCCAACTTCGTCGTGTCGCCGTTTGACACCACATTGTGCTGACGTATTCAAGCATCTTCCTCTTCCTTAGGTCGATGCCGTCGGAGAGTTGCTCAACTCGAAAGTTAATTCATCAGAGAGCAGAACCCATTGTCTTCATCTTCAACATATCCTGGTACATCATTCAATGTTTAGAGTGTGTTACTAAAATATTGCATATATGTTCAAAACAGTACCGAGTTTCCCATCATTATGAATTTAAACCTGGGTTGTTATGTTTTGATAACTATGTTTGTGGAGATCTTTCCATTCTATTTATGTTCAGAATAGATATTTTTCCATCTCCAGAATATCTCCCAACCCAACTTATGGGGATTGCGTCTACCTCCAACTCCCATATTATTTGACACACTTATCTTTTGTAACGATGGAATTATCTTTTTATTATTATTATTTCAAACTAGATGTATTCTGTATACACAGAAACTCTATGAAGTATAGCACGTAGTTCGCCAGAAGGTAAGCAAGAGTGAACTTCTTCAAAACAGTTTTGTGTTTTGTATCTCTTTATGGTATAAGAGCCTACCAAAGGAAGAACTTCTCACGATTTTTCAACCTCGTCAACTCCTTCACCTTCTTCAACAACCTACTCCTATCCTCACCACCTTAACATAGCCAATTTTTGTGTCCTTAAAATTGACACAGATAAACTTCCTTCTAAGGAAAACTCAAATTCTTTCATTGATTAAAAGACAAGACCTCATTGGTTTCATCAACTGCAACACACCTGCACCGCGATCAAGAAAAAGACTCATCTGACGGCAAGAGAGTTGTGAACCCAAATAATGCACCATGGGTTCGAATTGATCGTGATAGGTACCCAAAAGTAGACAAGAAGAAGGTGAAATAATGGTTCGTTTAGGAAACCAGTCCCTCGTACAATAGCACGAAATTAAGTCGAATTCTTCTCTACCTTTTCCATTAAGAGATAAGAAAATATAAACGTCTACAATGATCTCAAGTTTCAACACACTAGGACTCTACAACCAATCAGCATAAAGGATAAATAAAAGAAAACTAAAAGATAAATATGAAAGATAGCCTAAACCTAACCCAATGTAAATCGTTGGTTATTGAAATCCCTAAAATTTGGGGATTCAACACTCCCTTCCCCTTGGAAATTGCCTTGTCCTCAAGGCGGATGTTCTTCTTCGTCTTCTTCTTCATTGTCACTGTCAAGAACTTCACCACCAAGGTCTTCCTTCAAACCCCCTACAAATGAGTCAACTAAGGCCTTTTCAGTCCACCCTTCCACCATATTAGCTAATCTTTCAAATTCCTTTTGGTACTCACGAACTGTCTCTTGTTGCTGCAATTTACTAAAGGCAGAATCAAAATCTTCAAATTCAGTTGGGCCAAACCAAACACAATGCGCTATTTTCAGATCCTTCCATTCCATATTCTTGTGTATTTTTTCGTACCATTGAAATCATTGTAAGGCTTCTCCTTCCATGTGAAATGAGGAGAGAGGTACCTTCACATCTTCAGCAGTTTGGTGAAAACGAAAAAACTACTCGGCACGATATGCCCACCCCATCAGATCATCAAAACCGTCGAAATGAGGGAACTCCAGCCTAGTGAACCTTGTTTGAATGGTTCCTTCTGCAGTTCCAGACCTTGATGTTTCATTTCCTCCACTCTCAACATTGAAAGAGATCCCCTTGCTACCAGAAACATCATCCTCCGTTGATTTCTGATTTTGATTTTCCATGAACTTGGAAAACATCTTTGCCAAGTTGTTAACGGTCTCTTCCAACTTCTCCACTCTCTCTTACCTGGCTAATTTCTCTAGGGATGAGATCTATTTGGCATGCCAAGATCAAACCTTGCTCTGATACCAAAATGATAGGTACCCAAAAGTAGACAAGAAGAAGGTGAAATAATGGTTCGTTTGGGAAACCAGTCCCTTGTACAATAGTACGAAATTAAGTCAAATTCTTCTCTACCTTTTCCATTAAAAGATAAGAAAATATAAACGTCTACAATGATCTCAAGTTTCAACACACTAGGACTCTACAACCAATCAGACTAAAGGATAAATAAAAGAAAACTAAAAGATAAATATGAAAGATAGCCTAAACCTAACAAGCCAACGTAAATCGTTGGTTATTGAAATCCCTAAAATTTGGGGATTCAACAGATCGGTTTGTCAAAGCTTTGATCAATGGAACTCTATCCGAAGATGTCCTTAGCATAGTTGTTTGACTAAAAACTGCTAGTGATGTCTGAAACACATTGATCGCAGCCTTAGGACAAGGATCAGAGGCAAAGGAGTTTCAACTCTTATCAAATATGCAACTCTTGAAGAAATCTTAATGCCATTTGTTAGACAGTTACTGACAAAAGAAAGGTATTCTCATTATTTACTAGCCTTGGTCCAAAATATGAAGCATTTGCTACTACTATGTTGAAGCAACAAGTTCCGCCCTATGCTAAACTCATTCAACTACTACAATGTCATGAGTTGCGTAGTAAAAGCCATGAAAGTGAATACACAAATCACTTGATGGCATTCTATGGGGAAAGTTCTTGAGAAAGTAACCATCAAAATAAAAAAAGTCGGACAATATTTTTCATCAAAGGGAAAAGGTTTTCACCAAACTAGTCAAATGAATCAAGCTCAAGAGAATCAAGGACAGCCACGGGCTAACAATTAGCAAGGTAATCAAAATGAAAATCATAACACGGAATTCATTGTGATCTGTAAGATTTGTAATAAGAAGGGACATGATGCATAAAATTCTGAAAAGCGATGGGACAATAGCTACGAACCCGATGATGTACCTCAAGCTCTTGTTACTGTGCAACATTCAAACTGTCACGCCCCAAACCCCACCCTGGGCGTAGGACATGACAGCGCCGTACACCTGCAAGACGAATCTCACAAATGTTCAAGGCTACAAATCAATAACAGAAATAACCTGGCATTTCATAACTAAAATATATCAAAGTTCAATTGATGCGGACCCATCGAATTCAAATCAAATCCAATCGCTCCCCAGAGTCAAAGCAAAATAAAATAGTAAAGTCTTTACATCTTATTTAAAGTACTCACTTCCTAATAAACTAAAATAACTAAACTAATTCTCTGAGCCAAAGTCCAAATCCAAAGCTACACGTCCTGTTCCTCGTTAACCTCACCAGGGTCAAGACGTAAAAAAATGTTATATGACCACAGTCAGCTGAAAAGCTCAGTACATAATAAAGCACTACTCTAAGTACAGTCTAAGTATAATGGGGTTCAATAGGTCCAGATAACAAAGTCAAAATTGAATACTGAATTTCTCAACTGAACAGTAGACACAAAGTAGATATAGTGTATGTCAAATAAGGTTCTGATTTAAAGGGGCAATAAAGCAAATTCAAAGTCTAAGTTCTGGTCAAATTCAAAGGTTTTCAGAATTCATATACACTTCAAAGTCATCGGCATGGTCTAGAAGACATGTTATCGCTTAGACACCGACAGTCCACGGTGTTGAAACTAGTTTCTCAAGTTCAGATACAAGTCGACAAGGCCAGCGTTTTTTCCCACTAACGGGCCAGAAGTTCCAGTGTACTACCCCCACGGTCGGTTTCAGAATTTCCCAATTGTACTACCCCCATATGGCAGACTTTTAGAAATAATCCAAGCCTCCACATAAGTGTTCAGAAGGTGTCCAAAAGTAGGTTCAGAGGTTCATATTTAGATAGTTCTAATTATTCCAATGGTTCCAATGATTCAAAGTTCAAACTGATAGGGTCGGAGGTTCAGAGTTCAGAGTAGTTATTTCAAAGGTTCAGAGTTCAGAACAGTTATTTCAGAGTAACGGTAGATGAAACAGATGTCATGCTAGACTTAAAGCTAATTCAGAAGTTCAAAGGTGTTAATACAGGTTTACAAAGTCAATACTGATTGAAAGGAAAAAGGGTTCATAATACCCAAAGTAGTACATTATTACGTACCTCAAAGATGTTTGGTTCCCTTCTTAACTTTTGATTACGATTCAATACCCTAATCTGAACAGCACATATGTAACATATAAGGGCCCAAAAAGGTAACCCAAAAGCCAAAGAATCAAAATCCAGAACTCAAAACTTCAGATTCAGAAAAATTTTTGAACATCAAAGGTGTTCCAGTCGACTGGTCCCTCACTACTATTTTGATCTCAAAAAGCAATTTTGGCGCGCCAGTCGACTGGTTCGGTCGACTTCCCATCAACAACTGTTTCAAATTTCAAAGCACGGTTCTAGGGTTCCCAACCAGTCGACTGCCCTTCAATTACTGTTTTAAAGAAAAACATAGTTTTGGGCGAGCCAGTCGACTGGCCCAACCAGTCGGCTGCTCTTCGAAAACCTGCTTTTCTTGGGTTTTTACCCAATTTTCTCAAGCCTTAAACACATCATATCTTCTTCGTTCGGACTCCAAATTGCGTGAGGTCAGATCCAATGGAATCGTATCGACGAGAGGAATCCACCAAACCCAATTTCACGCTCCGAATTCAAACGTATGATTTAAGAAAAATTGCTAAAGATTCTTATTCGAATCTCCAAAACACAATTTTCTGAATTTAGATTCTTACTAATCGACTGAGTTCGTTGGAATCGTAAAATAATATTAGGTCCAAGAACTCAAGATCAATCCAAAGTTTTCTTATTTCTAATCCAATTAACCACAATTCTTCTTTCTTTCTACTTATCAAACCCTTGTTTTAGGGTTTCTAATATTCTAAATCTTTCATAGTTCATAAATCTTACCTTGGTTCGCGGCTTCGACTTCGAAATCGCTATCTCCTTGGTGAAGTCCTCTTTCTCTGAATTCTGTCTCAAGGGTTAAACAAAATGTTTAGGGTTTGTTTAAGCCACAAAACAATGAATTTATAGGCTTTCTTAGTAAGCCCTAATCGGAGTCAAATACAAACGGACAAAAACGCCCCTCCTTTAGAAGGGGGGACGAAAACTTTAAAGGGGGTATTATGGGTATTTACATTCTACCCTCCTTACAAAAATTTCGTCCTAGAAATTTTCTAATCACGTACCTGAATTTTCAAACAGAAACGGATATTTCGATCTCATTTTGTCTTCTAGCTCCCTGGTGGCTTCACGTTGTGAGTGATTCCGCCACTGAACTTTCCATATGGAATAGTCCTTCACCTGAGAACTTGGTCCTTACCATCCACAATACGGACAAGTTGCTTTTCAAATGACATATCTTCTCTCAGATTCAGAGGTTCTAATTCAATCACATGATTCGGATCCAGAACATACTTTCGTAACATAGACACATGAAACACATTGTGTACTCCAGATAACGATGGAGGTAAAGCTAATCGATAAGCCACTTTTCCAATCTTTTCTAATATTTCATAAGGTCCTACAAATCTTGGGCTGAGTTTTCCTCTAACCCCAAACCGCGTCACTCCCTTTGTGGGTGATACTTTCAAAAGTACCTTATCCCCAATCTGAAATTCTAATTCTCTTCGTCTGACATCTGCATAGCTCTTCTGCCGGCTTTGTGTCATCGAAGATGCTTTCTAATCAATTGGATTTCATCCACTGCTTTCTGAAACAAATCCGGTCCTAAGAGTCTCCTCTCACCTACATCATCCAAACATATAGGTGATCTACATCTCCTCCCATAGAGGGCCTCAAAAGGTGACATCTGAATACTTGCCTGATAACTATTATTGTAAGAGAATTCAATCAAGGGAAGATAATCATCCCAAGATCCTTTCAAATCCATAACACAAGCCTTGAGCATGTCTTCTAGACTTTGAATGGTTCTTTTAGATTGTCCATCTGTCTGACGATGGAAAGCCGTACTGAATTTAAGGGAAGATTCCATTGCAGAATGCAAACTGTTCCAAAACTGAGATACAAAGCGGGTGTCCCTATTAGATACAATGACTTTAGGCACACCATGATACTTAACTATCTGATCAACATACAATCCGGCCAACCTTCCAGGTGTCAGGCCGGTTCTAATGGGTATGAATGAGCTGTCTTTGTCAATCTGTCCACAATTACCCATGCAGAATCATTACTTGAGGGAGTATGAGGTAAGACTGACACAAAGTTCATCTTGATCTCCTCCCACTTCCATTATGGGATCGGAAGTGGTTGCAGTGTTCCAGGTGGTCTTTGATGTTTTGCCTTAATCACCTGACAAGTTAAGCACTGAGATACATACTAGGATATTTCTCTTTTCATATTATTCGACCAGAAATTTCCTTTCAAGTTCTTATACATTTTTGTACCTCTAGGGTGTACAGAATAACGCGAACTGTGCGCTTCCTTCAAAATTTCATTTTTTCAAAACAGAGTCATTCGGAACACAAATGCGGTTACCAAACATCAAGGTACCGTCATTGTAAATTCGGAATTCAGAGTCAGATCCTTCTTCTAACTTATTTCTGATTTTACAAAGTTCTGGGTCAGATTCCTGAGCTATTCTGATTCTTTCTTGCAATGTGGGCCGAACGTGAAGTGCTGTCATCAGTACCCCAAAGTCTGGACCACGAATTTCTATCTCTGATCTTCGGGGGTCTTCTAAAATATACTTTTGTGAAGTAATCAAAGTTGCCAAATTCACAGACGACTTCCGACTTAGAGCATCAGCTACCACATTAACCTTTCCAGGGTGATAACTTATGGTTAAGTCGTAGTCCTTCAATAGTTCTAACCAATGCCTCTGTCTCATATTAGATTTTTTCTAAGTAAAGATATATTTCAGACTCTTATGATCATTGAAAATTTCACAAGGTTCTTCATACAGATAATGCCTCCAAATTTTTAGAGCAAACACAACGGCTGCAATTCTAAATCATGAGTAGGATAGTTCTCTTTATAAGGTCTCAAATGGCGTGATGCATACGCAATCACTTTGCCATTCTGCATTAACACACATCCTAAGCCTTTCTTTGAGGCATCACTTTAAATCACAAATCCCATTCCACTAACAGGCAAGGTTAGGATGGGAGCGGAAACTAGCCCTTGTTTCAACTCCTGAAAACTCTTTTCACAAACAAATTTTGTCCCCTTCCGTGTCAAACGTGTCAAAGGGGTAGCTATACGCGAAAAGTCCTGAACAAAGCGGTGGTAGTAACCCACCAAACCCAGAAAACTACGAATTTCTGGAACATTATTCGGTCTATTCCATAACATTACCGCCTCAACCTTCTTTGGGTCTACAGATACTCCGTCTTTAGAGACCACATAACCCAAAAAGAAGATTGAGTCGAGCCAGAATTCACACTTTTTCAGTTTCCCATACAGCTTTTCTTTTCTTAACGTTTCTAAAACAACTCTGAGGTGATACTCGTGGTCAGATTGACTTTTAGAGTATACCAGGATGTCATCGATGAACACAACCACAAATTGATCTAACAATGGTCTAAAGATCATGTTCATCAGGTCCATAAAAGTGTCGGGGCATTGGTTAATCCAAATGGCATAACAAGAAACTCATAATGGCCATACCGAGTCTGGAAGGCCATCTTTGGAATATCTTTTGATTTAATTCTAAGTTGATGATAACCTGATCGAAGGTCGATCTTAGAAAACACACATGCCCCTTGCAATTGATCAAACAAATCATCTATTCACGGAAGTGGATATTTGTTCTTTATGGTAACCTTGTTGAATTCTCTGTAATCTATACATAATCTCATACTTCTATCTTTCTTCTTAACAAATAGAACTAGTGCTCCCCAAGGTGAAACACTGGGTCGCACAAAATCCTTCTCTAGCAGTTCTTTCATTTTCAAAGGTGCCATACGATACGGGGCCTTAGAAATAGGCACCGTTGCAGGAGCCAAATCAACAGTAAATTCAACCTCTATTCGGAGGTAGACCTGGGAGGTCTTCAGGAAACACATCTGAAAATTCCCTAACTATAGGGATACTAGATTCTTCCATAATTTGGGACATACGCCACACCACCCAAAGTACGAACCACTCCATCAAACATCTTGATCTTCACCGTCTCAACTCCCATGACGTCACAAGTAGACCCGTCACCTAAGGACACTACACCTGCCCTTGTCTCCTTGAACGTATCTAAATATTCCCTCCTGCAGCATACAAGAATAGAGCACCCTGAATCTAAAATCCACACATCATGAGGAGAAGTGTGATTACCTGTGGGGACTGTGAGAATATCTCCAAACTCTTCGCTCTGTTCATCCGTTACAACCACCGCCATATTCGTAGTACCATTGTCCGCCTGGTCAGCTCGTTTCGGACAATCCAGCTTAATGTGGTCATTTTCCTTGCAGCGGTAACATTGCACACCCTTTCCATCGACCCTGGATCTTGACCTGCCTTTTCCTGATCCCCTGTCAGACGACCTTCCTCTTTGATTCCTACCATGAACAACCAACCCGTGCTCTTCACTTCCACCAAGAATAGGTTTCTTTCGCATCTCATTCGATAAGAGCGATGCCGTGACTTCTTCAAACTTTATCTACCATACAATAAAGTCGTCACCGGTTGGCATATGAATCAGGAAGAGAGGTAAGAAGCAAAAGGGCCTTGTCTTCTTTTCTTCAACTTTTAATCAATCTTGTGGAGCTGATTCACAAGTTCGTTGAACATCGTAATGTGTTCTAGAAGATTCCCACCCTCCTGCATCTTCAGCCCGTACAATTGTTGCTTCAGATACAATCGGTTGGCCAAGCTTTTTGACATATAAAGCTTTTCCAACTTCTCCCATAATTTAGGTGGATCTTCTTCTTTCATAACGTTAAACATAACGCTATCTGCCAGACATAGTTGAATCGTGCTGACCGCCTTCGACTCAATATCTTCCCATTCAGTATTAGTTATCTTCTCCGCCTTCCCATCCTTTCCCTTCAACGCCTTAGCCAAGCTCTGTTGAACTAGGATGTCCTTCACCCACATCTGCCATAGGGTGAGCTGCCATTTCCGTCAAATATGTCGATGTTGAACTGGGTAGAACTTGATTTTACCGCCATCTCAGATTACTTCGCACTTCTAGGTGTAGCGCTCCACCTCGAACAAGAATCTTCTTTGACAATCTTTCCACCCCAAAAAATCGCTCTTAACCACAACACCCACAATAATTCCACCCGGCCTCGACGATCGCTCCACCTGAGATCTGATACCACTTGTTGAGAAAATCCGCTGGGCAAAACAATCCGATCGTGCACAAATTAAACACAAAAGTAAAATAAACAAATCAAGTCACAAGATGAACACCAAGATTTTACGTGGTTGGGCCAAGCCTACTCCACGGGCGAGAAACACTATCTTCCACTATGAGAAAAACAATATACAAGGATTACAATGGATTTAACCCAAAACCCGCAACCCTTTCCTTGCTTCTCAACCCAAGACCGTACAAGAGAGTAACCGAAGAGAAACCCACAAGAAAACCCAAGAAAAACCCCAAGAGAATAACCTAAGAGGAAGCCCACTTCTTATTTCCCTTCTCTCTCTTTCTCACTTTGTCTCTCTTCGTTTCTCTCTTTCTCTCTTGCAGCCCACACACGGAAGGAAAACCCACGCCCAAGCTTTTGCCAAAAAACCCACTTGTTGTGTGAATAGAAAGGATTTTTATAACTAGGTTTTCACTTTCCAAAACCTAGAGAATCACCTTCTATTTTGCTTCTGCCGTCCCACAATACACAGTGGGAAATAAGGCAACTGTCCAACAATCTTTTCTTCTCCGTGATCTTGGTATTTCACAATCGTGGCCGTCCATCTTATTTTGCGACAATGTTAGTGCTTTATACATGAGTATCAGCCGTGTGTTTCATGCGCGAACAAATCATATTGAGATTGATCATCATTTTGTACTTGAGAAAGTGGCCCTTGGATCCTTAATCACACTATTTGTTCCATCAAATCAACAACTTGCCGATATCTTGACTAAGCTGTTGTCTCGTATTGTGTTTACTGGCTTACGTGTCAAACTTGGCATCTAGTCTAAACCACCGTCCAGTTTGACAGGGAGCATAGAAACACAAGACTTGATCCGGTCGATCAAGTCATTGGATGGTTCACCCACAAGTTGGAAGGAGGCCCACAAAGCAATAAAGAGGATATTGCATTGGACTCTTCAAGAGAACTATAGAGGTTTTTCATCCTCATTTTTTTCTCCATGGGAATAAGGCTTGAGGAGGCAGTTACGAGAAGGTATTTTTTCCATCTCCAGAATATCTCTCCAATCCAAACTCTATAGATATTTTCAACTGCACAGTTATCTGTATCTACATGTGGGAGTGTGGGACATGGCTTGAGGGGATTGAGTCTTTCTCCAACTATATTATTTGATACTCTTATCTTCTGTAACGATGGAATTATCTTTATGTTTTTTTTTAAAAATTTTCAAACTGGATATAATCTGTATACACAGAAACTCTATAAAGTACAACACGAAGTTCTCCAGAATGTAAGCGAGAGTGAACTTCTTCAAAACAGTTTTGTGTTTTGTATCTCTTTACTATGAAGTCGGCCCTATAATACTTTTTGAAGAACACGGGACCCCACTTCTAGAGCATTTAAAATCCACTAAGATCCTTTTTCAAACCTACTCAAATTTTAAGTCAGGAGGGGATGTCGTAGGGACTACCAATTTTCTATTTTCTTTCCGGAGAATTTTTTTTCTAAGTGATGAAGATCAACATACACGTAGCACTTCATGATGATCGGCTGATTCGGCTCAGTTGATCAGGTGGGAACCATTAGCCTGGCATATTACCGATGATCCTATCATGTTTGGGTGATCTTACCTCATTGATCATCACTTCATTGGCATCTTTTGGTCAAGGTGTTGATCAACAGCTCATGATCATATTTTTAAAGAGAAAAGTATCACCTTATAGTGGAATTTAACTTATTCATTTAGGCCACATTTGGATACCCACAAGATTTAGATTTGGATTTAGTTGATGTTTTTAACTGGATCAGATCCTTAGATTTCCAAATCAGCTACAGCAGTGCAAAAAATTCCGATTTTCGAATCTATTCTGCGAGACATTATTTGGAAATCAATATTTGTGGCAACTTCCTTCACCGTCGCTGCTCTTCGACGTTGCTCCGGCAGCTAGACATCCCTCCCTCCAGGGGCGATGCCACTTGTAAGGAAAGGGGGGCAATTGCCCCCCTTATTTTTTGGAAAAAATATATATATACCTTTATTTTTTAATATTTTTTATACTTACCCCTTTTTTAAAAATATGCCCCCTTTTCCAATCATACCTAAGATAGAAAATAAGTTTAAAATTTTAATGTTACCATTTTTATCTCCCTTCTTTGTGCAAAATTTTCTATAATTTTTGCCCCCTTGTGCAAAATTTTAGATAGAAATTTTTTCTATCTTAATTTTAAGATAGATAAAAAATTACTATAATTTTTGCCCCCCTTGTGCAAAAATTCTGGCATCGCCCCTGCCTCCCTCCCTCCCTCTCTCTCTTTCTCTCTCTTTTAAACCATGATCATGAAGATGATTGATGTATTTTGTATCCAAAACTCAAATCCAAATCAAAATACAAATGCATGAGGTATCAAACGGGCCCTTAATTCATATGAGGTGGCACTTCCCTCCCTAAAAAGTGGGTCGGGCTGTGAAATTGCCAACATACTCATATATGTAGTGATTATTTCTTACACTAAAACAAATTAATGTGCTTATTAAGATTTATTTTACTAATTTTCATTTTCCTAGGTTGATGAGCTTCATAAAATGCTTGATCATGAAGCAAAGGTGAACAAACTTTTGCACCAGACAATGCATGGGTCCATTCCCCCTATCCCAAACTTCCTTCCTCCAAAGGTAGTGAGAGAGATGTTAAAATTTGAAGTCATTTAGAGCTATCAAAAGAAGATCGACTAAAGTTTTGATAACTCTTTCATGAACTTAGATGAAGGAGCTCTTGGCAGAACTAGCAATGGTAGAGGGGGAGATTGCTCGACTCGAACGTGAAATAAGCCACCTTCAAAGCAGTCTTAATCATGAGCAAAAAGGACTAACAGAAGCTTCAAAATTAAAACAATGGCAAGTTGGGAGTCTAAGCAACATTGCATCACCTGACCACTCTTCAGCACCACCCCAACCCAAAGGGAAGCATGAAAGAAGACCATCTGAAGCCAAAGCTATGTTCTTCATAAATCAAGCAATTAAAGGCAACTATAGCACAAATGATTTTACTAGAAACGAAAACATCAGAAACTCAATTTCAATCGTCGATCAAAAAGAAAGTCAAAAGGAGGCTGGATTAAGAAAAAGTGGGAAGATAGAGAAGCATTCCACATACAAGCTACCCCCAAAGCATCCAAAGTCCAAGGTAAGCCTAATTTTGTTCCGTTCATTTGGTTTTAATCTAAACTAAGATTCAATGTAATCATCTATAGATTAAGTGCTCAGCCGGAGTACCAAATAATTAGTTAACCGACATTACTTAAATTGGTGGAAATGATGGACCTACACATGCAATGTTGTGGACCCACACATTCTTGCATGGGTCCCCACCTATACATAAGCCGACCCCATCATTTCCATCAATGGGAGACTAGAGAATAACTAAATTGTTACTCCATCATATTACCGAGCTGAAGCTCAATAATACAACGGTTTGTTTCATATGACTCCCAAATTTTCAAAATTATTGATATTCTTACTACCATGTTTTGATAATGGGCTGAACTCGCCTTGTTGTTTCTTTTTTAATCTGCTACTGAGAACTTTTCTGCAAATTTTAATAGGCTTCGACATCTGTTTAAATCCCCCCTAATCTCTCTCTAAAGAAGACAACCATTTCTCCTTTCCATTTAAGGGCATGTCTGGCTACCATGATTATTTTTCATGGACAATTAGCTTTACCCAATGGTGAGGGATGGTGAGGGATGGTGGTAGAGGGGTAGAAACTGGAGGGACTGAGTGAGGAGAGGGTAAGAAAAGCCTAGAAAAAAAAAGGAAAGAAAAAACTCCACCCAAATTGACCTCTCAAGTCTCTCCTCCCATCCGCCCCTCTCACTACTTGATAAACTAATTTATCATGAAAAAAATTTCATTGTTCCGGCCCCAATGTGTCCTAAATCACTTACACTGATCTAAAAAAGTAGCCATATGTGACTACCTGATATTTCTTATTTATTCATTTAAATAATTTTTATATACGTATCTAGCACTTTTTAAATTCTTTTGTTTCAAAAGATAAAAAAATTACGAAATAAATTAATAAGCATTTTATGAGAAATTATATGAAGAAGGGCCGTATAAACACGTAAAGATGCTACGATATAAGTACCACCCTTGATATTTGATCCAACGGCAGCTCCTCAAAAAGTAAGCTGTTGTTGGATCAAACATCAAGGATAGGATAAATTGGATAATGAGTACGTGTTTATACGTCCATTCAACATATAATTTCTCTGAGTTTTATTTTCTTTTAATAGTATCCAGAAGATAGAAAACACTTAAATACCATAAGAATTCAACGAATGACAAAACTAATGAAGAAACTGTAGTAAGATAAAGAAATGGAGTTTTTTCTTTTTCAGATTGTTTGGATTATTTTTAAAATATTTCTATCCAAGGAAGAGAATCTTGTCCAAATTTATCCAAAGAGAATCAATAAAAAAATTAAAAAGAAAATTATTAATTTTGAATTCTACACTAAAACTTCAATAGAAAAGTAATAAAAAAGAAGTTAAAACAAAAAGTAAAAAATAAGTAAATAATTTAAAATGTAAATAAGGCACGCAACAGATATCTGATCAATGCAGCGCCCATTATAAATTTGTGAATCTTGCTAATTGCGCATATTTTTATGTTTTTGTTTGTTCTCCTTGGTAGAATTTATTTTTATTGTTTTTGCCTCCATGCATCATACATGCTATTTTACCATAATAACATAATAGTAATTAAGGACTCCTTAAAATAATTTTTAAAAGTTATAATCTTTGGAAAGAAAAGGACCAACTGGATATATTTTGTCGATTAGGGATTTATAGGTAAAATTACCATAATATAAACATAATTTCTGTAAAAAGAAAAGGCTATTGATACAGGCACTATCATGCTTTAATAATTGCATAAACTCAGATTGTCTGTTTTTAATTTGCTTTCGCGAGCTTTTTGGGAACTGTAACAGCCTTTTACGATTGTTTAAATAAATATAAGAGAGGATCAATTAGTGCAATTATAAAAACATGGGAGTGCCAATATTACTAGCCAAAAGAAAATGTTGTCCCCTCTTCGTTGCTTTGGTAAAGGCACTCCTTACTTTATTAAGCACTTCAGTGATTAGCTCATGATATTTTTTGTGGCTCCGAACTGCTATCAGATATCAAATTTAATGGAAAAGGAAATGATCTCTACTTTGTTGTTTTGGTAATGGCACCCCCATGAATTGGCGTGGATCCTTTAGGCCCTGTTTGCTTTGGCTTTTGTGAACCGATTGAGTCCAAAACTGATTATTGGACTCAAAATTTAAGTTAACTTTTGAGTCCTATAATCATTTTGGACTTACAAATCGGTTCTCAAAATCCAGAACAAACAGAGCCTAAACATAAATTTGAGTCCAAAAATTAGTTTTGGACCTGCAATTGGTTCTCAAAATCCAAAACAAACATGGCCTTAGCAATGGCGGTAAGTTGTTTTCTTTCATCGTTCATCGTTTCTCTTATATATCATGAAAGAATTGCTCAAATTTTCCTTTCAGCCAGTTGAACGTGACTCTGATCTTGCCTTCAAGTTTACATTAAGCTCTTCACCCTACTCAAGTCCATTAGAGAACAGTCAGAAGTGGCCACCCAACAAGCTATCTGAGAGCATCATGAAATGCTTGATGTGCATTTTCTTGAGACTAATTAGAACAACTAAGGCATTGGAACTTGAGAAATCAGGTGTTGTTGCAAGGTCTATTCACTCATCTTCAGGCTCAAGAAGTCACAGGACTGAGAGTAGCTTAAACTCTAAGGCCAACCAGAGGGAATTTGGGCAACAAGACCCATATGGTATTTTTGACATTGAAGACTCCCTTCCTAGGGATATTGGACCTTACAAGAATTTTGTCAGATGCACATCAAGTTCATTGGACATGAAAGGCATTTCTAGTGCTACAACCTTGTTAACAAAATTAAGGTGAGTTTATTATATATATAGTCGATACATCACGGTATGTAAGCGATATGAGTCCAATCCGATAAAATGGTCAATTTACAGGCTTATTTATCATATCACAAATACATCACATGGATATTCTTAAACAATTTTAGAATGATAAATTGCCCTTTTCAAGTAAAATTTTATTTTAATAATATCAATATTTCATGATTTTTTACTGTATTAGTATCCATTATTTTCTTAGGCCCCGTTACTTTTGGATTTTGCAAATTGATTTTGAGTCCAAACTGACTATTGGATTCAAGATTTCCAATATTTTTTTGGGCTCAAAATTAATTCCCCAAAACGAATGGGGACATAATAAATTACCAATAAAAAACTGATAAATGAAGTGTTTCAAACTCCGGATTTGGCCAAAATGCGGTCAAAGCAAATCGTAGTCGACTTGGTGGTGTGATGCATCGAGTACAAGGTTTGATCAGTTTATGTGGTCGTAACTCAACAGCATCAATGGAATTCTGACTATGTAGGGAAAAACACGGACCCAAACAAGACGGCTCAGATAAAAGTTGTCAACTTACTTCCAAAACATTCTAAACTGTCAATTTACAAACCACAAGTTTAACAGTTAAGATTGCAAATGAGAGGGACCAACAAATGAAAAGTTTGAATCATTGAACATTTGGTCCCCACTTCCACTTTCACCCACTCTTATTTTTCTTGAGAAAAATAGGCCCAGACACTAGCATATAATTCCTCCTATTCAATAGTATTATAGGTTAACTTCGATGCATATGATGACCTAATTCCGTTTAATTTTCTCTTTTCCTCCTATATTTCAGGGGTTTGATGGACAATCTCTGTAATGTGGACTTGAGATTTTTGAGCTACCAACAGAAGTTAGCATTTTGGATCAACATGTACAATGCTTGCATCATGCATGTATAGTATGGCGAAAGTTGCATTCTTAAAAGTTTCATGTTTAGAAGTGAAATTCTAATTTAAAATTTTCTGTGATGTTTTTAGGGATTTCTCCAATATGGACTACCCTCCAGTCCTCATAAATTGCTTGCATTGACGAACAAGGTATATATTAGCTATTCCTTACAAGACCCATTTCATTGTTAATCAAGGGGTTTTCATAATCAATCGTCCCTATGCTTATGTAACTTCCAGTTAAATAATGCTTTGTGTCTTCTGAATACATGGTTTCATTCTAGGCCGTGCTCAATATTGGAGGGAACAAACTGAATGCTCTAGCAATAGAACATTTCATTCTAAGGCAGTCATCTAAACTTAAAGAAGTAAGTATTACAGCTACATTCTGTTAGGCTCGAATATAATAGTACCATGTAAGTTATGAACTTCTGTCGTGAGCTCTTTTACAGGTCTATTGGAAGGGTGAAAAGGACATAAAAGAAGATGTTGTCCGTAGTTTCTACGGTCTCGACCGCCCTGAACCCAACGTCACCTTTTCTCTTTGTTGTGGCAATAGATCTTCTCCAGCTGTAAGTATTAACATTTTGTAGTTCTAATTTGTAAAAACTATGTTTAAAGTTGAACTGTTTTTTACTTTAACTATTTCTTGCTTATGTTTTCTAACACCCAAATCTAATGTTTAGGTTAGGATATACACAGCTGATGGTGTCTCAGCTGAGCTAGAAAAATCAAAGTTAGAGTACCTACAAGCTTCCATTGTAGTAACTAGCACAAAAAGGCTCATGATCCCAAAGCTTTTGATATGGAACATGCTTGATGTTGCAAGTGACATGGAGTCATTTGTTGAGTGGGTATGCAACCAATTGCCAACATCAGGGTCGCTCAGAAAATCAATGATGGAGTGCCTCAGGGACCAAAACAATGGGAAGACTGAAGACATTGTGAAAATTATGCCATATGAGTTTGAATTCCAATATTTATTAGCCATGTAATGCCTCTTGGATACTTTCGTAGGGATATCATAAAGACCAAGGAAATGAGGGGAAGTTTTCTTTCTTATTTTTTTTCTAGAACCTGCTAATATTGATGTGAATATCAATTTCACAAAGATAATCTACAAACTATGCACTAGCGGTTTCTTAGTAGAAACACTTGAAAATACGTATAAATTCATACTATCACTAAAATTAGTCTAGAAAATGGCATTAAAGATTGGAAAAAGTTTAAGCTTGTCATGGTTTTCAATGGTTTGTATGTAGCACCTGGTCTATTTGAATTGCCAGCGTTCCTCAGTTCACCTTATAGCAGAAACTGCTAAGATTAAAGAGATCATAAAAATGGAATAGATAAATTTTAGGTGATCCCAAGACAATAATGAATCTCACTTGGAGTCTGATAATGAATCCGAATCGATGATTTCTGTAGAGTGAATCTTTGCTCGGATTTTTTGTCCGAAAAGGGATTTTCGTTGAATGAGACAAGGCTTTTGTGCTTCATCAACCATGAGGTTGTAGGTTTATAAAATCAAAGATTTTCACTAATCTTAGGATATCTTTATTAGCAAGAATTGGTGCTTAAATAAGCACCTTACAGATAAACATGATTAGATAAGATAACATCTATGAAGCTAAGATAAGAACTATCATAACTATAGACCCTTATCCAACTCATCTAATGATCCAACAGCTACATCTCATCAGATTGGTTTCATTCTAACATGCCCCCTCAAACGTACGTGGATTGGAAATGGGATACGTTTGATATTACAATAAAACTCCCCAATTAAAATTCCCCAATTAAAATTCCCCAATTTTTTTTTTGAAAATGACAATTTTCATTAATATTGAAAAAGCATTCGGGACCAGTGGTCCCAGCCTGCTGTTACAAATATTAGTAGGACATCGGACCTATCCAATGTTTTTGAAAAGGGAAAAAGGAACCTTCAAGAGGTTAGGACTACAATATCCTTCCTTCATGGAATGCGCTCATTACAAATATGATACTATTTCAAAATCCTCCCGATCGGCTCCCGCTTTAGCTAGAGTGTCAGCCATCTCATTTGCTGATCGCCTGCGATGTTCAAGACTGGGGTTGAGTACCCGCATTAGATCCAGTATTTCAGCTACAATGTCCTGCAATCTCCAAGGTCCCTTTGATGATTCGGAAGCTCAGGCCACTGCATTTGAGGAGTCGCCTTCCACTAAAAGAGGGCGTTGGTCATGATCAGATGTCCACCTTAGACCAAAACGTAATGCTCTAATCTCAGCCTCATTAGCGTCACATAGTCCACAAGGTCTTGAATACGTCATAACAATTGATCCAGAGGAGTTTCTAATTACTCCTCCAACTCCTGCCCTTCCAGGATTGCCCAAAGAACTGCGATCAAAGTTCAATTTCAACCACACCGTTGGTGGGCTCGTCCATTTGGGTTTGGGTTTGGGTTTGGATCGGATAGTTCTATCCTAGATTACTGACCATCAGTTCCTTATCAGGTCGCCCATTCCGTAAGGAGTTTGTTTATTTGCCCTTGTCCAGGAAATCATTTCAATCTTGATATCTGATGCAATACGAGCTGCATTTCTACTCTTCTCTTGAAAAATGCGTCTATTACATTCTTTCCAGATATTCTATACTATGGTGTATGGGGTCATTGCCCAGAGATATCTCCCCATTTCTCCAAAAGGCCTTGTGCGCCATCCAGAGAGGAGGGTGCTGATAGATTGAGGGCACAACCAAGAGATCTCAAAAGCTCCAATTGCTCTTATCCATAAATGACAAGCAAAAGGGCAGTGCAACATTAGATGATCCAAAGTTTTTTCATTTTGATGACATAAAACACACATACTCGCCATACTGAAATGTCTTTTATTTATGCGATCACATGTGTTAATCTTCCGATGTATCAAGGTCAATCCAAAAGCCACTACCCTTGGTGGGACCAGTGATTTCTAAATACGCCTCAGCGGAGAAATATGACCATCATTTAAAAGAGTGAAGGACTTGGCAGAAAAGTCCCCATTAGATGTTGGAATTCAGATTCTTTCATCCTCCTTATATTGCGAGCAATATGTCGGTTCTATGAGCAGGAGTAGTCTCTGGAGATCTTGAATTTCTTCGTCCTTAAGGTTTCGACGTAAACAAATATCCCAGAATCCTCTTCCTCCCTGACCCTCTCTCACCAGGTAATCAGCAACTGTTGCTCGGGAACTCCATGCCTAATTTAGATTGGCCGCACCAGAGATCCAACCAAAATCTGACGTTGGTACCCTCTCTCAATTTGTAGCGGATTGCTCGGTTGAATTCCTCTTTAACAGAGCAAATGGATTTCCATGTACCTGATCCCTTTCCTCTCGTGGGCTTTTTGAAGCTCCAGTCCCCCCATTCCGCTGTAACCCGATGCCATAAGGCTGATTTCTCCTTACCGTATCTCCATAACCACTTACAAATCAACGACTTGTTACGTAATCTGATCTTACCAATACCTACCCAGGCCCCCATTCGCCTTAAGCTGCGTGACTTTGTCCCAGCTAATTAGATGCCTTACCTTCTTTAGAGTCCCATCTCTGTCCCATAAGAAATTTTATTGCATTCTCTCAATTCTCAAGGCTACCTTTACTGGGATTTTGGTGCAAACCCGGAGGTTCGCGACAACCGCCAAGACCTAAATGGAGCTCGTGGGGAATAATACTTCAAGTTTTCAAAGCCATATTATGCCCAGATAATTAAGTAAACAGAAGCAACTAATTTCAGCTTAGAAAACCCATGTAACGTTAATCGTTGAGATAGAAATCAATGCGAAAAGATGCTAAATCAAATAGTAATATAGTATAAAAGTTCCATAGCATTCATAAGGCATGTAAAGGTCCACAAAACTGAAAATCAGATTTATTAATGCTTGTTGTCCAGAAACATAAATAATTAAAACTAGGGCCCACGGGTCTTATTTTAGGATGAAAAATAACCTAAATCACTAATAAGGGGTAAAGACATAAACCTACCATGAAATAAGGGTCTAACTAGTCAAGAAAGAGGGTTTTAAGGGTGTTAACACAATCTTACCCGACAAACGCAGCAATACCTCAACCCCAAAAGCTTGAAAGAGGCCAAAAGAGAGCGGTGGAGAAGCCCATCGGCGTATTCTTCAAGTAGGGCAGCAGTTACCATCAATTAATAGACCAAGAAAGGGCAACAAGAGAAGTGAAAAGGTTAGAGAAAAGAAGATGGGGAAGAAGAAACAAAGATTGTTGGTTCATAAGGTAGGTTGTAATAGATGGAATGGAAAAGGGAGAGATAAAGATGAAGAAATAAGATCGATTGTGAGGGGATGGGGTGAGAGAAAGAGAATAAAGGGGGGTTGAGAGGAGAAGAAGATGGAAAAGAGGGGAAGAACTCACCTTGCTGTGAGTTGGAGGGAGAAAAGTGGGACGCCCTAGGGCGTGGAAGGAGAGGAGGGCTGACAGCTCCTTTTTTTTGGGTTTTCACAATACGTCAATAAATTCGGGTTGCTCTCCTCCACCACTCTCTTATATATCATATTGTGTGGGCCCAATCTCAACCAATAATAACAAATCATAACTTAAGTGACTTGAGTCATGCAAAAATACCAATCTACCCCTCCTACAACACATAAGAAAATATGCACTAAGGGTAAAAGGGTCAATCCTAATGAAACTAATAAAATAAAAGGCTAAAGTGCATGCAAAGGGTGGGCCCTAGGTGATGTGATCATCCCTTCACATCTAAGAAATATAAATAGCGAAAATAAATGCAATAACCACAAAAAATAATAATAAAATAGTGGTCCAAATGATCCAACAGTGAGGATCACATCAGATTTTGTACAAGGACATGAAGTATACAGGCAAGTTAGATAGGGCTGCTTTGATTAGTGTAATTCTCCCCCCGAAAGAGATATATTTCTTCTTCTAAGTAGCTAGCTTTCTTTCAATTCTTTCAATTACCGGGTCCCACTGGGACGCCGATGGAATACCGAATCCTAAGGGCAAGCCCAGATAGGAAACAGGAAAAGACTCCGAAGAGCATGCTATAGACGCTGCCAATCTTTGCACCTCCATGTGATACAGATTTATGCCTAAGAGCATACTTTTGCTTAAATTAATTTTGAGGCCCGATGTAACCTCAAACCATTTGAGGATGGTCATTAAGTTAGAGATAGCCTGAGGGGTGTACTGCATGAAGACTAATGTGTCATCTGCAAATTGAAGGTGGGTTATCTCTTTAAGAAAGGGTCCCCTCGAAATCCCCCAATCAACCTCATTCTGCTTGCTTTTGTCAACATCAGACTAAGTGCCTCAACTACCATGATAAACAAATACAGTGCCAATGGGTCCCCCTGACGGATCCCCTTGATGCTTTGAAGAATCCTTCCGCTGAACCATTAATGATTACTGAGAAGGAGTTGGCTGATATCAGTGCTCTGACCCACTTCCTCGAGGACATCCCAGTCAACATGGTGATATGCCTTTTCTATATCAAATTTGAACACAAGGCCCGGACGCCCACTTCTCTTCACTAAATCAATGAGTTCATTAGCTATTAAGACACCATCAAGTATCAAGTATCTGCCTTGAATCAACAAAGGCTCCCTGGAATTGTGATATGATATCCCCCATTCTCTCATAAGGCTATAAAGAGTGTATTTTTAATAAGAATTTTCAATTATAATGGAGAGTGAGGATATGAGATAAATTGAATGTTCTGTGTGTAACATGTGTAAATTTTATGATACGTCGTACCTTGTTTGTACATCTTGTCTAAATCTCTCATAAGGCTATAAAGAAAAAAACGAAAAGCATTTATTTTCGTCTTGAATTAGATCCTTATGTTCTGATGATAGTTGTATCTGGACTATTGTACATCTTCGTCATTGTACATTTTTTTTTTGTTTTGAAATTTTTTATTGTGAGTTATGAAACCAGTTGGCATGACTACCCATACAATGTATTAATGATAGTAGTTTTTGTGATTACAAATTGTTTTGGAAGTGTTTTTGTAAGCTAGTAGACTTAGTGTGTGGATGTGTGTTGCACACCTCAATGGCATGCTTTGACCGTGCTAAACTGAACTTGTTTTTAATTGGTATGCACACTTTATTTACTTGCTTTGAATGCATAAAACTGAACTAATTTTCATTATATCAAACACTTCAATTGTCACTTTTGACATCAAAATAGAACCTGTTTCCATTATAGTCATGTGATTAAAGGGATATGTGTTGGTGTTAAGTTTACGTGCCTCATTTCACTAAAAGTTTTATGTTGTTATGGTTCAAGTCTCTTATCTCTTACCAAAAATCTCAACTGATTCTATACCTTGCTGTCGTTTGCCTCACAAAATGTTGACCATGGTGTGAGATTTGTATGGCTTATCCTCATTTCAATCATTCATAGCAAATTATGAGTAAAGAATTAAATTTGTTCGTTTTGGATTGGTTAATATAGCTGTTGTTCTGTAGGCTTACGCACTCTGTTGGTATAATTTGTGTTTGTTTTAAAAAGGCATACGGCTACTGTATTATAGGTTTATGCATTATATAGTTATGAGTTGTATTCGTATAGAAGCATATATGTACATAGTATGTGTCTATGAGAGGGGTAGGCACATGTGTGTATGTGTGGGAGTATATGTGTGTGTGTGTGTGTGAATGAGTAGATGCGCGTCTATCATATCGGGTATGTGTTCAGTTTTGATGAGTGTATAGATGTATGTCTATCACATCGGGTATGTGCTTAGTTTTGTCTCTATGTTTGTATGTATGTGTAGCTCATTCGTTTACAGCCAAGTCATCTAGCTACTTTATTCATTGCAAGGGCGATGAAGGCGTTAGCCCAAGCCCATCATTAGAGGAACTTACCAGGTCAGGGTAGTACCCTCTTTCTTTCTTTCCTCTTCCTTAGAAAGAGTGTTCTTAGCCTTTTAGACGCCCTTAGAAATCAGCAACCTTCTTCATTCCAAGGGCAATGAAGGTGTTAGCCAAAGCCCATCATTTAGGGGACATGCCAAGTCCCAGTAGCATTTCCCCTCTTATTTAGAAGACTTTCTTAGTCTTTTAGACGTGTATCCTAGATGTTAACTCCTCCCTTCATTGCAAGGGCAATGATAAGGTTAATTGGAGCCCTCCTTAGGAGACATACACAATCTCGTTAATAGTAGTTGCTTCCCCTTTTATAGGAGACAAGCATTGCCTCATTTACCTTAGCATTTTATTCTTTCAGGAGACATGCTTTGTCTCATTTACTTTGGTTGTCTTTGTCATCATTAGACATGTTTTGGCCTGATAGCACCCACCCTTTCATAGAGTATTTAGAGAGTCTTTGACTCATTTCCCCCTACTCTGGTAGCGTTATTAGAGTCTTTGAATCGTTTGCTCCTTCCTTAGTATAGTCAGTTAGGAGTTCATTCTTTAGTGTTGTTGCTACTCTAGTCTTATTAGAGGTTTGCTTACTCGGGATCTTGGATCATTTTCAGTTTCTTGAGACACTTGTTTACTTGTTCGTGGATTGTTACATCTTGTTTTCAGATACTAATTTGTTGGTTTGGGGTTTCCCCTTTACCCCAAGGGTTTTACCCTGGGGTGTTGTATTGCGTGTCCCCTTTGGCCTTTGACCAAAAGGATGAAAACAATTAAATATTTTTTTAAAATCCATAAACATTGGAAGTCTTAAAATCACAAGAACATTGAAATCATTTAAAATCGCAAAAACATTAGAATAGTTGAAAACTCAAAAAAAAAAAAATTTGAAAACATCAAAAGCCTTTAATCATCTAATGTGTTGAGATGTTTTAGTAGTGGTTTAGGAGAGTCTGTTTCGAACTACGTTGGCTTGATCCTCTTTCACGAGGTACGTAGTGCAGCTTGGGATCTTTATCCCAAGTCCAGCCAAACTTTTGAAAATAACATTTTTAAATCTTTTTGAATAAACAACTTTAAAATCTTGTCTTCAAAAAGTTCTTCCTCTAGAGTTAGGTGTTTGTCCTTGATTTATTGTGTGCTTGTTGTGTGTTTGTGTTAGAGTTAGGAGTTTGTCCTAGCTAGGAGCGCCTCCATCCGGTTAGTTGGCGATTTACATCGCCGACTGATGACTAGGTCTAGGATGTGTTAGTGATCCCCTTGTTTTCCTTAGGGCACACAGCCTAGTTACACAAGTTATAGGAACCACCTGAATTAGCTTAGGGCTAACTTGCATTTAGCTAGGGCATATAGGGTGTCTTAAAATCTACAATCCACTGGAATTTAAATAATCACATAAGAAGCTTTAATAACTAGTCCGGTCTTTTAGGTCGACTCTAGGATAGAGGTCTAGATGTCTTAGGCATCATAGCTTAGAATAGGTGCGAAGAACTACGTGACTCTGATTCTTGTGGAGGCGGAGATACGTAGGCGGCTTGGATGAACATCAGACCATCCAAGAGTCGAGGAGTACGTTTAGAGTTTAGGAATTTATCTTGTTGTATTGAATGTGATGTCGAGTTGTGTTGTGTGTTTTGTTGTGTTTTGTTGTGTTTTCTTACTTTCCTGTACATATCTTAAACCTTTAGCTGTAGGGAGCATGTGTTTGCCCACCAGAACTTAGGCACCCATTAGGTATGTCACTCAAAATCTAGCAATGCTTAGGTGACACTTCTTTCATTTATCTTGTGTGCTTATTATTTCATCCCCGAGTCATGCATGATTAGGTAGACGTCTTTTCGGGGATATTTCATTTCCATTTCACATGATTTTACCCAAAATTCTTTGGAGTTAATAAAAATGGCATAAGAGACCAAGTGTTCGCACTCGGGCGAATTGAGGGTGCTCTTCGGACCTTCTCCATTCGTAATCAGGTACAAGCCCATAAATATTTCTGGTTATCCATTGCACAGAGGATTTGTTTTTGGGGTTCCATGGCCAATCCATGGATGGCAACTCTGAGTTATTTTAGGTACATCTCGAATATAGACTTGTTCCCGAATCGAGAGGTATCTCATTCATTTTGTACCGCCACTCGTGCTATGTTGCGAATGTGGCATCATTTCGAGAGTTCCTTGGTAGAGCTATCCTTCACATGTGGAGATCTTTGAGGATTGCAGGGGACTCTGTAGACACCCCCATTTTGCTCCGCTTTAATCAACAAAGAAGTTAGTATTTTTCTATCGGTTTTCTAGTGTTTTCCATTTTTGTGTCCGTTTCTTATATTTTTTTAATCCTTTCGGTCATTTTCGTCATATTTTTGTAATTTTCCGCTAAATGTAGGGAAGGGTTACTCACAAGAATTCAAACAAGAGAGAATTTGGACCCATTTGGCGGACCCACATTGAATTTTTTCATCAAACGAGTATGCCCCTCATCGTTTTTAATAAACATGGGTTTTGAATTTATTCGGATCTAAAAAATAAAATCGGTTTCCATGAATGGCCCATATGTGTTTTCGGCCAACATGCAATGGGGCTCACTAAGTTGAAACAAGCGAACCCGCCAAAAAAATAAATTTAATTTTGTTCTGTGGAGGGTTTCAGTCAAAATGGTTGGGCCTACCAAATTTTGATGATTCGATTCCATGGGAAATTCGGCCAAGGAATGGGCCTAGCATTTTGTGGTGAAATTGAAACTTGAATGATCCATCCATTGGAAAGCTAGGATCATCTTATAGAAGGGGTTAAGGGAGTGCGCCGCTAAATCACTTCGCAACCCAATTTGTACCATAGCTTAGCAATTGGACGGCTCGGATCAGCCCTTCAAAATGATGTTTGTGGTGGTACAATCTACTTATGTTACAGCTTGTCAATTGGATATTTGGATCGACTTATGGAAATGATTGGGGGGGACACCTACTTTACATCATAGCCCATTTAAATGAATGGTTTGGGTCATCCTATAAAATGGAGTCTGCTATGGCATTGTGACAACAAATTTACAATGCTAGCCCATTGTTTGGACGGTTTGGATCATCCAATGGGAAGGGTGTAGGGGGATATGATCCAATACATGGTCTTGATCACCCTATGGAAATAATTTGGGTACACACCCATTTCACATTGAGGCCCACCAAATGATCCGAACCATCTACTTAACGTGAACATGGGCCCAACCACATGTCTCGGTCACGGGGAAAATGCATGCTCAGTCAAGATAGTAAGTGCGCCCACTAGTAACAAAAAATTTCAATTTTAAGAGGATTCTCATTTGGTCATGTTTGGTGGGACCTACAAGTGATAAAATTTCCAGGAGTGTTTTCATTTTAGTGTGTCCGTGGTTCAATTTCGAAATTTGATGATTAAAAGAAAGTCTAGGTTCTTCCAAGCCAATGTGACCCATGTTTAGCAAGTCCCATAGTTGTATAAGAAATAGGCAAATAAAACCATTTAGGAAGTCTGTGCACGTGTGAAGTTGCCATAATGTCAAGGCTTTTTTTCTAATAAACAAGAGTGCAAGTATCTCTTTTATATGTTGTCAAAGATGGAAACATGGGCTGCTGTAATAGAAAGCAAATGATTGTTTCTAAAAGTTGTTAACATTTTGCAATTCCTTGGGATATTGGAATGACCCTATCGTGTGCTTAAGTGTGCTGAGGTGGCTGTTTGGACGTTAGGAGTCTATATTTTCTTAAGAAAAGTAATCAAGTGGCTGATATATATCTTGTATCAGAGAGTTTAATTTCCGTTTTGGAGAGCCACCATACGAGCAGGATGGGCTGATATATATCTTGTATCAGAGAGTTTAATTTCCGTTTTGGAGAGCCACCATACGAGCAGGATGCCTTTGCTATTTCTTCATTGATTTGGAAAAAAAACAGATGGAAAGCAGCTCACGTTTGGGAGGAAAAGAGATAAAATGACAATAAGAAAGAAAATATGGAGGTTGCAAAATGAGCCAAGTGTTGCTTCCTAAAAGAGGCAAGGAGGAAATTAAAATAGCAACATAGAATTCTTAAAAAGTGATTGCAAGCAGAGAAGGGGGGATTGGATTTTTTTAAAGCTCTTTTGCTCTTCTCAGGGCAGCAACTTACATTTTTTCTTTATCTTCCTCCAAATCACGGATTCTCTTACTCTCTCTCTCTCTCTCTAATATATACGTTGACCAGGAGTGGCTTTTTGGGGGATTTCGATTTTTCATAACGGTCGGCAAAGGAGATCTCTCCATCTCATCTACTAGTTGGATTTGTTTGGCATGCAAATCTCTTATTCCTCTCATCCAATTAATTGCTTTTATCATCCAACAACCTATAACCATCATCCCAATTAATTTGTTCGGTCACAGTACCCCCATCCCCATTGTCATATCATGTATACCATCCATGACGCGCGCACCACATCCCACGTTTTGAAGTTCTTTCTCTCTCTATCCCTCATCTCATCTCACTGACCCTCTCTTATCTCTCGACCCTCTAACAGCCCTCTCATCTCTCTCGTTCCGGGATAAATCCATAGGAGCCCTCTCATCTCTCTCTCACAAATCACTCTCTCATATATCTCTCCTACTCCCTCATCCATCCTTCTGCGGGTCTTCCTACATAGCTTTGGTTCGCAACTTCATCAAAGGGGTTTTCTAGAGCGTATAAAAGGGTGCGACAAAGCGTAAACCTCGGATTTACTCACCCTAGAGATAAGGAGCGCGATCAACGGTAGGTTCCTCTATTTTTATAATATCAAAGGTAGAAAAGCATCCTTAGGGCCGTTTCTTCTTTGTTTTCTTCATGATTTTCATAAAAGCTACCATGCATGATCTAATATGATTTTGGTGGGTCAGTTTATTTGATTATCAATTTTGGTAAACAAAAGGAATCGTTATATGAGAAAATTGGGTGCTTAACGGATTGGAATATCTAGTGGCTTTTGAATCGTTTTACAAAGTGAGGGTTTTAAAACCAAGGGTTTTTCACGAAACTATATTTTCTGAGTCTTAATGAGGTTAAAAGAACCTCAAAAATATAAAAATTTTGGTAGATTTCATTTGTTTTGATGGCTCAAAAATTCGTTTAAATAATACCCGAAAATAGGATTTTGATGGTTCTAAAATCGTTCATATAACAAAATAATTCAAAACTGATTGAAATTTGGTCCTCAGAAGATTTTTAATGTTTGAATATCATACAAAGCTTTTCAAAAGATTTGGAGTTTATTTATTACTTTTACTAGAATTGTTTTGATAAAATCACTGATTTTCATGTATATGAAGGACATATCATTAAACAAACTCTTTAAAAACTGACATTTGGTAGGAAGATGAATTGACTAGTCAGAATCAGATTGTGAATTTCTTGAGAATTTTGGGAATATTTTACTATTTGTTATTCATTTATAATTGCTCTGACTAAAACATAAATATATCTGTTAAAAATAGAAAATTATCGAACTAATGTCTGAAAGTTTTCTCATAATTTTCTATTTATCCAAAAATGTTCTAGTAAAAGTTTGGTTGGATTTGGAATTAATGTACTATATTTGTTAGTGTAATGTCATCAATCTGACCCGAAAGTGAAAAATCAATTACAAATTGAATTTCAATCTCTAAAATCCTGAAAAATTCAAGAAACATATATTGTGAAATAACACATCATATCCTAAAGTTTCTGCGACAGATAACTTAATTAGCTATAGGATTCTTTGTAAAATCATTAATCTGATCCAATTGTGATAAATTCATTTAAAAATCCAAATTAATTCAAAGCACCTTGAAAATTTTTAGAGAACTCTAACTTTTCGTCATGTATTCAATCGTTAAGCCATCTGAAACAGAAATCTTAGGAGTAATAGATTTCCTTTGTAAAATAACATGCTAGGATAATTTAACCGCCGAGATCGCATTCATAATCGTATACTATTTGTGATCGATTCTGCATAATTTGAACATGTAAATTATAATATGTTGTTGGCTCCGAGGTCCACTGTCCACGAAAATCCTGAGAAACATGCCAGGCAATAATATACTATAACGTACATGTTAAATTATACAAGGGTTGATAGCACGATGCCCTTCCATGGATGCAACTCAAGGCCAAACTTGCCAGAATTAGAGCCATTGGTATTCCTTAGATCTTAGGAATCAACAACTTTTAAAGAATTAAAAATCATCAATTCCAGCGAACTGGATTAACTTGATGTCTTTGGAACCGTTTCCCATCGTATGAACCCTTAGGGCCCCCTTAGGAACACCTACGTCTCGTTGTGTCCTAGGTTTTAGGGAGTCCTAGAGTTAGGAGTCCAGCCTCATCACGGCCGTTTGCTATGGATAGCAATCGTACCATAGATCAAGTCATATTAGTCACCTCACTTTTCCTATAGGGCGGGCCTAGTTACCTAGGATGTAGGTTAACCTGCATTAGTCTAAGGGGACGTCTTGCACTTAGCTAGGACCATATAGCATCCTAGATGAAGTCCTAGAATAATAAAAGCTACTCATCTTGAACTAAATAATCTCTCTTAAACTGTTGAAACTGTCCATCCAGTCTAGATCGGTGTCCTAGATGAGTTAGGCATAAGTAGCTTAGTTTAGGTGCACCGAACGACGATCGACTCTGATTCCAGTGAGGGAATACGTAGGCAACTTGGATACTTGAGTGGCATACCAAGCCCGAGTCGGCTCCACACATAAGTGGTGGGGTTTTGTATATTAATCCTTAAATTAAAAGTAATTAAATCACTTAGGACTTTCCATGAAATTAGAATTTTAGGAAAACTTTCACTTAGATTGAATTCAAACAAATTAAGAATATCAAGATACACATTTAGGAATTACATTAAAATTAGATTTTAGGATGCATGTCACTTAATTCGCATATTAATATAGAGTTAAGTGAGTCATTTAAAAGAAATTCAAAAAAGTTAACTTTTGGAATTGAAGACCGATAATCGGGCAGGAATGAGCATGTGGTGGTAACTCCCCATACCTTCCATTCTCGTAACCAGGTAACGAGTCTAAATTTCTGGTCAATTATGGGTCCTAGATCCCTCATCTAGGTGGCGACTACGTCATTCTCTTTTAGGTGAAATTCGGATTACCTTAGTGATCCCAAGTTCACAGAAAAGATGAATTAAATCACACCTTGCTAGGCTCGGCAGCTTACCCCTGCCCTTATGGGTACTGGGTTGCACATTTGTTTGCACCCTATGGCTTGGTTGCTTCCTGCTTGGTTGGATAATTAAAATCAATAATAAAAAGCACACGCCAACCGCGTGGGTACGAGAGACCAAGAGAGAGTATAGCACCTCGCGCGCTCGCGACCCTCTCGCGGGATCGGGTCCTACAGTTTGGCGACTCTGCTGGGGACCACCTGACTTCATTAAAACTTCAAAGGATAACTCATTTGAATTTAATTTAACTGGCTCATAAAAACTCTATCTTTTATATGCTTGGTAGATTAGTTTGTTTACTTTCTCATCACATAATACTCAAACTTAATCTAACAAAATCTGAAGGCATCATAGAATCGCGAGAACTTATTGCACACACTTACATCACTTGTATCCAAACCCTTGCATCTCACATGCACACACATCCTATTTTAGGAACCCGGAGTGTTATCTAGCATGGTTGACTATGATTTAATCACCTAGTGCCTCTGTGCTAGAGAAGCATTCCACTCATAGCCTAGTACTTTTATGGTGCGTAAACGGATCTCTTGTTCACGTACTGATACGTCGGACAGTGGTACAGTATATTGAGCACGGCTTCGCGCTATGGGAACTCTTGGCCTTACCCCTTAGATTAACCTACACATGCATGTAGTATATGAACACACGTGCATCACGTGTGTGAGCCTAGCTTAGGATATCCTACCCATTTGTGTCTAGATTAGGCCATAGTCCATCTTCCAATGGCTACGATCGGTCCTTAGGTACACACACAAAGTCATGAGTCGAGATCCTCTCTCCACTCCGTTAGATTAGGTTAAGATTGATGCCTTCAGGTAACCCTTGTCAAAATGTAAAAAGATTAAAAAACTATCCCTTTGGGATTAGGATATAAATCCCATCTTTCCCAAGATCTCATAGGATTGGTCTATTCTTGATCTATCTGTTGAAAGCAATCTTATACAATTTCATCTAATCTTTTGATCATATGCTATTCATTTTTCTATCATGTGATTCGATCATGTCTTCATACTTTCTTTAAACTAGCAGGAACTTGTCCCAATCTCATGTTTATGTAATCTTGATCCTTCTTGTATCCCTTCTCTTGGCTTACATGCACCATGTCTACTTGTAAAATTCTTGCTTGGATCCGTGGTACATTAAAGGAATCACACATCTATGCCATAGGTGAGCAAGAGAAAAATCTCTTCTGCTACATCGCAACCATTAAGCTCGATTGGGGATTACTCTATGCCGCATCAGAATGTTGGAACCCCGATCATTCATGTCTTCCGTTTTGGCAACCAAGAAATGTGTCTCACTTTTGAAGAATGGTGTGCCTTGTTGGAATATCCTGTGGATGGCCCTTTGGTGAAGCCATCCTGTGTGCCGGATTATCGTCCTTTGTTCCTTCGCTTAATGAATAATCCAGATGAATCTATGGACTCTTTCATAAAAGGCCAAGAAGTGTCCATGCAGCAACTGATCGACATTTACCCTCCTGTTGGACACTGTGGCCAGATCGATGTTCAAAAAGCTCGACGTCGACCAGCCTTCTCGCTTCGCGTCAGCTGTTCTTCTGGATCTCGTTGATCAAATGGATCGTGGCGCCAATCCAATTCCTACTATACTTGCAGAAACCTTCAATGGATTGGATGATATGGCTCGTCTTCGTGCCAGCTCAGGTCCAGGTTCTTACGTTCGCTCTTTCGTTGGGTCCTTCTCAGGATGTCCTGCATTACTCCAGGTGTGGTTATGCCACAAGCTCCTGTACATTTCGATCATACATTGTACACCTTCAACGAATGGCGTCACGATGTTTTCTTCGATCATAAAAGCGATTAGGCTGATTGGTTAAGTTCTCGCCAACAAGATCAGATTCGTTGGCAAATTTCTAGAATCCAAGAAGCTGTCTTCAACACTGGAGAAGCTAACTACATTCGCCTTCTTGGTCTCAAAAAGACTTCCTTTTATGTTCCTGCCAGGATTCTGCGTCAGTATGGAAGGGAGCAACCTATTGTGCCTCCCTTTCGTCATTTTTATCCGCTTGAGGATCTCAAGCCCAAGATTGTCAGAGCCGTTTCATTTGCTTGGGATGTCAAAATCATCAAACCTTTAAAGGAGTCAGTTGAGGAAGATTATCGTCCGAAGAAGAAGTCTAGAAAGAATGTTTAGTTTCATGTTTAATCTTATCAGTTTATCTTTGAAAGAGTGAACCATGTACTCAAGCTTTAATGATTGATCAATAAAGTCTATCTTTCTGTTTCATTATTTTCGTCTATGTGTGTATCATCGTCTGTTTTTCTCTGTGATTTTAAAATATGTCTTTCAAATATTTCAGGGAAGTGACACCATAGTAAGCATACTACTCCTTGGGTTCGGATTTCTTCACGGTTGGAGAGGAAATCTGTCTCTCCACCACCTTCTCTGAGAACCCTGTCATCTGCTTCTTTCCCACCCTCATCCTCACCAATGGCAGAAAACTAAGATAATCCTCCACCCGTTGTTGTTACCGATACTCTCGCCTTATGTGGGACCCGATCCCGCGAGAGGGGTGGTGGGGCGCGAGCCGCCACGCTCTCTCATGGTCTCTCGTACCCACGCGGTTGGCGTGTGCTATTTTAATATTGCTTTTAATTCGTCTTTTATGTGAACTTGGGATCACTAAGGCAATCCGAATTCCACACAAAAGAGACTGATAGAGTCGCCACCTAGATGTGGGATCTAGGACCCGAAATTAACCAGAAATCTAGACTCGCTACCTGGTTACAAGAATGGAAGGTATGGGGAGTTATCCACCACATGCACCATTCCTGCCCGATAATCGGTCTTCGATTCCAAAAGCTAACTCTTTTAAATTTATTTTAAATGGCTCATTCAACTCTAAGTTAATGTGCGAACTATGTGACATGCATCCTATTATCTAATTTCAATGTGGATCCTAAGTGTGTATCTTGATTCCTTTATCTGTTTGAGTTCAATCTAAGTGAAAGTTCTCCTAAAATTCTAATTTCATGAAAAATCCTAAGTGATTTGATTAAGCATTTACAAGAGAATTAATATACAAAACACCACAATTTGTTGTAGTGTTGACTCGCGGTTGGTATGCCATCAGACATCCAAGCTGCCTACGTACCCAAGCCTCACTAGGATCAGAGTCGACGTAGTTCGGTGCACCTAAGCTAAGCTACTTATGCCTAACTCAACTAAGACACCGATCTAGACTGATTTGACTGTTTCAACAGTTTTAAGAAGAGTTATTTAATTCAAGTTGAGGATTTTATTATCCTAGGATTTCATCTAAGATGCTATATGATTCTTATCTAAATGCAAGTTGTTCCTTAGACTAATGCAGGTTAGCCTACATCCTAGTTCACTAGGCTTGTCCTAGGGAAAGATTGGGTGACTAGTGTAACTAGACCTATGGCACGGTTGCTATCTATAGCAAACGTACGTGATGAGGCTGGACTCCTAACTCTAGGACTCCCTAAAACCTAAGACTCCCTAAAACTTAAGACACGACCTGACACCAGTGTTCCTAAATTGGGCTCTAATGGTTCTTACGACGGAAACCGTGATCCAACGGTTCTGAAAGACACGAAGTAAATCGATTCAGTTCTTGAAATTAATTAATTTCATATTTCAAGGATTTTCGGTTTCTGGACATTTAAGGAATACCAATAGCTCTAGGGTTCACCAATTTCGGCCTAGAATAACATCCAAGGAAGGGAATCGTGCGCTCTTTCCTTGTGCAATTTAATACTTAGGTTATAGCATCTTATTGCCTGGCATATCTCAGGATTTCCGTAGACAGTAACCTCGGAGCCAACAACATGCTATAGCTTAGATATTCAAATTGTCAAAGATTGGTTGCAATTGTGATACGATTATGGATGCACTGGCCATTTTTCCAGGGAAATCTAAAGATCCTAAGATTTCTGTTTCAATGGATTGAGGTTCTTTTAGAAGCTTTAAATTGATTTTTAATTAATTTCGAATTTTCAATAGAATTTATCAATTTTAATCATATGAGTGATTTTACAAGTGAAACTGTTGCAAACGAACTCGAAATGAGTTGAAACTTCTACAGCAACAAGATATGATGAGATGTAGTTTACTGGAGGATGTTTGCAGATTTTTACATTAAGCTCATATTTAATTTTGATTTAACAATTAATTGACCAGATTGCAAAAATAACACAGAAACTACTAGAAATAGGAATCTAAATTCAATGAAATTTTTACAGTAACAAGATATAAGTAAAAATAGCATGTTGTGAGATTTTCATGAATTTTGGAAACTATTTACTATCAGTGTCAGATTTTTTAAGTTTCAGATCAGATTATGAATTAAGACTACATCCCCTATGAAAAAAGATCTAAATCACTTGAAAATGTTACAGCAACTAGAAATATGGAATATAAGACTACTGTAAAAATTTTGGGAATTTTATCTGTGATCTAATGTCAGTAAAAATTCCCCCAAAATCTGATAATTTTCAAAGAAAGCATAAAATAATATACCAATCAAATTCCTGAAATTCTCAAAAATTCATGGTAGAATGTATCAGTATCATATTATTTTTTCAAGAAATTTCATTAACTTTGGAATTGTTTTAGTATATATTTTATTTTTCTTCGTCAAAAAGATATTTTTGAAGAGTTTTCTATTTTTAAAACACGATTTTCGAGAAAATTATGACTCCGGAAAATGTCCCCTAACCTTGTTTTAATATGATGAACACAATAAAATTTTAAAATTCCAAAAAATAGATCATCCTGAGATGGCTATTTTTTCGAATTTCGTAATTTCTCAGCCATTATTTTAAATAAAATTCCACTCTTCACTCAAATTCTAAAAAAAATTTGATCCAATGTCCGATCCGATCCGATAGTTATTTTACTTTATTTAAGTAGAACATCGTATTAAATTTCGGGACGAAACGGATTTGAAACCCTCATGCAGATCATGATTTTTAGCTCATACATATAATATTGAATTAAATTCAATTAAATGCTTAAAAATCATGCAAAATACATGAAAAATGCGAAACAATCTTGAAAAAATCTGAGAATCGTGTACCTACCTGTAGTCGAGATCCTCGCCCAATCCAAGAGCCGAAAAATCTGAAAATCCCGCCGACGTGCAATCCGCTCCGCTTTATTCTCTTTATTTCTTTTTTTTTTGTCTTTGTATTCTTCACTGCGGATGGGGTGGAGAGAGAGAGAGAGAGAGAGAGAGAGAGAGAGAGAGAGAGAGAGAGAGAGAGAGAGAGATAGGGTGAGAGTGAGAGTGATTAAGAGAGATAGAGTGGGATGGATCGAGAGGAGGTTGAGAGATAATAACAGAGGTGGAGAGAGTAAAAAAAACGAGATAACAATACTCTGTTTTTTAGAAAAAAATGAGATCAAGAATAAAATGAGAAAATCTGAGAATGTGAGAGGGTGAGGTGGAAAAATAAAGCAAGAGAGTGATCGAGGGATTGAAATAGAGGGGGAGAGTGAACAGAGGGAGTAAGAAGGATTGAGACAACGTGAGAGACAGATAGAGCCAACGTATTCTCCCCTTATACAGATAGACGAGAGAGAGTAATAAAGAACAGAAAGAAAGTAGATAGAGTAGGATAGATGAGATATAGATGGTGAGAGAGGAAGGGAGGGTAAAACCGAGACAGAGAGATAGAGAATAAAACTTTTAAAGAAACAGAGTAAGAGGAAAAATCATAGAAACAGATGGAGAGAGTGAAACCAAATAAAACAGAGTGAGGATGAAAACCGTAGGTGAGATGGGAGTTTTTAAAAAAAAACAGAGGGTGAGATGGGAGTTAAAACAGAGGGTGAGATGGGAGTTTAGACAAAAACAGAGGGTGGGTGAGGAGGAGAGAGACAAACAGAGGGTGGGTAAGGAGGAGAGAAAGAGAGCCGATGCTCTGCTTTTCGGTTTTTTTTTTTTTTTTTAATTTCTGAGCTGCTCTTCCGGGGGGCAAAACAGAGCCACCGTATATCTTTTTCTAACAGAGAGATGAGAGATGAGAAGGTGAGATGGGAGTATGGAGAGCTCGAGAGAGAGATGACTGTGTAGAGAGAAACAGAGAGTGAGAGGAACAGAGAAATAGAGAGTTTGAGCGTGAAAAACAATATGATAATGAGAAAAACTGTAAGAAACAGAACGTATGATAGAGAGCGCGAGAAACGGCTGTGCAGAGTCCGAAAAACCGAGAGCCGATCCTTTCTTTTCTGTGAGAAATCTCAGAGCTGCTGCTCTGGTTCCTTCTTTTTCTTCTTTCTTTTTCTTTCTTTTTTCTCCGACCTCCCTTCCCCTTTACCCAGTGTAGGTTTCTCTCTTTTCTTCCTTTTCCAAATTTCCTCACTCACTTACCCTCTTAGAATAGAAAATTGATACGCTTGGAAATGGAAATAAATGAGGGCCAGCTTGGGTATCTTTCCCAAGCAACATAACACGTTTCCTTTTATTACATAATATTACCCCCTTTTAGAAAGCTTTTCCAAAATCTCAACTTTCTAATTTCCCTTAAAATATCTTTTTTCTTTTTTTTTCTTTCTACTTGTTGATATCTTTCCTTGTTTTTTCTTTTCTTTTTATAATGGAGAGTGAGATGCCGGTGGTTGTCAAACCAAGATATGCTTGCTCCATAAAATAGCATTTAAATATTATTATACTCTCTTCCATACCAACTCAGTGTTGCTATAATGATATGATGACGCTCAACATCCAAATCTAAAGCCGAGATAGAAACGAACCATGTGCTCGAGAGTATCCGAAGAAGGAACCAATTCACCATTCTAAACCTTATACGCAGATCGAGTGATGTTTATTTCACACATGGGGTGGGGCACATCCAATTATGGTCGAAATTCATCTTCTCGGAGGTGGCCCCCACGAATTCTCCCTTGATTTAAAATTGTGGGCCTTGCTTTGCTTCCGAACTCTACTTGAAATTGGACTCGAAATTTATATTGAGACATTGGTTTCGTTTATAAATTCAAAACTCATGCTTTTCATCAAAAACAATACGGGGTACACTTACTTGATCCCATTCCAGTTAAAATGTTTAATGCGGGCCCAGCCAATGAGTCCAACCTCTCTCTTGTTTAAGTTTTTGTAAACAACCCTCCTCAACACTTAGCGAAAAAATGCGAAGCACGACGGAAATGATTGAAAAGATCGGGAAAGCATAAGGGATGGACACGGGAATAGAAAACACTGAAAATGGCTGATAACAAGAACATTAACTTCCTTGTTGATTAAAGCAGAGCAAAATGGGGGTGTCTACACCTTAATTCTCCAACAACTTCAAGAGCTCAAAGAGGAGAACCGAGTTATCAAGGCCCAGCTTTCCGAGAAGTTGGGCCCGTCGTCGTCCAAAGATAAAGGGCCTATGCACCATACAACTACTTCAGCAGCACCTTCCCAGCCAGTGTTCATCCCTACCCCTGATAAAACCGAAGAAGACTTGAAAAAAGAACAGTACATCGAGGATCACAGTAAGCCTTCTCAGTCCACGGTTGATAAGACGGTTATGGAGAAATTAGAAAGTCTTACCAGGAAAGTTCAAGACATCAAGCTTTAGGACCAGGGTGGTTTCAACCCAAGTGATCTTACATTGTTTTCCGAAATCCGTCTCCCTGCCAATTTTCAAATGCCGGATTTTGATAAATATGACGGTGTGGGTTGTCCAATCACCCACTTACAGATGTTTACCATCATGTGTCAGCCTCAAGGCTTATCTCCTGAGCAAATGACCCAATTATTCCCCGTTTCACTCACTAAAGTTGCTAGGAGATGGTTCATGGTGCTAGACACAACCCGTTATAGGACATGGAAGGACATTGGCAAACAATTCATCAAGCAATTCAAGTACGATGATGGGACAGAAATCACTAGAAAGGATTTAGAGAGAACCAAGCAAGACTCGAAGGAATCTTTTCTAACCTTTGTGAAAAGATGGAGGAGACTAGCAGTGCAAATGATAGAGCTCCCTTCTGAGGAAGAGCAGGTCCAAATAATTATGAAGAATATCTCCCCCAACTCCAGTATCACATGTCTCTACAGTATTACCCGGATTTCAAACACTTCATCGTGGCAGACACCCAGATAAAGGAGGCTATGGCTCAAGGTGTATTCAACCGTAGCAACCCAAACACCAGAGATTTTAAAAAGTCCCCTCTAGCCCAAGTTAGTAACATTTCCCGGTCCAATGCTCAGTCTTCTAGATCCCAGGAACCTCTTGTGATGGACTATGCTCAAACCACTGCTCCACCTCGACCCCAATCACAACCAAGGGTAGAATTTACCCCTCTCCCCATTCCCCCTTCAGAGGTACTTAAGCAATGTCTTGCTTCAGGCCGCATAACTCTACCCGCCATTAGGACCCCCCCAATCCTCTACCTGCAAATTGGCGAGCTGACCAACACTATGAGTATCACAGGGGTCCTGGTCATCTTACTGACAATTGCATTGCCTTGAAATTTAGAATTCAGAAACTCATTGATGAGCAAGGCATTGCATTCCAGCCAAGACCCAATGTTACCCAAAACCCGCTACCTGGTCATGCCAATCCTCTTGCTGCCATTAATGCCATAACCATAGGAGATTCACAGTTTGACCCTCTCACCCTCATCTGTGCCTTAGAACCCGTTTCTGGACCTCAAATCATCTTCTGTGATGAGTCATACCTAAGAGGGTCTGTATCTCCCTTGGACCTATGAGCCACAAGTTCCTCAAGTTATTACTTATGACGAGCCGGAACTAGATGAGATCAGACATGTTACTAGGGGAGGAAGGATCTTCAAACCTGCTGAACTAAGAGTCGAAAATCCAGAGGCATTGACTCGAGGAGAAGAGAATTGAATACTACGCAGGTATCCTCAGAAATATCTCCAGAACAATTGGCTGAGGTTGTTGCTCTAACCCAGGCTGCCAGAGTCATTAGTTTCTCAGATCAGGAGCTGCCTCCTCAAGGTCGGAATCATGCTAGAGCTCTTCATGTCACCATTGTCTGTGATGGCAAGCAATTTGATTCACTCTTAGGATGTTCAAGTATGTTTTTAGAGTGTTAGGATTGATAGTTGGGGTGTTTGGAATGCCCATATTTATAGAAAAATCCAAATATGACCGTTCAGGGGCATTGTGGTAATTCCTGCAAAAATTCCCAACGCTTATAATTCAGACCGTTATAGTGTTCTCGGAATTCCGAGAATATTTCTCGGAGTTCTGGGAATACAAATAGAAATTGGAAAAAAGCTACTGGACCATTTATTGGAGCTCCGAGGAATATTCGGAGTCCCGACAATTATCTCGGAGTTCCGAGAAGCCTATGTCAAGCAGATTTTCAATTCTTGTTTTTGGGCTTCCAACATTACACCAATTTGGGATTGTTATGAGGGTTCCAAAGAGTTGGAACACCACAAAGACAATCTCTTATATATTTAGGGTGTGTGAGATTAACTTATTAATGCCTCTTAAAATCTAAATTAAGATTAGATCTTATACATTCTAACATGACTTCGATCTTCAATGCGATTCTTCAAGTCTTCATTCGTCTTGGATCTTCGATGTCTTTGGCCTTCATAATGTGGTTCAATGAGTGCTTCTTGGCCTCAATCCAAGCAATCTTGTCTTAGCACCAATGTGATCTACAACTTAGACAATCAAACACATTAGTGATCATAAATCACTTGTGTATTGGAATCATCAAAATAAGATGGGAATGTCAAGGTGGAAACCAATGGGCTTACAATCTCCCCCTTTTTGATGATGACAAGCACAAGAGATTTTCCAATAAAAGCATACATATTTTTCCTTACACTAGAATTCTCTCCCCCTTTGGCATCAATAAAAAAGATTGAGGTAAAAGAGAAACAAAGGGATAAATATTCAATTTAAAGCTCCCCTTTTTTCAAGGAAAAAGATAAACCTAGAACTCCCCCTTTTGGAAAAACAAATTCAATACAAGAGGAAAAATTTTAATTAACCAGAAAAAGATATTCAATTTAAAGAGTAAGCCTCTAATTCTCTGAAGCACATATGATAAAAATCGTATGGGGGCTTTGGGAACCCAAGCTTTCTTGGTTCCACCACAATCCCTAATCTTAGATGCACATTGGAATTGGTAATGACTATTTATTTCACAATAATGGCATCTAACATGAGGGTTAGATAAGCTAGTCCTATCATAAAATGCATGATTATGTCTATGACTAGCTTTCTTTAAGATTATGTCAATTATTTTATCACCATTTAGGAATCCATGGAGACATAATCTTAACCTTTCATTTTCATTATGAAGATGGGTTATTTGATTTAGAAAATCGTTAGTGTCATCTTCATAAGATTTGGAAGAGCTTGCCACATCTTGAAGTTTAACAATTTGGCAAGTTTTCTCATCCAAACAACCCTTAAGGGTTTTAATCTCAAGTTTAAAATTTACAATTTGTGCTTGAGATTTAGATATGGAAGAAGAAGATTCATTTTTCAAAACATCAAGTTCATTTTCTAATTTAGAAATAGATTTTTTGAGAACTTTATTTTTTGAAATTTGAGAATGCAAGGTTGTGCACAATTCATCATAAGATATTTTTTCACTATCACTACTTGATGAATTACAAGAGGGGTTAGAGTTTACCTCATCTTCATGGGTGAATGCCATGAAGCAAAGATCATCTTTTCTATCTTCCCCTTCGCTTGAACTCTTTCCCGAGGTGCCAGTAGCATCCCATCCGGCTACTAGAGCCTTGTTCTTCTTCCAATCCTTCTTTCCCTTGTATTTTGAGGAAGATGACTTGAGAAGAGGACACTCCGGTCTTTTGTGTCCCGTCTTCTTGCAATTGTAACACCTTATAACTGTAGACACCCCATTTTGACCGCTCCCTTATTAAATTTGATTGATCGAAACCTTGTCAAACCAGTGAGTTAGGGCCTCAAATTACACCCTAAGCTAGGTTAGGGTCCCCCATAGGTCCCTATAAAATTTCGTCGAAATCCGAGTTGGTTTGCCCTGCGAACAGACCGAGTCAGTGTCATAGTATAAATGCAGAAGGGGGGCAAATTATCCGCACAGGGGGGTGTCCTTTTGTAAAATAGCCGAGGTTTTGCTTTTTGTCTAATAAGACAAAGCGGGAAGAGTGCAACTAGTAGTTCGCGCGCTTTATCCAAAAGTGGAGTGCCGATATCAACAATTTTTTTTTAATATATATGCAAAAAAAACCAAAAATTCGGGATTTACTGTTCATTTCTCACGGAGAAATTCGAGAGAGAGAGTGAAGGAGGAAAACCTAAATCCCCATTTCTTTTCTTCTTCTTCGATTGCTATCTCCGGCCGGATTTTGGAGCTCCGATCCAGACTTATTCTGTCATTTCTCAGCCCCCATAATCTTTCTTCTCCAATCGTTTCTCCGGTAAGCTCCGGCCGAAACTCAGATCTAAAAAAAAAAATTTCCGGCGAACCTCACGGATTCCGGTAAGTTCGTTTTCCTTGTACGATCTATCTCCGAGAAGAGAGGATTCTCTTCATCTTCGTCAGAAGAATTTCAAGAAATCTAAGAGGGAGGAAAGGTGCAGACAGCTTCCGATCTCTTTCTCCGGCAGATCTACCGGCCGGAATCCAAGCTCCGATCATCCTATCACCTTGAATCTGTGTAAGTTTTACCAGAAATAGCATTTTTCATTTTTTTTCCTTTTATACCTCCTTCTCCGGTTGGTTTTAGCTCAGATCTGGTTGTTTCCAGCTTAATTCATTGCAAATCTGGTAACCTTGCCGGAATTTGATTATTTTTCTTCCACCTCCGTTCATTTCCCTACCAGATTCAATAGAAATCTGTTTCATCTTTCTTTTGTTTTTGTCAATCCAAACCCTCTAAGTTCTAGAAATCATTTTTTCGTTCTGATTAGGTGAAATTTTCATATAGGATTACTATTCTCTAATTTCTACAGTGATTGTATGTTCATTCTGAAATTTGACATGAAGAAAATGATTTTTGTCTATACTGGTGAACGACAAATTGGATGTTGCTACATGCTTGTATTTTTAGCATATATTTTGGATGATTTTATATGGATTCAAGAGTATTTGGTCTAATGCTTACATGATAGTGTACAAGTTCAGCCTATTTTCTGCACCATGATTCAGCCCATGGTTAGCTCCCTGTTTTGGCACAATGTGAGCCCATAGTTCAGTCATTGGCAGTACAATTCTGTCTATGATTTAACCCCAGTTTGGTGTACATTTGTGAGCTCATGGTTCAGTCACTGCTAGCGTAAAATCTGCCCTCTGTTTTGAACAGTTTCAATCTGCGAATCAGCCCCTGTTTGGTATACTTCAGCCCCTATTGTACATGTGTTCATGCACTAAGTCAACTCATGATTCAACCTTTGTTGGCACAAATTCAGCCCCTGTTGTAACCCCCTAAGTCAGCCATGTTATCCTATAAGTCATCTATTTGTCCGTTCATTGGCTTCTTTAACTGTGACCAACTCATGCATTAACAGTATGTTATATATATCTATAATCCATTGAGTACTGACCCGCAATTCTATAAATATGACTTTGATAAGATCACTCTAGCACCTGGTGAGGCTACTTCAATTGCCTTTATTTTCTTATCAAGGTGGCTGGGTTCGTCATCAACTCATGTGGTTGTGCAAGCAAGCTTAGGGGGTTTTCTTATTCGTGCTAGTAGGTTGGCCATAGAGTCCCCTTATAGAATGCAACCTCTGGTAGGCCTGAGTGTTTTGTCAGATGGGAAGATGAACAAAAATTTGTCTTTGCAATCCTTTTGATGACATCCTCTATGTTGAGGAAATAGCGGCATGGATCTCGGTTTCATCAGAAAAATCATCCAACTTTGCTCAAGCTGTTTGTAGATTGGATGTATCTCAGAATTTTGATGAACTTAATTCGTTTCGGAATGGTAAGAAGTGGTGGGATGTTAAGAGTGGTCAACTGAGTTTGCCACTAATTGGGATAAAGCCGGATAGGCAGTGGAAAGTTGAGCCTCAAAGCACTGAAACTATCTTAGAAATTAATTTCCTCTCTGGTATTGAAGGAGGATTATTATTATTATTATTTTTTTATTGTGCTTTCTGCTTGCAGTTGTGGAGTCCTTTGCGAAATATGATTGAAACCATTATAGTTCCTCTTGAGGCATAGGTGCATGGTAGGGTAGCACACAGCTCTTATAGGGGTTCGGTGCCCATTGTTCCTCGAATCTATTGTTAAATATGTTGGTAAAGACTCAATGGTTATGTCAGTCTCTCTAAGAAATGATGCTTCATTTTTTCTAAGCATGGTCAAAATTATTGAAGATGCAGAAAGTGTGAAGTTTTTCCAGGTCAGATACATGGAAGGGTTAATACTCTTCCCTGGGACTACTACACACACAACTGCTGTCTTATAGTCATATGCTTTGATAGTTTGTCCTACCAGATTCAGTGAAAATCATTAGCTAGTGACTAGTGTGAGGCTCATGCCTCATGAAATTATTTTAAGAGTTCAACATCTTTAAATACTCCAAGAGCAATCATTTGTTATGTCACATCTTGCATGCATTAGTGATAGATTCATTTCCTTCATCAATATTTTCTCTAAGGTTTAATGAAGCAGATTGATGCTAACTGGCGCACATGATAATTATTATTTTGCTCCATAAATTTAAAATTTGTACGGGATAGCATTTTCAAAAAGGTCTTTTGATTAGCTGTTAAATTCATTAAATGAAGCATACAATTGAATCCTGATTTGCATTGAAATATTTTTCAATTAGATAAGAGCATGAAGGCTATTGTTATTCTTATTGGAGTAAAGAGTGAGATAAATTCGTTTAGTTTCCAAGATTGGCTACTATCATATAAACTAGGTTTTTCGCATTTGGGCGATGAAGGCGCTAGCCCAAGCCCATCTTTAGGGGACTCGCTCAATCTAAGTAGCGCTCCCCTCTCTTGTTTAGTAGGCCTACTCAACCTTTCAGATATGCCCCTGTTACGCACTACAATTTGTATAAATTAGAATTATCATAATCTTTTGATTTCTTTTTTATATATATTCTTCTCTTGTGCTAATCTTTGAGTTAAGTTTTGAAGATGATAATAAATGGACTGCTCAGGTGAGACTCTCTTAAAGTTCATACACTTGTCTTTTATTTAAATAAATTGTTTTAGGAAAGAAGGAGATCAGATGACTACTCTATTCGATATTATCGACATGAGTACTGTCTGATCTCAAGGCGGGCTTAGAAATATTATCCTGTGTATTTGTGATATCAGATGATTACTTTAGCATCATCTGATTTCACCCCCATATTGGGGCAGTGGTACTTGTGGTTGGGCATAGAAGTGTTTAATGTTGTTTCTTGCTTTATTAGGCTATCCAGCGGCTGGTCTGGACTAATTAATGTTGTTTATCATTGTATGATTGCTATTATTACAGATTGTGCACTTTTTAGTTGTAGATCATATTTTGCTGATATTTGATTTGTTTTTATAATAATTGATTGGAATTTGTGATTATCTGGTAGCATTTTCCTCTCTCTTTGATTAGACTAGCACAGTCTTTTAGAACAGATTTCTTTAGATACTATAACCTGTGCTAGGAGATATACTCTGTCTCGTTAGGCAATCCTCCTTTGGAGGCAAGCCTCGTTTGTAGAATCCTCTCTGAGGTTGCACCTCAATTTGTTCCTCTGTTAATTAGAGACCAATTTGGTCAATTAGTTGTCTTAGCCTTGCTTTCCCCTTGAGGGCAATGATAAGGTTACTTGGAGCCCATCTTTGTGTGTTTGGGAGACCCGTCCGGTCTCATTCTCTCGTTAATCCTCTTTGTGTGCTTTTTGATTTTGGGAGAACACCCTACTCGGCTTGGCTTCATACCCCTACCCTTATGGGTATTGGGTTGCACATTTGTTACACCCTGAGGGCTAGGTAGCTGTCCGGCCCGGCTGGATGTTTTTACCTTTGCCAAATATGCACAAAGTCTCTTATTTCCTTTTAGACCCGCCCGGTCTCATTCTCTTGCTAAACCTCCTCTTTGTGCGCCGTTTGGTTTTGGAAGAACACCCTACTCGGCTTGGCTTCATACCCCTACCCTTATGGGTATTGGGTTGCACATTTGTTGCACCCTGAGGGCTAGGTAGCTGTCCGGCCCGGCTGGATGTTTTTACCTTTGCCAAATATGCATGAGGTCTCTTATTCCTTTTGCTTGTAAGCTTCTCCTTAGTCGATAGTCCATTCGCATAGGAGTCAGCCTTGATTAGAGAGTCTTTGACTCATTCATCCTTTAGATAGTGTTATTAGAGAGTCTTTGACTCATTCGCCTTTTAGGTGGCGTTATTAGAGAGTCTTTGATTCATTTGTCTTTTCAGTAGTGTTGTAGGAGAGTCTTGGATTCATTTGTCTTTCAGGTGTTGTTATTAAAGAGTTCTGACTCAATCTTTCTCTTTTAGAGAGTCTTTGACTCATTTATCCTTTAGTCGGTGTTTTTGGAGTCTTTGACTCGTGTTTCTATCTCTTAGAGAGTCTTTGACCCGTATATCCTTTAGTCGGTGTTTTTGGAGTCTTTGGCTCGTGTTTCCATCTTTTAGAGAGTCTTTGACTCGTATATCCTTTAGTTGTTGTCAGTGGAGTCTTTCACTCGTGTTTTCTCTCTTAGAGCGTCTTTGAATCGTGTTTCCGTTTCTTTCAGAGAGTCTTTGACTCATTCGTCCTTTGGTTGATTTTGCTGGAGAGTCTTTGACTCGCTTGTCCTTTAGATAGTGTTATTAGAGTCTTTGACCTAGTTATCTTTATTGATCTTGTCAGGGAGTCTTTGACTCATTCGTCCTTTGGGTGATTTTATTAGAGAGTCTTTGACTCATTCGTCCTTTTAGTAGTTTTATTAGAAAGTCTTCGACTCTTGTCTTTCTTAGCGGTGTTATTAGAGAGTCTTTGACTCATTTGTCCTTTTAGGAGTGTTATTAGAGAATCTTTGATTCGTTTACCTTTGCTTTTGATATTGTTATTTGTTTAGGGGTTTCCCTATTTGCCCTAAGGTTTAGCCCTAGGGTTTCGCTTTGTGTATTTCCCTTAAGTCTTTGACTAAAAGGGTGAAAACAATTAAAATCCAAAAACATATTAAAGCATTTAAAAATCCCAAAACATTAAATATTTTAAAACTCAAAAACATTCGAAAAATCTTAAAAAAGCCTAAAGTGTTGAGTGTTTTAGAAGTATTAGTTAGGAGAGTTCGTTTCGAACTACGTTGGCTTGATCCTCTTTCGAGGTACGTAGTGCAGCTTGGGATTTACATCCCAAGTCCAGCCAAACTTTTTTTGTAAATAAACGTTTTAAACCTTCTTCAAAAACCTTTAAAATCTTGTTTTCAAAAGATCTTCCTCTAGAGTTAGGAGTTTCTCCTAGATAGAGAGTTTTAGAGTTAGGGTTTTTCTTTTGATAGGTTGTTTGATTGTTTGTTTGCTGTGTGCTTGTTTTAGAGTTAGGGGTCTGTCCTAGAGTTATAGGAGCGTCTCCGTCCGGTCAGTCGGCGATCCACATCGCCGAGTGATGACTAGAGTAGGATACGCTAGTCCACCTTTGGTTTTCCTTAGGAAATACAGCCTAGTTACACATAGGTTGTAGGAACCACCTGCATTAGCTTAGGGCTAATCTGCATTTAGTTAGGGCATATAGGGTGTCCTAAAATCCACAATTCACTGGAAGTTAAATAATCGTACAAGAAACTTTAATAACTAGTCCGGTCTTTTAGATCGAGTCTAGGATAGAGGTCTAGGTGTCTTAGGCATCATAGCTTAGAATAGGCGCGAAGAACTACGTTGCCTTGATTCTCGTGGAGGCGGGGATACGTAGGCTTCTTTGGATGAATACCAGACCATCCGAGGACTCGGGCTAATAATTTAGAGTCTTAGGATTTGTTGTGTAGTCATTGTATGTTTTGATGTGTTTTCTTACTTTCTTGTACTGATCATGTACCTTTAGCTATAGCTTGCATGTGTTTGTACATCAGAATTTAGACACCCATTAGGTATGTCACTCATAACCTAGCTATGCTTAGGTGACACATCTTTCATTTTATTTTATGTGTGTTTATTATCTTTATTTTCAGGAAATGCATGCTTAGGTAGACGATTCCTGAGGATTGTTCCCATTTCACATGATTTTTACCCAAACTTCTTTGAAGTTAATAATAAATGGCATAAGAGACCAAGTGCTTGCACTCGGACGAATCGGGGGTGCTCTCAGACCTTCCCCATTCGTAACCAGGCACGAACCCATATATATTTCTGGTTATCCATTGCACAGAGGATTTGATTTTAGGGTTCCATGGCATATCCATGGATGGCGACTCTGAGTTTATTTCAGGTATGTCTCGGTTTCGAACCTCGGTTCTTGATCAAGACATATCTCTTTCTTTTTATATCGCCACTCGTGCTATGCTATGAGGGTGGCATCCGTTTCGAGAGTTCCTTGGTAGAGCTCTCCATTCACGTGGATGATCCAGATGGTGTTAGGGACCCGTTCCCTCTCGCCTATCTCGGGTCGGGGTCCACAATAACTCCCTCAACATCACTTTCTTCTTTTTTCTTCTTTTTATGCTTCTTTCTTCATAAGCTTTTAAATTTTCTTAAAGCTTCTTCTTCATCACTATCCGCCTCACTTGAGGATGATGAGTCCGCTTTTACCTTGGAGACCTTTAGAGCTAGAGATCGGCTTTCTTTTTCCTTCTCTTTTGGCTTCTTCTCCTCTTGTCGGCTAGTGAGGAGCATCTCATGGGTGATGAGAGATCCTACAAGCTCTTCCACGGTTAGCGTCTTGAGATCCTTTGAATCTTGTATTGCGGTGACCTTTGGATCCCAATGTGGAGGAAGTGACCTAAGCAACTTACTCACAAGCTCATCAGTAGGATAAGATTTACCAAGATTTGCTAATTCATTAGAAATTTTAGAAAATCGGTATACATTTCGGAAATACTTTCATTTTGACCCAGTCTAAACATTTCATATTTGATCTTTAACAAGTTTATTTTGGAATCCTTGACTTGTTATGTTCCCTCATGGGTAACGGCAAGAGTATCCCAAATAACCTTGGCGGAATAAAAAAGAGCTACTCGATTAAACTCCTCCGTAGATAGGGCGCAAAACAAAGAATTTATAGCTTTGTAATTTAAATTTGCATGCCTTTTCTCTACGACATTCCATTCTTCAAATGGTTTGGAAGGCAACATGTATCCATTTTCAACAATGTGCCAAAGTTCCACATCTATCGAAAGAAGATAGATGCGCATCCTTGTCTTCCAATGTCCATAGTTGGACCCATCAAAGAAGCGAGGTCTAGTTGTGGAATGGCCTTCCGGAAGTCCGGTTCCATTTGTATTATCCATTTCACAAAATAGAAAGTTGTCAAAGATCTTATGATCTTTCCTTTGTTAAAATTTTTAAAGAAAAATTTACCAAAGATTTTAAGAAAAGAAAATCTTTTAAGAGCCAAGGCTCTGATACCAAGTGAAATTCCAAGGGTGGTCCCGAAATGGCAACTATGAGGAGTGAAAATTATTAGGTTGCTAGCAAGTTTTAACCTTTTGAAAACTCAAACCTAATTTAGAAGATTAAGAGATCAACAATGAAATTCAAGCACACAAGTTAAATCTAAAGGTGCAATGCAAATAAAGAGCAAGAGTTTAAGAGAGAGTGCACTTGAGATTTAAAGTGGTTCGGTCCTCAAAACGCGAGGCCTACTCCACTCCACCAACCAAACACGTTGATGGCTTCACTATGTGATCTTCTTAACTTCGGCGAAGATCAATGCCGATTACAATTCCGATCGCCTTTAACCTTGGTGGCAATCTTCACCACGGAGAGTGGGCTTCGCTTCTCCGAACACTCGCCTAATACAATGTCTTTGAATAATAAAGAAAGAACAAAAAATCCCTCACAAGGGTTTACACACTTTGTAGAAGATGTACAAATTGAAGCCTATGATCCAAATCCTAATCTTAGAGGATGAGAGGCATAAACAAGTTTGATTCACTCTTAGGATGTTCAAGTATGTTTTTAGAGTGTTAGGATTGATAGTTGGGGTGTTTGAAATGCCCATATTTATAGAAAACCCAAATATGACCGTTCAGGGGCATTGTGGTAATTCCTGCAAAAATTCCCAACGGCTATAATTCAAACCGTTATAGTATTCTCGGAGTTCCGGGAATACAAACAGAAATTGGAAAAAAGCTACTGGACCATTTCTCGGAGCTCCGAGGAATGTGTCGGAGTTTCGAGCTCGGAGCTCCGAGAATTATCTCGGAGTTCCGAGAAGCCTTTGTGAAGCAGATTTTCAATTCTTATTTTTGGGCTTCCAACATTACACCAATTTGGGATTGTTATGAGGGTTCCAAAGAGTTGGAACACCACAAAGACAATCTCTTATATATTTAGGGTGTGTGAGATTAACTTATTAATGCCTCTTAAAATCTAAATTAAGATTGGATCTTATACATTCTAACATGACTTCGATCTTTAATGCGATTCTTCAAGTCTTCATTCGTCTTGGATCTTCGATGTCTTTGGCCTTCATAATGTGGTTCAATGAGTGCTTCTTGGCCTCAATCCAAGCAATCTTGTCTTAGCACCAATGTGATCTACAACTTAGACAATCAAACACATTAGTGATCATAAATCACTTGTGTATTGGAATCATCAAAATAAGATAGGAATGCCAAGATGGAAACCATTGGGCTTACAAAGAATTTAGTCAGGATAACTTACCTTTTATCCTTTAGTTGGATTATGCTTAGTTCCAGAATGTAAATAAAATGAATTTACAAAATGACCGAAAATAAGCGGTAGTTATCCTGATTGAGATCGTATGCTGTTTATGAGTCCCGAAATATCTCGCAACTGATTACAATCAGGTTAACTTAAATCAAATAGAAAAGACAGTACGTGAAGGAAAAGAAACTCAAGGTTTATGATCCCTCTGTTTGTCCAACATCGTGGAGCGTCAGGGCTCTCGTCTATGCCACGTTTCTCTATGGTAGGACTGAAGACAGAGTGGTGGGATAAGGAGAGGGAACGTAGCCCTATTTACAGAGAGGAGAGGGGTTTACGTTACAGGATTTAGGGCAAAAGGAGCCATAAACCCCGTAACTACCCTACATCGATTTTTGTAACATAAATACATAAAGCCGGGAAATAAATTTAAATTTACCGGTAATGCACGAGGGCTTGTCGAGAAATCGGTGGCGTAACGGCGCTGATTATACGAGGAGGCTCTTATTTTGCCGAGATTTCGGCAGAACAACGGCTCTTCTTGGATGAAGAGTCTTTAGGTTTACCGTGATTTCGATAGAAAAATAGCGCTATTTAGATAATAGGGCCTTGTGTTCTCTGAAATTCGCCAACTCAACAGCTCTGTGTAGACGAAGGGGCTTTGGGTTTGACGAAATTTCGGCAGAACAACAGCGCTATGTAGATAATAGGGCCTCGCTTTCTCCGAAATTCGGCAGCGCAACGATGCTGTGTTGACGAAGAGTCTTTGGGTTTGCCAAGATTTCAGTAGAACAACAGTGCTATTTAGATAATAGGGCCTCGCGTTCTCCGAAATTGGGCACTGCAACGGTGCTATATTGACGAAGAGACTTCGGGTTTGCCGAGATTTCGGTAGAACAACTACGCTATTATGAAAAAATAGTTTGTAGTTCTACAAACTTCAGCAGAGTAACGACGCTATTTGAAGAATGTCGCTCTGAGTCTTCAGAAATTCAGCAAAATGCAAACTCCAATGTATGAGCAACCTATGAATTTCTCTACTTTCTCTCTTCTAAAGCAAAGAAACTAGGGTTTTCTGATTCTCAAAAGGGTTTTTGAACAAAAGAACCAAAAAAAAGGGAAAACCAGAGGTTAAAAACTAACCAAAGGATTTAAAACCATATAAAATCTGATTTTTACTCTTACCCCGCTATTTATAGGGTTCAGACAAGGAATTTCGCAGGGTGCGAATTTGGAAAAATCTAAATTTGCACCCTGCGAATTTGGCTGACACTGTATCAGTGTCAGGTCGGAAAGGGTTGAAAAATGTGATTTTTCGTCTCTTGGCTTCGAAAAACGTATTTTTTGTCTCTTTTGACGGGTTTTGGGGAAGTTTCGGTGGACCGTAACTCCTCCGTTTGGACTCCAAATCGCACACAATCAAATCCGTTGGATTCCTCGTTCAGAGGAGATTCTAATGAACCTAATATCGGTGGTTTTCAGAACACAAAGTATTTTTTGGGTAAACACGTTTGTTTGCCCCAAAGTTAACTTCTCAGTTGAAAGGCCGTGTGTAAACAAACTTTTTGGCCGTGCCGTGAAAGGCGGGATACCATGTAAAGACGTACTTTTATTTCACCTATGGGTAAAGTTCATTTTTTTGGAAAATTATCCTAGTTTCATAACCTAGAGAGAGATTGAGAGAAATACAACAAGTGCTTTGGGACTCATCAAGAGACTCTTCCTCGCGACAACCTATCATTAGTTCCACCTTGAAAAAATTGGGTGTTTGCACTCATGCCTGGGTTAATCTGGTCTCTTGGCTTGATTTGGCATTTTTGTAGAATTTAATTGAAAGAACTCATATTTTTATCCTTTATTTGGATTAGACTTAATTCCAGAAAGTAAATAAAATGAATTTACAAGAAAGGAAAATAAGTGATTGTTATCCTAATCAAAGTCGTATGCTGTAAAATAAGTCCCGAAATATCTCGCAGCTGACCTCAATTAGGTTAACTAAATCAAACGGAAGAGACAATACACAAGGGAAGGGAAACTCTAGGTTTATCATTCCGTTCGTTTGTCCAACACCGTGGAGCACAACGGCTCTTGTCTTTGTCTCTTTTATCTATGATAAGACTGGAGACAGAGTCGTGGGATAAGGAGAGGGAACGTAGCCCTATTTACAAAGAAAGGTAAGGGATTTACGTTACAGGACCTGAGGCAAAAGGAGCCTAGGATCCTGTAACTACCATGTACCTGGTTTTATAACAGAAGTAAAGAAAGCTGGGAAATAAATGTAAATTTACCATAGGAGAGAAGACGCTTGCCGAAAAGTCGGCAGCGTAACGACGTTATTTGGACAAAGAGGCTTCGAGGTTGTTGAGATTTTGTCAGAAGAACGACACTATCTGGATGAAAAGACCTTGGGCTTTGTCGAGATTTCGGCAGAACAACGGCGTTATCTGGACGAGGAGGCTTTGAGTATGTCGAGATTTTGGCAGAACAACGGTGCTATTATTGAGAAATAGACCAAAGTTCTCCGAAATTCGGCTAAACAATGACGCTATTTGTAGGATGTCACTTCAAGTATTCAGAAATTCGGCAGAATGCCGATGCTCAGTGTGAGCTACCTCAGGATTTCTCTACTCTCTCTTCTAAAGTAAAGGAACTAGGGTTTTCTTGGAATTCAGAAAGGAACTGAAAACTAGAAGAAAATCACTCTGAGAGAAGTTAAAAATCTAAAAACCAGAAGGTTAAAATCTTGATTTTTAGTCTTACCCCCCTCCCCCATTTATAGGGGTTCGGGCCAAATTTTTGCAAAGTGTGAAAATTTTCGCACTCTACGAAATTGGAAAAATCCAATTTTGCATAGCGCGAAATTGGACCTGACACTGACATGTCACATGTCACATGTCAGGTCGGAAATATTTCGAAAAATCTAATTTTTCATCTTTTTGTCTCGAAAATGTGATTTTTTGTCTCTTTTGACGGGTTTTTGAGGAGTTTCGGCGGACCATAACTCCTCTGTTGGGACTCCGAATTGCACGCGGTCAGATTCGTTGAATTTCTCGTTCCAAAAAGATTTCAAAGAACCTAATATCGGTGGTTTTCGGAACACAAAGTGTTTTTGGGTAAAAACGAACATTTTTCACCCAAAGTTAACTTCTTGGTTGCAATGCCGTGTGAGGACGGGCTTTTTTTATTGTGCCATGAAAAGCAGGTCCGTGTAAAAGACGGGCTTTTGTTGTACCTCTGGGGTAAACTCATTTTTGAGAAATTCTCCTAGTTTCATAACCTAGAGAGAGATTAAGAGAAAGAGAACAGGTGCTCTGTGACTCGTCAGGAGACTCTTTCTCGTGACAACCTATCATTAGTTCCACCTTGACAAAATTGGGTGTCTGCGGTTATAAAATGGGGTGAAAGTATCATCGCCCAGTTTTAAATTATGTAACTTATTTCTACCTGGCAAATGACCAATCTAGCCATAAACAAATATACCCGAAAAGGAAGCCCTAAATTAGTAAATCTCACTGTTGCTATTCTCGTAACCCCAAATTGAAAATCTTCTCTGAGTTCTCTCTGCCTCTGAGGTTAGGCAATAGCGATAAGCACTCCAATCTTCTCAAGTGTTAATCTCCCTCTCCATGTTCGTACAGCACCAAGGTCCTTTCCTTTCTTTTGATTGTATTTTTTCTTCTGAAAATTCTCAAAAAAATGTGATTTTTTTCTGAAAATCTCAAAAAATGGTAAAGTTGGCTAATTTCTCAAAAAGGGGTGAAACGCATCCCCATGAGTGTTTTAGGACTAAAATGCCCTTATGTTGCCTTTCCCTCCAAGAAAGTAAGCAACAAATCCCATTGCATTTCACCTACCAATTTGATTTTTTTACCTTCTTCCTCCCACGCCAAAATCAAACTCCACTGGCTGTTGTAAAAATCCCAAACGAAATTCCATTGCAGAGAGGTGAAACTCCCCTCTCCTAAAATGTAGATTTTATTGGATCTTTTCTTTGGCTATCAAACCTAAGCTTCTCAAGTAGGTCCATTATGATACATTTGCATACATTTAACATGTTCCTTACACTGCTATGGTGTATTGTCATCATCTTGTTTACTTATTAAGGATTTGTTATGGTTGTGTTAGGCATTTGTTATTGTCATCATCCTCTTTCCAATGCTGTGGTGTATTGTCATAATCTCTCTATCTCTCTATTGCCCTTTATGTTTCTATTTAGAGTAAACCAGGATGAAACTCATGTCTATACAATTACAACCACTATAAAAAGTGAGAATGACTATATTTATTGGAATTTAAACACTAGGAACCACTATTTACCAGTCTTTAGTGGTTCCAAGGTATAAATAGTGGTTCCAAGGTATAAATAGTGGTTCACACAATCTAATATTACTTCAGTGGATGTCAAAGTTGCAATGAATGTATGAACAATGGGTTAAATAGTTGTCTAAACAGTCAGATCTTATCGTGGTTCATAGTTTAGATGGCCTAATGCTTGTTCCGTTCCGAGATTTTAAATTGTGAGATTGAAATAGTTATGCAGTCAAAACCACTCTAAAAAGTGAGAATGACTGTATTATTCGATTTTAAACACTCGGAACCACTAATTAGGCCTATGAACCACTATTTACCAGTATTTAGTGGTTCCGAGGTATAAATAGTGGTTCCAAGGTAGAAATAGTGGTTCCAAGGTAGAAATATTGCTTCACACAATCTAATATTACTTCAGTGGATGTCAAAGTTGCAATGAATGTATGAACAATGGGTTAAATAGTTGTCTAAACAGTCAGATCTTATCGTGGTTCATAGTTTAGATAGCCTGATACTTGTTCCTTTCCAAGAATTTAAATTGTGAGATTGAAATATTTATACAGTCAAAACTACTATAAAAGTGAGAATGACTGTATTTATTGGATTTTAAACACTCGGAATCACTAATTAGATAATTAGACCTAGGAACCACTAATTATACCTAGGAACCACTAATTATACTTAGGAACCACTATTTACCAGTATTTAGTAGTTCCAAGGTCTAAATAGTGGTTCCAAGGTATAAACATTGGTTCACACAATATAATATTACTTCAGTGAATGTCAAAGTTGCAATGAATGTATGAACAATGGGTTAAATAGTTGTCTAAACAGTCAGATCTTATTGTGGTTCATAGTTTAGATGGCCTAATACTTGTTCCGTTTCGAGAGTTTAAATTCCAATAAAATTGAAATAGTTATGGAGTCAAAACCACTATAAAAAGTGAGAATGACTGTATTTATTGGATTTTAAACACTCAGAACCACTAATTAGACCTAGGAACCACTAATTATACCTAGGAACCACTATTTACCAGTATTTAGTGGTTCTAAGGTATAAATAGTGGTTCCAAGGTAGAAATATTGCTTCAGACAATCTAATATTACTTCAGTGGATGTCAAAGTTGCAATGAATGTATGAACAATGGGTTAATTAGTTGTCTAAATAGTCAGATCTTTTCGTGGTTCATAGTTTGGATGGCCTAATACTTGTTCCGTTTAGAGAGTTTAAATTCCAATAAAATTGAAATAGTTATGCAGTCAAAACCACTATAAAAAGTGAGAATGACTGTATTTATTGGATTTTAAACACTCGAAACCACTAATTATACCTCGGAACCACTAATTTTACCTAGGAACAACTATTTACCTGTATGTAGTGGTTCCAAGGTATAAATAGTAGTTCCATAGTAGAAATATTGCTTCACACAATCTAATAGTATTTCATTGCGCCTCAGATGTTATGGTGGTTCACAGTTTAGATGTCCTAATAGTGGTTCTTTGATCTTACATGTAGATTGTTTCGAAGATGGTAGAAAGAAGGGCTTCTTTTATCTTACACGTTGATGGGTACTTGAAGGATGAAGTATCATTCCAATATGTTGGTGGGACGAAGATGTGTCTAATTGTAAATCGCAAAATTAAATTTTCGGAATTGCAGTCTCTTATTCACCAGAAAATTGGGACCATAGGAATCGACGTGTCATTATCTATAAAATGTTGATATGTCGTGGATCCATATCAAATCTTGTTATATGACATTGGAGATGATGATGACCTACATATGGTGATGATGCTTTTTGAGAATGATGTCTATAATTCTATGAGCCTGTACATAGATAAAGAGTACAGAGGTGGAGGAATTACTTCTCAGAACCCTACAAATATTGGTGTACCGTATTCTAGAGCGATTACACCCATCCAGATGTAAAATATTAAACAAACTGGGGTTTTTTGCATCCATTATTGAAATTCTAATTCCATTATTATAACTCACTAGTGGTCAGAAATGAAGTGGATATGAATGAACATTATGAAGATGCTATTCTGTATGGAAATATTGGTGTACCTTCTTCTACTCCAATGGCAGCGTCCTTGAGCCCCAGAAATAATTTAGTCCCTGCAGTCTCTGCAACACCTACTCGACCTGAAGTTGCTCCTGGAAAACGAAGAAGATACGGTGAAGGACATACTACCCATAGGTAAACTAGAGACGGATTCGTAGGGGAATTGTTACCATCATTGATGTAAATGTCATTCCAGTATTGTAAGTGTAATGATGATCGGTTGCGCAGATTTCAGTGGACTTGAATGAAGATTGTGAAGATCCTAACCGTAATGACACAGAGTACGGCACATCTCAACATACGACCACTGCAATGAAATGTATTACTTTCCTTTATTTGAAACTTCTATGTTTGTCACATAAAATATTTTAACTTATTAGTTCCATCATGCAGGTACGATGCAGATTTCAGTAGGGGTTTCTTCCATAACGATAGTCGTGTTAATGATGCTATTGACTTTGTTGAGGATGATGAGGTCTTTGGGGAGGACCTTAGTGACGACTTTGGTGAAGACGTTGGTGAGGACTTTGGTGAAGACGATGAGGACGAAGGTGAGGAAGAGGATGACGTACATAACATTGTGGCCGATCCATTCGGCATTGCCTTTGCAAGGGACCCAATAGAAATGGATGAAATGGTTGTTAATGAATTAATTGAGGAGAATATAGGAGTTGAGGAGTTGAAGGTCGGGGGAATCTTCCCAAATTTGAAGGTCTTTAAGAGGATAGTTAGAGAGTATGCATTTGGACGGAAGTTTGCATTTGTCCCAATTGAGACAAAACCTACAAAGTATGTTGTTAAATGCAAGGATCCCTTTTAGAATCACTGGGACAAAGTACTTGGATTATGTGAAGGTGAAAATGTTTGTGGCAGAGCACACATGCTCAAGTACTTTGAGCGGTAATGATCATCCTCTTGTCACTGCAGCATGGGTAGCTGAAACCTGCCTAGGGTTATTTCCCTGTCCAGAAGACGAAAAGCAATTAGACCGTTGGACCTAATTGATGGGACACACTTGCAAGGGAAGTATAAAGGAATTTTACTAGCCGCAACTGCACTAGATGGTAGTGGTGGGTTATTTCCGTTAGCATTTGCAGTGGTTGAGAGCGAGTCGTATGCAAGTTGGCTATGGTTCCTGTGTTTATTTCAGGAGAAGGTTATGTCAGCAGATAAGAAGAACAAGGACTTTACAATTAGCTCCGATCGGATGAAGGGTATACCTAGAGCGATATCTAAAATATTACCTGGTGCATACCACAGCTACTGTATTCGTCACCTGAAGGCAAATTTTTATGCAATCTTTAAGAATGTAGTGCTTCGTAAACTTTTCTTGAAAGCCTCATATTCCCTATGGGAGAGTGACTTTAAGGAGGCGATGGAATGTATTAATGTAAAGAATGCAAAAGTGGAGAAATGGATATCTGAGATTCCTAAAGAAAACTGGGCCAACACATATTTTAAAGGGGCTAGGTGGAATGTGCTGACAACGAATGCAGCTGAGTGCTTCAACAACGTACTAAAGGGCGCAAGGGAGTTGCCGATTGCTTCGCTCATTGATCATTGTAGTCGGAAAGTACAAGACTTTTTTCAGGTCCGTCAGAAAGAGGGGGCTAAATGGCAAACGCGTTTGACTCGCAAGGCAGAAAAGTTGTTACCAAAGTCATGTGAGTATGGCAGTAAGTATACACGATACGCGTGTAGTTTCACTGAATATGAAGTAAAGTCGTTAACTAATTCTGATCGGGTGGATTTAGTAAAGAGAACATGTACTTGTGGTCTTTTTCAAACGATTGGATTACCGTGTGCGCATGCCATAGCAGCCATGGGAATGAACAATTTGGACCGATATGATTACTGCCAGGAATGGTATTTGGCCTCAAAGTATCGGAGTACATATCAGGAGGTGGTTCATCCTACTCTAGATCGAACACAATGGGCGACGCCTTCCCACGATATGGCAAAAGTATTGCCACCACGAGTAAAAAAACAGCCTGGACGACCGAAAAAAGTACAAATACAAAGAGGGCTGCAAACTGAAGAACATAACAACTGTAAAACATGTGGGGAACCTGGACATAATAAAAGAACGTGCAAAAATACACCCATTGTAAATCGTCAATTAAATATGACTCCTATCGGTCCTGCGGATCCTACACATGACAGGTACGTGATATATATGTGTGGAATTAGTAGTGAGTAGGGACTTTCCATTATACATCCATTATTTAATTGATCGGTGCCATCTTTTTTGTAGGTCCGGCATGTCATTCCCACCTCCATTCTTTTGTTAGGGATGAATATGGATTTGTTGGGTTTTCGTGCACAAAATTTTGCCGGATATGTCCACCAGTCAATTGTATTTATCAGGTAGTTTGTTCTATGAATTTTTTTGTACCAAGGGAACTTTTTTGTTTATTTTGGTAGAAAAAGCTTCTCAATGTCTTTGATGCTACTCAATTGTCTTTGGTCCTACTTAGAAATAGAATTGTGATACCATTTCCAAAGGAACAAATGACCAAAAGTTTAAAACAATACATTAATAACAAAAAGGGATCTGCATGCCAATTGCCAACTAATAAAAGGACAACACCAAAAGGGAGAGAGTTTTGTCTTAAAACAGAACAAAAAGAGCAAAAGATGTCTCCATCTACTCCTCCTCCTCTTCAAAATTGTCGTCATCGTTGCGCCTTAATTCACTGACTTCATTCTGAAGGGACCTTTGCATCAAGTGCGGCGATCTGCTGATCCTGCTCTGTCATGCGAGTGAGCACAACATTGTGCTGAATGGCCAGAAGGTTACAGACAGCCAACATTTGTTCGCTGAAGAACTCCTGAGTCAGACCCTGTCCTTCATTCGAGGGAGCAGCGGGAGCTTGTCGAACGGGCTCGGCTACTTCGAGGCCCATTTTCTTCAATGACAAGCCATCAAACAGATGGGATGGATCCTAAGTTAATTCCTGGTCAACGGGTACTTTAAAGTGTTCAGAAATTTGGGTTAAGATCATTCCAAAGGGTCCTAAACTCTCCCGACTCTCGGAAACAGTTGTATGACCTCCTTCTAACAAATATTATTGGTCTGTAGGGTCCATGGAAATACATTTACATTAAAGGAACAACAATTAAATACTAACAATTGCCTGGAACCACAGTGCTTTCAAGGGAACATGTAAACAATATTGGTTTCAGATACTTGGAACCACAGTTACAGTCAGTGAAACCACTAATAAACTAATTACTGGTATTAGTGGTTCCAGGAGTTCTAGACTCTTCAAAATGTAAAAGTTATGGTTTCAACGGCCTTTGAACCACAGTTACATGCCTTTAAACCACTTGAAATATGCAAGAGGGGGGGGGGTGAATTGATTTTAACAATAATTTATACCTTTTTAAATTTAAGTATTGAACCTAATTTGATTTTTCTTTTTCTTGATTAGATTTTGGTTAGTTCAACTAAGATCAAATCAAAAGGAAATACCAAACCAAAATAAGAATGAAAGTGCAAGACAAGGAAGAAACACACCGATGTATAGTGGTTCGGGCAAAGCCCTACTCCACTCTTCTTAAGATCGTCCTTAAGGATTTCCACTATGTGAGACCTCCACGATACCCGACTCCGAGGCGATTACACTTCCAAGGGGTATTAAATGAGGATGCCATTGACACCTTTACACCGACTCTCTTTCTTCGCCGAGTTCTAAGCGATACTCCCTAGGGTATTAAAATAGGATGCCCTAGCCACCTTTACAATGAATGAAAGATGAATTGCTTGTCTTCTCTTGAAAGCTTGATGCACGATGTAGTCCCCTTAAGTGATCTCCACAATAGGTTGCAAGTGAAAACCCTAAATCCAAACTCAAAAGATTTGCAAGTTGCAAGGCAAGTTTGGTGGAGAAGAAAAACAAATTCTCAAGCTAAAGGGGTTTGCAAGTTCTTTGAGGCTTAAGGATGTTTTTCAAAATATTCAAGAGAGGAAGATAATCCTCTTGAATGAGTATTTATAGCCCTTAGAAAAGATATGACCGTTTGGGGGTGTAAATATCAAAAACCAAATTTTAATTCAAAAACCAACGGCTCTTTTTTGTGCTGTCGCGACGTTCTCAGAGTTCCGAGAACCATTCTCGGAGTTCCGAGAGAACGGCCAGAATATGAAAAATAGTACTGGACCATTTCTCGGAGTTCCGAGAGAATGGCCAGAAGTTGTAAAATACTACTGGATCATTTCTCGGAGTTCCGAGGGAACTCTCGAAGTTCAGAGCTCGGAGCTCCGAGAAAAATCTCGGAGTTCCGAGAAAAATCTCGGAGTTCCGAGAAGCCTAAAATCAGCATGACTTTTCTGTTTTTGTTGCTATTTGATTTTGGGCTTTTGGAACTCAATTCCTATGATAATTTGGAATGTTTATGAGGGTCCCAACATGTTGGTCCACCACATAACCATTCACTTAGCCATTTAAGTTCTTAAGTTGTTTTGAAAACTATTTTGAAAACCTTGCCTTGACTTAGAAATCTAAAGAGAAAAAGATGTACAATGAAATATAGGTAATCCTCAACTTCTCTTTAAACTTGGTTTTCAATTGGTCTTCCATTTTGTGTATGCTTGCTTGAGAGATAATGTGAGCTCCACTTAGCTCCTTTGACTCTTGCGTGGTACATCTTCAAGCATGACCATGTGGTGTGTTGGTTCCTTCAATGATCAACCTATCTTAACACAACACTTCAAGGCAAATTGATTAGTATTCAAGAACATAATCAATTATTGTTTAGAATCATCAAAACAAGATCGGAGAGTAGACCCTTGGGCTTACAATCTCTCCCTTTTTTATGATGACAAACAAAATTGATTATGAGGTGTGTGTGGAGTGACATAATAGGCAAGTGAATGTAGGAACTCTCCCTCAATATATGCACAATGATAAATGATAACAAGTAAAAGCATATAGTGCATATAGGCAAGTGAATAAATAATCAATTTCAAACTTCTCCCCCTTTTGTCATCAACAGAAAGGGCGAACTAAAATGTATAGCAAATAGGAGTGAATGAAGATTGAGTTAGGTACTCCCCCTAAATCAATGCTTATGGTATAAAATATATAGCCAAGTAATGCACATATACCTGTTCATGATCGAGATGTTGACATACTTGTCAAATTGTTAGGTATTTTAATTAAGGTGAAGGTATCTCTCCATCTTAGAGAACTAAGAAGGCTAAGAGTACCAATTGAGTGATTTTTAAGATTAATGTTTGACATCTCATTCATGCATATACTACCAAACAGGGATGATATATATATATATATATATATACTTTATAGATAAGCTGGTGAAAGGCACAAAGTATTTATCTGGCAATTTTTTTGACTTGATCCGCACTCCAAATGTTCAAGGCACTTCGGATATAACATATTCTATCATCACTAAGGGGTTTTGTAAAGATATCAGCCAATTGTTCCTCAGTGTTGATATATTTTAAGCAAATATTCCCTTTTTGTGAGTGATCTCTAATGAAGTGGTGCCTAATCTCAATATGTTTGGTTCTAGAGTGTTGTATGGGGTTCTTTGTCAAATTTATAGCACTAGTATTGTCACATTGGATGAGAATATTTTCCATTTTAATTTCATAGTCCATCAATGTGCTTTTCATTCATAGGACTTGTGCACAACAAGCTCCAGCTGCCACATATTCTGCTTCTGTTGTGGATAGAGCTACTAAATTTTATTTCTTGTTAAACCATGAAACAAGTGATTTGCCCAAGAATTGACAAGTCCCACTAGTGCTTTTCCTATCCACTCTACATCCAGCAAGGTCTGCATCTGAATATCCAATGAGAGTGAAGGCAGTAGATCTTTCATACCATAGTCTCAGACTTTGGGTTCCTCTTAATTACTTGAAGATCTTCTTGACTGCAGATAGGTGAGACTCCTTTGGATCCGATTGAAATCGAGCACAGAGACAGACAGTAAATATAATATCTGGTCTGCTGGCTGTCAAATAGAGTAGGCTACCTATCATACCCCTATACATCTTTTGGTCCACAGATTTGCCAAATTCATCATTTTCTAGCTTAGCAGTTGTACTCATGGGAATTCTTGATGTCTTACTGCTATCCATACCATACTTCTTTAATAACTCATTTGTATATTTTTCTTGATTTATAAATATCCCATTTTGGTATTATTTGATTTGGAGTCGTAAGAAGTAGGTTAACTCACCCATCATGCTCATTTCAAATTTATTTTTCATTAGAGTTGCAAATTCATCACACATTTTTTTATTAGTCGAGCCACAGATGGTGTCATCTACATAAATCTGGACAAGGAGGATATCTTGATTTTCTCTTTTGATAAATAATGTTTTATCCACTTTTCCCATCTCAAAACCTTTTTCCACTAGGAATGTGCAAAGCCTCTCATACCAAGCTCTAGGAGCTTGCTTCAACCCATATAGAGATTTATCAAGCTTGAAGACATGATTTGGATGTTTGTAGTCTTCAAAACCTGGAGGTTGCTCAACATACACTTCCTCTTGGATATAGCCATTTAGGAAGGCACTTTTGACATCCATTTGATATAGTTTAAATCATTTATGAGTTGCATATGCCAAGAGTATCCTAATAGCTTCCATACGGGCAACAGGAGTAAATGTCTCATCATAGTCTATTCCTTCCTCCTGATTGTACCCTTGGGCTACAAGCCTAGCTTTATTTTTAGTGATAATTCCATTTGCATCCATTTTGTTTCTATACACCCATCTTGTGCCAATGACTGGATGATCACTAGGCCTAGGCACTAGCCTCCACACCTTGCTCCTTTCGAATTGACTCAATTCTTCTTGCATAGCCATCAACCAATATTCATCCTTTTCGGCTTCCTTGATGGACTTAGGTTCTAATTTGGATAGGAACGCCAAGTTGTTACTCACACTTCGATAGTATGATCTAGTTCTTACCGGCGATGTGGCATCACCTAAGATTTGGGATTCAGGATGATCTACCAATATTCTCCTATCCCTAGGTAATGAGTCATCATCTACACTCTCAACTTCCTCACTAGGTAATGTATTATTTGTAGATGCATGGGGAGGAGCATTTGTCTTAGGTAAGAGGTGTTCAATAGGTTCATCCTCATCATGTGGCATTTCTTGAGGTGTTGGCTCTCTTTCATCAAATGTAACATGCATGGATTCTTCTACAACTAGGGTTCTTCTATTAAATACTCTATATGCCTTGCTATGTGTAGAATACCTGCTATGTGTAGAATACCCTAAGAATATGCCATCATCCGACTTCTTATCAAATTTGTGTAAGTTATCTTTAATGTTCAAGATGTAGCATTTACAACTAAACACTCTAAAGTAGCTTATATTTGGTTTCAAGTTTTTCCAAAGCTCATAAGGTGTTTTCTTTGAAATTGGCCTCATATATACCCTATTTATGATATAGCAAGCGGTGCTAACCGCCTCCGCCCAAAAGTATCTAGGGAGATCATTCTCATGTAACATGGTTCTAGCCATTTCTTGGAGGGTTTGGTTCTTTCTTTCTACAACCCCATTTTGTTGAGGTGTCCTAGGTGCCAAAAAGTTGTGTTTGATGCCATGTTCATTACAATAACTGTCAAAGTGTATATTTTCAAATTTCGTTCCATAGTCACTCCTAATGTAAGATATGGCAATACCTTTCTCATTTTGGACTTGATTATACAACTTAAGAAAATTTTCATAGGTTTCATCTTTATGTGCTAAAAATATGACCCATGTAAATCGTGAGTAGTTATCCACAACGACAAACACGTACCTCTTTCCACCTAGGCTACTTGTCTTCATTGGTCCAAAAAGATCTATATGAACTAGTTACAAGGGGTAAGTGGTTGAGATCATATTTTTAGGGGCAAATGAGCTCTTCAATTATTTGCCTAATTGACAAGTTCTACAAATGTGATCTTTGGTGTACTTGAACTTAGGCAATCCTTTAACAATGTCTTTTGAGGAGTGGGTTGAAATGAGATCCATTCCAGCATGACCCAACCTCCTATGCCATAACCAAGAATCTTCACTAATGGCACTAATACAAGTTACATTTTGGAGTCTAAGATCATCTAGCCCAATGGTGTAAATGTTATTGTCTCTAGAACCTATGAATTGCACTTTTTCATCTATCTTATTCTTAACAATGCATTTATCGGGATTGAAGACTACTTCAAAATCATTGTCACACAATTTACTAATGCTAATAAGATTATGAGATAAGCCATCAACGTAAAGTACATCATGTATGGGAGAGGTAGAGTTACCTATGGTGCCTTCTCCTTTAACTTTTCCTTTCTTATCATCTCCAAAGGTAACATCTCCACCATCCTTGAGCGATAGGGATGCAAATTGAGTGAGGTCTCCGGTCATATGTCTAGAGCATCCACTATCAAGGTACCGTGTGTTCTTCTTGTTATGGCTTTTAAGGCATACCTACATATGAATAGGCAAGTGAGATCCATTTGGTACCCAAATCTTCCTAATCTTGCTAAATTCATTTATTTTTACTTTAGCGTTCAATTTGATTTTATCTTGTTTAGCATACATGCAAGCAACCCTATAATGTCCTTCTAGACCACAATAAAAGCAAGTTTTAGCACCACTAGAAGAAGCCTTTACAAATTTATTTTTATAGTTTGACATTGTAGTATTCCATTTATATCCAAGTCCACTTTTATCATGTGATAATCTTTGAATATTAACAAGCCTATCCAATTTTAGTGAACCATGTTCAAATTTTTCAAAGAGTTTCTTTAACTCATCATATTTATGAGATAGTTTACTATTTTCATGCTTTAGTTTATTGTTTTCAATAGATAGTTCTTGTCGATTTTCATTTAAAATCTTGATGGTAGCATTTAAATCATGAATTTCAACTTTATATTTTTCATTTTCATCATCTAAAAACTCATGATCTTTCTTTAACCAACCAAATTCTTTTGTCATGTTAGAAAGAGAATTTTCAAGTGATGTATTTTTATCAAGTTCAATTTCAAGTTCATCATGTGCACTTTGCAAGGAATCAAGAACTTCTTTTAAAATAATGACATCATTTAAAGTACTTACCTCTTGATTGTCATTTGTTGAGGCCATGAAGCAAACATTTTTTGCTATCAATCAATATTCTCCATCATTTGGTTCACCTTCACTTTCATTGTCCTCATCTCATGTGGCGATCATTCCTTTCTTGCCTTCTCTTCTCTTGAAACGATTGTTTGAAGTAGGCTCATTGTTGAGTGGACAATCCGGGCGAATGTGTTCAAGTTTCTTGCATCCATAGCATCGGGGTTGAGATGATCCGTCACCAAGCTCTTCTTTCTTCTTGAATGGAGGATTGGCCCTTCTATTTCTTATGCCTCTCATATTCCTTTGCAAGAACTTGATCATTCTTGTTAGGAAAGCTACTTCATCTTCCATGTCTCCATTTGCCTCTTCATCATCACCTAAATTGCAAGCAAAAGCAACACCTTTTCCTTTTTCAATTTTATTTTCGATTTTAGGTGCTTTTGTTTTGAAAATCATCTCATGGGTTATTAAGGACCCTATTAGTTCATCTAGGTTTAATGTGTTCATGTGCTTGGCTTCGGTGATTGCGGAAGTTTTGGATTCCCATGATAAAGGTAGGATCTAAGGATTTTGGTCACTAAATCTCTATTTAAAAATTATTTTCCAAGTCCCCTTAGTCCATTTACTAGGTTAGTGAATCTAGTGTATATGTCGGCAATAGTTTCATCGGGTGTCATTTGAAAAAGTTCATATTGCCTAAATAGATGATTCATTTTAGATTCCTTAACTTGGTTGGTTCCCTCATGGGTAACTTCTAAGGTGTCCTAAATTTCCTTAGCCGAATTCAAGTTTGAAACTCTATTGAATTCTCCTGGTGACAAAGCACAAATTAAAGAATTCATGGCTTTGGCATTCTAGTTTGAGGCTTGTTGTTCGGCTTCGGTCCATTCATTTAGATTTCTAATGGGCAACGTATATCCATTATGAATAGCTCTCCACATTTGGTAATCTTGGGTTAAAAAGATTTTCATTTTGGTTTTCCAAAATCTATAATTTGTTCCATCAAAATAAGATGGTCTAGTGTTTGAGTATCCTTCATGGTGTTGAGGGTAGTTTGCCATTTTTAGAATATTTTCTCTAGACCGGTTAGGATTTTAAACAAAGTAGAGACGAGGCTCTGATACCAATTGAAATATGCAAGAGGGGGGTGAATTGATTTTAACAATAATTTATACCTTTTTAAATTTAAGTATTGAACCTAATTTGATTTTTCTTTTCTTGATTAGATTTTAGTTAGTTCAACTAAGATCAAATCAAAAGGAAATACCAAACCAAAATAAGAATGAAAGTGCAAGACAAGGAAGGAACACACCGATGTATAGTGGTTCGAGCAAAGCCCTACTCCACTCTTCTTAAAATCGTCCTTAAGGATTTCCACTATGTGAGACCTCCACGATGCCCGGCTCCGAGGCGATTACACTTCCAAGGGGTATTAAATGAGGATGCCCTTGACACCTTTACACCGACTCTCCTTCTTCGCCGAGTTCTAAGCGATACTCCCTAGGGTATTAAAATAGGATGCCCTAGCCACCTTTACAATGATTGAAAGATGAATTGCTTGGCTTCTCTTGAAAGCTTGATGCACGATGTAGTCCCCTTAAGTGATCTCCACAATAGGTTGCAAGTGAAAACCCTAAATCCAAACTCAAAAGATTTGCAAGTTGCAAGGCAAGTTTGGTGGAGAAGAAAAACAAATTCTCAAGCTAAAGGGGTTTGCAAGTTCTTTGAGGCTTAAGGATATTTTTCAAAAAATTCAAGAGAGGAAGATAATCCTCTTGAATGAGTATTTATAGCCCTTAAAAAGATATGACCGTTTGGGGGTGTAAATATCAAAAACCAAATTTTAATTAAAAAACCAACGGCTATTTTCTGTGCTGTCGCGACGTTCTCGGAGTTCTGAGAACCATTCTCGGAGTTCCAAGAGAACGGCCAGAATATGAAAAATACTACTGGACCATTTCTCGGAATTCCGAGAGAATGGCCAGAAGTTGTAAAATAATACTGGACCATTTCTCGGAGTTCCGAGCTCGAAGCTCCGAGAAAAATCTCGGAATTCCGAGAAGCCTAAAATCAGCATGACTTTTCTGTTTTTGTTGCTATTTAATTTTGGGCTTTTGGAACTCAATTCCTATGATAATTTGGAATGTTTATGAGGATCCCAACATGTTGGTCCACCACATAACCATTCACTTAGCCATTTAAGTTCTTAAGTTGTTTTGAAAACTATTTTGAAAACCTTACCTTGACTTAGAAATCTAAAGAGAAAAAGATGTACAATGAAATCTAGGTAATCCTCAACTTCTCTTTAGCCTTGGTTTTCAATTGGTCTTCTATTTTGTGTATGCTTGCATGAGAGATAATGTGAGCTCCACTTAGCTCCTTTGACTCTTGTGTGGTACATCTTCGAGCATAACCATGTGGTGTGTTGGTTCCTTCAATGATCAACCTATCTTAACACAACACTTCAAGGCAAATTGATTAGTATTCAAGAACATAATCAATTATTGTTTAGAATTATCAAAACAAGATAGGAGAGTAGACCCTTGGGCTTACACCATTGTTACAACCTTACAAAGCACTTAGTGGTTCCAAGGATCCTACACTCTCCAAAATGTCAGTAACAATTGTCTAAATATGCAAGGAACAATAATAGCATCCATGGAACCACTAATTATTACTGATTCTCACCTCTTACAACTCCAAAAATTATTCAAAATATATGGGTTGAAAGGCTGAAAATTATATGGGTTGAAAGGGTTGAAAATTAATAGCAACCTTCGAACCACAGTTACAGGGCTGAGAATTAATGGGTTGAAAGGGTTGAAAATTAAATGGAACCACTAATTATCACTGGATAATATGGAACCACTAATTATAACAAGGTTGAAAATTATATGGAACCACTAATTATCACTGAATTGAAAGGGTTACAGACCCTCCAACAAATTTGAACGATTGTGAAAATGACCAAACCAAATCAAAGCATAAAAACCCTATCCGAAACCCTAAAATGACCAACAAATTAATGGCTTGAAGGGTTTTTTATTCGAACATTTTGATGAAGAAAACCATAAAGATGGAAAACCCTAAAATAACCAACAAATTAATGGCTTGAAGGGTTTCTTATTCGAACATTTTGATGAAGAAAACAATAAATAAGGAAAACCATAAACCAATTCAAACTATAAAAACATTTTGATGAAGAAACCATAAACAAGGAAACCCTAATCTCAGATTCGAACTCATACCATAGAGAAGGAGATTTGCAATGAAAGGAAGACAATTTGTATCAAAAGGAAGAAGATTTCCGGTGAAAATCTCATCTTCTTCGGCCAATAGCTCATTGTTTCAGGAGGAGGGAGATTTCAGTTTCAAAAGAATGTAAAAAACGAGAGGTAAAAGGGGGAAGGTAAGTCCATGGTACGTGAAAAGTAACCAAAGGGCATTTTCGTCGTAAAACACTCATGAGGATGCGTTTCAACCCTTTTTGAGAAATTACCCAACTTAACCCTTTTTGAGATTTTTACATAAAAATCACAAGTTTTTGAGAATTTTCCCTAAATTTAAGTTATTTTCAGGAGAATATATAAAAGCAAAAATGGAAAATTCTCAAAAAATGGTTGAGTTGGCTAAATTCTCAAAAAGGGGTGAAACGCATCCCAAAGCATGTTTAAAGACAATAATGCCCTTGAGTTGCTTTTCCCTCCACCTTTTTGAGAAACGGATCCCAATTCATTTCACAAACCCTAATCACCTTTTTTAGATTCTTCTTTCCCACGCCAAGTGTTGAAAGTCTTGCCTTTGGTAAAACTCCATTGTATAACCCCCTTCTAGGATGAATTCACCCCATATTTTTCAAAATAGACTATACAGCCCATACCATAGGATGATCCAAACTGCCCAATTGATGGGCCACAACGTAAATAGGTTGTGCCCTAAAAATCATTTCCGTAGGATGATTCTAACCATCTGATCTAAAGAGGGACTTAGATTATGGAAACTTCTATAGATTGGACGGTCGGGATCATCTATGGAAATAATTTTTGGGGCAGAACCTATTTATGTTGTGGCCCATCAATTGGGCGGTTTGGATCATCCTATGGTGTGGGCTGTATAGTCCAGTTTGAAAAACACCAGGTGAATTTTTCACTGCCCTTCTACAAATTGTGTTCAATTATATAAATACTTTAGGCTTTTGACTTAGTGGTAGTAACGACCTATATTGTTTCGTCATGAGAAAGAGTTTTTATATGGTGTAAACCCATATACTCCAGCATTTTTCAAAAAAGTATTTTACGGGTCACACCATAGGATGATCCAAACTGTCCATTAGATGAGCCACAATGCAAATAGGTTGTGCCTAAAAAATCATTTCCACAGGGTGATTTAATGAAATACAATGCAAACAGTATTGTATGGGTCACACCTGAAGGTCGGCCTTTTTACATTCTTCGAAAACAGGTGCAAATTTGCCACAGTAGGTCGACCTTTATAGCATATGTACATAGGAAGACCAATTACAGGTCGACCTTTCCACCATTCCATCATACAGGTGTTCATAAATTCATTGCAATATTGACACCCAATGAAGTACTATTAGATTGTGTGAAGCAATATTTCTACTCTAGAACCACCATTTATACCTTGGAACCACTATTTATAACTTGGAACCATTACATAATGGTAAATAGTGGTTCCTAGGTATAATTAGTGGTTCATAAGTATAATTAGTGGTTCCTCGGTATAATGGGTGCTTCTGAGTGTTTAAAACCCTATAAATACGAATTCTCACAAGTATTAGGCAATCTAAACTATGAACCACCATAACATCCGAGTGTTTAGAAAACTATTTAACTTATTGTTCATAAATTCATTGCAACATTGACACCCAATGAAGTATAATTAGATTGTGTGAAGCACTATTTATACCTTCGAAATACTACATAATGATAAACAGTGGTTCCTAGGTATAATTAGTGGTTCATAGGTATAATGAGTACTTCTGAGTGTTTAAAACCCTATAAATACAGTCATTCTCACAAGTATTAGGCCATCTAAACTATGACCCACAATAACATCCGAGTGTTTAGAAAACTCTTTAACCCATTGTTCATAAATTCATTGCAACATTGACACCCAATGAAGGACTATCAGATTGTGTGAAGCAATATTTCTACTCTGGAACCACTATTTATACCTTGGAACCACTACATAATGGTAAATAGTGGTTCCTAGGTATAATTAGTGGTTCCTAAGTATAATTAGTGGTTCTTAGGTATAATGAGTGCATTTAAGTGTTTAAAACCCTATAAATACAGTCATTCTCACAAGTATTAGGCCATCTAAACTATGAACCACCATAACATCCGAGTGTTTAGAAAACTATTTAACCCATTGTTCATAAATTCAATGCAACATTGACACCCAATGAAGTACTATTAGATTGTGTGAATTAATATTTCTACTATGGAATCACTATTTATACCTTAGAACCAATATTTATACCTTGGAACCACTACATAATGGTAAATAGTGCTTCCTAGGTATAATTAGTGGTTCCTAAGTATAATTAGTGGTTCCTAGGTATAATGAGTGCTTCTGAGTGTTTAAAACTAGATAAATACAGTTATTCTCACAAGTATTAGGCAATCTAAACTATGAACCAACATAACATCCGAGTGACAATACACCATATATCCAAGTATTAGGCCATCTAAACAATACACCATAGCATTGTAAAGATGGTGATGACAATAACAAATGCCTAACAAAATTATAACAAATCCCTAACAAATAAACAAGATGATGACAATACACCATAGCATTGTAAGGAACATGTTAAACCTATGCAAATGTATCACAATGGATCTACTTGAGAAGCTTAGGTTTGATAGCCAAAGAAAAATAAAATATCCAATAAAATCTACATTTTAGGAGAGGGGTGTTCCACTTCTCTGCAATGGAATTTCGTTTGGCTTTTTTACAAAGACATTGGAGTTTGATTTTGGCATGGGGAAGAAGAAGGTAAAAAGGTCAAAATGTTAGGTGTAATGCATTGGGATTTGTTGCTTACTTTCTTGGAGGGAAAACCAACACAAGGGCATTTTTGTCCAAAAACACTCCTTGGGATGTGTTTCATCTCTTTTTGAGAAATTAGCCAACTTAACCCTTTTTTGAGAATTTCAGATAAAAATCATATTTTTTTGGGAATTTTACCTTGTTTTTTTAAATGCTATTTTCTCTTGAGATATGTGAGAAATAAATCAAAGGAAGATATTGTTGTGACCGTGTGAATCATATAAATAAAAGAGGTGAAAGGAAGTAGAATTTTTCTTTGCTTCCATTAAGTACCCAAGGTCCCCTTCCCTTCTTTCAAATCTCATCTCTCCTAATAAAGCAAAAATCTCTCATCCCTTTCAATCTAATTTTTTTCTCTCTGATTCAATCGTCGAAAGGTCACCCACGCACCTGCATCTTTTTGTTCTTTTTTTTTCTCCATTTTTCTCATTGGGAAATCAGGTTGGGTTGGTTCGAGTTGGGTAGGGTTCAGGAAATTGCGAATCGGGTTGGCTCGAGTTGAATCCAGCCATGTTGGAAATCGGGTTGGGTTGGGTTGGGTTGGAAAAATGGGTTCCGCGGATTGGGTCGGGTCAGCTCGACCTGAGTTGCTCCCCTAGGGTAGAAGGGTATTTCGGACCTTTTTTCGGGCACGGTGGTCCTCACTAGTCAATAAGATGGAAATAGACTCTCAATAGTAATTTACTAATCTCTTAGAATTTAGATGGTAAATTTTTCTATAACAAAAGAAAACTTACAGAGCACATCGGACCTTGACCCAGGGTCATTGACTGTCAAAACCAACTACTGCCGTTAGAGACTGTCAAAACCAACTACTGCCGTTAGAGAGGACTTGGTCAGCAATAAAGGCAATATTATAATATATAATTCAGACAAATTTGTGGTGTATGTCTATTTGAATATGGGCATCTCAGTCAACGAAGCTGAAAAATCAACACTTTGTGTCACATGACATCACTGCGTCCATTCTATAACGAATAAAAAATTAACAACTTCGCCCAGACACAGATTATGGGAATTAATTATTCTCTATGCACTTATGCTTGCTGTATTAATAATTTGAGTAATAGGCGCCCGACAATAATCAGGGGAAAGGGTGAGCCCATTGGCTGCATATCAACAAACTGCATTTATAGTCGACGCAAAGTCAAAGAGTTTGTTGACTCGCAGCCTGTGGGGGTGCCCTTTCCCCTTATTATTGCAAGGGTGCCCCTGAGTTTACCATTCCTCAAACTATTTATACCATCCGATCAACGTACATGCTCATCCCAAAAGACTAAGCAATGATTTAAATATGCACCGCATTGCTACTTCTCAACGATAGCTTGAATTTTGGGACGGCAACAAAAATAAAGGGACCATTCGGAAATAGTTCATTAATTAAATTGCTATTTCAAAATGCAGATGTTGGCCAGAACGCACGTTATGAAAGCAAAACCTAATTTACTTGTTGTGGCATAATTAGGAATTCATAATAAATTTTGATTGACTTTGTAGGGCAAATTGAGGACCTGAGCAAATGTTAACGGTATGACTTCGGTTGGACTCAAAGAGATTGTAGCTCAAGTTGGGTTGGCATTTCCTCTGATTGGGTTGGGTTAGGATTGGGATAAGCCACCCGATTTAAAATCCAGTTTTGTTGGGTTCAAGCCTTGGAAACCCAAACCCGACTATGTCCTCTAATTTTATCGTGATTTTTAAAATCCAAAGGTTGTTCGTTTTGTATTTTTCATCCTAGGTGAACCAAGACCCTACCTGACCCAATTCGTTATAAACGGGTTGATGGGGTATGAAAAACAACAACCAATGAGTTGTCGACACGTGGCCCCAGAAGGGCCCACCACGAAATCGACACCTGCCCAGGGGTAATCCGGTAATTACCTGAGAGTAGGTACACCTAAACCCACAGAAGGGCCGACACCTGTCCTGGGGTAGGTAATTCAACCACCCTAGGCCTCCCTCTATAAAAGGCTTCTCAAGGCTCAAAGTAAAGGGTAATAACTTCTGGAACTACCACTCTAAAAATCTGGCTCTACACTCCTGCTCATACGAACTTGAGTGTCAAAGGGCCCGTCCGGAGCACCGACTCCGGGTTGGTCTTCTGACCTCGTGTGCTCTTGTACAGGACTTAGCTCCTTCACTTCGGCTCCTTGGGTCCTCTAGCTCATCTCTTACGTCACTGCCGTATCTGTTACCGATTTTAGGCCTAACAGATTGGCGCTATCCGTGGGACCCAGAACTAAAAGCTGTTCGAATCCCCTATACAAAATGGCAAGGCGGAAGAGTGCTCGGGTACCAACCGTCCGAACTACCCGAGCCGTAGTACCTCGCAGGACCCGAAGCGAGCGAATCGCCTCGCAGGTGGTGGCTCCCTCTGCTATAGCATAGCAGAGCCCAGCTCATTCGGAACACCTCAATCCCACGCCCACTCCGGATCAAGTTCAAGCTCTCTTTCAACAGATGACGGCTCTTGTCGGTCAATACCAACACCTTATCCAAGCGCCTCCCCAACATCCTCCAGAAGCTCCACGACCTGTGCAGGAAAGGTCGAATGCCCACAGGGGAGAGCCAGCGCGCCCTAGTGGAGACCGGACCCACCACTCCACAAGGCGAGTCCATCACTCCAGAACCAGGCATGCCCATACAGAGCCTCACCACCGTCGGAGGTCACGGTCCCGCTCCGCACGAAAGCACCGAGCCCAGGAGGACCGCACACCGCAGGAAAAATCCCGGCCTCATCAAAGGAGTTCGGAAAGTCACTCTGGCTCTGCTGCAAGCCCATCGGTGGAGAAAAACAAGTCGCTGGACCGAGCAGACCGGAGAGCTGACCCAATGTTACGGAGGATAGAAGAAATAGATCACCGTATAGAAGAGCTGGCAAAAGATCAGGGCCGGTCCGCTGCGAAGACATACTCAAGCAGACCTTCGTTCACAGATAATGTTATGAACGCGCCAGCGCCCAGAGGGTTCAAAATGCCCATGGTTCCGCAATACGACGGAACCACCGACCCTGTGGACCACCTGGAAACATTCAGGACTATGATGCTCCTCCACGGCGCCTCTGACAGATTCCTCTGCAGAGCATTCTCGACCACACTGACGGGCACGACCCGGGACTGGTACACAAGGATCAAGCCGAACTCCATCAGCAACTTTGAAGACTTTGGGGACGATCTGGTCCTCCATTTCATGAGCAGCCGGAGGCCAAGGAAAACAACAGCATCCCTAATGGCCTTGCGGCAGGAAGATAACGAACCTCTGAAAACATTCGTCAGCCGCTTCAACAGAGAGACTCTCCAAGTGCCGAATTTGGATCCATCAACAGCCATTAATGTGCTCCTCTCAGGCGCAAAATCCAACGATTTTCGCCGATCAGTTGCTCGCCAGAACCCGCACTCACTGGCGGATCTGATGGCAGGGGCTGAGGAATATATAGCCGTGGAGGAGACTCTAGCGGCCTTAGACTTAAACCGGAGGAGAACCTTCGAAGAAAGTACCCTACCAAGCAGCGTAGGGATAATAAGGCCCCCAAAAGAGAGAGGTCTCCCCAGAGGAGGGAAGAAAACTTTACCCCTCTCAACACCTCCCGGAGACACATACTGGCCGCAATCAGAGGAGAAGAATTCATAAGGTGGCCGACCAGAATGATCTCCAAGGGAAATAAGAGAGACAAGTCGAAGTATTGTCGGTTCCACAGGGACCACGGACACGACACAGACGAGTGCTGGCAGCTCAAGGAAGAAATCGAGCTGCTGATTGGTTGGGGATACTTGAAAAAGTATGTCAAAGATGACGGCCACAGAAGAGAGCACAGAGAGAAGAGTCTATAGGGCCAGAGCCCTCGACGGTCACAGCCGCCCCCTGCACGGGATCAATCTCCCCCGCCATCCAGTCCACGACTAGAGGCGCGCCGATCCCAGCCAAAGTGGGTCATCAACACGATTATGGGCGGACCGGCCGCTGGGGGCATATCATCCGCCGCTCGAAAAGCCTACGCACGCCGAGTCAATGCCGTGCACACGTGCGGCAAAAAGATGAAGACGGAGAACGAAATCACCTTTTCAAATGCAGATCTCGACAACTTGATACTACCTCACGACGACGCACTGGTCATAACCATGCTCGTTGCAAACTGGGAGCTGAAAAAATCCTTGTCAACAACGGAAGTTCAGCCGATATCCTATACTATCATGTTTTTAAGCAAATGATGATAGGAGACGACCGGTTGAGGCCAGCGAACTCCGACCTGTTCGGTTTCTCGGGAGAGATCGTGAAAGTAGAAGGGCAGATTGAACTCTCAGTCCTCGTCAGGGAGCCGCCCTGTCAAGCCTTCGCGATGATCAACTTCTTGGTAGTGAGGACCACCTCGGTCTACAACGCTATCTGGGGACAACCCGGCCAGAACCTCATCCGCGCCGTAGCCTCAGCATATCACCAGAAGATGAAGTTTATAATACCAAACGGCGTGGGTGAGGTTAGAGGAGATCAACCACATTCTAGAGAGTGCTATGCCATGGCACTCAAAGGCAAAAATGCATCGGAATCGCTACCAATTGAGCTACTTGATCTAGGAGATGAAGCCCGAATGAATGAATCCGCTGAAGACCTCATCTCCATTCCCCTGTTCAATAACAATGGTGAGAAGGTCATACAAATCAGCTCCTCTCTAGACATTTGCACCCGGCAGAACCTCACCTAGTTTCTCCCAGACAACGCAGATGTCTTCGCAGGGGCTCCCGCAGACATGCCCGGCATCAACCCGTAGGTCAGCACGCACAGACTCGGTGTTGACCCCACCTGTAGGCCTATGAAACAAAAGCGGAGACATTTTGCCTTGGGAAGGCGGCAGGCGATCAAGGAAGAGGTAGAGAGGCTCTTGAGGGCTGACTTCATTCAAGAAATCCAATATCCGGATTGGCTGGCGAACGTGGTACTGGTAAAGAAAGCCAATGAGAAGTGAAGGACCTACGTCGATTTCACCGATCTGAACAAAACCTGTCCCAAGGACAGCTATCCGCTCCCGAAAATTGATCAGCTGATAGACGCCACCGCAGGTCACGAACTGCTGAGCTTCATGGATGCCTTCTCCTGATACAACTAAATCAGAATGTATGAATCAGATATACCAAATACCTCCTTCATAACAGATCAGGGAACATACTGTTACCGCGTCATGCCTTTCGGCCTAAAGAATGCCGGGGCCACCTATTAGAGGCTCGTCAACAAGCTCTTCAAGAAACAAATTGGCCGCAACATGGAAGTCTATGTGGATGACATGTTGGTCAAAATTCAAAGCTCACAAGATCATGTCTCTGACCTGAAAGAGACATTCCAAGTCCTAAGGGAGCATAGCATGAAGCTCAACCCCACCAAATGCACTTTCGGTGTCAGCGCGGGAAAATTACTGGGATTCATGGTAAGCCGGAGAGGGATAGAAGCCAATCCGGAAAAGATCAAAGCCGTGGTGGAGCTCACTCCACCAAAGACCATTAGAGAAGTACGGCGGCTAACCGGGATGGTGGCCGCACTGGGGCGCTTCATCTCAAAGTCCGCCGAGAGATGTCTGCCCTTCTTCAACACCGTCAAAGGAATTAAGACAGCACCCTGGACAAAGGAGTGCCAAGCCGCATTCGAGGAGTTGAAGAAGTACTTGTCCTCCCCACCGCTGTTGACAAACCCAGAGCCGGGAGAGGAGCTGCTTCTGTACCTGTCCATAGGCCCCATGGCACTGGCAGCAGTGCTAATTCGAGAGGAGCGCAACCAGCAGAAACCAATCTACTATGTCAGCAAGGTCCTATGTGATGCTGAGATCAGGTACTAGCGGGTTGAGAAACTGGCGTACGCCCTGATCATGGCGGCCAGAAAAGTGAGGCCGTATCTTCAAGCCCACACAATAAAGGTCCTGACCGATCAGCCGCTCAGGCAAGTTCTCCACAGACCGGACACCTCGGGGCGTCTTTTAAAATGGGCCATGGAGCTGAGCGAATTTGATATCCAGTATCTACCTAGGCCAGCAATAAAAGCTCAAGTGCTGGCAGACTCGTGGCTGAATGCACTGTCCCCCAGCAGAGCACCGAATCTGAAACTGTCCAAACCCCGGTTGTGGAGAAGGTAACTACAACTGGGGAACGAACAGAACCCGAGACTGAACCATTAAGAATAGAAATCGTCCCCGTACCGGCAGACCAGGATACATCGACCATCGAACTACTTTGGGAAATATATGTGGACGGATCTTCAAACAAGGGAGGCTGTGGAGCCGGTTTGATTCTCACCGGGCCTGACAACTTCGTTCTGAATTACGTCCTAAGGTTCGGATTTCGTGCGTCCAACAATGAGGCAGAATATGAGGCCCTCATCGTCGGAATGAACTTAGCAGTCCAGACCAACGCCCAAAGACTGAAGGTGTACTGCGACTCCCAGCTAGTTGCGAACCAGATCCAAGGAGTCTATGAAGCCCACGACGAGCGCATGATTAAATATCTCTCCAAGGTCCGCCAGTTGGCCAGTAAAGTCAAAGACTTCGAGGTCGTCAGGATCCCTAGAACGAAAAATGTAAAGGCAGATGTGCTATCTAAGCTGGCAACATCCGGTTACACCACTCTCGGAAGTATATGTATGGAATTTTTGCAGAAATCTAGTATCGAAAATGAGGCCGTCGAGGTAATGCAGGTCGAGCGCGAGCCTTGCTGCATGGACGAAATCATTGAATACCTACGTAGCGGGAAGCTTCCCGAAGTGAAGAAGGAAGCCCGCAAAGTGGTACAGTGAACAGCCCGATTTTTCCTCGATGGTGAGAGCCTGTACAAAAGGTCGTACACCCTCCCATACCTAAAGTGCCTCCGGCCAGGCAACTCCACATACGCCCTACAAGAGACGCACGAAGGGATTTGTGGAGAACATCTAGGGGGCAAGGCCCTGGCAATCAAAGTACTGCTGAGAGGCCTGTACTGGCCAACCTTAAGGCAAGACGCTCTGGACCTGGTCAAAAAGTGCGAGAGATGCCAAAAGTTCTCTCCCACCGTCCACCAACCTGCTGTATCCATGGCCCCGATCATCAGCCCACTCCCTTTCGCAGTATGGGGGATGGACATCTTGGGCCCCTTTCCACCAACCTCCGGAAGAAGCGAGTTCGTCGTGGTGGCCATTGACTATTTTACTAAGTGGGTGGAGGCCGAACCTCTGGCTCAGATCACAGACCAAAACGTGCAAACCTTCTTCTGGAAGTCGGTTGTTTGCATATTCAGGATACCCCGCGTCTTGATAACGGACAACTGTAGACAGTTCGACTGCCGAAATTTTCGAAGATTCTGCTCTGACTTGAAGATCGAACAGAGATTTACTTCAGTGGCACACCCTCAGACGAATGGGCAGACCGAAGTAACGAACAGAATCCTACTTCAGTGGATCAAAAAGAGGCTGGACGAAAAGGCAGGCCGGTGGGCAGACGAACTTTATCACGTCCTATGGGCGTATCGTACCACCCCACGCACATCGACAGGGGAATCACCATTCAACTTGTCCTTTGGGACGGAGGCCGTAATACCCGTTGATGTGGGCGCTCCGTCTTCCAGAGTCACCAACTTCAATGAACAGCTCAATGGAGATGGGCTCCGCGCAAATCTCGACTTGCTGGAAGAAGCCCGGGAAGAGTCCCGAATCAGGGTCGCGACCTACAAATAGAAAGTGTCCAACTATCATGATTCGAAGATACGCCCCAGAGAATTCCGAGCAGGGGATCTAGTCCTAAGGAAAGCTGCTATCTCCCAAAGGAAGAAGGTCGGAAAACTCTCCCCGACCTGGGAGGGGCCGTACCGAGTGAAAGAGGTGATTCGCCCCGGGAGTTATAAGTTGGAAACGCTTGGGGAGCACCTACTACCTCATGCCTGGAATTCAAAGAAACTCCGAAAATACTATCAATAGATGGTCACTTGGCACAAAAGCGAATGCCATTGTAAGCGCTCGAATATGAATGATAAGGAAGATAATGTTTCTTTGTAAATCTCCGAGCAAACCATCTCAGAAACGCAGTTCACTAAAACTTGGGTACTCGCTGCTTGGTTCGCCCCAGCCTGTCTCCACAAAGACCGGGAGCGCACTTCTGGTCAGGAATGAGCCCGGGCAGAAAAACCAAACCTACTCGGAAACCCAGTTCACTAAAATTTGGGTACTCACTGCTTGGTTTGCCCCAGCCTGTCTCCGCAAAGACCGGGAGCGCACTCCTGGTCAGGAACGGGCCTGGGCAGAAAAACCACACCCACTCGGAAATGCAGTTTACTAAAACTTGGGTACTCGCTGCTTGGTTCGCCCCAGCCCGTCTCCGCAAAGATCGGGAGCGCACTCCTGGTCAGGAACGGGCCCCGAGCAGAAAAACCAAACCCACTCGGAAACCCAATTCACTAAAACTTGGGTACTCGCTGCTTGGTTCGCCCCAGCCAGTCTCCGCAAAGACCGGGTGCACACTCCTGGTCAGGAACGAGCCCGGGCAGCAAAACCAAACCTACTCGGAAACCCAGTTCCCTAAAACTTGGTACTCGCCGCTTGTTTCGCCCCAGCCCGTCTTCTCAAAGACCGGGAGCGCACTCCTGGTCAGGAAAGGGCCCGGGCAGAAAACCAAACCCACTCGGAAACCCAGTTCACCAGAACGTGGGTACTCACTGCTTGGTTCACCCCGGTTCATCTCTACAAAGACTTGGATGCCTGCCCGAAGTGCCGTTCTGCTCGAAAACGAACTGTTTTACAAGTATTACTGGCCCACAAGGTTGAGTTAATCAATAATTAGCCAAAGGCAGACATGAGCGGAAACAGTGGACGGCGAAATGCAACTTCTATTCATAAAAGGGTGGGCCTCGAAGGGCCATTACAAAAAGTAGCGCCTCCCAAGGGCCATCACAAAAAGAATCAGTGAACTGCCAAAAAGGAAGAACGGGTAGCTCAAGGCACCCCATAGCTACCCTAATGCGAAGGACCCCCCGCCGCGGCATCCTACCCATCCTCTCCCTGACCTGCCGGCGGGTCAGGAAGGACGAGGCCCGTGAGAACGACGTTCGGGTTGGACCCCTTGACCTGCTCAAGGCAATCCATAAACCCCAACTTGTACGAATTCGTGGATAAGCTAATTAGCTCGTCCTTCTTTTTCTGCACGGCATCCGCCACGGCCGCTATCTGCCTCTCCCGGGCTCTCCCTCTCTACGATTCGAGGGCGGCGGCGGCCTTCTCCAACTGGGCAGGATTCTCGGACTTGAGTCTTTTTATCTCGTCGTCCCTCTCCTGGATAGACCTATTGAGCTCAGCCGCCTCCTGGATCAACTTGCCGTTCTCCTCCTCGGACTTGGTAATTGCGGAAGAGAACTTCCGACTCTTCTCGCGTAAGTTGTGATAGTACACATCGATTTGATAGAGCGAGGAGAAAATGGCCTCATCGGCCGCATCCGGAGGCTCGTTAAGAACCTGCAGCTGATCCTGGCTCAGTTGGCCCTTGGTAATGATCTCCCTGGCAACACGGCTGTCACCCAGGCCGGTGTCGCTCTTCTGAACGGCCCAGTTGGGCCGGAAAACATTGTCCCCAGACCTCCCAGGGGTGGGGCGGACTCCGGTAGATGTGTCGCCCGGCCTAGGTGTCCCCGCTCCCTGGCCATAGGGGCCGACAAGCCTCATTGTTGGCTTGTCCTTGGGGGCGGTATGTCCTTGGTTGGTGCAGGACTGGAAATCTCGGGGGCCTTCCTCTTCTGGCCCTACTGGCCCTGGCCCCTGCCAAAGGCCCCTTGCCTCACCTTCTCCAGCTTCGACTGCGTTTGCATTTCTGAAATTCAACAGCACAAATAAAACCGGTCACGGACAAGGAAAAGAAAAGAGGACTTAAAATCAAGACTAGCCACATATGTGCCGGGGTCGCAGTACTGATGCCGAGCCCGACCAGAACCTCTTCCCCAGATAAGTCCGCGCAGTGAATGAGGCCCTCCCGGCGTAACTCCTCACAGACTAGTGCAAACGTTCTCTCATCCTCGCCCTTCAAAAGCGGCTTGCAACTCACCGCAAGTGTGTCTGGGGTGTCCCATTTCAAAGGAACCGGCCAGGGCTCAGTGAGCTCGCCGTCCTCGACATAAAAGAACCTGTTCTTCCACAGGTGTATGGAGGATGGAATGCCAGTAATCATTTTCACCTCAGGGCATTGGCTGATGTAAATCCAACCTCCGTCCTTATGCCTCTTCAGGTGCGAACACATCCGAAACAGTGGCACGCTTAAGCTTCTTTGAAGCCGGCCCTGGACGAGGTATATGAACCCGATCAGCGTCCTCCATGAGTTCGGCGCGACCTGAGCCGAAGCCAGGCCGTAGTATCGAAGGACTGCGACAAAGAAGGGATGCAAAGGGAACCTGAGCCCGGCTCTTAGGGACTCGTCATATATACAGACGTTGGTGCTATCGTTGCAAGTCCTATCTCCCTCTATCGCAGCCCTCAACCTGAACCTTTGGGAAACACAATATCTATCCCTAATGTCCCCTAGTCTGGACTCGTCAAGGATACATTCCTCGTAGAGAGCCTGAATGTTATATTTGGGAACGACGTCCATCCGAGCCCTAGCAGTGACCTCAACGGAGCGGCCCGGAAGAAATGTGGTGGATGCCTCGGCAGCGTCACTACCGGCACTCACCCCTACCTGGAGATAACTATCCGTTGGGGGCGGGGTGGTGTTCAGATCCAAAATCACCTCGTCCTCACTATCTACGACTTCTACACTAATATCGGGACTCGCCATATAGGGGCCGGGAGTCTTGGGCGGATTATTTTGGGTCCTCCCCGACGAACTAGACCCTCAGCTACTGGAAGAGGAGGACTCCCCTAAACCGGACTCCGAACCGGATTCAGAGCTAGAGGTACAACGGGACATGAAGAACGCAGGAAAAGAAACGAATAAAAGACGCGCTCAAGAAGATTACCGGTCCGAACAAAGAGCTCCTAATCCACGGACGGTCACAACCACGAGCTACCCGAGCCGAGCAGGCAGAGCAAAAAGCAGAAAGGCGAGAGTAAAAAGTTAAAAGTGAGAAAATGAAGGGTGAAAACCTCTTCTTATAGCCTCTAGGCTTGAGACGGTTCGCATTCGCGGACCAGATAATGCCACGTGTCTTTCATTAATGACGGACACACGCCTCGAGGCAAGCGTGTGAATAAATACGCGCGTTTAGGCAAGGGCGTGAGTAAATGCGCGCATATCTCCAAGGGGCTAAGGGACGTCCGTAAAGTGCTCGTGTACGGGATAACTTTTAAAATGATTGTGCCCGTCTAGAAAATCTGCCCGGCCCAAGCCAGACAGGATATGACGCGTCCGCAAAACGACAAGAATCAGTTCGGCCCAAGCCAGACAGAATATGACGCGTCCGCTAAATGACAAAAATCAGTCCGACTTAAGCCGGACAGGATATGATGCGTCCGCAAAACGACAAATATCAGTCCGGCTCAAGCCAGACAGAATATGGCGCATCCGCAAAACGACAAGAATCAGTCCGGCCCAACCCGGACAGAATATGACGCATCCGCTAAACGACAAAAATCTGCTCGGCCCAAGCCGGACAGAATATGACGCATCCGTTAAACGACAAAATCAGTCTGGCCCAAGCCAGACAGGAAATAACGCGTCCGCAAAACGACAAAAATCAGTCCGGCCCAAGCCGGACAGAATATGACGCGTCTGCTAGACGACAAAAATCAGTCCATCTCAGGCCGGACAGACGGCTTGGCCGGACAGATTTTACATTTCAAATCCTGCCCGTCCCAGGCAGAACAGATTTTACACTCACTTCTGCCCATCCCAGGCCGGACAGATTTTACACCTCACTTATGCCCTTCCCAGGCCGGACAGACTGCTTGGCCGGACAGATTTTACACCTCACTTCTGCCCGTCCCAGGCCGGACAGACGGCTTGGCCGGACAGATTTTACACTTCAACTTCTGGCCGTCTCAGACTCTCAGGCCGGAGAGACTGCTTGGCCGGACAGATTTTACACTCCTCATTTTTGCCCGTCCCAGGCCGGACAGATTTTACACCTCAATTCATGGTTAGTCCCAGCCGGATCTCTTACTTCATTTCATCGAGCCGTCCCGAACACTGGCTCGTTCTACCGTTCAGGAATATAACTTATCGCACTTCCCCAAATCACTACAATGACTTGGAAAACTGGGGGGCAACTGATGGGGTATGAAAAACAACAACCAATGAGTTGTCGACACATGGCCCCAGAAAGGCTCACCACGAAATCGACACCTGCCCAGGGGTAATCCGGTAATTACCTGAGAGTAGGTAAACCTAAACCCACAGAAGGGCCGACACCTGTCCTGGGGTAGGTAATTCAACCACCCCAGGCCTTCCTCTATAAAAGGCCTCTCAAGGCTCAAAGTAAAGGGTAATAACTTCTGGAACTACCACTCTAAAAATCTGGCTCTGCACTCCTGCTCATACTGACTTGAGTGTTGAAGGACCCGTCTGGAGCAACGACTCCGGGTTGGTCTTCTGACCTTGTGTGCTCTTGTGCAGGACTTAACTCCTTCACTTCGGCTCCTCGGGTCCTCCAGCTCAGCTCTTACGTCACTGCCGTATCTGTTACCCATTTTAGGCCTAATACGGGTCATACACGGGTCATGTTTTAGGATTGAGTGATTTATACACAGGTTGGGTTACAGTTGACCCTCCTCGACCCAAGGCTCGGATTGGTTCATGTTATGATTGAGAGAATGCTACCTCAGCCCCGTCCCCACCCGACCAGAGTTGCACCCCTAACCAAAAAAATTGCAGCCAAGATAAAGAGAATCGATTTGATCATGAAGTTGATAACCCCTGGTTAGTTTTGAAACTATCAGTCATCATGTGTCAGCCATACGTCATGTTTCATCTAAAAGGGGGGGCCCCAACCAGATGGTTTACCCAATTGCATAGTAAAGTTGTATATTTCTCCACAGTATAATAGCCAAAAACATTCTGTAATTAAAACAGAACCACGGAAATTATGAATCAGCAAAAAAATGTTAAAGATTCTTTAACTAGACATATCATCAAATTTCAACACAAATATCAGCATTTTCTCATCTTTTGGTTTGACCAGAGATCTTCCTCTACTTTTCTGAAGCTGTGTCAGATATGAATTAGGCTTTCCATAGTTGGAGGACAGGAAGAATTTTTGCCTAGACCAACATCTTTGACCACTAGCTAGGGCACTTTCAGTGTCCGTTACTCGGTTTCACACTGCAAACATAGAAAAAGATAAATGGGTTTATTATAGAACTCTCTCTCTCTCTCCGTTACTCGGTTTCACACTACAAACATAGAAAAAGATAAATGGGTTTACTAAAGAACTGGCATCTCTCTCTCTCTCTGCAAACTTGGGTCAGGGTTAACCCAAACCTAACTGGTTCAACCCAATTTTGGCTCGGGTTGGGTTGGCATTCCTCTGGTGGGTTGGGAAAAGCCAACTCGATTTAATTTCGGGTTGGATAGGGTTGAGGCCTTGGCAAGCCGACCCTACCCGAACCCTACCTCTCCTCTAATTTTATCTTGATTTTCTTTGGGTTATTGTATTTATCTATTTGGCCCATGGTGAACCCAAACCAACCGACTTGGCCTAACCCAATTTCGGGTTAGATGGATTGGGTTAGGGTTGAGGGACTTAGAGGCGGGTTGGGTTAGGGTTGATCATCCTAAACCCAAGTCTCAGCTTGGGTTAGAGTCAAGGGAATGTTACCTCGGGTTGGCCTCAACCCGATCTAATTGGGCCAAGTGGCCCCAGTCAGTCTCTCTCTCTCTCTACCCTCACGGCCCTCACGTGGCCTCACGTATAAGGGTAAGTGGGTTTGAATCCAAAGGCTGTTTCTTCAGCAGTCCATACGTAGGAAAGACTCAGACTCTGGCCATGCTTTTTTCTGGGAGTTTTCAATCAGAAAACACGCACTTAATTTCTTCTATTTTAGCCTTTCCGACACAGTCACGTTAATTTCTCAACACAATTTGTATCAATTCCATCATATCGGGAGAAATTATTGATTATTTTACGGAAAGCTGGTAACTATACACCGATCTCTTGTCCCAATGAGCTGTGCTTTTAGTATTGAATTCCACCGAGAGTACCCAATGGGCCCAACCTCTCGACCATACGTGCATATATAATCATTTTGATCGGAGACATTAATCCATTAATCCCCATAGATTGGCTCACGCTAGAAAGCAATCGTGTCCCTTCAATCAAAGGGTTGTGAAAATGGTTTAAAATACTTTTGACTTTTAATGCTACCTAAGGCCAACACTGATTATTGGACTCAAAATTAAGTTTAGAGTCAAATGGATTCACAAAATCCAAAAGGGAGATGAGGGTTCATCTACATGGATCAATTTCTTTCATTCTCTCTTGACCTTGTTCTCTATTATGTTCCCTAGCATCAAGTCTTTCCTCACTGTAATCTCTCTGTGTAAAATATCTCTATAGTAATCATCCCTAAAATCTCCATTCTCCCTAAAACTCTTTGTGGAGATATATACCCATCCATTTTAACCTCCACAAGTCAAGGATTGGGATAATCACATGGAGCCAATTTTTTGCGCACACCCTATGTATGTCAAGGCTCATCAAATGAATGCTTTTGATCATCCAAACAATGTGAGCCCACTGTGTTTTTCCCCAACCGAGCATATAATGTTATCTACTCGACCGAGCATAAATACTTTTCTCATATATAATATGGAAATATGTTCATTGTAATTCATCTTTACCATCCAATCAACAAATGCAATTAATACCAAAATTGCAGGACTTGGATGGATTTTCCAATTCACTATTGGCATGAATTAGATGGTAAGATCGGCTTGTTTCGCCTGCATCACGAGATTAAAAATCATGTTTTTTTTTTAGAGATTCATCTCAACCCTTCATATAAAAAGGTGAAAGACTGATTCTGGGCGACACAATTAGACGCGAGGGAGGTGAAACAACCACAAGGTAGAAAGCTAAAAATACACATGAGATCAGAAAATATGGAAATTAATCCTAACCATTGGATGCTATTGTGGATAGATCACATTCTAAATCAATCCTAACCATCCAATAAATAGACTTTTTTATATAATTAAATATTGTAAATGGGTATGGTTTTCTCTTAGTGTTAATCAACGGCTTAGATCATGTATCATCCATAAGAGACAATCATAGAGCTGGTAGACCAAATCGGTTTACCAAAAAGAAGCAACGTGTAGTACACAAAATCGGTTTACCAACCTTCTGTGTGTAGGCTACCAAGAGATTCTTATGTAATCAAATCTAATTTTAGACGGGCCAGATCATCAGACTACATGCCACGTGTCCTTAATCAATGGCTATTAAGCCGCTGACCTTGCAACGACCAATAATATAAATCTTCGTACTAAAACATATGTTTTCCCCACTTGCCTGTTAAAATATCCCTATAGCAATTGAATATCACGATAAATCATAAACATATCGCGAGATGCAGTTGTACCTGGTTCAACACGATAGTTTTCTCGCTCCTCCACGTTCTCCTTATAACTTGACTAACCTTCCCAATTGCAAATTCCATTGAATTCCAAGTCCTCAATGTCTCCCTTCCCGTTTCTTCATTTATTCCACTTGGTTTCTCAGAGGTTTTCTCTTGCTTACCAAATTCGTTGTTAATCTAATATGGGTTCTCTTTCTTTTCAAGTTCCAAGAAGACCCAATTAATGTCTCTCATTTTCTTTATACCTCTCCTCTAAATCTTGTTTCCAAACATTTGCATCCTTAAAATCTTTCCTACAAATCAGTTTCTCCATTTATCTTGGGCTTTTACTGCCTCTTTGCATTCTTTTTTTCTTCCTGTGATTTGTTCTTTCTATTCAGTATCACAAGTAAGAAACTCCTACCCTTATTCCAACCCCTTTCTCTGTAGTTAATTTGATTGAATTCCTATATTTTAATTCCTTTTTCATTGATTTCTTCATTTATTTTAGTTGGTTTTCTTTCTAATAAGACATAACCCAATTCATTAGATATGGATCCAAGAGACAGACACAGTATTCATAACCATGACCATTATTATTTCCCTCCTCCACCTCTTAGAAATCAACAAAGATCTTCTCCACAGACAACAGGCTTCCCAATCTTAGCCATAGCTATAATTGGAATAATAACCACAGCTTTCCTCCTTTTATGCTACTATATCTTTGCTATCAAGTGCTGCTTGAATTGGCATCGATTCAACATTCTAAGGCGGTTTTCGAGCTCACGAGACCTACGCCGCGAAGAGCCATTCATAGTCTATGCTACAGCGATCGAGAACCGCGGTCTCGAAGAGTCCGTGATTCGGGCGATCCCAATTTTTCAGTACAAGCGTGAGGGAGGTGAAGAAGAGGGCAAAGAGAAGAACAGCCATGAATGTGCAGTTTGTTTGAATGAGTTCCATGAAGATGAAAGACTAAGACTCCTACCCAATTGCCTCCATTCATTTCACATAGACTGCATTGATACATGGCTCCAAAGCAATGTCAATTGCCCTCTTTGTAGATCGAACGTCTCGATCCCAAACCGAGTTTTTCCATCCAATCAGATCATAGCTCAGAACCGACATCAAGATCCTCGTCAATTAAGCAATAATCGTATAGGCAATGACCAGAATGTAGTGATAGAAGTGACTGATGATGGTTTAGACCATAACTCAATAAGACAGGAGATGAGAAATTCAATGGAGATATCAGGGCAAGTTGTAACTAGTTCCCATCACTACCCATCCCCATATAAGTTAGGACAGAGAATTCTGCCAAAGAAACCAAGAAAATTTCATCATGTTTCGAGCATGGGAGATGAGTGCATCGATGTGAGGGGAAAAGATGATCAGTTCTCCATCCAACCCATCAGGAGATCTTTCTCTATGGATTCCTCAGCCGATCGACAGCTACACTTATCAGTTCAAGAGATCTTAAATCAGAATTCACAGATTCGTGAGGTTAACACAATTGAAGGTAATAGTAGCAGAGTCCGACGAGGATTCTTCTCATTCAGCCACAGCCGCGGATCGAGAAATGCGGTTCTTCCTATCCAGTTTGAGCCATAGGTGAAGTGAGTTCATCCTTTTGTACTGTTTATTTTTATTTTTGATAGAGGTGTTGAAATTGTCAGATTAGGGGTTTTGGCATAGTTTATCACATACATTAAATAGAATTAGTGAGCGTAAATTGAATTTGACTTTTGGTTATAGTTTATGATGAAATTATATGTGTTGATGTAGGCATGATTACAGGCATCATTGATCCTCTCTGTTCTTTTTCAAAATGTTACGTTTCCATGGTGAATAAACCATCTGAAACAGGGGCCCTCTCTCTTTTTTATGAAAGACAAACTACTTTTGCCTTGTTTTAAAATGAACGTAGAGGGAGGGAAAGAGAGAGAGAGGGAGAGAGTAAAAATGACAAATGTGAAACAGGGACCTTCTCGTTTTTTTTTTTTTTTTTTTTTTTTTTTTTTTTTTTTTTTTGAGAGAGAGAGAGAGAGAGAGAGAGAGAGAGAGGGTAAAAATGGCAAATGTGAAACAGGGACCTTATACCTTTTTTTTTGTTTTCAAATGAATATATATATATATAGAGAGAGAGAGAGAGAGAGAGAGAGAAGAAATCGTGTGGAACAGGATCCCCTAGGTTGTTTTTTTTTTTTTTTTTTTTTTTTTTTTTTTAAGAAAAAATAACTACTTTTGTCATGTTCCAATAATTCAGATATGGAAAGAGAGAGTTTTGTTCTGGTTTCCACACTACATTTTTGGTAGCCTGCAAGTAGACCATATTCATTATTTTCACTACATGTTTAGTAGCCTCCAAGTAAACTATATTGATTATTTCCATTATATTCATCTGCTGGTACCTATGGGCGGCATGTAGAAGAGGAAATGAAAACAACTCTCAAAAGAGATATTATTAAATGTGGATTTATTTCATTTGAATAAATAAGAACGAAAAAGTATAGCTAACCTACCAATTTTGATGACATTCACTTGTTGCTCACAGTTTCGCAAACATAGATAGGCCTTGCCCCAAAAATCATCCCCATAGGATAAGCTTCCCCCCCCCCCCCCCCCTACCCCCCACCCTCCCCCCGCCCCAATTTTGTTTTTTAATGTGTTCAGCCAATTTACTTCTTAATCAAATTAAAACTCCGAAGTGAAGGTTCTTTGAAGGGAAATGACTCCCAATCATTTGTTTTGATAATGGAAATTCTCATTTTATTAAACACATCTCTAATTGGATAGTGCACTGGACCAACTTGGCCCTGTTGGGTATCTAGTATAACCCTATGCATGTTCTAATATAAGCCTAATAAGATAATGGACCGGTGTAGTGGGCCTACATGGGCTAGAGTCCATTAACCAGTCATTAACCCTAGTATATATATATATATATATATATATATATATATATATATATATATATATATATATATATATATATATATATATATATATATATATATAGGGACTGGAGGCAACAAACTTGGTATTCCAAACTAGATACCTTGGGTGTAATGCTTCAAGCAACCTCTTGCTTGACCTAATTTCTCTAACAATTTTGAAGCATTATTGTCAAAATCCCTAATTTTTGGAACGTGGGATCTCTCTCTCTCTCTCTCTCTCTCTCTCTCTCTCTCTCTCTCTCTCTCTCTCTCTCTCTCTCTCTCTCTCTCTCTCTCTCTCTCTCTCTCTCTCGGGTGATTTTTCAGCCGGACTTTCAATTCCAAGAAACACCCTCTATTAGAAAACACCATCTCTAAGGCATTCAATAAATCTTTTTTGTTTTATCTTTTTCTATTAATTAGGAAAGTTAAGACATAATTGGTGAGTAGGAGAGACTTTAGGAGATAGTGGAGACGTTTGTAACGTCTCACCCATATTTTCCTATATTATCTCTCTCTTCTTTTGGCCTAAAAAAGAGAGACTCTTCAACGTTCTCTTCTTCCCTATCTCTATATTTTCTACCAGAAGATACATATTCTCTTGGTAAAAAAACCCCACATGGATTTTCCTCTGAACATTTACATCTTTAGTACTTTATTATTTTTTGCGATACGGGCGATTGACTAGTTCGTGGGGAGCGTTTATCTGCACAGAAACAACCCTGAAGGATGGTTGAATCTTGGGAGCCAAACGCAAGTAAACCCAGTACATACGGGGGCGTTTTGACTCTAAATAGAGCGTCATTTCCGACGTGCCTCGATCCATTAAAACAGGCTATTTCTATCATTTTTCTTGATTAATTTATTTTTACTATTTTGATAGATTAGATCTATATTAATTAATATTAACAGAAATTCCTAAAGATCGATTTCTTAACAAAATTATCTAACAATTTTAGAGTCAAAACGATGAGGAATTTTTTGTTAATATTAAATATAAAAGAAAGGTATCTTATAGCACAATTCCAATTTTAGAGATGATACCATAGGAATTTTTATTAATATAAATTTGGCAAATAAAAAATGGGTATGAGATCAGTAGCAGTCTGGCAGTAGTTGCCTTTGCATTTTGTGTTTGGATGGAAAGTACTTGTTTTTTATCTCTCACGAATTTGTGTTCTTTTTTTTTTGGTTTGCTTTATTGAAAATTTGGGACTTTAGGGTTGTGCTAGTAAAGAGTTTGAAACCGAAATTTGGGGTGTTCAGGGGTTTTTGACCTAAAACCCCTAAAGAAAAGGGCTTCGGTTGGTATCCTCCATAAATATTCGGTTGAAGTGCCTTGTAGAAAAGGGATACAGATATGCTATTTGGTAAGGACTATATGCAAGTTCAGTGAAAACACACCCCTTTTATTCGTCGATGCACCCACTTAAGACTACCCATCAAAAACCGAAAAACTCTTCAATGCCTGTGATGTAAGAGGAATCTGGCCTAGCTTCTGTGAAATAGACTTTAGCTTCAATTGGGAATATAATCACTTTGAAATTAGTAGATGGAACATTTTCCATAGAAACACCCAAAGTGAAAACAAAACAGGGCCCACATAAAAAGTACTAAATTTTATGATAATGACAGAGTTGATGACAAATCATTTTTAGAGAATAGTTATTACCGCAAGCTGGGGCGGAGCTACATGTAGCTTAAGGGGGGGCAGCTGCCCCTTTTGAGTTGGGCCAAACTATAGGCCCAACTCAATTGGGACCAGCCTTATGTATAAGTGTATGACCTGCCCCCTTATGTTTAATGCCCCCTATGTATAACCTGCCCTCCTTATCCTTAAATCCTGGCTACGCCACTGACCGCAAGTGAGCAAATTCTTTAAATAATGTCTGTTGCATGATGGATTTTAATAATACATTTGTTGATCAAATATGATTTATGTAAGCTTGATCCACTACCCTAGTGATGGGGTATGCGAAACAGCTCCAATCATCATACCACACGTGGCACTATGCACTATGGCAAACTCATAAAGCCCTCATTCCCAAAAAGAGTATTACGGTTATTGCACCGGGCCAAAGAGGGAATCATGTATTCATCTCACCCAGCCCTGGGCCTACACCTATCCAAGGGTAAGGAAACACGGGCAAAACTTGATCCAATAACAGGACGACACCTGTCCCAAAAGGGTAAATGAGTAAACTGACACTCGAAGCCTCACTATAAATAGCCCTTTTAAAGACAAGGTAAGGGACTCAATCCCAAGAAATCATTGTTCATTGCTTTGATCTGTTCAGTTGTACCCATCACTGACTTGAGTGTCGAAGTGCCCGTCCAGAGCTACGACTCCGGGTTGGCCTTCTGACCTCGTGTTCCACTTTGCAGGTCATAGCCTTTCAATCAGTTCAGCAATCAGGACTCGCCAAATCAGCTCCTTCGTCACTGCCCTATCTGTTACCGATTCCGGATGCAACAGATTGGCGCCATCCGTGGGACCGCGAACAAGAAGCCGTTCTAAGTCTCAAGAAAAATGGCAGGACGGAAGAGTACTCGAGCACCTCCCGCTCGGGCAGTTCGAACATCGTCACGACAAGCGACTTGGGGAGAACGACTCGCCTCGCGGGTCGTCGTTCCTCCTGCAGCTGCGGAGCCAGGCCCTGCTCAGTCAGGGCACCTAACTCCCGCCTAGGCTCCTACGCCCGAGCAAATTCAGGCTCTTAATGACAACACTGGTCGACCAATACAAGAATTTAGTTCAATAGGCCCCTCAAGGCCTTCCCCCGGAGGTCTCTCAATCCTCAGAGGTAAGGATGGATCCACCAATGGAAGAGCCCGCGCCGCCCCGTCGTGATCAAACTCATCACTCTCACTCGAGACGGGACCATCACTCCAGAACTAGGCATGCGCAGACAGAGCCTCACCGACGATATCGGTCTCGATCAGAACAGCGGCACCGACTCAGTGTTGGTCATGCAGAGCGGGAGAAATCCGGTCGTCATAGGAGGAGTCCGGAAAGCCACTCAGACTCAGCAGCAAGCCCCACCGTAGAAAGAAAAGCAAGACCATGTAGTCGGACAAAAAAAAGAACTGATCCTCTGTTGCGATGGTTTGAGGAAATTGACCACCGGATCGAGGAACTAGCTAAGGACCACCAGTGGTCCTCTATGAAGCCATTTTCCAGCGGACATCCTTTCACAGAAAACATGTTAAACCCACCAGCGCAAAGAGGGTTCAAAATGCCTCCGGTCTCACAGTATGATGGGACCACGGACCCGGTAGACCATTTGGAAACATTCAGAACTATGATGCTCTTGCACGGAGCTTTTGACAGATTCCTCTGTAGGGCATTTCCAACCAGCTTGAAGGGAGCCACAAGAGATTGGTACTCACGCCTAAAACCGAACTCTATAGATAATTTCGAAGGATTTGCGGACGACCTAGTCAGGCACTTCATGAGCAGTCGGAGGCCGCGCAAGACCGCGACATCACTAATGGCTCTAAGGCAAGAAGATGGTGAAAGCCTCAAAGCATTTGTATGCCGATTCAACAGAGAAGCCCTGCAAGTCATGAACTTGGACCCTTCTGGTGCTACAAATGTACTCCTTGCTAGTGCAAGGTCGATCGAGTTTCGACGAACTGTGGCTCGCCGGAATCCACTCTCTTTGGCAGATCTCATGGTGGGGGCAGAAGAATACATCTCCATAGAAGAAACACTGGCAGCCGTGGGCTCCGGACGGAGAAAAATTCCAGAAGAAGAAAGAACCCTACGTAACGTAGGGACGACAAGTCCCTGAGAAGGGAGAAAAGCCCTGAAAGAAGGGAACAAAATTTTACGCCCCTCAATACATCCAAGTCCCGCATACTGGCCGCAATCAAAGAAGAAGATTTTCTTAGATGGCCGAACAAAATGCTGATGAAAGGAAACAAGCGGGATAAATCCAAGTATTGCCGGTCCCACAAAGACTATGGGCATGACACCAATGAGTGCAGGCATCTTAAGGAAGAGATCGAACTACTGATTCGAATGGGATATCTCAAGAAATATGTCGAGCGTGGGGGGGACCAAGGAGAGTGCCAAGAGAGAAGCCCTCAAGGCAGAAAGAGCCCCCAACGACTGCGGTCACCCCTAGCCCGTCACGATCTCCCATTCCTCTCAACCCATGGTCGGAACCACAACGATCACAACCTACTGGGGTCATAAACACCATTATGGGTGGCCCGGCAGTGGGGGGAACCTCATCGGCCGCCCGCAAAGCCTACGCCCAGCAAGTCAGTGCGGTCCATACCAGCCACAAAGAATTAAAGGTAGAGAATGAGATCTCATTCTCGGATGCAGATCTAGACAACTTGATACTCCCCCATGATGGCGCCTTGGTCATAACCATGCTCGTCGCTAATTGGGAACTCAAGAAGATCTTGGTGGATAATGGCAGTTCGGCGGACATCCTCTATTACCACGCCTTCAAACAAATGATGATCGGGGATAAACGCTTACAACCGGCAAACTCAGATTTGTTCGGATTCCCTGGCGAGATAGCCAAGGTCGAGGGACAGATTGAACTCCCTGTCTTGGTCGGGGAACCTCCCCACTAGGCCTTCGCGATGGTTAATTTCTTGGTAGTGAGGGCCACTTCGGCCTACAACGCTATCCTAGGAAGACCTGGACAGAACCTACTCCGCGCCATTGCCTCGACCTACCATTAGAAAATAAAATTCATAACACCTAACGGTGTACATGAAGTAAAAGGAGACCAACCGCAGTCGAGGGAGTGTTACGCGACCGCGCTGAAAGGAAAAAATACAACAGAAACATTACCAATCGAACTGCAGGATTTAAGAGATGAAACCCGGACTACGATAAACCAACCGGCTGAAAACTTAGTCCCGATCCCACTATACGAAGATGATCAAGAGAAACTGGTCAAGATCGGTTCAACATTGAACGACGATTCCCGTGAAGAACTAATCTTGTTCCTGCGAAAAAATGCTGACGTATTCGTGAAATCCCAATAGGGAACCCAAGAGGGGGGGGGGGGTGAATTGGGTGTCTTTAAAAATTTATCCTCTTTAAAAACTTTTGTTAGATTAGTTTCAAAAGCTTAAATGAATATTATCTCTTAGACCAATTAACAAGCACTTGTTAGGTGACTTTTGAAAACCCTAGTTGATTATTTCCTTTTTAGTTTTTTTATCAAAATACTTGGTGGGTGATTAAAGATTACAAATATAATGCAAATCCCACAACAAGATGAAGGAATAAGTTGAATGGTTTCTTTTAAGCCTTTTATTGGTGGATTCCTAGTTCATCTACTCTCTTTTTAGTTCCTTTGACAAACACTTTGTGGATGGTTCATATAAGTAAAAAAAAATTAAGAATAATGTTCAACCACAAGAGTTAAGCACTTACCAAGAGTAGAGAGGAAGAGACAAGAGGCTTTGACACAAGGGCTTTTATAGTGGTTCGGTTTTAAACCCAAGACCTACTCTACTCTTCTCAAGTTTGCTCTCCTTGAGGTATCCACTATCTTCCAAGGAACTTAAATACGTCATTCATTTCGCCTTGTACAATCCGAGCGTCCAAGCTCCAATGGTCTTAAATACGGCGCCCTTTGTTGCCAAATACAATGAAGAGAAGAAGATATTGCTCACTTGCCTCTAGATAGGCTAATACCAAGTAAAGCTCACAATGCACTCTCAAGGATGATTCAATGCACTCTTAAGGATGATTACAAGTAATGCCTAAACCAATTTCAAATGATTTTCTCAAATCAAGACACAAGAGGTTGGTGAGAGAAAATTAACCCAAAAATGATTGCAAGTAGTTTTCTAGGGTTCTTTAGAGTTGCAACATGTTCATCATCATGTTTTGAACCCATACAATAGGTATATAGAGTCCCAACACAATATGACCGTTTCAAGGGCAAAACGGTTATTTTCAGGTCAAAAATTCAACTAGCCGTTGGACCCCCAACGGCTATTTTTTTGGTCCACGGGCTTTCTCGGAGTTCCGAGAAAATATCTCGGAATTCTGAGCTCGGAATTCAGAAACTGGATTTCCAACAGGATTTTCTGATTTTGTAAAATTCACATCTCCTTCGTTTCTTATCGGATGTCGACGTTCTTATGCTCTACGGATATGAGAAAAATGAGAGCTATCAGTTAAAAATATTTTCAAAAATATTTAAAAATATTTTAAATAAGTTTTGATAAGATTTAGTTGCTGGTTCAGGTTGTTTCTTCGGAACTCTGTTTTGTTCAATGTTGTGTTGAATGCCATATGGGTCCCAACATGTTGGTACACCACCATGGCCATTCACTTATCCATTTAAGTCCTTAAAGGGTGTGTTAGTCTTTTTGAAAAATATTTTTTTAATGGGTTTTAAGATGTGCCTTGATCAAGAGCAAAGACAAGAGTGAAAGGTGATACATACTACCATTCTAAGTACTCTCTTGAACTTCTCTTGAACCAATCTTCATTTGATCTTCACTAAGGTGCTTGGCTTGCTTTGGGATCTTCAGAGGTGAGCTTTGCTTTGACTTCTCCAGTTGTGGTACAAACTCCTTGGTCCTTTGCATTGGTTCTTGATCTTTTTGGCCTTTATGATCTTCTCTGTATGTTCAATGCTTGATGTGGATGATGTTGAGCTTCTCCTTGGTTGATCCTCCAAGGTTTGTTTTGTCCAAGTGTGCTTTAGCTCCTTTGTCCATTGGTTGGTTCATCTTCAAGTAAAGGCCATCGTGTGTGTTGGTGCTATCATGGATTAACCTATAAATTTCCTGTCCATAGCACAACACTCAAGGCAAACAATTAGTCCATAAACGACTAATCAATTTGAGTTTGTTAATCATCAAAACAAGGTGATTGAATGAACCCATGAGAACCCTTGGGCTAACAATTGGCTTGGACGGCCGCCAATTTGCCCGAGATAGATCCCGAGGTTATTGTGCACAAGCTCAGCGTGGCCCCACATGCAGGCCGGTAAAGCAAAAAAGAAGGCATTTCGCCCCAAAGAGACAACAAGCGATTAGGGAAGTAGTGGAAAAACTCCTAAGGGCTGACTTCATACAAGAAATCAAATACCCCGACTGGCTGGCGAATGTGGTCATGGTAAAGAAAGCCAACGGAAAATGGAGAATTTGCGTAGGTTTCACCGATCTGAACAAAGCCTATCCCAAGGACAGCTATCCGCTGCCCACGATTGACCAATTGATAGATGCCACGGCGGGCACGAGCTCCTAAGCTTTATGGACGCATTTTTTTGGATACAACCAGATTCGTATGTACGAAGCAGATATCCCCAAGATTTCGTTTGTAACCGACCACGGGATATACTGCTACCGCATAATGCCCTTCGGCCTAAAGAATGCCGGAGCAACATATCAGAGACTGGTGAACAAGATTTTTAGAGAACAAATCGGACGTAACATGGAGGTGTACGTGGACGATATGCAAGTGAAGAGTAAGGAATCTTCCAGTCACATATCCAATTTGGAAGAAACATTTCAAGTCTTGAGGAAACACAACATGAAGCTCAATCCATCCAAATGCACTTTTGGCATCGCCGCAGGAAAATTTCTTGGATTCATGGTCAGCCAGAGGGGGATAGAGGCAAATCCAGAGGAAATTCAGGCAGTGGTGGATTTAAATCCGCCAACTATGATAAGGAAAATTCCAAAACTTACAGGGATGGTGGCCGCGCTGGGACACTTCATCTCTAAATCAGCGGAAAGGTGCCTACCATTCTTCAATGCGATCAAGGGGATCAAGACGCCCCCTTGGACATCGGAATGTCAAAGGGCGTTTGAGGAACTAAAGCTATACCTAGCCACACCACCCTACTGAGCAAACCTGAACCTGGGGAAGAGTTGATGTTGTACTTATCGGCGAATACGGTAGCTCTGGCGGCCGTACTGATCAGAGAAGACCAGAACCAACAAAAGCTGATCTACTACATCAGCAAAGTTCTACATGAGGCTAAGACCAGATATAAAAAAGCGGAGAAGTTGGCTTACACTCTCAAAATGGCTGCCAGAAAGCTTAGGCCGTATTTCTAGGCACACACCATCAACGATATGACTGACCAACCACTGAGGCAGATTCTCCATCGCCTGGACACCTCAGGGCTACTAGTAAGGTGGGCGGTAGAACTCAGTGAATTTGATATCTAGTATCTGCCTCGACCAGCGATAAAGGCCCATGTGTTAGCCGATTTCGTTGTTGAATTCACTGTGCCTGCTGAAGCCGAAAGGAATCAACCTCCGGGTGAAAAAGTCGACAGAACACCCGGGGGCAAAGCGATGCGACCATCAATCAACCTCTAGGTGAAGAAGCTGATACACTTGAGGAGTAGAACCTCGAAGGAACTCTACTGTCCTCGGATGCGAATGCCACACCCCAACCTGGAGAAACCAATGGGATGGGAAGAACCGAAGAAAAAGATGAATTGAATGAAGAGCCGCTCTGGGAAATACACGTGGATGGATCCTTGAACTACCTAGGATGCGGAGCAGGGCTAATCCTCACAGGGCCCGAAAACTTCGTCATGGACTACGCCGTAAGGTTTGGGTTTCAGGCGTCGAACAATGTGGCGGAGTACGAGGCTCTCCTAGCAGGAATGAGATTGGCAATCCAAACCCGAGCCCAAAGATTGAACGTATATAGCGACTCTCAGTTGGTCGTTAACTAGGTACAAGGGACATATGAGGCGCGCGACGACCGCATGCGTAAATACCTGGCGCAAGTCCGCCAGCTCGCCGACCAATTTACTAGCTTTGAGATAGCGCGCATCCCAAGAACGAAGAATGGAAAAGCGGACGTACTCTCCAAACTCGCGGCCTCCGAGTATACGGCGTTGGGAAACATATATATGGAATTCTTGAAAAAATCCAGCATTGAAAACGAAGTTGTCGATGTAATGCAAGTGGATCACGAACCATGTTGGATGGATGATATCGTTAATTACCTGCGCAGTGGCAAACTCCCCGAAGAGAAAAGGAAAGCACGTCAAGTGACTCAGAGATCGGCCAAGTTTTCACTCGAGGGGAAAATCTCTACAAAAGGTCATACACTCTCCCGTACCTAAAATATCTCCGACCAAGCGATGTTGCGTACACGCTACAAGAGACGCATGAGGGGATCTGCGGAGAACATCTAGGAGGCAAAGCTCTGGCCATCAAGGTATTGCTTAGGGGCCTATATTGGCCGACCCTGAGGAAAGACGCTCTGAATCTGGTAAAGAAATGCGAGAGGTGTTACAAGTTCTCAAACACCAGTCACCAACCAGCCATTCCAATGGCCCTCATAATCAGCCCGCTTCCTTTTGCTGTATGGGGAATGGACATCTTGGGGCCCTTCCCACCAGCTCTAGGGGGCGAGAATTTGTGGTAGTCACCATAGACTACTTCACGAAGTGGGTGGAGGCAGAGCCCCTTGCCAAGATCACCGACCAAAACATCCAAGCATTTTTCTGGAAGTCCGTGATTTGTCGATTTGGAATCCCCCGAGTTCTGATAACGGACAATAGCAAACAGTTCGACAACAAATGTTTTCGAAAATTCTGTACAGACCTTAAGATTGAGCAGCGGTTCACCTCTATGGCCCACCCTCAGACCAATGGGCAGACAGAAATCACGAATAGAATCCTCCTTCAAGGCATCAAGAAGAAGTTAGATGAAAAAGTGGGATGATGGGCCGGTGAGTTGTACCATGTCTTATGGGCATACCGCACTACTCCGTGCGCTGCGACAGGAGAACCCCCCTTCAACTTGACTTTTGGAACCGAAGCCATAATCCTGATCGACATCGGCGTCCCCTCTTCAGCGTGTAACCTGCTTCAACGAGCTACTGAACGAGGGCGGGCTCCATGCTAATCTAGACCTACTCGAAGAAGTACGCGAAGAATCCCATATTCGAGCCGCGGTATATAAACAGAGGGTGTCTTGCTACCACGACACCAAAATCCGCCCCAGAGAATACCATGTGGGTGACCTGGTCCTGAGAAAAGCAGCCGTGTCCCAACCGAGAAAGGTCTGAAAACTCTCCCCCACTTGGGAAGGGCCGTACAAAGTGGTCGAAGTGATCCGACCTAGCAGTTACAAGTTCGAGACTCTCGACGAACACCAGCTCCCCCATGCCTTGAACTCCAAGAACCTAAGGAAGTACTATCAGTAGCCCGCCATCCAATAGGCCCTAAGAAGGAGGAGCATCCCCACGAGAAAGAAGAAAGTGAAAATGATTACAGATGTAATCGCATTGGGATTTTTACAATTAATGAAAAATACAGTAGCATTTTGCAAGTCACTAATCCATTCACCTCGCACTAATAGTAACATGGTTCACTTCGACCATTTCCATGAAGATTGGAAATACTTTTCTGGTCAGGATAAGTTGAAGTAGAAAACCAATAAAACTTTTATTGAAAGCCCAAGTCTTTCAACTCGGGCTAACTTGGTTCACTTCGACCATTTCCATGAAGGCCGGAAATACATTTCTGGTCGGATTAAGTTGAAGCAGAAAACCAATAAAACTTTTATTGAAAGCCCAAGTCATTCAACTCGGGCTAACTTGGTTCACTTCGACCATTTCCATGAAGGCCGAAAATACATTTCTGGTCAGATTAAGTTGAAGCAGAAAACCAATAAAACTTTTATTGAAAGCCCAAGTCATTCAACTCGGGCTAACTTGGTTCACTTCGACCATTTCCATGAAGGCCGGAAATACATTTCTGGTCAGATTAAGTTGAAGCAGAAAACTAATAAAACTTTTATTGAAAGCCCAAGTCATTCAACTAGGGCTAACTTGGTTCACTTCGACCATCTCCATGAAGGCCAGAAATACATTTCTGGTCGGATTAAGTTTAAGCAGAAAACCAATAAAACTTTTATTGAAAGCCCAAGTCATTCAACTCGGGCTAACTTGGTTCACTTCGACCATTTCCATGAAGGCCGAAAATACATTTCTGGTCGAATTAAGTTGAAGCAAAAAACCAATAAAACTTTTATTGAAAACCCAAGTCATTAAACTCGGGCTAACTTGGTTCACTTCGACCATTTCCATGAAGGCCGGAAATACATTTCTGGTCAGATTAAGTTGAAGTAGAAAACCAATAAAACTTTTATTGAAAAGCCAAGTCATTCAACTCGGGCTAACTTGGTTCACTTCGACCATTTCCATGAAAGCCGGAAATGTATTTCTGGTCAGATTAAGTTGAAATAGAAAACAAATAAAACTTTTAATAAAAGCCCAAGTCATTCATTCATTCCCATTGAGGTCGGAAACATATCTCTGGTCGAAAAAGGCTAAAGTAGGGGACCTAAAATCTTTTGAGAAGGCATAATTTTTTCAGTGCGGATTTATATCATTCATCCCGGCCGTTCTTATCGAACTTAACGACGTACTTCAAATGGATCGACATGCACCATGGAAATAAACATACATGGACGAACCCAAACACTTGTAAAAATTCACAAAATATTTTCCTTTCAAAAAGCCCTATGGGCGTTGCACAACTTGGCCCAAGGCCGACCCAAAAAGTCTTGGAATAAAAGGACAGATACATAACAAGATGAAGAGAGATAGAGTTCACTAAGCGGCATCAACGGTCCCCTGACTCGCAGTTGGATCAGACTGAGTTGGGGATGGGAGTTCCACTTTTGGGGCAGCGAGAACGAGGGATTGACCCTGACCAGTCTCCTGATCGTCTCCTTCGGGTACAAAAAGGAGCACGTCATCAAGCTCCAAGTTAGAAAACTTTGCCTTGACAAGGGACTTGCACTGGTCAAAACCATCCCTGAACAACACCGCGGCTAGATCGATCAGCTCGTCCTCGTTGGCCTACACCACTTTGGCCAGAATAGATTGGTGCTTCCCTTGCTGTTTTTCTGCAAAATTAACGGCCTTTCTCTTCAACTCCTTCTGTTCATTAAGTTCCCCTGTCAAACGCTCTATGGTAACCCTCACCTCCGCGACAATTGTCTCTAAGTTAGCCTTGTCTTTCTCCAGCTTACCAACTTTCTCTTCAGACGAAGTCAGCGTCTTGGAAAAGTAGGCACACTTATCCGCCATATCGGTCCAATAGCATCCGAGCTGGAAACCATACGAACTTAAGTAAAGTTCCCAATCACGACCCAGGACTAATGAACAAGTCGAACACATTAATAAGAAGTACCTGGTAAAGAGCACCAAAACCACCCTTGTGTAAATGGCTCATGGAGGATACGAAGCTGGTCCTTGTGTAAACGGCTCTTCGAGATGATCTCATGAGCAACCCAAGCATCGTCTAAGCCGCAGTCATCTTTTTTCACTCTCCACTTCGGGCGAAAAGAAGTATCCGCCTCTATCCGGGCAGTAGGTTTTGCCTCCAAGCCAAGGACTGGCGTATCATCATCTCCAGAGCGGGTGGTTTGACATGCCGAAGATCCCTCAACCACCTTCGCGGCTTTGGGAGCTTTGCCGCCCTTGTCACCTGGGATGGGTTTCCCTTTAACCTGAGAGGAAAGAGCAACTGATTCAAGCACCTTTCTCTTCTGGCCATCGCCCTTCCTAAGGACGGACTGACGCACCTTTTCATGAGCTGACTGCTTCTGCATCTCTGCATAAAAAAAAAGGGAAAGGGAGATGCAAGTGACTGAGAACGACGTACCAAAAAAAAGTGTGCAAGTAACTGAGAACTACCTAGGACACCTACGTGTTCGGAAAGCGGCACTAATCCCGATCTCAACCAAAACCTCCTCTCTGGAAAACTCCGAGCAATGGATAAGACTGTTCTGACGGATCTCATCATGGATCATTGCTAGGGTTACCTATCCAAATCCGGTTTACGACTCATGGTTTTTGTGTTTACAAAAGACCAATTTGTAGAGATCGGCCATTCTTCCTCGCAGCTGGCATAGAAGAACTTGCTCTTCCAAGTATGTATGGATGTTGGAATACCAGTGATCATCCTCATTTCAGTTCATTGGCTGATATAAATCCAACCTCCCAATCGATGGCCTTTTAGTTGAGCACACCTTCTAAAGAGAGGCACAGACAAGTTCCGTTGAAGACGGAACCGTACAAGATAGACAAAGCCGACTATAGTCCTCCACTAGTTCGACGCCACTTGAGCAGGAGCCAGGCCATAGAATCTCAACACGGCGGCTATAAAGGAATTAGTTGGTAGCCTAAAACTAGCCTTCATGGCATCTTCGTATATACACAAGTCGACACTATCATTACACGCCCTGTCCCCTCTATAGCCGCTCTCAAAGTAAACCGATAAGGAACACAGTATCAATCTCAAACATCACTAAGTCAAGAAGCATCAAGGGTGTTTTCCACCTGAGCGGCTGTGGTACCCTCTCTAATACCGCCCTCAATCCTTGCCGTAGCCACTATGTCGACTGCCCTACTCCCAGCACGGGAGATCGACGCTCTCCTGCCAAGGTTACCTTCTTCATCACCCTCTTCGCCCCCATTACTATCAAAAGTTGAGCGGTCCAAATTCTCGACACGGACAAGACTCAAATTCAGGTCCACAATGACCTCGTCCGAACCTAAATCTACCTCCCCCTCGTCACCTTCAGGGTCTACACCCACATCATCTGGCCAACCAGCAATGGCCTGTTGCCCTCTTAAACTTGGGGCCGATCTTGTTCTCTCCGACGAACCCGAACTGGTACCGCTTGAGGAGGAAGACCCTCCCGAGGACGAACCTGAGCTAGACCCTGAACTGGACTCCGAACTAGAACTACTACTACACATGCGGCTAAAGAAAAATAGAAGATGAACTGGAGAATTAGCTATGGGTAATCTGACTCCGAGCTCAAGCAAGCCGCACTGAACTGAGTGAAAAGAACAAACCGCACTAGCAGAGCAAAAAGGAAAACAAAAATTACAGGTAGTAAAAATGAGACCCCGCAAACCCTTTTATATGCGAACCTATCAGATGGCCAGTCATGTCCGCGATTCGTTGAGCGCCACGCGGCATGGTATTTAATGTAGACTCGAAAAACGAGGAGCCAAATGCCAGAAGGAAAAATACCAGAAAGGGAACGAGAATGGAGGAAAGTCGGAAAAGGGAATGAGTAAGAATCTACTCACCAAAAACCACCAACTATGGGAGATCATACGAAAGTCTGGATCGTTTGGAGTCGTGGCGAATACAATCAAATCCGGTAAACGAGAAAAATCCAGATAGCACGGAGCCGCGGTGGATATGACGCAATCCGCTAAGCGACAAAAGCCCAGATTGTCTGGAGTCATGGTGGATACAATCAAATCCGCTAAACGACAAAAATCTAGATCGTCTGGAGCCGTGGTGGATATGACTGTAGACACCCTCATTTTGCTACACTTTAACCAACAATAGCCTAATATATTGATCATTGGAATTTCATTGGTAAAATATGCATCCTCACATTCCCTGGAAACCAAAGTTATAAAGAGATGTACCTGGTAAGAGACTTGATTCGAAAAATTGGAAAAATACCCTGATTGGTGACTTTAGTGTGTTAAATCCATGTGAGAGTCCCTCTATCATGGATTTATATGTTTCAGGTCTTTAATATCTCGATCTAAGTTTACAGATTATCAATCGGGACAAAATAAGCTAGGATCACTTCACAGCCCGGGCCTTGATTCCATTCTGAGACCCAATTTTTTAAATCATCAGATCGAGAGCAGATCTTGACCTGGGTGTCTTTTTTTACCAAGAATTTGTGATCATTTAGTCAAAATAATATCGATCCAGGTTGATCTCAAATTCAGATTAAACATTGTGTCACTTAATTAAGCAAAAACCCAGTGAAAAATCATGGATCAAGGCATGATGAATGAGAACCGTCGAAATTATTCCATTAAATCATCGATAACAAAACTTTTTAAAGTCTTAATTGGTGTTGATGTCATGGTTTAATAGTTTTAGCCATTGATCCAAAATTGATCGAATCGGTTGGTTCATTTGGATCGCCGATTTGCTCAATCTTTGGAAAAACGATCTGCCGAGGAAGATCGACGGCACTCATTCATCAAAAAATTTGAAATCAATATTTCTATGGCAATATTGGGCTTCAACGAAAGAGAAAAAATCAAAGATTCCAAAGGCAAAAAAATTATTGAAAACAGACACCAAAATCTCCCGAAAATTCGCATTTTCTACATTTTCTATTCCCATTTTCTCTCTCCTTTATACACGTTTTCCCATGCATGGGAAAATGTGCCCTTGCTGATATCATCCATATTTTTTTAGAAATTGGGAGGATTTTGGAGATTTTGTGAAAATATGTTGCAAATTGGAAGAGACATGTGTTGAAAGCTCATTAGTTTAAAGCATTGCCCAAAATTGAAAATGACACTTGTCCTCATCCTATTGGAAGAAATTATTACTAGAAGTTCATCATATCTCTCCATATTGGACGTTTCCTTTTTGCTCTCTAATTGTTTCTAAGTTGAAAGATTTTGTGGGGACAAGTGGCATCATTATAAACCTTGAAGTTGTTTCCCAATTTTTACAAGTAATCCTAGCCTCACAAATCCTTTCTAATTTATCAATGCTCACGCCCAATTTGGATGCATGTGTGGTTATCAAAGGAAGCTGCCCAAAATAAAAAAGGAACATTCTACTCTTTTTATCATCCCACCATTGCCTTTATTTCCAAAAATTGATCATTTCAATCACAACCCTTGATTTTCCTCTCCTCCTAACTTAGTAACCTTGCTCACCCATTCTCCTATAAATACCCCTTCATTGCTCCATCCAAAAGGGGAAAAAAAGAAAAAAGACACCAAGAGACTCTATCTCTATCTCTCAACCCTAACACGATTTCATTCCCTCTCCCCTCTCATAAGTTCGTCCAACCCCCCCCCCCCCCCCCCCCCCCCCACATCTCTCCATCTATTCGGTTTTGGAACTTTACTTTGAAAGCAAGGAATCATTGCGGGGTCATCAACAAAAGAGGATCGACACCAAACAATAGAGATGTAGGCCTTTTTTATTTTCTTTATTTTTCTTCACACCAGCTTTCTCCCCCGTCTTTTTGTTTAGCCAAACCGCAACTCGAGTCAGTTCTGACTCGACCCGAATCCAACTTAAAACCTCATTGCTTATGTACTGTGTATATTGATGCATAACCAATTTCATTATGTGCCATGTACATTGATGCCTATCATGCCTCTAATTGTCGGAATGAATCTAATATGTGCATGCATATGTGTGCAATAAATGCACTGTGTGAAGCCGTTACTTTGTACACTGTATTGTTCGTATCTGTTGAGTGCACCTACCCAAGCCCCTTTCACTTAATCAGACCAGTCCGATCTAATCCGGACCCAACCCAACCCAATCCGGCTCAGCCCCAACCCACGCGGGTCTAATTCAACCAGAGGTGAACCCCTAAAGCCGCACCAAAAGCCACACCCTACTCAGCCTAAACCTAAACTCACGGCCAACTTGGCATTGACTCAATCTGATTCGACCCAAACCAATGGCCAACTTGGCCTTGACCCAAACCCCGGCCCGCCCGGCTTTCACCCAAACCCGATGATCCTTTGGCTTTGACCCCATCCCGAGTCAGCCCGGCTCAACCCGAACCCAACTCACCTAACCTGATTCAATTTGAGTTCAGGCCAAGCTAATTTGGTCCAACTTGGAGCCGATCAAAGCTAACCCGAGTCAGCCCGGGTCCAATCCAATCCAACTCGGTCCAACCCAAGCCCACTCAGCTCACCCAATACAACCCTCTTACCCGAACCCAAATTCTAATCCTATGCACTTTATGCATGTACCCAAAAATAAAACCTATTGTGTATAACATCTTTATACACACAAGTGACTGGTCCGCATCGTGTCAAAGTGATGTGCAATCAATATCATGCATTGTGTGCATTGTTTTTACTCCCATACATGATGTTCATGAAAGGTCCCATGCATGTCATGTATTATCTAAATCTACATGTGATGCGTACATGAGAATTCTGTGCATGAGGATTCCACCTCAAACCCACATGGGTTCCATCCGGACCAAGCCTTGGCCGAGTCAAATCTTACCCCCTATTCTCATCCGAACCATGCTACACCCAACCCGGTTCAGCCCGGTCCAATCCGGACCCAATCCGATTCAGCCCGGTCCAACCCAGACCCAATCCAAGTCAACCCAAGTTAATCCAACTCAACCCGAATCAACTCGAACCAACCCGGCTTAACCCGAGTTCAAACTGAGTCAATCCGTGTCATTGCAAGCTAGCCCGAGTCGATCCAGATCTAACCCAAGCTGACCCGAGTCGAACCGGTCCAAACCGAACCCTACCTAACCCGGTTCAGTCCAAGCATACCCAGATCCAACCTAAGTTCAACCCGCCTAGCTACATCACCCTAACCCGGCCTCACCTGCCTAGCCGCATCTAATCTGAGCCTAACCCAACCCGGTCCATCTCGGATCTAGCCCAAACACACAATCCCTAAACCATAAACCTACCTACCCAGACTAAACCCATCAAGCCAACCCTACGCAACCTGACCAGCCCCTCAACTTGAACCCCCAACTACACCTCCAATTCCACCCAACTTGCACCCCCAACAGCACCTCCAATTCCACCCAACTTGCACCCCCAGCTACACCTCCAATTCCACCCAACTTGCACCCCCAACTGCACCTCCAATTCCATCCAACTTGCACCCTCAACTGCACCTCCAATTCCACCTAACTTGCACCCCAGCTGCACCTCCAATTCCGTCCAACCTGCGCCCAAAGTTGCGCCACTAAATCAACCCAACTTGCAACCCAAGTTAGACCCTTACCCACGCAACCCAACCCTTACCCCTACCTATACCCTCACACCTACAGCCCTCTCACTCTTTCCCACCCACACAAACATCGCTCTGCCCCTCCCTCACAGCCCAACAGCCCCACTCCCAACACAACTTGGGTTCACCCCTAACCAGTCCAACCCGGATCCGCCCAATCCGTACGCCAACCCAATCCAACCTGGACCCACACCCCGAACCCAAAAACTGCTACGAGTTCCCAACCCGTACCCACACACCGAACCTATAACCCGAACCCACAATACCCCATTTGCCTAGGCCAACATGGCCGTTAGAAAGCTCATGCTCCCTAACCCATGTACTGTGTGGATTAGATACACCATATGCAAAATAAACATATGTTATGCATCCCATCACCATGATGACATATCCTTGGTAGCATCCCCACACCATCATCCACATGCCTATTCACATAATTCCATCCCCAACAGACTATCATATATCTCATCCCTCTTCCATATAATCCACTCCATATCACATACCATAGCTATCATATCCCTAACTTACATAACATAGCCATCATACCCTTAGCCTACATAAAATAGCTTTCATCTAATCCATCATCCCGGTTCTGCCCGGTCCAACCCGGACCCAATCCCAGTCAGCCAAACCAGGTCAACCCGAGTTTACCCGGGTTCAGCCCGAGCTAACTCGAGCCAACCCGAGTCTGCCTGGGATCAGCCCAAGTTAACCCGGATCCAACCCGAGTCAGCTCAAGCTAATCCGGATCCAACCCGAGTTAATTTAAGCAACCGGGCCCACTCGGTCCAATTCAACTCAGACTCTAACTCGACCCAAACCGGACCCGCCAGGTCCAATTCAATCTGAGCCAACCCGAGTCAACCCAAATTCAACATAAGTCAACTCGGTCCCAACCCATCTCAACTCGGGTCCAACCCATGAACCCAAGACAAGCCGCACCCAAGCCTAACCCAACCCAACTCCATCCTTCCTGTTCCCTCACACCGTTCTTCATCTCTTCCATCCCTCTTTCTATCCCTTCTCCCATTCTCAAATCATTGATTGCATGTTTAGTTGTTTGGTCATTTTACATGATTAGGTACTTAGCTTCCCATGCTTAGTTTCTTTGCATGTTTTATCACTTAAAAATGGCATGTTACTTGTCTTTGGCAGAAATTGCATGCTTAGTCATTTTGTTTGAATTTGGAACTCTTTGGAATTTGAAAGGCTTAAAGAACCTAAGAATTTTCACCTAATTGGAAAATCACAATTTAAGATCATAAATTCAAAAAATGCTTTAGGTTCTTGTAGACACCCCATTTTGCTCTGCTTTGATTAAAAAAGAAATTAGGGTTTCGCTGTCAATTTTTCAATGTTTTCTATTCCGGTGTTCGTCCCTTACGCTTTCTCAAATCTTTCTGGTCATTTCTGCAATGTTCTGATTTTTTTCCGCTAAAGTGCGGAGAAGGGTTATTCGTGAGAATCCGAGCAAGGGAGAATTTGTACCCGTTTGGTGGGCCCGCATTGAACATTTGTTTAAAATTGAATCAACCGGGGGCCCACATTGTGGGGCCCACGTTGTGGGGCCCGCGTTGTGGGGCCTCAATGGGGCCTCTTGTGAGGCCTCTTATGAAGAGCAATGATGGTAGCTCTCCACTAAGACAACATGATGGGCCCTCCACTAAGAACAATAATGATGGATTCTCCACTAAGAAACATGATGGGCCCTCCACTAAGAACAATAATGATGGATTCTCCACTAAGAAACATGATGGGCCCTCCACTAAGAACAATAATGATGGATTCTCCACTAAGAAACATGATGGGCCCTCCACTAAGAACAATAATGATGGATTCTCCACTAAGAGGGACAACATGATGAGCTCTCCACCAACATATCTCTCTCTCTCTCTTTCTCTCCCTATATATATCTTCCTTCCCATCCACACCAAAAAAAAAGAGAAATTTATCTTCCATTATCTCTTTCTCTTCCATTATCTCTTCTAATCACTCCCTCCAATCCCTTTCCTCAATATATTCTTCCATCCCTCTCCCTAATATTCTTCTTCCATTATCTCTTCACTCCCTCAATCACTCCCACTAAACACTCCAGAGAAAGCGAAAGACGGCGGAGCGGATCGGCGGCGGCAGGATTTTTTATATTTTTTTGGATTGGGCGGAGATCTTCACCACAGGTAGGTGCATTGTTCTCAAAATATTTCTGTATTTTTCCGAATTTTTCTGATTTTTTCCGCAAATTGTGTTTTAAAAATGGAAAACTCTTCAAAAAACATCTTTTGACGAAGAAAAATTAAATTATATACCAAACAGATTCTAAAATTAATGAAATTTCGTGGGAAAATAATATGTTACTGATTCATTTTACCATGAATTTATAAATATTTTTGGAGTTTATTTGGTATATTATTTAATATTTTCTTTGAAACTTATCAGATTTTAGGAGAATTTTTACTAACATCAGATCATCATTAAAATTCATAAAATTTTTACAGTAGTCTTATCTTCCATATTACTTGTTACTGTAAAAGTTTCGTGTTATTTGGATCTGTTTTAATATGGGATGTAGTGTTAATTTATAATCTGGTCTGGAAATTGTAAAATCCGAAATTGGTAGTAAATAATTTCTAAAATTCATGAAAATCTCACTGCATGCTATTTTGATTCATATAGTATTTCTGTAGAAATTTCATAGAATTTAGAGTTATATTTCTACTAGTTTATGTGTTAATTGTGCAATCTGGACATTTAATGGTTTAATCAAGATTAAATGTGAATTTAATGTAAAAATATGCAAAACTCATCCTGTAAGCTACATACATTTTCATCTTGCTGCTGTAGAAATTTCAAATCATTTCGAATTTATTTGCAACAATTTCACTTGTAAAACCGCTCATATGCTTAAAATTGATAAAATCCATGGAAAATTCGAAATTAATTGAAAATCATATAAAAATTCCTAAAGAACTTTAAAATTCTGTCACATGTTCACTCCTTAATCCATTGAAACAGAAATTTTAGGATCTTTAGATTTTCCTGGAAAAATGGCCAGTGCATCCATAATCGTATCCCAATTGCAACTTGATCTTTGACAATTTGAATATTTAAGTTATAGCATGTTGTTGGCTCCGAGGTTATTGTCCACGGAAATCCTGAGATTCTGCCAGGCAATAAGATGCTATAACCTAAGTATTAAATTGCACAAGGAAAGAGCGCACGATTCCCTCCTTTGGATGCCATTCAAGGCCGAAATTGGTGAACCCTAGAACCATTGGTAATCCTTAAATGTCTAGAAACTGAAAATCTTCGAAATCTGAAACTCATTAACCTCGAGAACTTAAATTGATTTATCTTGTGTCTTTCGGAACCATTGGATTATGGTTTCCAATCTAAGAACCATTAGAGCCCAATTTAGGAACACTGGTGTCGTGCCGTGTCCTAGGTTTTAGGGAGTCCTAGAGTTAGGAGTCCAGCCTCATCACGGACGCTTGCTATGAATAGCAACCGTACCATAGGTCTAGTTACACTAGTCACCCGATCTTTCCCTAGGACAAGCCTAGTAAACTAGGATGTAGGCAAAACCTGCATTAGTCTAAGGGACAACTTGCATTCAGATAAGAATCATATAGCATCTTAGATGAAATCCTAAGATAATAAAATCCTCAACTTGAATTAAATAATTCCTCTTAAAACTGTTGAAACAGTCAAATCCGTCTAAGTCGGTGTCCTAGTTGAGTTAGGCATATGTAGCTTAGCTTAGGTGCACCGAACTACGTCGACTCTGATCCCAGTGAGGCTTGGGTACGTAGGCAGCTTGGATGTCAGATGGCATACCAACCGCGAGTCGGCACCACAACAAATTGTGGTGTTTTGTATTTTAATTTTATTGTAAATTCTTAATTAAATCACTTAGGATCTTCTATGAGATTAGAATCTTAGGAGAACTTGCACTTAGATTGAATCCAGACAAATCAAGAAATCAAAATACACATTTAGGATTCACATTGAAATTAAATCATAGGATGCATGTCCCGTAGATAACATATTAACATAGAGTTGAATGAGCCATTTAAAATAAATTTAAAAGAGTTAGCTTTTGGAATCGAAGACCGATTATCGGGCAGGAATGGTGCATGTGGTGGATAAATCCCCATACCTTCCATTCTTGTAACCAGGTAGCGAGTCTAGATTTCTGGTTAATTACGGGTCCTAGATCCCATATCTAGGTGGCGACTCTGTCAGTCTCTTTTATGTGGAATTCGGATTGCCTTAGTGATCCCAAGTTCACATAAAAGACGAATCTAAATCAACACTAAGAAGCACACGCCAATCGCGTGGGTATTAGAGACCAAGAGAGTGCATGGCGGCTCGCGCCCCACCCCTCTCGCGGGATCGTGTCCCACAGTCTGGCGACTCTGCTGGGGACCACCTAACTTCATTACAATTCCAAAGGATAACTCATTTGAATCTATTTTAACTGGCTCATGAAAACTCTATCTCTTTTATGCTTGTTAGATTAGTTTGTATGCTTTATTTTCTCATCACATATACTCAAACTTAATCTAACAAAACCTGAAGGCATCATAGATTGCGCGAACTTATTGCACACACTTACATCACTTTCATCTAAACCCCTGCATCTCACATGCACACACGTCCTATTTTAGGAACCCGGAGTGTTATCTAGCATGGTTGACTGGGATTTCATCACCTGGTGCCTCTGTGCTAGAGAAGCATTCCACCCTTAGCCTAGTACCTTTATGGTACGTAAACGGATCTCTTGTTCACGTACTGATACGCCGGACACTGGTACAGTATATCGAACAGGGATTCGCGCTAAGGGAACTCTTGGCCTTACCCCTAGATTAACCCACACATGCATGTAGTATACGAACACATGTGCATCACGTGTGTGAGCCTAGTTTAGGATATCCTACCTATTTGTGTCTAGATTAGGCCGTAGACCATCTTCTAATGGCTACGATCGGTCCTAGGTACACAAACAAAGTCATGAGTCGAGATCCTCTCTCCACTCCGCTAGATTAGGATTAGGGTTGATGCCTTCAGGTAACACTGATAAAATGTGCAAAGATTAAAAAACTTTCCCTTTGGGGTTAGGATTTAAATCCCATTCATTTCCAAAGATCTCATAGGATTAGTCATTCATGATCCATCCGTTGAAAGCAATCTTATGCTATCTCATCTCATCTCGATCGTACGATTTTTAATCTTATATTATCTGATTCGATCGAGTATCCATACTTCCTTTATATTGGTAGGAACTCATCCTAATCTCATGTTCATGTAATCCTGATTATCCCTGTATCCTTTCTCCTGCCTTACAGACACCATGTCTACTCGTACAATTCTTGATTGGATCTGTGGTACATTAAGAGAATCCCATATCTATGCCATAAGTGAGCAAGAGAAAAATCTCTTCGGTTACGTGGCCACCATCAAGCTCGATTGGGGATTACTCTATGCTGCATCAGAGTGTTGGGATCCCGATCATCATGTCTTCCGTTTTGGCAACCAAGAAATGTGTCCCACCTTTGAAGAATGGTGTGCCTTATTGGAATATCCTGTAGATGGCCCTCTGGTGAAGCCATCTTACGTGTCGGATTATCGTCCTTTGTTCCTTCGCTTGATGAATAATCCAGATGAATCCATGAACTCTTTCATCAAAGACCAGGAAGTGTCCATGCAACAACTGATTGACATTTACCCTCCTGTTGGGCATATTGGTGCTGTTGATATTCAAAAAGCCCGAGGTCGCGCTCTGAGATTCTGCTCCTTTGCTAGGTTCCTCACTGTCCAGCCTTCTCGCTGTGCGTCAGCTGTTCTCTTGGACCTCGTTGATCAGATGGATCGTGGCGCCAATCCAATTCCTACTATGCTTGCAGAAACCTTCAATGGATTGGATGAGATGGTTCGTCTTCGTGCCAGCTCAGGTCCAGGCTCTTATGTTCGATCTTTTGTTGGGTCCTTCTCAGGATGTCCTGCATTACTTCACGTGTGGTTATGCCACAAGCTAAAAATTGCAGCTCCTGTGCATTTTGATCATACGTTATACACCTTCAGTGAATGGCGTCATGATGTTTCTTTCAATCATAAAGGCGATTGGGCTGAGTGGTTGAGTTCTCGCCATGAAGATCAGATTTATTGGCAAATCCCTGGAATCCAAGAAGCTGTCTTCAATACTGGAGAAGCTAACTACGTTCGCCTTCTTGGCCTCAAAAAGACTTCCTTTTATATTCCTGCCAGGATTCAGCGTCAGTATGGAAGGGAGCAATCCATTGTGCCTCCCCTTCGTCATTTCTATCCGCCTGAGGATCTCAAGCCCAAGATTGTCAAAGCCGTTTCATCTGCTTGGGATGTTCGAGTCATCAAATCTTTCAAGGAGTCAGTTGAGGAAGATAGTCGTCCAAAGAAGAAGTCTAGAAAGAGTGCTTAATGTCATGTTTTCTCTTATCAGTCTATCTTTGAAAGATCGAACCATGTACTCAAGCTTTAATGATCTATCAATAAAAGTTCACCTTTTTCTTTCAGTATCTTCGTCTATGCATACATCAGTGTCTACTTCTTTCTGATTTTAAATATGTCTTTCAAATATTACAGGGCCGTAGACACCATAGCTAACCCTAATACTCCTTGGGTTCGGGTCTCTTCTCGATTACAGAGGAAATCTGTATCCCCGCCACCTTCTCTGAGAACCCCAGCATCTCATTCTTTCCCGTCCTCATCCTCACCAATGGCAGAAAACCAGGACAGTCCTCCACTCGCTGCTATCACCGATACTCTTACCTTGATTCTCCGGCAGCTTCAAGAACTCAAGGAAGAGAACCAAGTTATCAAGGCTCAACTTTCTGAGAAGTTCGGACAATCGTTGTCCAAGGATAAAGGGCCTGTGCACCAAGCAGCTACTTCAGCAGCACCTGTCCAGCCAGTGTTCATCAATATCCATGATAAAACCGAAGAAGATTTGGAAAAAGAGCAGTATAGCGAGAATCGCAGTAGACCTTCTCAGTCCATGGTTGATAAGTCTGTTATGGAGAAATTAGAGACTCTTACCAGAAAAGTTCAAGACATTCAGTTTCAAGACCAGGGTAGTTTCAATCCCAGTGATCTTACTCTATTTCCCGAAATCCGCCTTCCTGCTAATTTTCAAATGCCCGATTTCGACAAATATGATGGTGTGGGTTGTCCAATCACACATTTACAAATGTTCACCATCATGTGTCAGCCTCAAGGCTTATCTCCTGAGCAAATGGCTCAATTGTTCCCAGTTTCCCTAACCAAGGTTGCTAGGAGATGGTTCATGGTCTTGGACAAGACTCGTTACAGGACATGGAAGGATATCGGCGAGCAATTCATCAGGCAGTTCAAATATGATGATGGGACAGAAATCACCAGAAAGGATTTAGAGAGAACAAAACAAGACTCGAGAGAATCCTTTCTGATTTTTGTGAAAAGATGGAGGAGAATAGCAGCTCAGATGATGGAGCGCCCGTCTGAGGAGGAGCAAGTCCAGATAATCATGAAAAATATTTCCCCCCAGCTCCAGTATCACATGTCATTGCAATACTATCCAGACTTCAAACACTTCATTGTGGCTGGCACCCAGATAGAGGATGCTATGGCTCAAGGTGTATTCAACCGTAGCAACCCAAATCCTAGAGATTTCAAAAAATCCCCACCAGCCCAAGTCAGTAGTATCTCCCATTCCAATGCTCAATCCTCTAAATCCCAGGAACCTCTAGTAATGGACTATGCTCAACCTGCGACCGCACCTCGGCAACAAGCCCGGGTAGAATTTACTCCTCTTCCCATTCCATCTTCGGAGGTGCTTAAGCAGTGTCTGGCTTCAGGTCGCATAACCCTACCTGCCACCCGGCCTCCCCCCAATCCTTTACCTGCCAATTGGCGAGCCGACCTACACTGTGAGTATCACAGGGGTCCTGGTCATCTTACAGACAATTGCATCGCCTTGAAATTCAGAATCCAGAAACTTATTGATGAGAAAGTCATTGCATTCCAACCAAGACCCAATGTTACCCAAAACCCGCTACCTGGTCATGCTAATCCTCCCGCTGCCGTTAATGCCATAACCATAGGAGATCCTGAGTTTGACCCTCTCACCCTCATATGTGCTTTAGAACCCATTTCTGAACCCGAAATCATCTTCTGTGATGAATCATACCTGAGGGAGTCTGTACCTCCCTTGGTAATCACCTATGAGCCACAAGTCCCTCAAATTATCACCTATGGTGAGCCAGAATTGGATGAAGTCAGACATGTGACAAGGGGTGGAAGAATTTTCAAACCTGCTGAATTAAGAGTCGAAAATCCAGGGGCATTGGCTCGAGGAGAGGAGCCGCAATACGTGAAGGACCCAGATGATGAAGTTGTTCAGCAGTTGAAGAAAACTCAGGCTGTCATATCTGTTTGGGGGTTGTTGATAGCATCGAAGAAACACAGAGAGGCTGTGTTGAAAGAACTGAATACCACACAGGTGTCCTCAGAAATATCTCCAGAGCAACTAGCTGAAGTTGTCGCTCTGACACACGCCACCAGGGCCATTAGTTTCTCAGACCAGGAGCTGCCTCCTCAAGGTCGGAATCATGCTAGAGCTCTTCATGTCACTGTTGTTTGCGAAGGCAAGAAAGTACCGTCTGTGCTGGTAGATAATGGATCCGCGTTGAATATATGTCCATTAAGAACTGCCATTACCTTGGGTTTCGGTCCCACTGATTTTGCCGAATCAACCCTTGGTATCCTCGCATATGACAATACCCGCAGAAATGTGGTCGGAGTCCTTACCACCAGGATCGTTATAGGCGGTCAAGAATTTGAGGTGGAATTTCAAGTTATTGATATCAAGGCCTCGTTCAATATACTTCTGGGACGACCCTGGTTGCATAAGGAAGGTGTTGTTGCCTCAACCCTTCATCAAAAACTGAAGTTCATTAAAGAAGGAAAATTGATCACTGTCAGAGGCGACGAAGAGCCAGAAATAGGGCAGATAACAGGAGAAACTCGGATTCTTTCAGTTACAAAAGCAGATGATTACAACTTGAATGGTTTCGCATTCGATGTTACTGCTATTTCCTATGAAGATGCCTCTCGGGAGGAGTTGTATTTGCCTTTTGCCATCAGTCCTGTGGTTGCCAAGATGATGAGAAAAATGAACTACTTTCCGGGTATGAATTTAGGCCGTGATCCAAGCAAAGCGTCTCACTGGCGCCCAATCAAAGCAAACTCTGGAGCTTTCGGTCTTGGGTATATACCTACTGAGGAGGAGGAGGAATCCATGAAAGAATTGTTGAAATTGAAGGAAGAAATCCGCCGCACTGGAAGGATACTCCCGATGACTCCATATTCCTTATCAATGAATGGTCACTTTATCAAAGAAGGTGAGACTTCTCCATACTATGGGTTTTCTGAACCATGGTATGACTCAGTAACAGGGATCATGATACCAGGTTTTGAAATATTCAGTGGCCTTGCTCTCCCAGAAACAGAACCGCCGGTATATTGTGTTGAAAAAACTGTTGAGGATTGGATAGTCTGCCTTGAGCCAGATATGTTGGGGTCTTTGTTCGAAGAAGATGTGCCTGATGTTGTTTGTCAGGAGTTGCCCGTTTTAGATCATTCTAAAAAGCAAGAAGAGACTGACTGTGAAGATGTGCTGGTGGCAGTTATTCAGAGTAATGATACCTTTACTGAACCTCAGAGCCAGTCTCTTTTATGTGGAATTCGGATTGCCTTAGTGATCCCAAGTTCACATAAAAGACGAATCTAAATCAACACTAAGAAGCACACGCCAATCGCGTGGGTATTAGAGACCAAGAGAGTGCATGGCGGCTCGCGCCCCACCCCTCTCGCGGGATCGTGTCCCACAGTTCTAAACTTAGAGATTGCACTCTAGGTTCCCCAATAGAATCTTAGAGCCCAAACTTCACAAATATACTGAAAATACAACTTAGGTCCATTGCATTAGATCTAGGTTCATATAGTATAGGTCATTTTAAGTCAAATCAATTAATCAAATTCAACTTAAATCGAATCTCATCAAATCTCATAAAATGTCGAATCACTCATATAGGCATCTAAGCATTCTAGCTAGGCATTTAGGATCACCACTCCTGGCCCGCATGAGTCTAAACTGTAAACGGCAAAATCATTAGTAATATTTAGATTTTCCAAATAAAACTCACATTCACCCCCTTTAGTAAAAACTTAAACAACTAAAGCATTTAAAATGTAAAGTCTGACTTTCGTCAGGCAAGATCGATGCTGTACACTTCGTGCGGTACACCTTCCGATCTCGTAACCAGGTGACTTACCCAGAATTTAAATCGTAGACCAAATATATAGAGTTAATCATGGGTCCTAGATCCCTAATATAGGTGGCGACTCTGGTCCTGACTTCTCTCGTAAATTAGAATTTTTATCCCAAGTTTACGAGAAAAGCAACCATATTCAAATCCAATGGACAAAGGCACTATCATCATAAAAATACACACCCTCGTGGACCCCCTGGGACGGGATCCACAATTACGCAATCCACAAAACGACAAAAAAAAAACAGGTCATCTGGAGCCGTGGTGGATATGACGCAATTCGCTAAAAGACAAAAATCCAGATCGTCTGGAGCCATGGTGGATATGACGTAATCTACAAAATTACAAAAATCCAGATCGTTTGGAGCCGTGGTGGATATGATGGAATCCACTAAAAGACAAAAGCCCAGATCGTCTGGAACCGTGGTGGATACAATCAAATCTGCTAAACAACAAAAGTATGGATCGTCTGGAGCCGTGGTGGATATGACGCAATCCACAAAATAACAAAAATCCATATCGTCTTGAGCCGTGGTGGATATAACACAATCCACAAAACAACAAAAATCAAGATCGTCTTGAGCAATGGTGGATATAACACAATCCACAAAACGACAAAAATCCAGATCGTCTTGAGTCGTGGTGGATATAACACAATCCACAAAACGACAAAAACTCAGATCGACTAGATCCGATCTGAATTCAAGAAGCGAGAATATCCAGTCTGTCTTCAGCCGATCTGAATAAATTCAACCGGCCTGAGTGTTCAATACTGAAATCAACTTTCCAGATCATCTTGAGCCGATCTGAATAAATTCTACCTGCCTGAGTATCGAGTACATAAATCAACTTTCCAGATCGTCTTTAGCCGATCTGAATAAATTTAACTAGGCTAGGTGTTGAACAAAAGAACCAATCTCCCAGATCGTCCAAAGCCGATCTAAATTCAGGAAACAAGAATATCCAGTTCGTCTGGAACCGATCTGGAGGACCCCAGTTCATCGAGACCTGGCCACCTCCTGCATGAACACCCAAGAAAACTTCCCCAGTCATTACAACGACTTGAAGAACTGGGGGGCAAATGATGGGGTATGCGAAACAACTCCAATCATCATACGACACGTGGCACTATGGCAAACTCATAAAGCCCTTATTCCCTAAAAGGGTATTATGGTCATTGCACCGGGCCAAAGAGGGAATCATGTATTCATCTCACCCAGCCCTGGGCCTACACCTGTCCAAGGGTAAGGAAACACGGGCAAAACTTGATCCAATAACAGGACGACACTTGTCCCAGAAGGGTAAATGAGTAAACTGACACTCGAAGCCTCACTATAAATAGCCCTCTTAAAGACAAGGTAAGGGACTCGAATCCCAAGAAATTACTATTCATTGCTTTGATCTATTCAATTGTACCCATCACTGACTTGAGTGTCGAAGTGCCCGTCCGGAGCTACGAATCCGGGTTGGCCTTCTGACCTCGTGTTCCACTGCGCAGGTCATAGCCTTTCAATCAGTTCAGCAATCAGGACTCGCCAAATCAGCTCCTTCGTCACTGTCCTATCTGTTACCGATTCCGGGTGCAACACCTAGTATTCTTTCACCACCGGTGATTTCAAGTGGCTCATTGCAGGGATCTTTGCCTTTAGTTTAGGTTTACATTCCTAAGGCATTTTTGTTGCTCTGTTTTTAGTGTTCCTGCCTAATTCTTGATGGCATTGTCATGGGCTACACCTTCAAGAAAAAATCAAAAGCATACTTATATCATGCAATTTGCAGCTGAGTTGTTTGCTTGCAAACGAACCTAAAGGCAATGTTTGATGAAGCCAAGCTATAATAGAATATTACTATTTAATATTGATCTGTACTATTCATTAAGTGCCTTTGAACTGTTTGTTGAAATGCCTTGTATAGTCTATAAGGATAGGGTGTGTATGTACCAATACAAGAAGGGCGTTGATTTCAGCCTCCTCTATTTTATTAGAAACATAAATGAAGAATCGTTATCAAAGGTTCTTTGTTTCATTTTTCCTACCAACTGTGGTCCCATGACCAAACTATTTTTCAATTTAGATGTGGGACATGCTGTCCAAACCTAGCTTCTTGTTCAAATTCTTGGCCATTTCCTAGGAATTACATTAATATGCTGCTCATCTTTTCGCCAAAATAAGTCATAGATCGTTGGTGCTAGGCTAGTAATCGTCATTCCTCTTTGACAAAGCAGTAGCTTTGTTCATCGCTAGTTTTTCGTCCAACTGATAGTAAATGATTTTTCTTCCACCTGTTGATTAATGAAGACCTGAAGACCTCGTTTAACCAAATGATATCTGCCAAAATATCACAGAGAGAATTTCTTGGGAAATCGTAAGATTAGTTTCTGTAACTATTGTAGTGTGAATGTGATAGCAAATTCTGAAAGATGATGCTTTCATCGTGTCTTGCAATTGGTAGTATTAAGTTATTTCTCATGTCCTTCACAGCTAGCACCCTGTTTGATTGCCCTATGATTTACATTGGAAACATATTGTATATTTTTATTTAATGAGAGTGACTTGTAGACTTTTGGTTAATATAACAATCGTGGGTATATAAAATGCCCATATATGCATCGTTGGTTTACTAATGTGATAGTTGGTCACTTTTTATTATGTGATTTTTATCTTGAAAACAAAAAATCACACATGATTTTACTAATCACATGACTTGTGGATGCTCATGTGATATTATCTAGCTAGGCCCATCGAATTAGATGGGCAAATGTGCCATGATGGATATAAGCCCAATTGGTGTGGCTCAATTGATGAGTTTGAGTTGTTAGTTCACTAATTAATATCTTAGTATTCTTTCCTGAATTAGTATTTCTGATACATATGTTCATGATAAGATCGACATGAAATACTTACTGTTTGGTAGGTCATGTGGGGGTGCACTGTACCACACACCAAATAGAATAAATTATCATGTACACTAACTACTCAAATGTGGGGGTAATTACTTATACATGTGAGGTTATTTGAAATTGTTTAATGATGTAAATTGGTGTTTTCAGCACAATACAATTCAAAGAGTGATGGCTTTAGACTTTATAGTCTGAAAGCAATGTACTTAAAAAGGACTAGCTCAAAAGCTAATGATATATCATCGAGGGGAATGAGACTAGCCCATAAGGTAGTCACCGCAGTGGACACCCAACCTCTGTGATTGGAGATCCCATGAAGGAGGTTCAATGCGTAGAAACAAAGCTGTAGGGTAGCCGGATAGAGCATTGAATATTTTGAGGGGTATTCCCTAGTCTCATTCCTATGGTGACAATGCTCTTCACTGTGACGGTTTTTAGGTTGAGTTTTATCTCTTAATCAGTCCAAGGCAGAATTCTGCAGGGTGTAGGTCACAGAGCACCCTAGGAGGACTCACCTATGTGAGTGTGGTAGTATGGTCGCTACTGTGGGAAGTTGGGCTATTCCTTAATGCTCTGTATGGTTGCCGGGTTTTTTTTTGTTCCTGGGAGTTATGTGGGAGAAAAAAATACCCTGGGAGATAGGTGGGAAAAAAAAGTCCTAGAAGTATCCTGGTAAAATAAAAATCCCATGTTTGGTTATGTGGGAGAAAAAAATACCCTGGGAAATCTGGTGGGAAAAAAAAAAACCTTTGTTTGGTTGCTTGAACTGTTGGGTAGAAAAAAAATTCTTCTCAAGCTTATTTCTGGTTCTTGAGTTTATTTTTGTTCCTAGGGTTATCTTGGGATGGGATGAAAAGGCAATAATTACAAAAGTGGGATTAAAAAATTCACCCCACAAGTAATCATTACAAGAGTGGGATTAAAATAAACCTAGTGCTAAAAGGCAACCAAACATGGGATGGGACCAAAATTTAACTTACTCTCCCACAAAACTCCCAGGAACAAAAAAAACCCGGTAACCAAACAGAGCATAAAAGACACTTATGAAAACAAGATATGGGCTCATGACCCTAAAGGGCCAAACCGCTCGAACTCAATAATTGCCCATACTGTGTGTGTGCTAAGATGACGTCTGAACTAAATGACATAGTTCAAGACTTAGTTCACTACGGCTCCTTCAGACAGAAACTTTCTAACACTAAGTGTAGGTTCAAGTCCGGAAAACCTGCACCCATTGCATAGTAAAGTCGCTTGCCTGTTTATTTTAAATTTTAAATCATGTGTGGGATTGTTAGATTTTTTAGTGATTTAAAATTAATAAATCTTTTCTGCTTTATCCTTTTCTATTAATTAAGAAAGTTAAGAGATAATCGGGGAGTGGGAGAGATTTTAGGAGTGGAGACGTTTGTAACGTCTCACCCATATTTTCCTATATTATCTCTCTTCTTTTGGCCTAAAAAAGAGAGACTCTTCAATGTTCTCTTCTTCCCTATCTCTATATTTTCTACCAGAAGATACATATTCTCTTGGTAAAAAAGCCCACATGGATTTTCCTCTGAACATTTACATCTTTTGTACTTTATTGTTTTTTACGATATGGGCGATTGACGAGTTCGTGGGGAGCGTTTCTCTGCACAGAAACAACCCTGAAGGATGGTTGAATCTTGGGAGCCAAACGCCGGTAAAGTTAGTGCAGACGAGGGCGTTTTGACTCTAAGAGAGCGTCATTTCCGACGTGCCTCGATCCATTAAAACATGATATTTCTATCCTTTCTCTTAGTAATTTATTTTTACTAATTTGATTGTTATAATTATGGTTTGATTTAGGAAAAATTCTAAAAAAAATGTGATTTTTATCTGAAAATCTCAAAAAGGGTAGAGTTGACTAATTTCTCAAAAATGGGTGAAACGCATCCCAAGGAGTGTTTTAGGACTAAAATGCCCTTATGTTGCCTTTCCCTCCAACAAAATGAGGAACAAATCCCAATGCATTTCACCTACCAATTTTGACTTTTTTACCTTCTTCTTCACATGTCAAAATCAAACTCCATTGGCTGTTGTAAAAATCCCAAACGAAATTCCATTGCAGAGAGGTGAAACTCCCCTCTCCTAAAATGTAGATTTTATTGGATCTTTTCTTTGGCTATCAAACCTAAGCTTCTCAAGTAGGTCATTGTGATACAATTGCATACATTTAACATGTTCCTTACACTGCTATGGTGTATTGTCATCTTGTTTACTTATTAGGGATTTGTTATGGTTGTGTTAGGCATTTATTATTGTCATCATCATCTTTCCAATGCTATTGTGTATTGTCATAATCTCTCTCTCTCTCTCTCTCTCTCTCTATTGCCCTATATGTTTCTATTTAGAGTAAACCATGATGAAACTCATGTCTATACAATTACAACCACTATAAATAGTGAGAATGACTGTATTTATGGATTTTAAACACTCAGAACCACTAATTATACGTAGGAACCACTAATTTTACCTAGGAACCACTATTTACCAATATTTAGTGGTTCCAGGGTATAAATAGTGATTCACACAATCTAATATTGCTTAAGTGGATGTCAAAGTTGCAATGAATGTATGAACAATGGGTTAAATAGTTGTCTAAATAGTCAGATCTTATCGTGGTTCATAGTTTAGATGGCCTAATACTTGTTCCGTTATGAGAGTTTAAATTGTGAGATTGAAATAGTTATGCAGTCAAAACCACTATAAAAAGCGAATGACTGTATTATTCGATTTTAAACACTCGGAACCACTAATTATACCTAGGAACCACTATTTACCAGTATTTAGTGGTTCCAAGGTATAAATAGTGATTCCAAGGTAGAAATATTGCTTCACACAATCTAATATTACTTCAGTGGATGTCAAAGTTGCAATGAATATATGAACAATGAGTTAAATAGCTGTCTAAAGAGTCAGATCTTATCGTGGTTCATAGTTTAGATGACCTAATACTTGTTCCGTTCCGAGAGTTTAAATTGTGAGATTGAAATAGTTATGTAGTCAAAACTACTATAAATAGTGAGAACGACTGTATTTTTATTGGATTTTAAACACTCGGAACCACTAATTAGACCTAGGAACCACTAATTATACCTAGGAACCACTATTTACCAGTATTTAGTGGTTCCAAGGTATAAATAGTGGTTCCAAGGTAGAAATATTGCTTCACACAATCTAATATTACTTTAGTGGATGTCAAAGTTGCAATGAATGTATGAACAATGGGTTAAATAGTTGTCTAAACAATCAGATCTTATCGTGGTTCATAGTTTAGATGGCCTAATGCTTGTTCCGTTCTGAGAGTTTAAATTCCAATAAAATTGAAATAGTTATGCAGTCAAAACCACTATAAAAAGTGAGAATGACTGTATTTATTGAATTTTAAACACTCGGAACCACTAATTATACCTAAGAACCACTATTTACCAGTATTTAGTGGTTCCAAGGTATAAATAGTGGTTCCAAGGTATAAATAGTGGTTCACACAATCTAATATTACTTAAGTGGATGTCAAAGTTGCAATGAATGTATGAACAATGAGTTAAATAGTTGTCTAAACAGTCAGATCTTATCGTGGTTCATAGTTTAGATGGGCTAATACTTGTTCCGTTCCGAGAGTTTAAATTGTGAGATTGAAATAGTTATGCCGTCAAAACCACTATAAAAAGTGAGAATGACTGTATTTATTGGATTTTAAACACTCGGAACCACTAATTAGACCTAGGAACCATTAATTATACCTATGAACCACTAATTATACCTAGGAACCACTAATTTTACCTATGAACCACTAATTATACCTTTTCACATGTTTTACACCTGTCTGACGGAATGGTGGAAAGGTCGACCTGTAGGTCGACCTGTAATTGGTCTTCCTACCTGTTTGGTCAAATAGTGAAAAGGTCGACCTACAGGTCGACCTATCAAGGCAAATTCCCACCTGTTTGTACATATACTATAAAGGTCGACCTGCAAGTCGACCTATTATGACAAATTTGCACCTGTTAGCGAAGAATGTAAAAAGGTCGACCTTCAGGTGTGACCCGTACAATACTATTTGCATTTTATTTCATTAGATCATTCTGTGGAAATGATTTTTTAGGCACAACCCTCCGTTGTTCAAAGATGGTGGGGCCAAAAGAAACCGTTGGTGGACTGGTGGGCCCATCTTTGAACAACGTAGGCCCCACCCATACCACACCATAGGATGATCCAAACTGTCCATTAGATGGGCCATAAACGTAAATATGTTCCGTCCCAAAATATCATTTCGATTGGCTGATCCTAGCCCTTCGATCTAAATAGAAACTACATCTTATGCAACTTCTGTAGATTGTAGGGTTGTGATCATCCTATGGAAATAATTTTGGGGCACAACCTATTTCCATTGTGGCCCATCAAATGAATGGTTTGGATCATCCTATGGAGTTGGCCGTATAGTAACATTAAGGCCTCGTCCACAATATAGGATGATCCAAGCCGTCCATGGTTTGGATAATCCTATAGAGTTAGTCATATAGTAACATTAAGGCCCAATCGTAGGCCCCACCTATATTTTTCAACTTGAAGCGTACCGTCCACAACATAGGATGATCCAAGTTGTCCATGGTTTGGATCATCCTATGGTGTGGTTCGTACAGTAACATTAACCCAATTTAGGCCCCACCCATATTTTTAAAATGAGGTGTACCGTCTAGACCATAGGATGATCCGAGCCGTTCATTTGATGGGCCGTAACATTAATGGCTTGTGCCCCAAAAATATTTGCATAGGATGATCACAACCCTCCAATGTATAGAGGTTTCCATAATAAGCAAGTTCTCTTTATATCTGAGGGCTAGGATCATCATATGAAAATGGTTTTTGGGACACAACCTATTTACGATGTGGCCTATCAAATGGACTACTTGGATCATCCTATGGTCTGGACGGTACACTGTTATAGTGGGTTGGATTTGGGCACCAACTCACCAAGGAGGAGAATTTTGGGGGGGCCCTCAATTGTTCCTGTTGTGGAGAGAGAGAGAGAGAGAGAGGTGGGAAAAAGGTCAAAATGTTAGGTGAAATGCATTGGGATTTGTTGCTTACTTTCTTAGAGGAAAGGCAATATAAGGGCATTTTCGTCCTAAAACATTCCTTGAGATGCGTTTCACCCCTTTTTGAGAAATTAGCCAACTTCACCCTTTTTTGAGATTTTAAGATAAAAATCACATTTTTTGAGAATTTTCCCTTTGATTTATAGAGAGTAATATTATCAGAAAATGCCTAAATATATTTATTGACAAATTTCTCCAACATCCAACACCAAAGAGCCAGAACCTTCTGGTACGATTCTTTAGAATACCCACTTTCTTTCCAGTTTGGTGACTAATCCTCTTTCACCCTCACTATTCCGATTAATTTGGTGGAATTTCTTTGGGTTTCGAACCCTCTTGGTGGACAAAATTCATCTTGTAGAAACCCATCCTTGAATTGTTTGATCAAGGGATTTCTGTTGAACCCATTGCAACCCACCTCACAGAGATGTGTGTCTCTTACTCTCTGCAAGTATTCTCACTCTCTTTTGCACGAAGTAACAATTTGGGCGTGTGACTCTCTCTCACCTGATCCTCCATGTTGGGTTTATTCCCATACAAATATATTTAGGCGTGGGTTTTGACTCACTTAAAAAATCGTTTTGGGGTTGATATCTCTCTCCTCGTTGGAATTCTTGGAGGAAACAAATCCTTCTTGGTGGTTTTTCTTCAAATTTGGGCATTGATTTATTCCCACTCAGAAACAATTTGGAGGTGGGTTTCACTCCCGCAAAACTCTATTGAAGTGGGTTTAACTACCACATAAGTTTATTGCAATGGGTTTCACTCCAACAAAATTCGTTTGTTTTCTCTTGGAATTTTTTGGGGAACGAGTTATGATTCTCACTTTTGTCGGCAACAATTTGGGGACGATTCTCTCTCCAATTTTTTGCTCCTTCAAGAATCAGTTATTTGACGGCATAATTCCTTCAACAATAGTCCTTTGCCTGTTGAAGAAGAAACCCTAAATCCAAGGGTTAGTTTTGGGTTGTTTCTATTTTGAAAAAAAAAATTGTGGCCGAATACTTCTTTTGAAAAAAAAGTTATGGCCGAATAATCTTTTTCGGTAAATTTGTATTAGAGACCAAGTACTTGTTGACGACTCTTTTTGGTGCAACATATTTTGCCCAAAATTCGTGTTGAGCAAACTACGTTGTCAACTTTGGTTCATGGTTCGGTTCTTGGATTTGCTTCTTGGATTCAGTTCTGCGTCTCTCCAAATCAGGTGCACTTTTTCCTGTTTTTAGTTCATCTACATAATGCAATGGAAAATAGTTCTCTTTCGTTTTAGATGATCAAACTTCGAACCTTTAGTGGGTCTGAATTTAATTCATGGAAGTGAATGACTCAATTTGGTCTAAAATATATGAATTGTTTTTACACCGTTTTGAGTGCCTTTGCTGACTCGACTGACGAAGTTGATGAATCTCAATAGCATTCTTTTAAAACTGAAATGTATAGGAAAAATGTGCAAGTGGGACTTAATGATCTCAAACGATTCATTTGAATCGAAAATGAAAATCGAGCCAGGAATAACTTGGAGATGGTTAGACAGCAACAATTTACTCCTAACGCTGTATCAAATCCCAAGAAATTTTCTAAGAAATTCAAGTCACCTAAACGTGACAATTCCAAGTTGGAGGCCCAAAAGACTATCTTTCAGAAAAAGAAAGGCAAATGCCACAACTGTGAGAAATGGGGTCACTTTGCAACAGATTGTCGGCTACCTAAAAAGCCTAAATCTGACACACCACAGAAGGAAGCTCATATGATGGTAGGCAAGGCTGAGCTTAAGAGTTTTGTTGCAATGTTGGGCAACGGTAAGGCCAGTACTTCTTCAGCCTGTTGACGTGAAAGAGACCGTTACTGTTGCTGGTAGAGCAGAGGCGGATGTGACTCACACTGGAACTGCAAACCTACTCTTTTCTTCAGGAAAAATACTAACTTTAAAAAATATTAAAGTAGTTCCTGCTATTCAAAAGAATTTAATTTCTATAAGTCTTTTAGACAATATTGGCATGTGTTTATCTTTTTGGATGGCAGAGTAACTTTAACTGTTAACTCTTATTATTTTGGCTGTGCTTTATTAATCGATGGTATGTATAGATTGCGTTTAGCAAACAAAATCGTTAGTCAGGTCAGTTCAACTCTTATCGATCCTAAGTTGTTACACAATAGATTGGGACATGTGAACTATAGAAAAATGGTTCAACTTGCTAAAACTTATAATATACCTTTAGATACATCGATTAGATTTGACAGATGTGAAGTGTGTGCATAAATTAAGATCACTAGAAAACCATTTTGTTCGATTTCTAGAAGCACACAACTTCTTGAGTTAATACATTCTGACCTTTGTAACATTAAAAATTTTACTACTAAAGGTGGTCGGAATATGAAGCTTTTGATAAATTTAAAAACTTTAAGAATCGTGTTGAAAATCAATTGAACTTGAAAATTAAGAGATTTAAGGGCGATAGAGAAGGAGAATATACTATGACACAGTTCAAGAAATTCTGTGCCACTCAGGGTATAATACTTTAAACTACTGCTCCTTACTCGCCTCAATCTAATGGCATAGCTGAACGTAAGAACAGGACGTTAACTGAAATGTTAAACTCTATGTTATTGACAGCTGGCATGCCTACTAGCTATTGCGAAGAAGCAGTTTTAACTGCAAATCACATCCTGAATAGACTATCACACTCTAAGTTGACCTCTACTCCTTATGAGTTATGGCATAAACATTCTTGTAGATATAACACTCTTAAGACTTTGGGCTGTATTGCTTATGTAAGGATAGAAGACCGTAGGAGACCTAAGGTAGGACCTAGAACCAACACTTGTGTTTATCTAGGTGGTGCAGAAGATAGTGCTGCTGATCGATTTTTGGATCTATCAACCAATATGGTTATAGAATCTAGAGATGCAATATTCTTTGAGAATAAATTTCTCAGACATCATGGTTTGACCATACTTGGAGATACTGAGATGCTTACAAAATTGCATGTAGAATCTGAACAGAATATTTCTGACACAAGTCCTACACTGATTTCTGAATCAGAACCTTTAAGAGTTTCTACAAGAGATAGAGTACCCAAGAATTTTGATGAGGACTTTGTGACCTACCATTTAGAGAATGATTCATCATCTTATGAGGAAGCGATGAGATCTAGGGACTCTTTATTATGGGCAGAAGCCATTGATGATGAAATGAGCTCTCTGTTACAAAATCAAACCTGGTAGCTAGTCGATTTGCCAAATTGGGCTAAGACTATGGGCTGTAAATAAATTTTGAAGAAGAAACTTAATCCTGAAGGATCAATAGCTCGGTATAAAGCACATTTAGTAGCTAACGGCTATACTCAAGTCAGTGTGATAAATTACTTTGATGTCTACTCACCGGTCTGTCATTTGTCCACGATAAGAATTCTTCTTGCTTTGGCATCTATTGAGCAATATGTTGTGCATCAAATGGATGTAAAGAGGACTTTCCTTAATGGAGACCTCACAGAGGAAATCTACATGAACCAACCTGAAGGATTTGTCATGGAAGGTTTTGAGAACAAAGTTTGTAAGTTAAACAAATCTTTGTATGGTCTTAAACAAGCACCTAAAATGTGGCATCAAAAATTCGACAAGGTAGTAAAGAGCTTTGGTTTTCAGACCAGTTACTCGAATAAATGCCTTTACTTCCGTTCTGTGTCGAATAAGGTTGCAATTATTTGCTTGTACGTAGACGACATGTTGATTCTTGGTTCCGATCTCTCTGTAGTGAGTAACGTGAAACCAATGTTGGCTAAAGAATTTGACATGAAAGATCTTGGTGTGGTCGATACCATTCTTTGTATGAAAGTAAGTTTTGAAAGACAAGGAATTACTCTTAGCTAAGCCCATTATATTGAGAAACTACTTTCTATATGGAGATACAGTGAGTATAAACCGATTGAGACACCATTTGATTATACTAAAAAGCTGAGACCTAATGAAGGAGCCAGCGTGAATCAGTTGGATTATTCTAAACTGATTGGTAGTTTCATGTATGCCATGAGTTGCACTAGACCAGATATAGCCTTTACAGTTGGCATGCTGAGTCGTTTCATTGGTAATTCTGGCCATGAGCGCTGGGATGCCCTTATGAGGCTGATGAGATATCTTAAAGGTACTCAAGGTTATGCTTTATGTTATAATAGTCATCCTCCTATCCTGGAAGCATATTCTGATGCATGATGGGGCTCAGAATTAGGAGATAGTAAATCTACCAGTAGTTATGTATTTATACTGGGTGGAGCCGCTGTTGCATGGAAGTCAAAGAGACAGACTTGTATTGCTCTGTCATCTATGGAATCGAAACTTTATGCTCTCGCTTTTGCAGGAGATGAAGCAGAGTAGATAAGAGATCTGATTCTGGACATTCCATTGACCCGTTTAAAGATTAATTATTTAACTATGTTCTGTGATAATCAAGTTACAGTTATGATTGTAAAAAACTCATTCTCTAATGGTAAGAAGAGACATGTCATGCTGAATTATCTTATAGAACAAGGTATTATCACTTTGGTTGATGTGAGATCGAAGGATAATATGGCCTATGCTTTTACGAAGGGACTGAACAAAGATCGAATATTCAAAACTGTGGGGGAGATGGGGTTAAAGACTATGTAAACATGTCTTAACCTACATCAATGTTATTTTGAATTTTTCGAATCTCCCTTTCTTGGCCAAGATAAGCACTTGATATGTTTCAATGATATTTACAGTTGTCTTTATGTCATTCCACATTTGATGATATGTCATTTTTTGGGAAAAGTTGTTTCATTCCAAACTTGATGATACAGCTTAACTCGACTTTCGATAAGATGATTGTAACATTCCAAATGGAAACATGGAATGGTTCTTTGCAAAAGAAACTATTTTGGTCTTGTTCTTGTATTGAAATTTGACAATGGTGAATGGTTCTTTGCAAAAGAAACTATTTAGGTCTTGTTCTTGAATGAAACTTGACACTGATGCTTATTGATATTTCTTTTTCAGTCGATATGAAATGTACTAAGTTCTTTTGGTAGAACTAGATACTTTAGTATTTTACACAAGTGATTAGATTCATTTTCATGAAATTCATATTTAGTAATTTACAAGAATTGATGAAAATGGAGGAGCTTGCATCGATCTGGATTTTGATGAGGAAGACTTACTTGATGAGTGAATCCTTATAGAGCAATGGGGACTATTATTTTCTTTTCAGTTAAAAAAATAGTTCACTTACATGTGAAACTATTGTTGTTTGAGTTTAGATTATTTCTAAAACTCCTGGTTATTCTTAAAAGTATTATTGTTTTCAGTTGGATTACAGATCTTTTTTGATATGGTGATATGGGTGCTTCAATATTTTGTTTGGACATCACATTATCTATCTATTGGATTGTGCTATATGTAGAACATATGAAGATATTGTTGGGTATGTAGTATAACCCTATGTATGTTCTAATATAAGCCCAATAAGATAATGGACCGGTATAGTGGGCCTACATAGGCTAGAGTCCATTAACCAGTCAGTAACCCTAGTGTATCTATATATATAGGGGCTGGAGGCAACAAACTTGGTATTCCAAACTAGATACCTTGGGTGTAATGCTTCAAGCAACCTCCTGCTTGACCTAATTCCTCAATATGCCCAACATTATCCCTGGTTGTGTGGTGAAGGGAAAGAACATTGTTGTTTTGGCATTTTACGCAGGCCAACATGAGCCCAACCTGACCCATCTAAACCCAATTTGGAAAATAGAGTTACACGAATTGGGCTAGGATTGACCCTACTCGGGTTGGACCACATTAGGGTTGAAGTAGTATTACCTCTTATTGGTGTGATGCTACCGACACAAATTTAAGTAGCATACTTTTTTATGCCCTCTCCACTCCCATTTTGTTTCAAGTCTCTCCCATTCCCACCTTCTCCACCCATCATCACTCAAAACCGACCCCACAACTATCCCATGGAATAATGTTTGGGAAATGTTATGAGCACAACCATATTTTGATATTTGCACAAACCCACGTGTCTTTTCTTCTTTAGTGGCTCGTGAGAGCTTTTTGGGAAATAGAATAACCTTTAGGCAGCCCATTAAATACTAACAGACGAGATGAGTTAGTGAAAATATCAAAATATGGTTGGGCTGATATCATTTCCCTAATTTTTTTATGTTGTCAGATATGCCCTTATTCGGTTGGAACGTTTTCAAAGTGGTTATTGGATCATACTTTTTAAGTTTGGGTCACAATCCATTTCAAAACGGACCCCCCATGGAGTGTACTAGGTCCTACTTAATTTGTAAAGTCGGGTCTTAATGTTAAAGGAAGAACTGAGGGGAGTAGACATTATCAAAACAAAAAAAAGAAGAAAAAACTAAATGTTAGTGTCATTTTAAGTAGGCCTTTTAAATGTTACGATAGCACTGAGTCAAGAGTAGAAAAATGAAATGGGGCTGATAACCGCACTACTCTATTTTGATAATGCACCGCGCACTATGTTTTACACAATTTTAATTATCTTTTCATGGCTGTTATAATACTCAAGATTAGGGATGTAATTTGGATCAATTTTTAGGAATTCTAGTTGAGCTTTTACAATTAAATCGGGTTGGTTTTCGGATTATTCCAATTTATTTCTTAGAGAAAGCTCAACGTGAGTAGTGCCTTTATACAAATATTGTAGTGCAGATATCAGCTACAATGAAACAAAATGAGCGACATTTGTGTGTATTTGCGTCATCCATTCGTATCCAGGACGCTATATCGAATTTTTCAGATCATAGGATATGATCCAATGGACATGATTTGAATCTTGACGTTGTTCCTAAATCTTGTCCAATAATTTTTTTTCCCAATGTTATCAAGCTCCTTGCTGCTTGGAATATTAGAGGGCTTTGTTCCTCTAAGAAAAGAGGGGAAATTAGAAACCTCATTCAATCATCTAAGATACCCATATGTTGTCTCATCGAAACTAAAGCGCAAGGCCATAAGTTATCTGAGTTCTCAAATCAAATTCAGGTAGGGTGGTGCTCCTATGGCAACTACCAAAATGTAATCAAGGGGCGTATTTGGATTCTCTGGGATCCTAACAGAATCAGCCTATCTATTCTCAGGGAGACCAGTCAGTTGATTCATGCTGAAGTCACTTTGCTTCAATCTGCTCAAAAATTCTGCCTGTCAGCTATCTACGGCCACAACTACTCTGGTGACCGGAGGAAGCTCTGGGATGATTTGGAAGCAATATCCACTCATACTTCCCATCCCTGGATTGCAGTTGGAGATTTCAATGCAATCAGATACCCCTCTGAAAGACTTAATGGTAGCTTTCCTTGTCCCCAAGCCATGCAGGAATTCAATCAGTGTATTGCAAATTGTGATCTGCTTGACTTAAGGAGCATTGGTAACCCCTATTCTTGGAATAATAGGACTACCTCTCCGGATCGAATGTATGCCAGATTGGATCGGGCTCTTGTCAATGATTCCTGGTTCCATGCTCATCCCTCATCCTTTGTTGAATATAGAAACCCGGGCATCTCTGATCACAGTCCCCTTATCATTCATTTGAGAGAGAAGCTAAACACTGAAACCAAGCCTTTTAAATTCATGAATATGCGGATTGAAGATTCCTCTTTGTTCCCTGTTGTTGAACAAGCGTGGAGCATAAAAGTAATCGGCAATCCGATGTTCAGATTGGTGCAAAAGCTTAAGGAAGTTAGAAGGCTCATTAAGGTTTGGAATCAGAATATTTTCGGAAGAATTGACGTCAAGGCCCCCATCATTAAGAACAACCTTGATAAAACTCAATCGGAGCTTGCAGCTGATCCCTGCAATGTTATCCTGATGAACAAAGAAGCTGATCTCAGAAGGGATTACATCAGAATCTCTAGCTTGGAGGAAAGCCTAGTCAGGCAAAAATCAAGGCAATCCTGGCTCAAGCTGGGAGACTCAAATTCGAAATTCTTCTATACAGCCATGAAATCAAGAGTAAATTCAAACCAAATCTTTGCTTCTAAAGCCTCTGATGGGAGTCTTGTTGAAGACCCGAGGGAGGTTGCTGACATGTTTGTAAACCATTTCAAAGCCATCTTGAATAATGATATGTCTGCTTCCATTGAACCCCCCAACCCAATTCGCACACTAAATGTGGAAGATGCAAATTCCCTTACCAGAGAGGTCACTGATGATGAGATCAAAGATGCAGTAACGAAAGCCGATGGGGATAAAGCCCCGGGACCTGATGGATTCAATGCTCTGTTCTTTCAAAAATTTTGGTACCTTGTTGGCTCTGATTTTACAAAAGCCATAAAAAACTTTTTCATTAGTGGGAAGCTCCTCAAGGAAGTTAACTCAACTTTTATTACTTTGGTTCCAAAGGGGCCGGATGCCTCTTCTCCCTCAAATTTTCGCCCCATCTCGCTTTGCAATTTCATTTATAAAACCATTACAAAAATCATTGCTTTAAGGCTGAAATCTGTTATTGGGAAGCTTATCCACCCCGCCCAATCTGCTTTCATAAAAGGGAGACAAATATTTGAAAATATCCTCCTCTCCCATGATCTCCTGCACAATTTCCACTCAAAAAAATCACCCCCTTCCATGTGCCTTAAAATTGACTTGGTTAAAGCTTTTGATAATATAAATCGATCCTCACTGCTTCGGTTCATGACTAAGCAAGGATTTAACCCAACCTGGATAAATTGGATAGAAGCTTGCATTACAAACCCCATGTTCTCCATCATCATAAATGGATCGCCTAATGGCCGATTCATTTCCACCAATGGTATTAGGCAAGGGGACCCCTTATCTCCTCTTCTTTTTTGCATTACTATGGAAATTCTGTCAGTTCACTTGGAAGAAGCAATCCAGAAAGGTCATATATCTACCCCATTCTCCAAAGGTACAACCAAGATCTCCCACCTCTTATTTGCTGATGATCTCATGATATATGCTAATGCTGATCTGAACTCTGCTTTCGGCTTGATGGATTGTCTTCACACAACAGGGCTTTACACTAATATGGACAAATGTGAAGGATTCTTTTCAGGTACATCTAGGCGGGATATAGAGACTATCTTAAGAGCAACAGGTATCAAAGAAGGTGTCCTGCCGGTTCGCTATCTGGGGCTTCCCCTGTTCTCCTCGAGGCTCTCTGCTAGGGACTGCCAGCCTCTCATTGCTAAAATCAGAAAGAAAATCCAAAATTGGGCTTCAAAGTCTTTATCTAAAGGAGGTAGAATTGAGCTCATTAAATCGACGCTTAGTTCCTTCCAAGTTTTTTGGTCCTCGGCCTTCGACCTTCCTAAGGGTGTGATTGAGGCTATTGATAAAATTTTTCGTGATTTTCTGTGGGGAGGTGCTGAATTGAAGAAAAAGTTGCATACTATTGCTTGGGAATCCATTTGTAAGCCTAAAGCTGAAGGTGGTCTCGGATTGAGAAGACTTAGAGATGTGAATAAGGCCCTCCAAATGAAAAACCTGTGGAATGTGGTTAACTCAAATGGGTCGCTGTGGACCTCCTGGTTCAGAGATAAATATGTCAAAGATAGAGATATTTGGAACATGCCAATGCCTTCAAAGCCTTCTTGGGGTGTCAGAGGCATCTTTAGAGCCAGAGAATCTGCTATTCCTCATATCTGTTATTCAATTGGAGATGGGAGTAAGATTGAGCTGTGGAAATTCCCGTGGCACCCTGCAGGAGTGTTATCATCTGTTATCTCTAGGCATAGCACTGACCCAGCGCTGGCCTCGCTATCAATGGTAGCCCAAATTCATCACGTCCAACGGTGGAACCCGATCCTTAGCATCCCCTCATTGAAAAAGGAAAAGGATCTCCTGGCAAAAGGCATTTTCAACAGTTCTAATAAAAACATCCCCATTTGGAAACCTGAAGCTAACGGTCTCTTCACTCTCAAAAGTGCTTGGGACTCTATTCGAGTGAAAAATCCTAAACCCCCTTGGTATTCCCTGGTATGGTTCAGAGGTAACACTCCGAAGGAAGCCTTAGTTGTGTGGAAAGCTCTTCAAAATAGGCTTCTAACTAGAGACAGGCTTCCCTTCCATGTGAATGAAAAAACCTGCCCGTTGTGCTCTGCTTCCTTGGAAACATTGAATCACTTGTTTTTCGCTTGTGGGTACTCTGCTTGGATTTGGAGGTCTCTGCTTTGGAGAGTGGGTTGGCGTAGAAAGACATTCAGAACTCTCTCAAAGGAGGGTAGTTGGATCCAAGATAAGTTCAAGGGAAATGGTCAGTTATCTACTGTCATTAGAATGGGTTTCCACGCTGCCATTTATCAGATTTGGAAGGAGAGAAACTTTCGAATCTTTGAAAGCAAATCAACTCACAAAACTCAAATTTTGAAGAGGATTCTGGGAGATATTTGCTTCAAGATGAATCAGCTAACGGCGTGCAGGGAAACTCCCCATGCCAGAGCAATCGAGGCAGCAAAGCTCTTTGGGTATAAGTTTTCCGATATGGTTCGAACTGTACATCACTGCAGTTGGGCTAAGCCTCAAAAGGATGAAGTTGAAATAAACTCGGATGCTTCGCTTGAGTCCCATTGCGCCAGCATTGGGGGCCTTATTAGAGATGACCTCGGAATGAGCCTTGCTATGTTCTCTGTCGATACTGATATGGAAGATATCTATGTCTTGGAGCTAAAAGCGATCTTCCAAGGGATCATATTGGCAAAGGCCAAAAGCTACTCGAAGATTTGGATCGAATCAGACTCCCAATTCGCAGTGAATATTATCTTGAAGCAAGAAAGCACTCCGTGGAACTGCTGGAACCTAGTTTCAGACATATTCACTACTCTGGAAGGCTTCGTATCCTGGAAAATCACTCACTCTTGGCGGGAGGGAAACAGTCCCGCTGATCTGCTTTCGAAATCAAGCTACCCATTCAAGGGGCTAGACATACCGGTGGAGCACTCTACGGCCCAGCTCCTTCACCTCATTGAGGAAGACCGAAATGAAGTAAAATATGCCCGGGTTTATCTCCGATGATTTGTATTCCTGTATTGTGACCAGTCTGTGTATTTTTCTTCAGATTTGGTGCTGGTGGTGTAAGTGGGAGCTTGTTCCCATTCTGTTGGCCTTTGATCCCCCTTAAAATGTTGATCTCCATTTTATTTAAATGATATCTGGTGGGGGTCCTGCCTAACCCCAGCTTACTTATCAAAAAAAAAAAAAAAAAATGGCTTAGGGTCGTCCATCATGGTGGGACGGGAGCACTAGGCAAGACTCCAGTCTTTCTAACTCTGACACCCCTATGACAAAAGAAAAAATGGAGATCTACATTGATTTCTGCAAGGTAAAATACAATATGAAAGGTAGGAGAACAACTTCCGTCAGAAACAACAAGCACAGCAAATAGTTGCAGCAGAGTGAGTCTGCATTGCATATGGGGAGTTGGGTTGCACAGCATTCTAGAATTAGATGCTATTCTACGTGCTTTCTCCTAGGCATGACATATCACAATTCATCCATGTTTCACTTGCAAGGGACATAAATGAACACATATCTTTCCCCACAAAAAAATAATGATATATCTAACTTCTTGGGATTCAATTGCATCACAGATCTCATTGTTCTTAATTTAATGACACTTGAATTAAACCCAATGAAGTAGGCTTCTGACCATAAAGCCCATGATGGATTTGTCAGAGTTAGTGCCCTAAAAACCAGTGTAACTTGATTGAATATCAATAAAGTTATTATTTTATGACAATATTGGGTATTACTATTATTTGAATATGTGAGATGTGTTTATGATATTGACACATATTTGTCCTTAGGTAGCAAAGTAGGAATGCTGTGCTTAGAGATTCACAGATCTCAAGAAGCAAGGAGATATGAAATTCCGGTTCTTTGCATACCTTAAAGGTTCATAGTTGGGGACAAGATTGGACATCTTCTCCTGTATACAACTAACACTAATCTATCCTACATGCACGTGTCATGGAGTGGCTTATCTTAGTCACTCGGGTAGTTCACCCTAAGCTAGAAGAGTGGGTGCGACGATGAGATCGCGCACTGAACAGGATCACATTAGATTAGCCTGTGGACAGGGGTTAGTAAGGCTATTCTACCAGACATGACCCTTTACATGTTCTTGACCTGAAGGATCATATTAGTCTGTGGGCACGTCTTTCTTTCTTGGTCTATCTAACAGTGGTTCCACTAGAGATCACTTAAGGGTAGTACTAGAATATTTGACAAACCTTCGAGATTAATAAGGATACCCGACATGGGATTCTCCGCCCAAATTATTGGGATCATCTACAATTTTGTCAAGAGCAGTAGACCTGTGATATTACCTGGCCAGGTGGATTTGATAAAAGGTTTATCAAAGTTTTTGCGAATGCATTTGCAGGACAAAACTGCGTGACTAAACGGTATACCAAGAGTGGGCCCAGGGGGTAAACACAGTCCACCCTCCGTAGGACCCAACTCGGTAGATGAGAAATGGAGAAGGGACTTGCACATATTGGATGTGATTAAGGGTAAGATAGTTTGACGGTTATCTTCAGGGTTATGTCTCGATGGAGGCCACTCACTCATTGTAGTGTTAACTAAGGAGCAAGAATCGCAGTGGAGCCCATCATTGGGTTCTGCAGTATCTACCGTTAAATCCCTGCTAGGATCCCACTCATAACTCGAATGACTCATTTGTATCTATTGGATACAGGTCCCGCATATATTCGATTGCACACAAGAACTAATTTCGCGGCATTTGATGCTATTGAAAGATGTACATAGTCCGAATGGTGTATACGCACTAAAGGACAAAAGTGGAATGCAAAGTTGGTTAAATGTTGACCAAGGGCATATTGGGGATTAAAGAATAATTTGGTTGGAGCTTTGTTACTATTGGGTAGGAAGTTTTTGTCCTATTTTGATTAAATGGATTTAATATTTTTTCAATGGAATTATAATATAATCCATATAGGACGAACTTGGGGTGGGACCCATTCTTATAAAAATGCCCATGTATTTTCGTAATGTAAACTTCCGATTGTTTTCTAAAATAATACAAGGCTGTGCATAATTGGAAAGAGAGAGATGAGACATATATATATATATATATATATATATATATATATATAGAGAGAGAGAGAGAGAGAGAGAGAGAGAGAGAGAGAGAGAACATTTCCTACACACTTGTGTAGGTAAGTTACCTACACACTACCTTAAAATACAGTGGGAGACCACATTGTTTGGGTGATCCAAACAATTCATTTGAATGGTCCTCATATAGATAGGGTGTTCACAAAAAATCAGATCCATAGGATCATCCCAACCCTACGATTTGTGGAGGTAAAATGGACGTGCATAAACCTTCACAAATTAGTCCATTTTTTGCCTCCACAGTTTGAATGGTTGGGATGATCCTATGGATCTGATTTTTTGTGGACACCCTATTTATGTGAGGACCATTCAAATGAATTGTTTGGATCACCCAAACAATGTGGGCCCCCACTGTATTTTAAGCTAGTGTGTAGATAACTTATCTACACATGTGTGTAAGAGTTCTCTACACACTAGCTTAAAATACAGTGGGCGCCCACATTATTTGGGTGATCCAAACCATTCATTTTTAAGGCCCTCATATAGATAGGGTGTCCACAAAAAATCAGATCCATAGGATCATCCTAACCATTCGAACTGTGGAGGCAAAAAATGGACTAATTTGTGAAGGTTTAAAGACATCCATTTTACCTCCACAAATTGTAGGGTTGGGATGATCCTATGGATCTGATTTTTTGTAGACAGCCTATCTATGTGAGGGCCTTTAAAATGGATGGCTTGGATCACCCAAACAATGTGCGCGCCCACTGTATTTTAAGCTAGTGTGTAGAGAACTCTTACACACATGTTTAGGAACTGTTTTCTCTCTTTCTCTCTCTCTCTCTCTCTATATATATATATATATATATATATATATATATATATATATATATATATCTACTACTATAAGCTGGGAGGAAAAGCCCAGGCTTTTCTGATTTTCTTGAAAATTCTGTGGAATTTACACCTCAGCTGAAACAGGTAAATGCCTCATATGCCCTCAAATTCATACTTTTCTGAATTTTAAATACCTCATGTGCCCTCATATTAGATGTATACACGCAGCTTCTGTGTATACATCAGAGATATTTTTGGCATCAGGGTGAGTATTTCCGCCTGCTCCACCATACAGGAGACACTTCCTCTCTCTTTTCCACCTGTCTCTATCTCTCTCCCTATCTTTCTTCATCTGCCGGATTGAGAAGGGGAAAAGAGCCCGTACGTCTAATTTCTCATCCAAGAGAGGAAGAGAGAAAATTAGAAGAAACAAAATGTACAGCTTGGATGTCCAATCTGCTCATCAGGGTGAGTATTTCATCTGATTTTCTATTCCCTGTGTTTTACCTATCTGTTAGTTTATGGGTTACAAAATTTTGCATTGTTGTAAAGCCTTCTAAATTATTGCTCATTATTCTGTGTATTGATTCTTGGTCATTTTTCGGAAACTATTTTAGGGCTGTCGTGGTGGGTTACTTCCCACTTATTTTTATCTTCATTTTACTTTGGTGTTTTCTGGATAGTGCCTTATGTTCGATGAAATGCCATGAACAAATTATTTATATTGTTTGGTTCTTGCTGGAATTTTTTTTTCTAGGTTTTTTTTTTGTTATTTTGGATGCCAGTATTTATCTTTTTTTCCATATATGTTTTTTTTTTCTTTATGGGGAGATGATGAAGGGATTCCAAGTGGGTTGTTCATGACCAGTCAGGTTCAACACCGGTTCCTTGGTTTCCTGTTAGTAGCTATGTTTCTTCTTCCCCAATATTTTGTTAGTTCGGGTTTTTTTTTGTTATTTTGGATGCCAGTATTTATCTTTTTTCCCTTTATGTTATTTTTTTTCTTTATGGGGAGATGATGAAGGGATTCCAGGTGGGTTGTTCATGACCACTCAGGTTCAGATTCCTTGGTTTCCTATTAGTAGCTATGTTTCTTCTTCCCCAATATTTTGTTAGGGTTTTCTTCTCAGAATCCAAAACGAACTGGGCCTTAGATAGTGCCTTATGTTCGATGAAAAGCCACAAATAAAGATTTTCTTTTTCATGCTTTTATTCTAGGATCTATTGATGTTTTTTTTTGTTTGGTGTAGCTTCTGTTGCTATTTATGTCGGATGTGAATTATAGCGGGGCATGAACTCCCAATTAGAATGCATTTATTTGTCTTCCTTGCATTTTTTTCTTTGTAGGTTTTCTTTGTAGTGGGATTTGAATTGATTTGTATAGTTTTGGCCTCATTTCTCTTTTGTAAACATCTTCTGTGACACAGCTGGTTTGAATCGAGCGATTCTCAAGTCTTAAGTTTAAACAAAACCGTTTTCTCCTACAAGGCTTTTGGTTTTTGATGTACCCATCATGTTGAATGATTTGGATTTGTCAACATCTGTAATTTTAACCCACCTAACGAGAGGCCACGAAGAAGCATTATTCATGATTGATTCGATTCCATTATCTGAGATGATACGAGTTAGTCTATCCTAATTAGGCCCTGTTTGGATTGCATCGTACGATGTGTTTTTCTTGCAATCCAAATAGGACCTCAGGTAAAAATCTACAAGCTTCAATTTCTGCTTTTCCATTGATTTTTCAGCTTTTTTTTATTTCTTTTCTTCTATCTGAAACGTACCTGCTATATCTAACTATGCCTTGCAGGGGCAAGATTGTCGCTCACTAATTTACACAGCGATGTGTTTTTTTTGGGGCTGCTTGAAGAAACTTCTATAACGATGTTGTTAACTTAAATCAAGGGTTCCCAATTTGTTGTTTTATTTTATTTTCTTATTTTCCCTTACAATTATTAGGGTTTCTCTCCTTTTTATGCAATGATTTCTTCCTTATTCTTTTCTAGGTTTTTCTATTTGTAATTTAAATTCCTCCATCAAATTCAAATGCTGTTTTGAGCTCTCTCTATTGATTTATGATCTTCCTCTATAGAGTACCCTTTCATTGTTACCAAAGAGATGCTACTTCATAGTTGAAAGCAGTCTCTACATGTCGGTCTTTGTTGTGAGTTTGGTGTTGTTGGTCATTGTTTGCTCTAAAATTAGCAAAAAAAAGTTGATTTAATTTTTACGAGATCGTATCGTATAATTCATATCAAATTAATTATGTGGCTTTTATTCACTTCTGTGGGTATCAGAGCATCCAACCAATTCCCTTGGCTGCATTATCATGTTTACGTCACATCAACATAAATAACTGCTTGCCTTTCAAAAAAAAAAATGTCTGCATTCTTTTGAATGATATAAATCACCATGCATTTTCTATGATGAAATTACAAATTGTCACTTTTAAACACGTGTATATAGGATTTTCTCAAGGGGAGTGATAAATCGACCCTCATAAAGGGCAGTGCTGAGAGAGAGAGAGAGGGAGGGAGGGAGGGAGGGAGAGAGAGAGAGAGAGAGAGAGAGAGAGAGAGAGATGGGGGTCGATTTAAGATATTTAGGAGGTCAATTTATCACTGCCATTTTCTCTGTTCTGTCTTTCTACATTAATATCTCTCAAGGCATCGTCCATCCCACGATGATGCTATGTCTTTCTACATTACAATATGATTTGTTATTTTTTCTACAAATAACCTCACTTCACTTGATGTTTGGTTGATGCCGTGTCTGTTTGTTTTACAAGGAATTGCATTGATGAACCATGGTTGAAATTATGCTACCATTTAAAGAGAATAGGGCATGGTAATGTATTGTCTTTGTCGTCGGAATCATGAGCACTCTGATCATTTATGGAGTCTTCCAGGCTTCTTCCCCATATGCATTGTAAAGAAACATGTTTTCTTCAAGACTTTATAAATTGAAGTATTTTCGTTGCCACTGTGTTCAAGGCTGGAGGAACTAAACTCTTTGTTTTCATATGCAGGAGACAAAGTATCGTGAGAAGAAGCATTGCAAGATCGCCGAAAAGGTACCCTCTTCTCTTTTTTATTAGTCTACACTCTCCATTTGGGTCTTTGAACTTCCAAAAATTTCTACACCCTTCATTTCTATCTTTATTGATCTACATTTTCCTTTGCTTGCAGTTTATAAAAATAGACTGATGGATTAGTCTTCTCGAAGCCTTTCTGCCGCGAAGGTTTCAAAGAGGGATATCCTCACACATTCTCTTTATTTTAATGGCAGTGTCAATTAGTGAATTTGTTCAATAGAGATGATGTTTGAGTTTATTTATTTATTTTTGGCATCCAATCTGATTTATCGATTCCATTTTTTATCTCATATATCATTGTGGAATGAAAAAAAACTGCCAGTGATGGTTTTGCTGAAATCCAAACAAGGCCTTAGTGTAGGGATTTATCCATTCATGTTACTTCCGTTCTGGATTTGAGCAACTCTTTTAATCATTTGCTCTGTCTCTGTCAATAGGTTGTTGAAACTGAACTAAAGCATGCACTGGCAATGGTTTGTCTTCTGTATTTAGGGAGTTCCAACTATACAAAAACACCAACTTACTTTTTTTTTTGCTCCCTTCAGAATTTAATAACTCTTTTATTCATTTACTTTGTGTTTGTCGATATGATGAAAAATAAATAAAGGTTGCACTGGCAATTGTTCATCTGTTGTGTTAAGGTATACAAAAAGTTCAGCTTAGGTTATTACTTTCACACCATGACACTTCCACTGATGTCTTATTCAATACTTAATCATTCATTCACTATAGCTGTGAAATGAAATCCATGTTAATTCTCTTCTAGAGATAGAGATCTCATTACATAGATCATGGTTTTTTTACTGATATTTTAAATGGATTTTTTGTTGGGATGCTATGCGTTTTTCACACTCCCATTGATATCTTATTCAATACTATTCTTGGATTTTGCACTTCATTTTTTGCTTTTACTTTTATCTTCCCAGTTGTTGAAATTTATATGAACAGAACATACAGCAAGCTGATTGTTACATTGAAGTTATGCATACTTTCTTAATAAATGTATCTATGTTATAAATAAATGCGTCGAAACTGATTTAAAATAACACCAAACTATAGATGCCATTATGGTAAATTCAGACATCGTTATGGTAAATAATGGATAAAAAAATAGCTTTGAATGTTTTTTTGGTGATATCCAAAGTGTAGGGATTTATCCATCAATGTTACTTCTCTTCTGGATTTGAATAACTCTTTTATTCATTTGCTTTGTCTCTGTCAATAGGTTCTTAAAAATGAACTAAAGCTTGCATGGGAAATTGTTTATCTGAGTCACAACTATACAAAAAGGTCAGCTTACTTTCCTGTTTTGTCCTTTTTAGTTGTTTCTCCCTTCTTTTGTTTTTCTGTAGAGGTAGAAATGCACAAATTCTAAGAAGAAAAACTCAGCTAAATTGATACAAGCATTTCATGCTTTACCTAATTTGAGTGTGTTTTCTTTTCGTTTTATGTTTTCTTCATTCTAAATTTTAATGATATTCATAAATTCCATGAAATACGCTTACCTATTTTGTAGTCAAAATCTCTCTCTCTCTCTCTCTCTCTCTCTCTCTCTCTCTCTCTCTCTCTGTGATGCGGAATTCCCAAGCGATGGAGAAAAGGAAACGATTTTTTTTTGGTCTCCAGTGTATCCATAGTGTGACCACATTCATATATACGATATGAACTTCATTGCTCAATGATATGAATTTCATTATAATAAGAAACCCCAATATTCATATTCACGATGAAAGTGAGACATATAATTTGAAAACTACTGTAAAAAAAATAATAATTTGAAGACTACTAAAATCATGTAGTTCACCGCGCACATGGCACATGTAATGTGATGGCAACTAGCATTTGTTGCTGCTAAAAAAATTTTAAAACTTTATTAGCATATTGTTGTAAACTATAGTTGAATGGAATTGATATTTCCATTCTCACAAATAGTTGGATTATAATATTCCTCCAAACTGAATATCATGTGTTTTGATCTTTTCAATTTATTTTATTCTTACGTACAGGATTGGATTTTTCTTATTCCATTGTGTTTGCACTTTTACCGTGGATTTTTTATGATTCCATTGCTTTTTCACTTTTAGCACAACATGGGATCATGGAAATGGGTTCTCTTTCTTTTATTGCCTTCGAATTTTTTGATGTTTCTTTCTATCCATATATGAACAGTTTTAGAACATCTTTTTAATTAATCATTTACATTTTCTTTGTCGTCCCGTGCATCGCACGGGTTTTTTTGCTAGTATATATATATATATATATATATATAGTTAGAAAGAGAGAGAGAGACAACACATTATTACTTTTTTGAAACAAAAGCAACAACACTGCCAAATTAAAATAATCAATTGCTATTCGTTTGTTTTTTTTTCTTGCATGCGTTGAGAAGAGCAAAAAAAAAAAAACAAAGTTGCTTTATTACGTTGACTTGAAAAGGCATGTGCATATCCTTATTGCTAACTTTAGATGGCATGTTATGGTAACATGCCACATACATCAAGATTGAAAAACGTTCCAGTTTTTACATATAAAAAAAAAATTACATGCTGCTGTTTTGAAAAAAAAAAGGATTTTTGCATATAGAACACACGGTAACAAACGTGAAAGCGTGTGTGGCTTTCTCTCTCTCTCTCTCTCTCTCTCTCTCTCTCTCACACACACACACACACACTACTCTTATCAGAAATTGTGACGAGCTAAAAGAAAGCTCCAACGAAATTTAATTCTCCCTATTAGTGTTGTTCTAAACAGCCCACATAGAGGAGCAAAAGTTGTTCTTCTACCCCTTGTGCAAGACAAGGAATTCATCGGTTCGACTTGCGGTGCTACAACGATCGGATCGTTTGTGGCCATTCGAGGAGTAGATCACGCAGAGTGTTTTCTTCGATTCAACAACTGAGGTACTTGTTCTATATTTGATTTAAATCACTATCATATCAACTAGACCCTAGGTATCCTGGTTTAAAGGGCAAAATCTTCAGAAATTTTTTGTTCTACGTGGTTTCATGTTCCGATGCCCGTAGGGATTTTGCCCGAGGGTTACGACCCTTCTAACAAGTGGTATCAGAGCTAACTAGGAAATAGATTAGGAGGCTAACGAACCAAAGATAGACCATGCGGTATATCCGCTATGAGTCCGGACGTTTATCCCGGCTATCCGAGGTTCCTAGCTTTTCTGTGCTTAATAGAATTAGGTACTGATGTGTAAAGATCAGCAGAAACGATCCACTCCCTGGATTTTTTGTGATGGTTTCTTTATATGGTTGGATAGTATATTCGAATACGATTCCAACACATTAAGAATCATCGAATTCCGACGGACGGATTGAGAGATATGAATTTTTGAAGTTGGACCTTGTTTGCTGATTTTTAATGCGAAAAATTGCTAGGGGTTTTTCCCGTAATGCCCAACCAAGTATAGATCTTTCAAACATTGTCTTGGGTTGATCCTAGCATGATCAGAACCTTCTAAGGTCTCTCGAACAATTAGATTCCACTGAAAGTTGTTCGGAAGGTCATACTATTCGGAAGTGTTCTTGGTATACAACTTTTTGTGTTTTTCTCAACCAAACGGATTTGTTTCACACGAAAATTTTATGGTGATTTCTCTGATGTTAAAAATGATTTATAACGTGCTTTCATAGATATCAGTGCCATGGCTTGTTAATTAAAAAAATTGATTAATGTGTATTCAGTGCGAATCAATCGCTATTGGTGAATTTGGACAAAAAGGGATGTTGGACCTATATTCATGAACAAGATTCATGGGTTATTTATTTGTGGATGTGCTGATGTATTCTCTTTTCATATTTAATGATTTGTATTGATTAAAGTCCGCAATGTATTTAATTTAATTTTATGGATTCACTCCCTCTGGGCAATTGGGCGGACAACTGGTTTCCCACGGAGATTTTTATCATGATGTATAGATTACTTAAGCTTGTATAGGAGTCTAGAGTATTTTATTTTCATGTTTATTGAAGACCATAAAAGGATGAGATCGCTTTCTTGGAGATGGCGGATAGATCGTATCAACCGTGGCATGGAGATGCTCTAGATGGTCTGGCGGGTGGAGGCGGTGTTCGATTCAATCAAGGAGAACTAGCATGTTGATGATGCTGATGTTGCTTGCCTTATTATTTGAGGCAAATGTCAGACTTATACCCATTGGAAAATTCGCCTTGAGGTCGGCAGATTTGCCCTTGTGCAAAAGAATTAAGTTGCCCAAATTCACCCTTAATTTGGTAACATGGTATTGTAGGGATTCCCTTATTCAAATAAGGTCAGTGGGAGGATCCCTATAATCCAAAATACCTAATTAAGCTTATGGATGTGTTTGTGACGGTTTCCATGGTTTGGTTGGATGCTTACATGTGATGGATGTTTGCTTAATGCTGGATCATGTATGTTTACTTTTCCCATGTGATGGTTGTTCTTTACGACATGCATGTAATAATCTAACACTCCTAAAGGAAATTAGCCTCTTAATTGATATTAAGTTGTGAATGGAGCTTGAATTGAAATGATTAAACTCTATGGCCTTCCATAGCCATCTAATGGTTGGCTAGTCTAGAGGGTAGAACGGTCATATGCCAAAGCAGAAGCTGATTCTATTATTTAGACTAGAGTAACCATTAGATTCCTACAAGGATAAGGAAAATGTGCAAAATGCAGTGGTCATATGCCAAAGCAGAAGCCAATGTAGATTTGCATTAATTTCTAAGGCGACGGGTCTAACTTAACCAAGCAAAGGGTATTGATGCTCAAAGGATAAACATACCGCGATGCTTGGAGGCCAAAAACGAATTGGATATTATGTGAGACATAATGGATTAGAAGAATCCACTTATTCAAAAGTTTTATGAATAAGTTTCCAATGTCCATTGGAGAAATCGTCGATTTCTCTTGATTCATGAGGTTGAGGGGCCCGTGAATGAGACACACAATGAGCAAAACCATCGTAGATCGAAAACCCAGATCCGATGGAATCATGAAACTAATATGAGATGGTCATTATGCTTACATATAATTTTTCTTTTGCTATAGATTTGATGGCTTCCTTCAATCCATTAGCTAAGATTCTTGATGATAATAAGTTGATTGGCCCAAACTACGCAGACTGGAAAAGGAACTTAATACTAGTGCTCACAGCCGCTAAGGTTTACTGGGTTCTGACCACCGGTGAACCTGAATTGCCTGGTCCTGATGCTCCCCAAGCTGAAAGGGACAGAAAATAGAAATGGCTTGATGATAATGAATTGGCAAAATGCAATATCATTGGCTCCATGTCCAATGTGTTGCAGCAGCAACATGTTGGAATGGCTGTTGCCTCTGATATAATGCTGAATCTCAAGGAGATGTTTGGAGAGCACAGTCGCAGTGCTAGAATGATTGCGATCAAAGGCCTAGTCTCCACAAAGATGGTAGAGGGAACCCCAGTAAGAGATCATGTTTTGAAAATGATGGGCTTCCTTAATGAACTCGATGTCTTGGGTGCCATCATGGATGTTGAAACGCAGGTAGATATTGTTCTGCCCTCCCTCTCTTCATCATTCAACGAGTTCGTGATGACCTATCACATGAACAAGTTGTCAATGACGTTGATAGAACTGTTGAATCATCTTCAATCAACAGAGGACCTGCAGAAAAAGAATAAGAAAAGTGCTTTCCTAGGAGAAGGTAGTGTACCTTCAGCACCCAAGTCGAAAGGTAACGGAAAAGGGAAAAGAAAAGGCCAAGCCTCCAAGAAAATGGTTCATGTGGTCAAGAACAAGAAAACCTTTAAGAAAAAGTCAACCAAAGGCAATGATGCATGCTTCCACTGTGGCAAGACTGGGCATTGGAAACGCAACTGTAGGACCTACTTAGCAAGCAAGCAAGGCGACAAACCTTCTCAAGGTATGTTGCAAGTTTTTGTTGCTGAAACCAATATGATTGGTCCTGTCTTTTCCTGGTGTGTTGATACAGGTGCAACCTCACACGTATGCAATGTTTTGCAGGCATTCAGGAAAAGCAGAAGGGTGACTGAGGGCGAGCTCTACCTACAAGTGGGAACAGATGCAACGGTTGCAGTCCAAGCTGTAGGTGATTGCATTTTGGCGTTCTCTGGCAGATATATACTATTAAAATATTGTCTTTATGTACCTTCCATTAGAAGGAATTTGATTTCTGTTTCTAAACTTATTACTGATGGTTATTCGGTAGATTTTAATAAAACTTCTGTTTTGATTAAAAAAGAAAATTCCTCTGTAGTGAGAGGTACAATGGCAAATGGTTTGTACTTAATAGACGCCTTAGAGAACGTAAGCAATATTGAGAATATTCAAAGTTTTAGTGTTCCAAACCTCAAAAGGGCAAGGAACACAGTAATTCCAACACACCTTTGGCACCTTCGATTAGGTCATATTGGCCTAGAGCGGATCACTAGGTTAGTGAAAGATGGTCCATTGGATTCTATCCAAGTGGAACCCTTTCCAACTTGTGAACCATGCCTCCAAGGCAAAATGACCAAAATTCCTTTCAAAGGCAAAAGTGGAAGAGCTGAAAGTGTACTGGAATTGATCCACACGGATGTTTGTGGTCCTTTTTCTCATCCTGCGAAAGGAGGGTTTATCTACTTCGTGACTTTCACGGATGACCATTCAAGGTACGGCTACCTGTATCTAATGCGACGAAAGTCTGAGACATTTGAAAAGTTCAAAGAGTTCAAGAATGAAGTAGAAAACCAGTTGAACAAGATAATCAAGACTCTTCGCTCCGATAGAGGAGGAGAGTATCTCTCAGATGAGTTTAAGGATTACCTAGAGGAATATGGAATATTATCTCAATGGACGCCACCTGTGACTCCCGAGTTGAATGGTGTGTCAGAAAGGAGAAATCAAACTTTGCTAAACATGGTCGATCCATGATGAGCTTTGCAGGAGCGCCACTGTTTCTTTGAGGGTTTGCCTTAGAAACAGCACTCTACATCCTTAATCGAGTCCCGACTAAGTCAGTACCTAAGGCACCATATGAGATATGGACGAAAAGAAAGCCCTCATTGAATTATATGAGGATATGGGGTTGTACTGCTCATGTCAAGAGAATCTGCGTTGATAAGTTAGAGATTCGAACTGAAATATGTCTCTTTATTGGATACCCTAAGGAAACGAAGGGTTATTGGTTTTATAACCTTGACGAACATAATTGTTATGTAAGCCGGAACACCGCATTCTTAGAAGAAGAGTTCATCCAAAATGCAAGTAACAAAGAAAGGGTTGCCTTAGAGGAACAAGCTGAGAATCCAATAGAGAGACATGAGGAGACTGAGCAAATACCCACTGTACCAATTCCAACACTCCGACGTAGCACTAGGGAGATTAGACTACCTGGTAGATTTCTCTATTTGGGTGAATTATATAATTTAGTTTCAGATGAAAATGAGACGGATCTCCTTAACTACAAGGAGGCGATATTGGACGTCGATGCGAGAAAATGGATAGATGCCATGAAATCCAAAATGGACTCTATGTACTCTAATGGGGTCTGGACTCTGGTTGATCCACCCGAAGGTGTTAAGCCTATTGGATGCAAATGGATCTTCAAGAGGAAGAAGGGTCTTGATGGGAAGGTGGAGACCTACAAAGCACGGCTTGTGGCGAAAGGTTATAGTCAAAAGGCTGGCATAGATTATGAAGAAACCTTCTTCCCTGTAGCCATGTTAAAGTCCATTAGGATTTTATTGGCCATTGCTACACATTACGATTACGAGATCTGGCAGATGGATGTTAAAACCGCTTTCTTGAATGGAAACATTCAAGAAGATATCTATATGGTCCAGCAAGAGGGTTTTGAGGCCGCTGGAGAAGGTAGTCGAAAAGTGTGCAAGTTACAAAGATCCATTTATGGATTGAAGCAGGCTTCTCGTAGTTGGAATCGTCGTTTTGATCAAGCAATCAAAGAGTTTGGCTTTTTTCAAAACATAGACGAAGCTTGTGTTTACAAGAAAGTTAGTGGGAGTGCTGTGACGTTTTTGGTGTTGTATGTAGATGACATCCTACTCATTGGGAATGATGCAGAAATGTTGTCTAATACAAAGTTGTGGCTTTCCAGCACATTTGCAATGAAGGATTTGGGTGAAGCTTCATATTTTTTAGGACTTAAATTGTTTAGGGACCAAAAAAGGAAGCTTAGGCTATCACAGGAAACTTACATTGATAAGATATTGGTAAGATATAATATGGCAGATTCCAAGAAAGGGTTAATTCCCTTTAGGCATGGAATCAGGCTATCCAAGAAGATGTCTCCTGAGACACCTGAGGATAAGCAAGCTATGAGCAATGTTCCCTACACTTCAGCTGTAAGAAGTCTTATGTACGTCATGTTATGTACAAGGCCAGATATCTGTCATTCTGTGAGTGTGGTTAGCAAATATCAGTCAGACCCAGGACCTGAACATTGGACGACAGTTAAACATATTTTCAAGTATCTTAGGAGAACCAAGCATTATTGCTTAGTCTATGGTGCAGACGAATTGGTAGTTTCTGGTTTTACCGACGCAGATTTTCAGTCTGACGTTAATGACATGAAGTCCTCTTCGGGCTTTGTGTTTACCTTAGCTAATGGGGCAGTGTCTTGGTGAAGTTGTAAGCAAGAGACCACCGCAGATTCTACAACTAAGGCAGAATGCATCGGTGCGAGAGACTTATTACGAAAGTTCTTGGATGACCTTGGAGTCGTACCCTCTGTCGAGAGACCTATTACGCTGTTTTGTGACAACAATGGAGCAATTTCTCAGGCGAAGGAACCACGGTCTCTTCAGAAGTCTAAGCACGTCCTTTGGAAGTATCATGTGATACGGGAGATTATAGACAGAGGAGATATTGCCATAGAAAAGATTGCTTCAGCGGACAACGTGGCAGACCCTTTCACTAAGTCCCTTAGTCAAAAGGTGTTTGACAAGCATGATGAGGGAATGGGTCTCATATATATGCATGACTAGCTTTGAGGGCAAGTGGGAGAGTGTTAGAGTTAGTGCCCTAAAAACAAGTGTAAATTGAATGAATATCAATAAAGTTATTATTTCATGACAATATTGGGTATTATTATTATTTGAATATGTGAGATGTGCTTATGATATTGACACATATTTGTCCTTAGGTAGCAAAGTAGGAATGGTATATGCTTAGAGATTCAAAGATCTCAAGAAGCAAGGAGATATGGAATTCTGGTTCTTTGCATACCTTAAAGGTTCATAGTTGGGGACAGGATTGGACATCTTCTCCTGTATACAACTAACACCAATCTAGCCTACATGCACGTGTCATGGAGTGGCTTATCTCAGTCACTTCGGTAGTTGACCCAGCTAGAAGAGTGGGTGTGACGATGAGATTGCGCACTGAACAGGATCACATTAGATTAGCCTGTGGACAGGAGTTAGTAAGGCTATTCTACCAGACATGACCCTTTACATGTCCTTTGACCTGAGGGATCATATTAGTCTGTGGGCACTTCTTTCTTTCTTGGTCTATTTAACAGTGGTTTCACTAGAGATCACTTAAGGGTAGTAATGGAATATTTGACAAACCTTCGAGATTAATAAGGATACCCGACATGGGATTCTCCGCCCAAATTATTGGGATCATCTACAGTTTTTTGTCAAGAACAGTAGACTTATGATATTACCTGGCCAGGTGGATTTGATAAAAAGTTTATCAAAGTTTTTGCGAATGCATTTGCGAGACAAAAGTGCGTGACTAAACGGTATACCAAGAGTGGGCCCAGGAGGTAAACACAGTCCACCCTTCGCAGGAGCCAACTCAGTAGATGAGAAATGGAGAAGGGGACTTGCACATATTGGATGTGATTAGGGGTAAGATTGTTTGACGGTTATCTTCAGGGCTATGTCTCGATGGAGGCCACTGACTCAGTGTGATTGTAGTGTTAACTACGGAGCAAGAATCGCAGTGGAGCCCATCATTGGGTTCTGCAGGATCTACCGTTAAATCCCTGCTAGGATCCCACTCATAACTTGAATGGCCCATTTGTATCTATTGGATACAGGTCCCGCATTTATTGGATTGCACACACGAACTAATTTCGCGGCATTTGATGCTAATGAAAGATGTACATAGTCCGAGTGGTGTATACGCACTAAAGGACAAAAGTGAAATGCAAAGTTGGTTAAATGTTGACCAAGGGCATTTTGGGGATTAGAGAATAATTTGGTTGGAGCTTTGTTACTATTGGGTAGGAAGTTTTTGTCCTATTTTGATTAAATGGATTTAATATTTTTTCAATGGAATTATAATATAATCCATATAGGATGAACTTGGGGTGGGACCCATTATTGTAAAAACGCCCATGTATTTTCATAAAGTAAACTTCTGATTGTTTTCTAAAATAATACAAGGCTGTGCATAATTGGAAAGAGAGAGATGAGACATATATATATATATATATATATATATATATATATATATATATTATATATATATAGCAGAAGAGAAAAGAAGAGAATTTTTTGAAAATTCTATAAGAATTACACATCACTTTTTTTGACTTTTTTTAACAAAGGCACCCATTCAACCCACATATTTTCAATCCTACCCCCTCCTTTATGCTTTTTAACAAAGGCACCCATTAAACCACATAATTTCAATCTTACCCCTTTCCTTTATGTTTTTTTAATAAAAAATCTATAGGGTGATCTTAACCATCCGATTTAAGAGGAATTATGGAAACCTCTATAGATTGGAGGGCTAGGATCAGCCTATGGAAATGATTTGTGGGGCACAACTTATTTATGTAGTGTTCTATCACATGGACGGTTTGGATCAACCTATGATGTGGTCCGTACAGTTCTTTGTCGGCCCGTGCATCGCACGGGGTTTTTTACTAGTATATATATATATATATATATATATATATATATATATATATATATATATATATATATATATATATATATATATATATAGAGAGAGAGAGAGAGAGAGAGAGAGAGAGAGAGAGAACACATTATTACCTTTTTGAAACAAAAGCAATAGCACTTGCCAAATTAAAAAAATCAATTGCTATTCGTTTGTTTTTTTTCTTGCATGCATTGAGAAGAGCAAAAACAAAACAAAGTTGTTTATTATGTTGACTTGAAAAGACATGTGCATATCCTTAGTGCTAACTTTAGATGGCATGTTATGGTAACATGCCATATGCATCAAGATTGAAAAACGTTCCAGTTTTTACGTATAAAAAAAAATACATGCTGCTGTTTTGAAAAAAAAAAGGATTTTTGCATATAGAACACAGAGTCACAAACGTGAAAGCGTGTGTGGCTTTCTCTCTCTCTCTCTCTCTCACTACTCTTATCAGAAATTGTGAGAAGCTAAAAGAAAGCTCCAACGAAATTTAATTCTCCCCATTAGTGTTGTAACAGCCCACATAGAGGAGCAAAAGTTGTTCTTCTACCCCTTGTGCAAGACAAGGAATCCATCGGTTCACTTGCGGTGCTACAACGATCGGATCGTTTGTGGCCATTCGAGGAGTAGATCACGCAGAGTGTTTTCTTCGATTCAACAACTGAGTACTTGTTCTATATTTGATTTAAATCACTATCATATCAACTAGACCCTAGGTATCTGGTTTAGGCTGAATTACACTCCATTGAGAAAAACCTGTTTAGTATTAGTATGGGCCACTGAAAGGCTTATCCACTATTTGCTATCACAGAAAATCCTTCTCATATCTCGAACGGACCCACGAAAATATTTGTTAGAGAAACCAACCCTGGTCGGCAGAACCATCCGTTGGATCCTGTTGTTGTCAGAATTCGACATCATGAACGTTACTTAGAAGTCTGTCTAAGGTAGATTTGTCACAGACAATAGCTGATGCACCTACTGAAGATACAGTGATGAGCCGTGAATTTCGAGAGAGGGTGATATGGTGCTTAGAGAATGCCGAGCTCCTATCTTCGATCCTAGCGGAAAGTTTTGATCTCACTGGTCTGGCCCCTCTATTGTTAATGAAATCCTGTCAGAAAAAGCTGTAAGACTTCTTGACCAAAATGGAGATACAAGGTCAAAACCTACTACCCTTGATTAAATCAAAAGATATTACTCATAAATATCAAAGGCTTCCATGTGCCGATCAGAGCCTAAAATGACTCACCTACAAAATTCAAAAACTATTTAAAGATGCCTTCAAGCCTCAAACTACGTGGACGTGATCCCAATCTCTTTGGGGTACGTAGGCAGCCTGACAAATCCAAGCTCGATCACACTTTGCAGAATAAGCAAAACCCTTCACTGACACTCATTTTTTCCTGAGAAAAAACCTCGAACGACGCGAATCTCATCCCACCTCCTTTGGGGTACGTAGACAGCGCAGGTTCGGTCACGTTCTGCAAAACAACCTTAAATCATCAAGAGTTCACAAGCAAGTCTTCCCAATATTCAGAACAAGAAGATCTAAAGACCCGCTAGGTCGAAAACTTGAAAAGGCGACTTAGGCAAAATTTAGGGTCATTGCGCCCGTAGAAATGAAAACTCGAAAGGGCGTTTCTGGCAAAAGTCAGGGCAAAACGATCCGCCAAGTCGAAAACCTGCAAAAGGCAACTTGGTTGTTGACAAGGCATGCCTTCAATAAAGATCGGGCGAAGCACTCTTTGGTGTAAAATAAAATGCGTTAAAACTCTGAACAATCTAAAGGGTGTTGGGACCATGATTGAAAAGCCAAGGGAACGGAACACTCACTACCCGTGTACAAATATATTCAAACTCATCTTCTAAGGTTTGGTCTACCTAAAATAAATGGAAAGCATTTGATTTAGTAAGAGTTGAGTCATCTTCCTTTCTCCTAAACCTCGCAGGAAAACCCAGAAAAATATTAGATTTTCCCCAGTAAAGCCATTACCCAGCAAAGGTAATCATACGTTGAAGGAAAGACACAACGAATTTCTCCCCGATTAGTAGAAGTCAGGATGCAGCTCAGTATCCCGCATACAGAAGAAGAATGTTTAGAAAGTTGTAATCTCATGATCAGGGATTGTAGACACCCCCATTTTGCTACACTTTAAAAAAGCAAAAGATTCGGTAGTTTGTCAAGTCTCGAATCCATATTTCGCAATAGATTAGGCATCCATGCATTCTATGGTAGATTTCATCTCATTTTAGGTGTTTAGAAGTTGATTCGCAATCCTAAAGGTTTCTAGGGTGTTCCAATGGTATCTGAAAGATGAAAGTTTAAGTTTTCAAGCAAGTGAAAAAACCTGCTATTTTTAGAATTTTCAGGGTTACCCTCATTTTTGCCCATTTTGCACTACAGGGGTATTTTTGACATTTCCAATATGTTTCATTTGACCTCTAGGGTGTGTCTAAGGAATCTTAGATCATTTCATGAATTTCGGAAAGCCTGCTAAATTTAGAGTTTCTCAGGGGTTTCGCTTGCCTTGTAAATTTTATGTGTCAAGGGCATTTTGGGTATTTTCAAGGGGTACCAAATTATCATGTTTGATATTGCCCACTAAAAGGACTCAATTTTAAAGTCTATTTTTGAAGTTGGACCACAAAGACTTTTCATTTTTAACATTCCCCTTAAGGAGTGAACCAATTTGAGGGTATTTTGGTCGCATTTGGATGTGTAATGGTCGAATATGGGTATTTTGGTCCGAATAATTATTTTTTTCTAAAGGAGATGGTTCTACCATATGTCGATGGTGCACCATAAATGTCATATGGGTTGGGTTTATCAATAACAATTTTAAATTTAAAGGATTTTATTGAATTTTCATTAAAAAAGAACCTAAAATACATGTCATAAGGCCCATTAGGCTAAAGCCCACAATGTGGGGGTCCATGTGGACCCACAAATGTGGGTCGGCCACATAAGTGGGCGCCTCACATGAGAAGGCCACATGCAAAAACGTCCAATATGGGATGAGGTGGTTGGTGGCATCATATTTGTTTTGAAAATATAATAAAGAAAGGAGGAGTTATAATTAGAAAGGGCTTGTATGATCAGGTTACTAAAATATTTTACCGTCTCATCCAAAACATTTGGGTCTATACTTGTTTCGAACGTGTCAAAAAGATCTACAATTTTCTAGTTTATGACTTTTCCTGAATCAGCCTCCAAATTGGTCAAAAATGAGCCCAAACATCGGGCAGCCATTTCTGGACGAAAATCATTCATAAAAGCTAGTTTCCTATGTGAGAAGGCTTCTAGATTGATCTGGAAGGATCTCCATTATGTAATTTAGCATTGCTTAGCTTGCAAGAAACAAGGTTTAGAAATAAGTTCAATATGAAAATCAAAGAATGAGAAAGTCAAAGCACAAATTGGAAACTAACTAAAGGTATGAGTCCTCACATTGGAAACTTCCAAATCCAATCTAATCCTACATTTTTCTATAAAAATAAAGCAAGCACAATCTTTGCCTGCTCTTTAGAAATTTTCATCTCTCTCTCTCCTTTATCTTGGAATTTGTTCCATTATCTTGTGTGCTTTGTTGTTCATCTCTATCACTTGGTTCTACACAAAGTGCTTTCATATATTCAACATATTCAACATTGGAGTCTAGTTTATGATTCTTTGGGGTTTCTTTTGAGATTAAAAGGGTAAGTCAAAGCGTATACCCAAGGATTACTTATCCTAGAGACAAGGAGAGCTAGCAATGTTGGTCTTCCAGAACCCTCTTCCATGTAGTTTAAATTAGAAGCATGGTAGGATTAAATTTGTGATTTTCTTTGAAAAGCTATGAAGATGAAATTTTTTGCATGTGAAATTTTGAGGAGATGAGATTAGGTTTAGGTTATTTCATAATCTAATTTTTCCTGAAAAATCTATTTTTTAATATTAAAATCCAATTTTTAAAATTAAGAGGGTTTAAATCCACTTTACAAAGCAACTTTAATAAGCCTTTAAAATTTCTTGAATTTTTCAATCTCTGAGCCTTTTCTGTATTAAAGAGCATTGAAATCTGGAATTTTCAGAAATTTTGACTTTATTTTGACCACAATTTGACCTTGTGAACTTTACCCTTAAAAGGGTAAAATTTCAAAGATCGAATTTAAAAAGATATCAAAATAGATCACAAATCAATGAAAATTTAAACATAATAGACTTTTAAGGTTTTGAAACAGTACGAAGTTTTTGAAGAATTTTGAATTTTATTTAAGGGGTTTAAAAATTTATTTAATTCTAAGGGCATCTTTGGAAAAACCCAATTTTCGAAACATATAAAGAGTTTCCAGAGATGAAATTTGGATGAGAAGTAATTAAGACTTAATCTAATCTCCTATGAATTTTTCAAGATTTTTGATTGCTGTTAGATACTTGTTTATGATTTTTTATGCCAAATCAAGCATGCCATATTAAATCGAAAAAAATAGTAAATTGCAATGAAAAGTTCTGAAAATATTTTATTGAGAGTCGCTGCTGGAATTACATATTTTCATAAAGTCTGGATTGATTTGGATTAGATTTACTATGTGTTTCTTTGTGACAGATACTTTTAAAATTGAAAAATTATAGTAAATCATCTTTAAAATTCATGAAACTGTTACAATAATCGTCCATGGTCAAGAGGAAGTTACTGTAAAGATTTGATCTTATTATAATTAGATTTTCTATGAGTTTATGTGTAAATTTATAATCTTGACAGAAATCTTCAACATGGGAAAGCTGATACTAAATCATAATTACAATTCATGAAAATTGTATAGTAACCTTCTCTGGTCAAGCGCAAGTTATTATAAAATTTGAACTTATTTAGATTAGATTTGCTATGAGTTGCTGTGTAAATCTATTATCTTGACAGAACTCTTCAACATTGGAAAACTGATAGCAAAACATATTTAAAATTTATAAAAATTTTACAGTAATCTTCTCTGGTCAAGAGAAAGCTACTGTAAAAATTTCAGCTTAATCCGAATAAATTTTCTATAAGTTGATGTGTAAATCTCTAATCTGAACTGAATTTCTTCAAAATAAATTCGAATTGTTATCAAAATTTTCCAAAATTTTTTTAATGCTCTATCATGTATTCAATCTTTAAACTATTGAAATAAAAACTTTATGAGTCATTGATTTCCTTTGTTAATTTGCAATGCTATGATAGTTTAATCGCCAAGATTGCATTCATAATCGTATCTTAATTGCGATCAATTCTTAATTATTTGATCATTTAAATTATAGTATGTTAGCTCCGATGTCCATTGTCCACGAAAATCCTGAGAAATATGCCAGGCAATAATATACTATAACTTACGTGTTAAATTATGCAAGGGTGGAAAGCACAATTCCCTTTCATAAATGCAACTCAAGCCTGAAATTCGTCAAGCCCTAGATCCTTTGGTATTCCTTAGATGTTAGAAATCAAAAATCTTTGAAAAATTAAAAATCATTAACTTAATAAATTAAGATCATTTGATCCATGCTTTTGGAACCATTGGATAATAGTATCTCTTCGTTAGGACCTTTAGAACCAATTAGGAACACTTACGTCATGTTCTAGGTTTTAGGATGTCCTAAAGTTAGGGAGTTCAGCCTCATCAGTACCAATTGCTATTATTAGCAATTGAGTCATAAATCTAGTTACACTAGTTACCATTTTTCTCATAAAATAAGCCTAGTTACCTAGGATGTAGGTTCACCTGCATTCGTTTAAGGGATGTCTTGCACTTAGATAGGACCATATAACATCTTAGATGGAGTCCTAGGATAATAAAATCTACTCAACTTGAATTAAATAATCTCTTGAAAACCGTTGAAACAGTCAATCCAGTTTAGATTGGTGTCCTAGATGTCTTAGGCATGTAGCTTAGTTCAGGCACCGAACTACGATCAACTCTGATTCCAGTGAGGCTTGGATACGTAGGCAGTTTGGATGCTTTGAATGGCATACCAAGCACGAGTCGGCCCACCACAAATGGTGGGATTTTGTAGGTTAATTTTAACTAATTTAATTAATTAAAATATATAGGATTTCTCACAAATTACAATTTTAGGAGAATATTTACTTATATTGAATCCAAACAAATTAAGAGAATCAAGATACACATTAGGGATTACATTGAAATTAGACTTTAGAATGCATGTCACATAGTTTGCACATTAATATAGAGTTAAATGAGCCATTTAAAATAATTCAAGAGAGTTAACTTTTGAAATTGAAGACCAGATTATCGGGCAAGAATGGTGCATGTGGTGGTAATTTCTCATACCTTCCATTCTCTTAATCAGGTAACGAATCTAGATTTCTGATCACTTAAGGGTCCTAGATCTCTCATCTAGGTGGTGACTCTGTCATTCTCTTTTGCGTAAAATTTGGATTGCTTTAGTGATCCAAAGTTCACGGAAAAGATGAATTAAATCAATAATAAAAAGCACACGCCATTCACATAGGTACGAGAGACCAAGAGAGAGGGAGACGGGTTGCGCTGCCCCTCTCGCGAGATCGGGTCCCACAGTTTGGCGACTCTACTGGGGACCATCTAACTTCATTAAAATTTCAAAGGATAACTCGTTTGAATTTATTTTAATTGGCTCATGAAAACTCTATCTTATATCTTATATGCTTGATAGATTAGTTTGTCTGTTTTATTTTTTCATCACATTATACTGTAAATCTAATCTAACAAAACCTGAAGGCATCATAGAATTACGAGAACTTATTGAACACACTTACATCACTTGCATCTAAACACTTGCATATCACATGCACACACGCCCTATTTTAGGAACCCAGAGTGTTATTTAGCATGGTTGACTGGGAGTTCTCACATGATGCCTTTGTGCTAGAGAAGCATTCCACTCTTAGCCTAGTACCTTTATGGTGCGTAAACGGATCTCTTGTTCACTTACTAATACGTCGGACACTAGTACAGTATATTGAGCACGGATTCACGCTAAGGGAACTCTTGGGCTTACCCCTAGATTACCCTGCACATGCATAAAGTATACGAACACACGTGCATCACGTGTGTGAGCCTAGTTTAGGATATCCTACCAATTTGTGTCTAGATTAGACCGTAGTCCATCTTCCAATGGCTACGATCGGTCCTTAGGAACACTAACAAAGTTTTGAGTCGGGATCCTGTCTCCACTCTGCTAGATTAGGATTAGGGTTTGATGCCTTCAGGTAATACTTGTTAAAATGTAAGAAGATTAAAAACTTTCCCTTTGGGATTAGGATATAAATCCCATTTTTCTAAGATCTCATAGGATTAGTCTAGTCTTGATCTACCCGTTGAAAGCAATCTTGTGCGATCTCATCTAAACCTTTGAGCATGTGTCTTTCATTTTTCCCTCTTGTGTGATTCGATCATGTGTGCATACCTTCTCTTAATTGGCAGGAACAGAGTCTCAATCCTTTGATTATGCAATCCTGATCCGGATGATCTAATCATACTTGTATCTTTAGTCTCTTCTTACTTTCGAGGCAACCTCTTTCAAGATTGTTTTGTTAAGCCCTTTAGAGTTCATTCTCATGATCCTTATACTAGGGGCATTCATCTGCACTGTTCTGCCATCATTGTTATGTTTTGGTCTTTATGCTTAGCCCACAATTATTTTTCAGTCATGGATTAGAAAACACTCCTTGAATGTCAAGCTTACACCTCGAGTTCAAGTTCATTGTTTCTATTTCAGGAAGTTGTCACCATAGATAAGCTTACTACTTCTTGGGTTTGAATCTATTCGTGGTCAGTGAGGAAGCTAATTCCCCATTTTCTTTGGAAGCGTCTCTAATCCTCTCCTTCCATACTCATGGCAGACTCTATGGAAAATTTCCAACTCTTTCCATCATGGAAGCCTTGACCCAGCTCGTCCAACAGATGAAGGAATTGAAGGAAGAAAATCAATTCATCAAAGCTCAATTGACTGAGAAATTTGGTCCAACCCCTGTTGTTTCTAAGGGCAAAGGTCCTAGCTTCTCCATGGTTATGGGTTCGGAAGAACTAATTGTGAATCTCTCTAGACAAATGGCAACGCTAACAGAAGAAGTTCATCAGATGAAGCAACAAATGCAAACCTGGTATTGTCAGTCCTAAAGTTCTAAATATTTCGCTAACAAAAATATCAAAGTCCAGGATATTGTTATCAGGAACTCTGTCTCTCGGCACCATCAGGATTCTGTTGGGCTCTTAATTCTTGATTATGACCAAGAGCCACCATCTGAGACTCCTAAAAGAGAATTCACCGACTTGCCGATCTCGCGACCTGATGCTTTGAAATGGTTGCTCAAGGAAAGAATGATAACACTATTGGGACGAGAGTCTGTTCCTAATCCTCTTCCCAGAAAGAATTTTGTGATTACCATTTACGTCCTGGTCATGCTACTGATAAATGCCTCAGTTTGAAATATGATATTCAAGACCTTATAGACATAGAGCTCCTCGACCCTCAAAATCTTTTGTCAAGCGGCGGAACTCCATCCTTTCCTTATGATCGCAAACCATGGTTTGAGCAAATGAAGAGAAAGTCTTACGATAATCACAACCAGCAATGTACAATGATGGGTCGGAATATATTGAGCCTGGTCTCCACAGGTCAGGAAATCAAAGAGGCCACAACACATGGGGCTTATAACAGGGGCAATTTTACTTCAAAAAATATCAAGGAGGTATAAAATCCTATGGTATTCAAATACGATCAGTTAAGGGCTACACCTAAGCAAGAGCTCAATAAGGAATTTACCCCTCTCCCATTTCCACCGTCTATCATATTACAACGAGAATTGGCTTCAGGCAATATTTATTTTCCTCCCATTAAACCTCCTCCTAATCCACTTCCCAAGACATGGAGGGCGTAGGATCACTGTGATTTTCACCGAGGATAGGGGCATAGCACTGATCAGTGCATAACTTCGAGGCATGTAATACAGAAATTGGTTGATGAACGCAGGCTGGCATACCAACAAGCGTTAAATATTGTTGATAATTCCATGCAGAACCATGCCGTGTCGCTTGCCAATCTCTATGCTTAGAAGGCCCTATACTTGAGAAGCACCGGTCCAGGTGCAGTGAAGAAGAATCAGAAATTGAGAATACTAGACGTGAACCGGCTTTCGTCGGGTCTCCAAAGCCAGACAGTTGCAGCAGTTGCAATTTTAGTCCATCACTTTTTTTATTGAGTCGAGTCATTATGGTCAGTCTAGTTATTGAGTCAAGTCTTACAATTCTATAGTTCAAGGTCAATACCTAGTCCAGGCCCTTTATCTTCTGCTTTTCTTCTTATTTTTGAGAGTTGTGAATGCTGAGCATGTTCAGGATAGGTCATGGGATGTAATAGTCTTTCTTTAAATGAAATTTTAGTTCTAATAGCTCATTTGTGTTTATTTCTCAAGTTTGCTTCTGATCTTGATAACAATAATAATAAGACTCCCTCCTCCAATGAGGAAGAGATCGATGAAACTCCACTTGATTCACAGCGATTGCTTGAACAAAAGGAGGAGCGCCGATCTCAACCTTTCAAGGAAGAAATTGAAATTATAAGCATTGGCACTAAAATTTTAATCCAGTAAAAGCTAATTGGAAATACATTACCCTAAAAAAAAATGTAAATAATTAATAAAATTATTTCAAGGATAAAAGGATTCTCTAGAACCATTACAACCGATACCAGGGGCAAGACATGGATAGAAAGCTCAAGAGAACGATGAAAGTGAGAGACATATGCTATACAAGGGACATGGATTGGAAACAATTTTCATATCTCCAGTAAATGACCTTGGTTCCCAAATTCAAAATATGGAGCCAACAAATTCAAGATAAGAAGTTCAAGAGCAAGCATTGAAAAGCAATCATCAAATATCAAGAGTTACAGATCCATAGTGGAGGTTGTCAAAGAACAAGTTTTCCTCCATCAAAGTCGAAAGCACATATCAGAATCTTGAAAGAAGAAGATCCATTATCTCTTACCAGGAAATGCCGTCAAACTCTGTGAAAAAAAAAGAGAAAGAAGAATAATAAAGCAAATTTATCAACCTAGATCAACTCCAAACCTGGACATTGGAAAGCCTCATTCGGCTGAACAAATCCCAGAATCATAACCCAATGTCAAAAAGAATATCCGTTTGCAAACCCCTTTGAGCCTGAATAAAATTCATTTGAAAACCCATCAAACTAGGGGCATCTGCCCCGACCTACGCGAGGCCTGATCCCTACACTGGGGTACGTAGGCAGCTCGGTCAAACCGAGTTCGGTCGCTTCAAAAGGAAAATTCAATCGTTTCAAAAAGAAAAGAAGATAGTCAATCAAGCAGAGAAAAATAAGTCAATCGAAAAAAAATCAATTTACCTTCAAACTAGGGGCATTCGTTCTGAACTATGCACGACCTGATTCCTACCCTGGGAAACGTAGGCAACATGTTCACAGGTTCGGTCAAAATATTTGTTGAACCTTAAGTCATTCTTTGAAAAGCCCTATCCTACCTATAAAGTCCTTCAGATGTTTAGAATCAAAGATCTAGGCCTTAAAAAAATGAAAAAGAAAAAGAACGGAGTTTGAAGATCTGCTAGACTAAAAACCTGAAAGGACGGTGTAGGCAAAATTTAAGATAATTCCCTTATTAAGTTAAAAACCCAAAAGGGCAGCTTAGGCAAAAGCTAAGGGGATAACCTGCTTGATCGAAAACCTAGAAAGGCGATTCAGGCAAAAGTTAAGACTAGCACGGTCCGCCAAGTTAAAAATCCTGAAGATGTGACTTGGTCACGGTAAGAGAATCATGATACGAAGGCTACATCCAAAATCAAGACTGAAGATCGAAAGGAAGTTCAAGCAAGCTCAAAAGTCATCCTAGAAACTGGGGGGCGTTAACTAAGGGATTAAATCCTTGAGGCGTTACTGTTTTAAGGAAGAAGTCCAGTGTTTACCAATTGAGAAATTACTCTTTGAAAAGCCAACACTTACTAAACAAAACGTTAACTAAGTCAGAAGGATCACTGTGTTTGTCAGTGTAGTCAACCAATCTTTGTTATTCTAAGTTCATTCTTTCAGAGCTCCTCAATCTTTTGAGTAGTGTTTTTTATCCAAATTTCCTCTTTAGGAAGAGTCAATCGTCATCCTTGTGTCCAAATGATGCAATTGTCTCTGTGAAAGAGGCCCGGTGTTGTCAGCTCCCTGCGATTGTACCTGCGCCAAGTTAATCCTGAAGGAAAGATCTCGAGAATCTAGTCAAAGAACTTCGTTTTAAAGAAGATCAGCTCAAACGCATTCCGAAGTAGAAACATCAGGAAGTGGAGTTTCCATAAGAGGACCATGCCCCAGAAAGGCACCTGAGGCTTGGAGGATTTCATATGTGATGATGATTGGGCCAGTTTCTCAGAAAGATGAACCCTTCAAAATTTTAATTTCCTTTCTAGTAGTTGAATACTATCCTGGTCAAGAAATGTTTATCTAAACATCTTCAAAGGAAGAATCTCACTTCCTAATTTTCAGTATCCAAGAGAGCCGTTGTTCTAGATTACCAATCTCAGGTATTTAGATCAAGGTTTCAGGTATCAAAATCCCCAGAAGAAAATGCCAACAGTCTCTTTGTGAAAAATCTTGTTGAAGCTTCCTGAAAGAGTTCCTAAACCATTCTCGTTAGTCATGCTTCTTCATTCCTAAGGTTTGTTGTATCGTCATTCGTCAAAGTCTTAGTTTTCAATATCTTCATCAAGCACGATCTCTATTGTCCCCGATTTCATCATTCATTGATTTCAAGAAACTAAAGTTCATCAAATTCAACTTCACATCGAATTCAAGTTCATGAAAAATCTCCAAATTCTCCATCATCAAAGTCATCAATTAATCAACAATTGATCAATCAAGCAATCTGAATTCGATCTCCCGTCTCGCTTGCAGACAGGTTAATTATCTTGACCCAAGCTCGCTCGCAGCCAGGTCAATCCCTTAGCTTTCCATCTCATTCGTAAACAAGCTAATCCCTTCCGACCTTCTGTCTCGCTCGCAAACAAGTCAATCATCTTGACCCAGGCTCGCTTGCAGCCAGGTCAATCCCTTAGCTTTCCGTCTCATTAGCAGACAAGCAAATTCCTTTTGACCTTTCGTCTCGCTCGCAGACAAGTCAATCCTCTTTGATTCCCGTCTCGCTGACCCTCCGTCCCGCTGGCTGCGTCTCATTCGCAGACAGGTCAATTTCACAGATAGGCCAATTTCGCAGACAAATCAAATTATCTTTAGCTCCCGTCCCGCTGACCCTGTCTCATTCGTAGATAGATCAATTTTCCAGACAAGCTAATTCCTTTTGACCTTCCGTCTCGCTCGCAGACAGGTCAATATTCTTGATCCCAGTCTTGCTCGTAGCCAGGTCGATCCTTTAGCCACGAGTCTCACTCGCAGACATGCTAAATCCTTCTGATCTCCTGTGTCGCTCGCAAACAAGTTAAATCTCTCTGAGCCCGTATAACTAAGGTGTCTCATTCTCTTCGAGTCCATACAACTATGGTCTCTTATTCTCTTTGACCATCATACAAATGTGATGTCTCATTTCCTTGCAATCCGTATAAATACAGTATTTCATTCTCTCCGAGTCCATACAACTATGATCCCTTATTCTCTTTGAGCATCATACAAATATGATGTCTCATTTCCTTGGAATCCGTATAAATACGGTATGTCATTCTCTCTGAGTCCATTCAAAAATGGTCTCTTAATTCTCTTTGAACATCATACAAATATGATGTCTCATCTCCTTGGAATTTGTATAAATATGGTATTTCATTATTTCTAACTCTATTAAAAAATGGTCTCTTAAATTCTCTTTGAGCATCATACAAATATGATGTCTCATTTTCTTGGAATCCGAGCCAAACAAGGTCAGGTAGTTCACTCAGAAGCTGAAGAAGTCCAAGAAAGTGCAAAGGAGCCAAGACATTCCAAGAAGACTCAAGGTTCTTATTTTTAGAATGTATTTGGAGTCCTCTTGATTTTATATTTAAATGCACTTTTAAAAGGTTTTCAAATGATTTTTATACTTAACATTTTACATCTTTGAAAACCATCAACACACCCAAAAATGTGTTAGAAAACCTTGGACTTAAGCCCAAAGACCATTGCCAAAAAGCCCCTGGATTTTAAAGTTAAAATGAAATTTCACTCAGGGCCGGTCGACCGAGCTAAGCAGGGCGACCGAGGGATGGAACCTGGAAATCCAGGCCATCTCGAATTTTATCGGGCTGGTCGACCGGGTTAAGCCGGGCGACCACGAATGCGCTTATGTTTCAAACAGAACAATCCAATTTGGTCTAGGGTGGGCGACCGCCGTGGGTCGGTTGACCGAGTTAGGTTTTTTAGCCAAATTTTTTGAACAAACAGTAAGCCCTCGCCGGGAGACCACCATGTGGCCGGTCGACCGTGACGGTAAGAAATTTGAAAATAGAATATGGTGCCCGATAGGGGCGGGCGATCGCCGTAGCCCGGTCGACCGCTGCAGTCGAGCAAACTAGCCGTTGGGGCATTTTCTGCTTGACTTTTTCAAGCCAATAATTTATAGTTTTACCCCAAACGGTCATATTTTCAAATACTCTATATATACATAATTAAAACCTATCTCTACAAGCTTTTGAACATTTGAGAAAGATCAAAATCCCATTTCTCTTTGAGCTACAACTTTTCATTAAAAAATAAAGCCCCTTTGAACTTGTATTTCAACATTCTTTCAAGAGGCACTCCATAGGGCTTTTATCTTTGCTATCTTTAGGAGTGATTGTGAGCTTTCAACTTTGTAATCCGCCTATTAAGAGGCATTGAGAGTTTTTTATTTTTATTTGTTCTTCATGTGAGGGTCTCCTCTTCGGCCCGTAAAAAAAGGTGAAGAAAATGGTCTCTGATTCGGCCCATGAGGAAAGGTGAATCATGTGTAAGGGTTTGATTCCCATGTCAAGGCTTCGTGCGAGGGGCTTCGCTTTGGCCCTTGAGATTGGAAAAGCAAGGGTTTGTTCCCTTTGGAGATGAAGGAGTCGGGTGTACGACTTCATCATTTTAGTGGAGATCCCAAGGAAGTAAACTTGGAAAAGTGGAGTAGGTCAAGTTGTGGCTAAACCACTATAAATCTTGTGTTCCTTGTGGATGTCTCTTTTCCTTCTCTCTTGCACGTGTGGTGATTGGTAATCTCTACCCTAACTTGTTTTTGTGCTTTTAATTGAACAAGGGTTTGTAAATGCACTTGACTAAATTGTTTAAAGTCTAAATATTATAATACCCATTTGAACAAGGGTTAGCTAAATGTGCATGATTAGAAAGTTTAAATCCTAGCTTTCATTGATATACATATTTGAACAAGGGTTAGACTAATTAGTGCTTAATTAAATAGATAAATTTTTAATCTCCCTTAATTAAGCCTAAAATTTCTAATTGACCAAGTCATCCCCCTCTTGGATTGTCACACCTGTATTTCAGAAAGGCATAAAAGAGTTTCACTTTTAGCTAATTAGTTAAAGAAGTTTTTCAAGTAAGACACCGTTTAGGACCCGAGGACTGAGGCAGAGTATATCACTGTATGAGATAAGGTGAGAGAGAGAGAGAGAGAGAGAGAGAGAGAGAGAGAGAGAGAGGCTGTATGGCTGTAGGAGTTTTAGCATGGACTCGGGTTTGTTCACCCTGTTAGGAGGCCCATTACATTGTCTGATTACAACAAGGGGAAAGTGCTCAAGCAAAGGGATATATATCTCAACCGAAGTGAAAGCACATCCTTCGGTAGTATGTAACGATACCTGAGATCACCAACAGGGGTGATGTAGCCATATATCAAAGTTGCTTCACAGGTTAACGTGGTGGACCCCTTGACCAAGTCCCTTTGTCAAAAGACTGTTTGACAAGAACATGAGGGAAAGTGTCTTCAATATATACATGACTGGCTTTGAGGCCAAGTGGGAGATTGTTAGAGTTAGTGCCCTAAAAGCCAGTACATTTCTTATATATTGTAACATTAATATTAATAAATGTTTAATTTCATGACATCTACTGGCCATATATGATTAAATATGTGTAATGTGCTAATTATTTGGCACATATTAGTCCTTAGGTAGCAAAGTAGGAATACCATGCTCAATGATTCACATATCCTAAGGAGCAGGGAGATATGGTATCCCAGTTCTTTGCAGACCTTATATGTTCTTGGTTGGGGTCGAGATTGGACATCTCCTCCTGTACACAACCAACACCAGTCTTGTCTACCTTCACGTGCCGTGGAGTGGCTTATCTCAGTCACTTGGTAGTAGACCCTAGGCAAGAAGAGTGGGTGCAACAATAGGGATTGCGCACTGAACAAGATCACACTAGAATAACCTGTGGACAAGAGTTAGTAAGGCTATTCTACCAGACAGGATCCTTTACATGTCGTTATACTTGATAAGTCATACTGGTCTATGGGCCGCCCTTGATTCTTGGCCTATCTAACGGTGGTCTTTCTAGATATCACCAGAGGGTAGTACTAGAGTCTTAGACAAACCCACGAGGCTAATAGTGATACCCGACATGGAATTCTTCTCCCCAACTAAGGGAATATCATCTACAGTTTCGGTCAGAGCAGTAGGCCTATAAAATTACTTGGTCAAGCGGATTTGATAAATGGTTTATCAAAGGTTTTACTAAAACACTTGATTGTTTTTTAAATGAGTTTACAAATGCATTTGCCGGCCCTAAGTGCTTGACTGGAGGTTATACTGTCCGTGGGCCCAGGGGATAGTAGTTGTCCACCCCTCGTAGGACTCAATTCAGTAGATGTAGAATTGAGAAAGGACTTGCACATATTAGATGTGATTAGGGGTACGATGATTTGACGGTCATCTTCACGGTTACGTCTCGATGGAGGCCATTGATCCAATGTGATTGTAGTCATTGACTACTAAGCAAAATCGCAGTGGGGCCCATTTTTTGGTTCTGTAGGATCGACTGGTAGATCCTTGCAACAATCCCACTCAAAACTCGAATGACCCATTTATATCATTTGAATAAGGGTCCCGAATTTATTAGATTGCATGGGCGGACTAGATTCGTCCCATTTGATGTGAGGGAAAAGATTTACGTAGTTCCTTTGGTGTATACACGCTGTAAGACACCTTTGGAATACCCAAAGTGTTAATTATTAATTTAGGGGTATTTTAGAAATTATAAACTATTATGGATGCAACTTTTATCTCATTGGATGGGAGGAAATAAGTTTAATTAATTAGAAAATTAAATAACAAATGTGTATTTATCTTATAGACCCGTTTTACTAAAATAGTTATAACTCCTTGACCGTTTGGCCAAATTGAGTTTGTAAATACTCATTGGAAAGCTCTTTCAAAGGGCTACGACTTTATAGTTTATGATGTTTCCAAATTCGGCCATCTACTAGTCCAAAAATAGGCTTGAAAATCAGTCAGCAGTTTTGTAGCAGGAAAGTGTAAAAGGAGAGAATGTATGCGAGATTTTTGGAGATTTTTTAGGAATTTGATTTGAGCCAATTTGGAACGTTTTTCCAAGGTTGTGAACATTCCCAATGACGGTAGGAAACCTCCATAGCTTCCTCCTTTGTATTGGTTTCCAATAATCAAAGTCTACTTAACTAGTTTTCCCAATTTGAGTCGAATTATGTGAGAAACTGTAGGAATTTATCAAAGTAGGAAACCAACTCTATATATATAAATCATTATAGATCATTTTTTGAAGCTACCAAAGGATGAAAAATTCGTTCTTACTCTTTGGAGAAACATCCAAGACTATCTTTTTTTTCTCCTCTTAAGTTTTCTCTCTTTATCTCCTAGTTTTTTAATTCTAGTTCAAGTTACCTTGAGAAAACCTAAAACTCCATCAAGAAAATTCAAAATTTCATCCAAAGGTACTGATATAGATCAGTATATATGTTTGAAGAAACATTCTTCAACTTCCCTTCCCGCAATTTGAAAGAATCCATCGGTTCAACTTGCGGGTCTGCGGCGATCGTATCTTTCGTGGCCGTTCGAGGAGTAGATCAAGTGGAAGCTGATATTACAGTCAGTCATAAAGGTATTTTTATGTCTTATATTTTTATTTGAATCACCATCAGATCATCTAGACCCTAATGTCCTGGAATAACGGGCGAAATCAACGAGAAATTTTTTGTTCTACGCGATTTCTAGTTCCGCTGCACTTAGCGATTTTGATCGGGGATGAAAACCCTTCCAATAACAATCTCACCCGTGATTGAGTCTACATGTTGAACGGTCTAGATCATTATAGGTGTCAAATGGGTGCACCGGATTGTTTGCCCTGTGGTGGGTCGCTCACTGAACCACAAATAGCCACACCGAAAACCGACTCTTTCTAAACACGGATAAAGAAAGAGAACCATTAACTAAGTAATGACTGATAACAGTTGAGCGGTTTCCTTCTCTCTTTTCCCCATTTTTTTCCCAACCGATCTCATTTATTAACCAATTTAATTCAATGCGTGAATTTAAGGACACCCCTTTCCCCAAATAAGTTGGTAAGATCGGCAATGAAAACTGATCCATATAAAACTCATCACAGAGAACTAGAGAGTGGCTTTCAATAGTGGTGTTTTTCTAAATTTCCCAACGGCCACTAACACCATTTAATGGAGGTTTCAGATGAGTAGTGCATTCATGCTAGAGGTGAAAAGATGGTGAAATCATAGAACAGTCTGGCATTAGTAAATGCTTCTCTGCATTTGAACTTGTCAACGTACCCTTCTATAAATTCCTCATTTTCAGTTTTCTAAACTACCTTACATCTCCCATTTCTCATCCTAAGCATTTCGAGGGAAACCCAGTTCTCAACTAGTTGTAAAATCCAGTTCTCCAACAAGGGTTTTTCTTATTCCGGCAATAAATCAAGGTTTTCCGGTGGTGGGGTGTCCTTATCAATAGTAATGCGGCATTCTTTGAAAAAAGGGTAATGTTGGTTCTTGGCTTCTCATGCTTGTGTTTTCTAATGTACGAATGCCCTACTGTGGAAACATAATTTTATACATGTTTTGATAAAATAAAATAAAAATGGGCCGTGATAAATTCACCCCTTATTTTTCAAAATGGAACACCATAGGATGACCCAAACCGTCCATTTGATGGGCCACAACGTAAATAGATTGTGTCCCAAAAATCATTTACATAGGATGATCCCAGCCGTCCGACCTATAAAGGGATTGAGATTATGGAAACTTCTATAGATCGGACTGTTGGGATCATGCTATGGAAATGATTTTTGGGACACAACCTATTTACATTGTGGCCCATCAAATGGATGGTTTGGATCATCCTATGGTATGGGCTGTACCGTCTATGTGAATTCATACATAGAAGGGGGTAAATTTAGGGGAGTGATATTACCCTGTTACGTGCCTAATTGGCCGTAACGGAAATAAACGGGGGGGAATGGTTGATTCGAGGCAACTGGACCTCCTAGCGGCTCAATTCGAGAGGAACCGTGACTCTCCAAAACAAAGTCTCCTTTGCTGTAAATTATCTTCTCTTTTTCTTTTCATTGAATTAGATTACTACTACATAAATACAAGCAAGAGAGAGTGCCACATCACAAGCACACTTACCCACTAACAAGACACATCACAAATAACTAACACTCACTACTTAATACATACACCATAACTGACACCCAGAACTCTAAAAACACATTCCCACAACTAACACCCACACCATAATTATTATGCACATAACATTTCTTCCCCCTTAGAATCGACCTTGTCCTCCAGGTCGTAGAAAATATTGTATTCCACCGGGGTCCCAAATCTTGTTGGGCACACTTCGATTGAGAAACACAATCAACTTTAGACATTTGTATTCTTCAAAAGTAACGACCGTAATCTTTCGAACCCCGCTTTTAAAATTTGTTGCTCTCGAAGTTGGAAAGGAAAAAAAAAATTTCATTCTCATCGCCATTGATTTTCACGATTTTCTCTACATGAGCGTCAACTCTCAAGATATAACTTTGCTCCTTCTTTACACATTTCTTTAATCTCTTCGCTGATTTTTTCCAAGCCTTTCGTGATCGTCAGTACTCCTCCATCATTAATTCACTTTGATTTGCCGGAAATCATTGCGTAGGGATTCTAAATGCTCTAACGGCACAGCCATGGTGTAGGATCTACCGCTTTGATACCAATTGTTACGTGCCTAATCGGCCGTAACGGAAATAAACAAAATAAAAGAGAAGGGAATGGTTGATTCGAGGCAACCGGACCTCCTAGCGGCTCAATTCGAGAGGAACCATGACTCTCCAAAACAAAGTCTCATTTGCTGTAAATTATCTTCTCTTTTTCTTTTCATTGAATTAGATTACTACTACATAAATACAAGCAAGAGAGAGTGCCACATCACAAGCACACTTACCCACTAACAAGACACATCACAAATAACTAACACCCACTACTTAACACATACACCATAACTTACACCTATAACTCTAAAAACACATTCCCACAACTAACACCCACACCATAATTATTATGCACGTAACATTCCTTCCCCCTTAGAATCGACCTTGTCCTCAAGGTCGAATTTAGAAAATATTGTATTCCGCCAAGGTCCCAAATCTTGTTGGGCACACTTCGATTGAGAAACACAATCAACTTTAGACCTTTGTATTCTTCAAAAGTAACGACCGTGATCTTTCGAACCCCGCTTTTATAATTTGTTGCTCTCGAAGTTGGAAAGGAATAAAAATTTTCATCTTCATTGCCATTGATTTTCACGATTTTCTCTACGTGAGCGTCAACTTTCTCAAGATATAACTTTGCTCCTTCTTTACGCATTTCTTTGATCACTTCGCTAATTTTTTCCAAGCCTTCCGCCCACACCATAATTATTATGCACATAACATACCCCTTCCCCCCATAGCTATTCCCCCCTCCTGCCCCCTTTATGAAGGGGTGGAGAAGCAGCGGTTAACTCCAAAAGCATAAAAGTTAACAAAATCGGTTAAAGGGGGGAAAATAGCCATAAGATGGGGGAGGAAATATCACTGCCCTAAATTTATCACTCTTCTCAAAATATTTGTAAAAGTCTTAAGGAGGAATGCTAGATTCACGAGGGGCAAAGGGTACCCTCATTGGCCAAATCCCATTTAAGATTGCACATAAAATTAAGATCATCCGTGTTAAATGGGATTTGACCAAATGGGGAACCCTTTGCCCTTGAATTTGCAAGGGTCCCTGTGAGTCTACATTCCTTAAGTCTCAAAACAATTTCAAAAAATGTGAAAACAATTTCCTATAGGGTACCAAAAAAAAGAACATTCATCGAAGATTATACTTTTTAAATTTCTCTCTCTTATGTTTTACGTTGATTTGAACTTTAGGTCTTAAGAGTGTTCAATTTCCGGCACCGGAAGTGGTTTCCCGATGAGGATAACCTGAGAGTGGTTTTCCGGAAGTGGGTCCAGCGGTTTATCAGTTGTAGAGGTGAATTTGACAGTTTCACATGGACACATCATCGCTTCTGTTGATTTTCTCTGCCATTTCAGCGTACTTACTGTGGTTCACGTTCATGGTACGGTCCTTGAAGGGTCCACGTGTTTGGCCGCTATTGGGCAGCTTGCCAGGGCTAATCGAGAACATCCATAGGATGCACGACTGGATTGCGGAGAATCTCGACACGTGTGGCAGCACGTACCAAACATGCATCTGGGCCGACCGTTTTCTAGCCCGCAAGCAAGGGCTCGTGACCGTCACTTGCGATCCAAAGAACCTCGAGCACGTGCTAAAGACACGATTTGACAATTATCCAAAGGGCCCCACATGGCAAGCCGTGTTTCACGATCTACTGGGCGAGGGGATTTTCAACTCGGATTGTGAAACTTGGCTTTTACAAAGGAAGACAGCTGCCTTAGAATTTACGACTAGGACCCTACGACAAGCCATGGCTCGATGGGTGAGTCGAGCCATAAAGCTACGGTTTTGCCCTATATTGAAGATGGCTCAGCTCGAAGCCAAGCCTGTTGACCTCCAGGACCTTCTCCTCCGGCTCACCTTTGACAATATTTGCAGCGTTATTCCCTTAATCTTTTAGGGCAGTGATATAACCCCCCCCCCCCCCCCCCCCCCCCCTAAAACAGAAATCGTTAACTTTTAAGCCTTTTGGAGTTAACGGTGCCTCCACCCCTTTCTATATCTGTTAAGGGGGGAGGGAATATCCACCAGGGGGAGAATATCACTGCCCATCTTTTATAGTTTAACATTGCCCCTTGTGTGTGGCCCCTCTTTTCAGGGTTTGCCTACAAGTGGCACATGGCCTACACGTGGCATATGTGGCCCCTCTTTGTATTAGATGTAAATTTTTAATAACAAGAGGTTTTAAACCAAGGAACAACCAATTACTCCATAGCGTTACTTAATCTTTTACGCTTTTAAAGCTCCCCTCACATGTGGCCCTTCGTTTTAGGGTTGGCCTACACGTGACACATGTGGCCCTTCTTTTGGGGTTGGCCATTAGATGTTGATTTTTAACATCAAGGAGTTTTGAACGGAAAACCTCTTCTTTGGTACCATGTAAAACAACCAATTACTTTAAAAATTAAAACCTTAAGCTATTGGAAATGCGGTTATTTAATCTTTTATACTTTAACAGGTACCGATCCGGAAACACTGGCGCCAGGGCTTCCGGAAAATGCCTTTGCCTTGGCTTTTGATCGAGCCACAGAGGCCAGCCTACAACGCTTCATAATCCCGGAATTTGCTTGGAAGTTAAAGAAATGGCTCCGGCTGGGCCTGGAAGTCAGCTTGAGCGAGAGCCTAGCCAACATAGGCGACTACCTCTCTAAAGTCATCAATACACGTAAGCTCGAATTGTCCAGTCAACATCAAGGAGGGGTCCCACATGATGACTTGTTATCAAGGTTTATGAAAAAGAAAGAATCCTTCTCAGACAAGTTCCTCCAACAAGTGGCGCTCAATTTCATCCTAGCTGGGCGTGACACGTCATCAGTGGCGCTGAGCTGGTTCTTCAGGCTTGTGTCCAATCATCCAACGGTGGAGGATGAGATCGTACGTGAGATCTGCACCGTTCTGATCGAGACACGTGGCAATGACATGAAAAAATGGGTGGAGGACCCACTTGGGTTTGAAGAGGTGGACCGTTTGATCTACCTCAAGGCCGCATTATCGATAACTTTACGACTTTACCCTTCGGTGCCGGAAGATTCAAAGCACGTGATTTCAGATGATTTTTTGCCGGACGGAACTTTCGTTCCGGCGGGGTCCGCCATCACGTATTCTATCTACTCGGCGGGCCGGATGAAGTCCGTTTGGGGAGAAGATTGCTTGGATTTTAAGCCCGAGAGGTGGTTATCGGCCGATGGGAAGCAATTTGAGCCGCACGATTCGTTTCGATTTGTATCGTTCAATGCTGGCTCTTGATGATGCCAAAATCCGGATCTGGGCGTCGGACGAGTGCTATCGGCAAAACCAGCAGCTTAGTTTGGTAGAGCTCTTATTCATGGGTGCCTGCGCTCATGGAAAACAACGTTAGAAGGGCTCCGGAGTGGGGACTCGGGGGCACCCTCCGACGCTCAAGTCAGGTATCGGTATCACAGGTATCTAAGCAAGACTAATAGAGATAAACAAGCTTATGGGGGGAAGAAGAGTCTCTATTTACCGTTGAGCAAGGGGGTGCCTTTTATAGGCTTAGAGTTCTTACACCATGTTTTGGTGTATAAGCCATGTGTCCTTGTGCATGGCAAGTTTTTAGCATGTTTGCCACTTGTCGTAGTGTTTGCCATGCATTAGCATGTATGCCATGTGTCCAAAGTAAAAGGGGAATTTATTTAGTTTTCCCCCAACACTTGTCTTTATACTTTTCTTGATCATAATTAGATTCTTTTGGTATAAGGATAACACGTGGCGGGCTCTAACGGTCCTACCGTATTTTCTCCCTATCATAATACCCCCCTACTCCTTTGGTCCATTAAATGGACCAAGGGAGTAAGTTCCTTTGTCTGGTCAAAGAATTTAGTGACGAGGGTATTAATGGGAATCTGGGAAGGCGAAGGGGCGTGCTGCTACATTCGGCAGTTCTTTCTCGATGGGCCTTTTCTCCATCTAAGTGGAATAACCGTAGGGTGACCGGACCCTTGTGCTGGGTTCTGAGTCTTTCCCACCGTGCTTGGTATTTTCCATTTGGTGGAATTGTAGTGGGAATGCCGGGCCCTTGTCCTGAGGTCCGAGCCTTTTTTGCTCGACGGGTCTCTGTTTCCAGCTAAGTGGAATGGTAGTAGGGTGGTTGGACCTTTGTCTTGAGGTCCGAGCCTTTCCCACATGGCTTTTAACCATGTGGTCGTGGGTTCGAATCCCACGGATGGCGCCAATCTGATGATGCCAAAATCCGGATCTGGGCGTCGGACGAGCGCTATCGGCAAAACCAGCAGCTTAGGTTGGTAGAGCTCCTATTCATGGGTGCCTGCGCTCATAGAAAACAACGTTAGAAGGGCCCCGGAGTGGGGACTCGGGAGCACCCTCCGACGCTCAAGTCAGGTATCAGTATCACAGGTATCTAAGCAAGACTAATAGAGATAAACATGCTTATGGGGGGAAGAAGAGTCTCTCTTTGCCGTTGAGCAAGGGGGTGCCTTTTATAGGCTTAGAGTTCTTACACCATGTTTTGGTGTATAAGCCATGTGTCCTTGTGCATGGCAAGTTTTTAGCATGTTTGCCACTTGTCGTAGTGCTTGCCATGCATTAGCATGTATGCCATGTGTCCAAAGTAAAAGGGGAATTTATTTAGTTTTCCCCCAACACTTGTCTTTATACTTTTCTTGATCATAATTAGATTCTTTTGGTATAAGGGTAACACGTGGCGGGCTCTAACGGTCCTACTGTATTTTCTCCCTATCATAATACCCCCTACTCCTTTGGTCCATTAAATGGACCAAGGGAGTAAGTTCCTTTGTTTGGTCAAAGAATTTAGTGACGAGGGTATTAATGGGAATCTTCCGAGCCTTTCCCACCGTACTTGGTATTTTCCATTTGGTGGAATTGTAGTGGGAATGCTGGGCCCTTGTCCTGAGGTCAGAGCCTTTTTTGCTCGACCGGTCTCTGTTTTCATCTAAGTGGAATGGTAGTAGGGTGGCTGGACTTTTGTCTTGAGACCGAGCCATTTTTGCTCGACCGGTCTCTGTTTCTATCTAAGTGGAATGGTAGTAGTGATGCCGAACCCTTGTGCTGGGTTCTGAGCCTTTCCCACCGTACTTGGTATTTTCCATCTGGTGGAGTTGTAGTGGCCCTGCCGGACCCATGTGCTGGGTTCTGAGCCTTTCCCACCGTACTTGGTATTTTCCATCTGGTGGAATTGTAGTGGCCTTGCCGGACCCTTGTGCTGGGTTCTGAGCCTTTCCCACCATACTTGGTATTTTCCATCTGGTGGAATTGTAGTGGCCTTGCCGGACCCTTGTGTTGAGTTTTGAGCCTTTCCCACCGTACTTGGTATTTTCCATCTGGTGGAATTGTAGTGGCCCTGCCGGATCCTTGTGCTGGGTTCTGAACCTTTCCCACCGTACTTGGTATTTTCCATCTGGTGGAATTGTAGTGGCCCTGCCGGACCCTTGTGTTGAGTTTTGAGCCTTTCCCACCGTACTTGGTATTTTCCATCTGGTGGAATTGTAGTGGCCCTGCCGGATCCTTGTGCTGGGGTCTGAGCCTTTCCCACCGTACTTGGTATTTTCCATCTGGTGAAATTGTAGTGGCCCTGCCGGACCCTTGTGCTGGGTTCTGAGCCTTTCCCACCATACTTGGTATTTTCCATCTGGTGGAATTGTAGTGGCCCTGCCGGATCCTTGTGCTGGGTTCTGAGCCTTTCCCACCGTACTTGGTATTTTCCATCTGGTGGAATTGTAGTGGTAAGGCCGGGCCCTTGTCCTGAGGTCCGAGCCTTTTTTGGTATTGAATTCCAATTTGTTTGGTGAGGACGTATCTAGTGCACCCCAGTGGGGCGTCTTATTTGTGGAAGGACTATCTTCCCCTCGAGTGATCAGCTCGGGGTTAATGGGTCCCACCTGCCCTTTAAGGGGAGGTCTTTTTTTTCATGGGGAGCGTTTTAGGGTATTCTCGGGGGGATCAGCCTCGATGCTACCTCTGTCTCACTCCCTGTCTTTTTTCCGGCCCTTTATTCATCGTGGACCCGAAAATGGAGATACACGTGGCTCCTTCCTTTTTACTGGTAAAACTCTTGGAGGCTGTCCATGTTCCGGCTTCTAGGGACTGGGGTTCCGTTGGTGTCGTGCCTCGTTACCTCCGACCGTATGAGGTGGGATCCGGGCTCCGTTGATGTCGTGCTCTGGTATCTCCGACCGTATAAGGTGGGATCTGGGCTCCGTTGATGTCGTGCCTCGGTATATCCGACCGCATAAGGTGGGATCCGAGTTTCGTTGATGTCGTGCCTCGGTATCTCCGACCGCATAAGGTGGAATCCGGGCTCTGTTGATGTCGTGCCTCGGTATCAATGACCGCATAAGGTGGGATCCGAGTTTCGTTGATGTCGTGCCTCAAAGGGGTCTTTTTCGGCGATGCTTAGCCTCGAAGAGGGCTTTTGATCTCAGCCTAGGACTTTATAGCCCAGCCTTGCCGGAACTTTTAAGCTTGTCCTAGAGAAATAACTTCAACACAAATATTAATCGTGCAGATGATATTTCAAAAGCAAACATAGAATTTCAATAAGATAAAATTGCAACCAAGATATTTTGAGGAGAACACAGCTCTACGCATGGTTTAGAAACCTCAATAGTGATTATTTACTTAGCGATTTGAAATCTGGGTCTGCGATCGCGCGGTTGGTAGAGGGCCTCCGCGAGGTCCAAGAGCAGTGTTGAAGGAAGAAGCGATGGAGATAATGGTGATGCCACAGTTGAAGTTGATGATCTGCCCCACTATGTCATCCTTTTTAGATCGTATTTGGCAAAACATGTCGATGGGGATTGGTGCAATCACAGGCATGTCGGTGGACATCTATCCATGGGGAATCCGGAGAATTGTGTCTGTGACATGGAGAGTTGCTGGGAGAGGGTCTTTATAAAGATGCTTTTCTCGATCGCTTGGGTCTCTGATGCTTTCAGGTGTTTTTGGACTTTGGAGGGCCATCTACGGGCTCGGCTTGTTTGCGGGCCACGTTGGATGCTTGAACACCAACTCGGCCTCAGCCTTGTGAGGCTCGCACACACTGGTTTTTGTGTTCTCCCTTCATCTCGATCTTGAAGAAGGCGGGCATCTTGGGGGAAGAGATTTTTCCGCCGGGGCGATCGACTAGAAATCTTTGCAGCCATATAGTTTCGTTGTAAGAGAGGAGTTGCCGAAAACCTCCTCCATCACGGCGTAGATTTGTCGTGCGGATTTCACCTCTTGTCCCCAGTGCTTTCCCGGATGGGGATCCAAGAGAGGGGTCCATCTCCTGCCCCCATTGCGATTTTCTCCGAAGCCAGTGTCCTGCTTAGATTTATTTATTTTTTCTTTCGGGTCCCACGGATGGCGCCAATCTGATGATGCCAAAATCCGGATCTGGGCGTCGGACGAGCGCTATCGGCAAAACCAGCAGCTTAGGTTGGTAGAGCTCCTATTCATGGGTGCCTGCGCTCATAGAAAACAACGTTAGAAGGGCCCCGGAGTGGGGACTCGGAGCACCCTCCGACGCTCAAGTCAGGTATCGGTATCACAGGTATCTAAGCAAGACTAATAGAGATAAACATGCTTATGGGGGGAAGAAGCGTCTCTCTTTACCGTTGAGCAAGGGGGCGCCTTTTATAGGCTTAGAGTTCTTACACCATGTTTTGGTGTATAAGCCATGTGTCCTTGTGCATGGCAAGTTTTTAGCATGTTTGCCACTTGTCATAGTACTTGCCATGCATTAGCATGTATGCCATGTGTCCAAAGTAAAAGGGGAATTTATTTAGTTTTCCCCCAACACTTGTCTTTATACTTTTCTTGATCATAATTAGATTCTTTTGGTATAAGGGTAACACGTGGCGGGCTCTAACGGTCCTATCGTATTTTCTCCCTATCAGCCCTAGGATCTGCTTAGGGAGAGAATTGGCTTATCTACAAATGAAGTCTATTGCTGCCGCGGTATTGCTACGACACCGGCTCACATTAGCACCGGGCCACCATGTGAAACAAAAGATGCCACTTACCTTGTTTATGAAGTATGGGCTCAAGGTTAACGTGCACCATAGGGACTTGACGGCTATTGCCTTGGAGTTCAGAAATGATGAAGGAACGGTGCTACCGGCATCTATTGCCGTTAACGGCAGCAACCATGCCGTTTAGAAGGCTGTTGAAGTGGTGGCTGGCGTGGCGTAAGGAGTAATATTGGTTTTTGTTAGGATTGTGAATATGTTACGATCAGACGAGTCTGACTATAAGGGATGTTTGTAACGAATTGAAAGAGAGTATAGAGAAATCAGTATGTATTTTATATGGGTTAGACTCTTTAGAACTTGGTTTTGAAACTGTTCACAATTATTTTAGCAATTTTTATCAATAAATTTTCATTCGTCTATGATCCGGGGCCTACCATAAGTAAAACCATAGCACTGCCCAGTCAAATGAACGGTATGGATGAATAAATGATAGGTCCCACTTGTTTTTTTCTGCCCTAGCTCTCTCACAGATCCAATATCTAGCTTTATTTCGCATATATAATAGTTGCTAGTAATTTTTTTTTTTTGCTCGGTAAATTAGGGTTAGGCAGACCCCGACCAGAATATATTAAACAGAAAAGGAATTACAATCTAGGGTAGAGGGTCCCAGAGGAATCCTCTAATGCAATTACAAAAAGATCATATGGAATACAAGATAGGGGAATGGGATCCCCTTTACAAATGCAATTGCTTTTAGATAGGAAATCAGCAGCCCTGTTACCTTCTCTCCAAATGTGGCTGATTTTCCAAGAATTTAGGGAGATTAGATCTCGATGGAGCTTTTCAAGGGCAGGGAGTTTTGTCCATGGGCAAGGCCATTGCTTTCTAATAATCTGAACTGCGTTGAGAGAATCTGATTCTACCCATAAATTTTCCACCTGATTGTTTCTGGCTAGCTGAACACCCCTGATGATTGCTTCTAATTCGGCCTCTTGAATGGGGACAGAGTCATAGGCAACAGAGAAGAGAGAAATGATCTGACCTTTATTGTCTCTGAGGATACCTCCCAAAGAAACCATATCAGAACTGATCGAAGCATCTGTATTTATCTTTAACTTAGTTTGAGAAGGAAGCACCCATTGGCAAAATCTAGCTTCCGAGTGAGAATGAAAGAGGGGGAGATTCCAAATCTGGGCTATACGACTGTTTACTTCATTCAATTCGTCATTCAGTTTAAGGAAGAGAACGCGGCTCCTTGCAGCACGGCAGATTCTATCTAAGATAATGCTCTTGTAGTCTTGTGAGTTTTTATCTTATCGTGAAGCCTGCAATTTCTTTCTAACCAGATGTAATAAACAGAAGCAGTGAAGAGGATTCTAGCAAGACAACCACTCTGACCTCTGAATTTGAATTTTTTCCGGATCCAACTCTCCTCTTCGCCAAACGATTTTCTCTGATTTTTCCGGAGGGATATTTTCTTGAGAATTATTCGCCATATCCAGGCTGAATAGGAACAAGAAAAAAATAAGTGGTTAACAGATTCTGTTACACTATTACAAAGCAGGCATCTCTTATCAGCATTGATAGGAAGAAAGGTGAGTCTATCTTTGGTTGGAAGACGATCTTGAATTGCTTGCCAAGCAGTGAAGCTGAACTTCGAAATATGACCAGGGAACCACAAAGATGAAACCCAATCTGGAGGGAGGTGAGAGGATCGAATCGAGTTCCATGCACTTTTGGTGGAGAAGGTACCATCAGCTTCAGGCATCCGGAGTGGAAATGATGGAGTGGAAGAAGAGAATAGGCTAGTGACTAAGATGGCTTTCAAATCCGATAAATAAGGGTGTTGATGGATCAAACTCCACCAACCATTAGATATCGTATCTGAGATGATGGCAGATTCAGGAATGGAAATGGAACTCAAAGAAGATTGATTTTCCAATGGGCCGTTAGGATGCCAAGGGTCTTTCCAAAAGAGAAGGTTGGAATTTGGACCAATAATATAGCAAATATGGTTTCTTTCTATTGCTCTGACCCCAAAAATTCCTCTAACCGCCCAAGAGGGATTTCCAGGCATAGAGATATTCCAAAAGCTTCTATGTCTGATATATTTTCTGTGGAACCATTGAACCCATGGAGATTTGTCCCCAGAAACGACTTTCCAAAGTTGCTTGATTTGACCGGCGATGTTAAGATCCTTAAGACATCGAATCCCAAGCCCTCCTTCCTTTTTTGGCCTGCAGATGATATCCCAAGAGATAGGATGATATCTCTTTTCAAGAGAGGGGCCTGACCAAATAAAGTTCTGGATAATCTTTTCAATATCTAAAAGCACTTCTGTAGGAATATGGAATGATCCTGACCAATAAATCTGATAAGTGCTAAGGATAGATCTTACCAGCTCAATTCTTCCTAATCTAGATAAGTGCCGGTTGGTCCAGGTTGAAATTTTTTTCCTCACCTTATCAATGATTGGTTGGCAGTCCCTGGAATTTAGTCTTGATGATACTAGAGGTAATCCCAAATATTTAATCGGCAGATGACCTTCTCTGATATGAAGAATGTTACAGATTGCTCTTTTGATACAATTCTCCACACTAGTAAAAAAGATTTCACTCTTGGTAGGATTAAATTCCAGACCCGAGCAAAGCTTGAAGGTGTGAAGGCAAAGTAAGATTCCTGAAGCATTTGGAGGATTCGGGTCTGCATAGATCATTACATCGTCTGCAAAAAAAGTATGAGAAATAGTGAGATCTCCTTTAGAGAACGGGGAGGAGATGGTTCCTTGGACAAGGCTTGTATGAAGGATACAAGATAACATCTCCATAACAAAACAGAACAGCAAGGGGGAAAGGGGATCTCCTTGTCTTAAACCATTGGAAGATATAAAAAATCCATGAGGGGCTCCATTAATGAGAACAGAAAAGGAAGCAGTGGAAATGCACTGTTGTATCCAATTGCACCATCTAGGAGGGAACCCTATTTTTGATAAAAAACAGAGGAGGGAAGAGTGATTAACATTATCAAAAGCTTTTTTCAAATCCATCTTTAGACACATAGCTTTTTTGGAGTTTTTCTGATGGAAATTATGACAAAGATCATGAGTAATCAGGATGTTATCCTGAATGGATCTACCAGAAATGAATGAGGATTGAAAGGGAGAAATGAGCTGATTCATAAGAGGTTTGAGCATGTTAGCCAACAGCTTAGAAATAACTTTATACAGGAAGTTGCAAAGGGAGATTGGCCTATAGTTCTCAGGAGAGCAAGCATCTGGATGTTTAGGAATCAAGGAGATGAAAGTGGTATTGAGCTGAGGGAGAATTTTGCCTTTTAGAAAAAAGGATTGAATTGCTAATGTTATATCACTGCCAATAAGGTACCAAAATGATTTGAAGAAATCTCCATTGTATCCGTCTAGGCCAGGGGCTTTATTCCCGTCAGAATCCTTGATGACTTGCCAGATTTCTTTCGAGGAGAAGTCTTTAGTCAACAATGAGGCCTCAGTAGATGAAAGCTTCCTTATAGGATCGGGGGTCAGATCAGGATCTCTGCTAGATGAATTATCCACTCTATTAAGGAGGTCCTCAAAGTATGAGGACATGGATTTTGCAATTTCCCCCGGGTCAGTAGAGATGTTACCCCCATCTGTGGTTGTGCCTTGGATGCCATTTTGATTTGATCTGGCTCTGACAGCTGAATGAAAATAAGATGAGTTAGAATCCCCAAGGTTGAGCCAATTTATCCTCGACTTTTGCCTATAAAACTTTTCCTCCATGGTGGCCACTTTGATATAAGCATCTTTAAGGGATCTTTCTTCCTGCCTCAGCTCTTGGTTCAGAGGAGAATCCGCAATTTGAGCTTGTAAAGAAGTAAGTTGATGGCGGAGAGATGGGGCTAGGACATCTATTCTTCCAAAAACCTCATGATTCCAGATTCTAAGGGCAGCTTTCACTTCACAAAGTTTTTGGTAGACTTTGAAAAGGGGGGTTCCTTTTATTTCCTTGTTCCAGGCTCTTTCAACAATTGGAAAGATTGAGAGATCATCCAGCCACATGGAGAAAAACTTAAAAGGTTTTTTCAAGTTCAAGGATGGGTTGGAAATTTGAGTGATCATAGGAGAGTGGTCTGCTAAACCAGGGAGGTGATATGAAGCAAAGGAGGAGGGATATAGAAAAAGCCATTCTTCGTTTATCAAGGCCCTGTCAAGCCGTCTTAGCTTGATATTCCCATTATTGGATCGATTGTTCCATGAAAGAGATTGGCCAAAGGATCTCAGATCAGATAGGGAGTTATTATCAATCCAACAGTTGAACTCATCCATATCGCTTCTGGATGGACCCACACCCCCCAATTTTTCATCATTAAATCTGATGATGTTAAAATCACCGAAGATGAGCCAGGGCAGATGCATACCTGTAGCAATTTGGGATAGATGTCTCCAGAGGGGTCTTCTGTCGATGGATTTGTTATGAGCATATACAGTAGTTACATAACACTGAATGTTTGTTTGAAGGAATCTGATATGGCTATGTACAAATTGTTCATTTTCAGAGATGATATTCACTTGAACCTGTAGACACCCCATTTTGTTTTGTTTTAATCAACAAATAAATTAGTGTGTTAAATCCATGTGAGAACCCCCTCTATCATTGATTTATATGTTTTAGGTCATTAATATCTTGATCTGACTTTACGGATCATCAATCGGGACAAAATAAGCTAGGGTCACTTCATAGCCCGGACCCTGATTCCATTCCGAGACCCGATTTCCGTAAATCGTTAGATCAATGGCAGATCTTGACCTGGGTCTAACCATCCAAAACCACCTAACCTCTCCTCTCATCCTAACCATCCAAACCTCACCTAACCTCACCTAACCTCTCCTCTCATCCTAACCATCCAAACCTCACCTAACCTCACCTAACCTCACCTAACCTTACCTAACCCCACCTAACCTTACCTAACCTCATCCTCTCATCCTAACCATCCAAAACCACCTAACCTCACCTAACCTCCTATCCCATTCTCCTATAAATACCCTCTCATCCCACCATCCAAGAGGAGAAGAAAAAGAACCCCTCTCTTAGAAAATTCATCCCTCTCCCTCATCTCTTCAAGGGTTCGGCCATCCTTGCCGGATCGGGTGATTTTATACGTTGGGTGATATATATCAAAAGCAGTCATTATCAAGCAAGGAATCATCTTCAAAGAATTAACATCAAAGAAAAATCAAACACAAAGTGGGTTTCCAAAGAGGTAGGCATTTATTTCAATTCTATGTAGGGTCTGTTTTCATACATATCTTTTACTTTAAAAGAAAAACCATGTTAGGAAGCATGTAGGGTCTGTTTTCCCCCTGGTTAGCCTCTGGTTAGACCCTGGTTGCACCCAGGTTCGCTGCTGGTTGCACCCAGGTTCGATGCTGGTTGCACCCTGGTTCCCTATTGATTCGCACCCTGGTTCCCTGCTGGTTCGCACTCTGGTTCCCTACTAATTCGCACCCTGGTTCGCACCCTGGCCAGCCCCTGGTTGTACTCTGGTTCGTACCCTGGTTCACACCCTGGTTCCCCCTGGTTAGCCTCTGGTTAGACCCTGGTTGCACCCAGGTTCGTTGCTGGTTGCACCCAGGTTCGATACTGGTTCGCACCCTGGTTCCCTGCTGGTTCGCACTCTGGTTAGACCCTGGTTGCACCCAGGTTCGCTGCTGGTTGCACCCAGGTTCCCTGCTGGTTGCACCCTGGTTCCCCTGCTGGTTCGCACCCTGGTTCCCTGCTGGTTCGCACCCTGGTGCACCCTGGTCCGCACCCTGGTTTGTACCCTGCTTCCTCCTGGTTAGACCATGGCTAGTCTCGGGTTTGCTCCTAACTTAGACCCAACTCACTAAACCCCATACCCATAAGCCTTAAACCCTATAACCGAGTCACATCAACCCAAGCCATACCTTTGTCCACTCACTGAGGCACACCATTTATCCATAAATCTGGTTACATTAAATCTAACCCAGCCAGGCCACCTGCAGCTTAAGTCAAATCGCCCCAATACAATCCAACCAAGTGGGATCCCAACCCAGCTCAACTGAGTCAACTCTAGCCAACCTCCCTAGTCGAGTTGACCCAACTCTCTAGTCGAGTATGCTCAACCTCTTTAACCGATTGGACTCTCCCCTTAGTTGACTCAATCCAATTCCTTAATCAACCCATCCCAATGCAACCGAGTCGCATTCGACCAAGTGGCGGCCTTCCATGTCACAACCGAGTCATTCCCCTATTCTACTAATGCCCGTTTACACCTAATAGAACTTCCTCCCTTTTGCCTAACCAAGTCATATCCCAACACAATCTGAGTCGCATGTCTGAATCCATTTGGCCGAATCTCATAAGCCCGCCCATTTTGAATTCCCAAAATTCAAACCCTTGATGATTCCTATATGCTCAATTCTTTGATGCAAATTCCCAATTCCAAAATCCCATTGCTAAATCAATGTTTCTGAATCTCAAGTCCAATGCTCAAATACAAACCCGATTCCTGATCCAAATACCAATTCTGTTTTCCAAAATCCAAGTAACCTCCCCAGCGGAACTACGTGTGGCTTGATCCCCATCGCGGGGTACGTAGGCAATTTGGCACTCCCAAGTTCAGTCGCACCTTTCTCTATCTTTCTTATTCCCTCACACTATTTCATCATCTCTTCCATCCCTTTTTTTCACTAACCTCAAGAACTGAAATCGATTCACCTCGTGTCTCTCGGAACCGTTGGATTACGGTTTCCGTCGTAAGGACCCTTAGAGCCCAATTTAGGAACACCGGTGTCGTGTCGTGTCCTAAGTTTTAGGGAGTCTTAGGTTTTAGGGAGTCCTAGAGTTAGGAGTCCAGCCTCATCACGGACGTTTGCTATGTATAGCAACCGTGCCATAGGTCTAGTTACACTAGTCACCCAATCTTTCCCTAGGACAAGCCTAGTAAACTAGGATGTAGGCAAACCTGCATTAGTCTAAGGGACCATTTGCATTTAGATGAGAATCATATAGCATCTTAGATGAAATCTTAAGATAATAAAATCCTCAACTTGAATTAAATAACTTTTCTTAAAACTGTTGAAACAATCAATCCCGTCTAGGTCGGTGTCTTAGTTGAGTTAGGCATATGTAACTTAGCTTAGGTTCACCGAACTACGTCGACTCTGATCCCAGTGAGGCTTGGGTACGTAGGCAGCTTGGATGTCTGACGGCATACCACCCGCGAGTCGGCACCACAACAAATTGTGGTGTTTTGTATATTAATTTTCTTGTAAATGCTTAATCAAATCACTTAGGACTTTCCATGAAATTAGAATTTTATGAGAACTTTCACTTCGATTGAATCCAGACAAATTAATAAATCAAGATACACATTTAGGATTCACATTGAAATTAGATGTTAGGATGCATGTCACTTAGTTCGCACTTTAACATAGAGTTGAATGAGCCATTTAAAATAAATTTAAAAGAGTTAGCTTTTGGAATCGAAGACCGATTATCGGGCAGGAATGGTGCATGTGGTGGATAACTCCCCATACCTTCCATTCTCGTAACCAGGTAGCGAGTCTAGATTTCTGGTTAATTATGGGTCCTAGATCCCACATCTAGGTGGCGACTCTGTCAGTCTCTTTCGTGTGGAATTCGGATTGCCTTAGTGATCCCAAGTTCACATAAAAGACGAATTACAATCAACAATTAAAAAACACACGCCAATCGCGTGGATACGAGAGACCAAGAGAGAGAGCGCGCGGCTCGCGCCCCACCCCTCTCGCGGGATCCGGGTACCACAGTCTGGCGACTCTGCTGGGGATCACCTAACTTCATTAAAATTCCAAAAGATAATTCATTTGAATTTAATTTAACTGGCTCATAAGAACTCTATCTCTTGTATACTTGTCAGATTAGTTTGTCTTGTTTTATTTTCTCATCACATTTTACTCAAACTTAATCTAACAAAACCTGAAGGCATCATAGATCGCGCGAACTTATTGCACACACTTACATCACTTGCATCTAAACTCTTGCATCTCACGTGCACACACGTCCTATTTTAGGAACCCGGAGTGTTATCTAGCATGGTTGACTGGGATTTCATCACCTGGTGCCTCTGTGCTAGAGAAGCATTCCACCCTTAGCCTGGTACCTTTATGGTACGTAAACGGATCTCTTGTTCACGTACTGATACGCCGGACACTGGTACAGTATATCGAGCAGGGATTCGCGCTAAGGGAACTCTTGGCCTTACCCCTAGATTAACCTACACATGCATGTAGTATACGAACACATGTGCATCACGTGTGTGAGCCTAGTTTAGGATATCCTACCCATTGGTGTCTAGATTAGGCCGTGGTCCATCTTCCAATGGTCACGATCGGTCCTTATATACACGAACAAAGTCATGAGTCGAGATTCTCTCTCCACTCCGATAGATTAGGATTAAGGTTGATGCCTTCAGGTAACACTGATAAAATGTGAAAAAAAAAAAATTCCCTTTGGGTTAGGATATAAATCCCATCATTTCCAAAGATCTCATAGGATTAGTCATTCATGATCTATCCGTTGAAAGCAATCTTATGCTATCTCATCTAATCTTTTGATCGTGCGCCTTTCGTTCTTCTGTCATACGATTCGATCGTATCTTCATGCCATCCCCTAACTGGCAGATGCAGAATCTCACAATCTTTCGATTATGCGTTCTCATGATCTGATCATGCCTGGTCCAGATAATCCAATCTTGCTTGTACCCCTGGTCTGTTCCTCCTCTAGAGGCTACCTTTTTCAAGATTATTTTGCTAAGTCCTTCAGAGTTCACTCTCAGAATCCTTGAGCTAGGGGCATTTCCCTATGCGAATCAGTCATCATTGTCCAAAATTGAAAGTATCAGCCATGATGATGTTCAGAACGAACCAGCCTTCGCCGAGCCTTCAACGCCAAACAGTTGCAGCAGTTAAAGTTTTAGTCACTTACTATTTTATGTTGAGTCAGTCATCATGGTCAGTATAATTGTTGAGTCCGGTCTTACAGTTAAAGGTCAATGCCTAGTCCAGGCAAGTTATCTTCTGTTTCCCTTTCTTATTTAGAGTTGTGAATCCTGAGCATGTTCAGGATAGGTCGTCTGATGTAATAGCTTTTCTTTAAATAAAATTTCAGTCAGTTCCAAAAAGTTCACTTGTGTCTGTTCTTAAGTGTGCTTCTTATCTTAAAATAAGACTCCCTCTTCAAATGAGGACAAAATTGACGAAACTCCACTTGAGTCACAGCAATTACTTGAACGAGAGGAGGAGCGCCAATCCCAACCTTTCAAAGATGAAATTGAAATGATAAACACTGGCACTGAAACCTTGATCCAATAAATGCCGATTGAAAATACATTACCCTCTGAAGAGTGTGAAGAATTGGTAAACCCGTTTTGAGGATAAAAAGATGGTCCCGTAAGCGTTACCATTAATGTCAAGAGAAAGACCCAGATAGAAGGTTCAAGAAAGAATGAAGTGAATATCATATGCTATGCAAGGGGCATAGAGTGGAAATAACTTTCATATTTCCAATCAATGACCTTGGTTCTCAAATTCATAACATGAAGCCAACACATTCAAGATAAGAAGTTCAAGAGCAAGTATTGAAAAGTGGTCATCAGATATCAAGAGTTACAAATCCATAGATGGAGGATGTCAAGGAACAAGTTTCGCTCTATGAAAGCCGAAAGCACGCATTAGAATCTTGAAAGAAGAAAATCCATTATCTTACCTGGAAATGCCGTCAAACTCCGTGAAAAAAAAAGAAAAAAAAAAAAAAGAGAAAAAAAAGAAATAAATAATCAGTACCAGACAGACTCTAGTAACCTAGATCGATTCCCAATCTGAACATCGAAAGGCCTCCTTTGGCCGATTAAATCCCAAAATCAAAACCCAATGTCAAAAGAATACCGATTTGCAAACCCTTCGAGCCTAAATCAAATTTTCTTGAAAACCCATCAAACTTGGGGCATTCCACCGAACTACGTCGACTCTGATCCCAGTGAGGCTTGGGTACGTAGGCAGCTTGGATGTCTGATGGCATACCACCCGCGAGTCGGCACCACAAACAAATTGTGGTGTTTTGTATATTAATTTTCTTGTAAATGCTTAATCAAATCACTTAGGACTTTCCATGAAATTAGAATTTTAGGAGAACTTTCACTTAGATTGAATCCAGACAAATTAATAAATCAAGATACACATTTAGGATTCACATTGAAATTAGATCATAGGATGCATGTCACTTAGTTCGCACATTAACATAGAGTTGAATGAGCCATTTAAAATAAATTTAAAAGAGTTAGCTTTTGGAATCGAAGACCGATTATCGGGCAAGAATGGTGCATGTGGTGGATAACTCCCCATACCTTCCATTCTCGTAACCAGGTAGCGAGTCTAGATTTCTGGTTAATTACGGGTCCTAGATCCCACATCTAGGTGGCGACTCTGTCAGTCTCTTTCGTGTGGAATTCGGATTGCCTTAGTGATCCCAAGTTCACATAAAAGACGAATTCAAATCAATATTAAAATGCACACGCCAATCGCGTGGATACGAGAGACCAAGAGAGAGAGAGCGGCGGCTCGCGCCCCACACCCCTCTCGCGGGATCAGGGTACCACAGTCTGGCGACTCTGCTGGGGAGAATTTGTTCATTTTCAGAGATGATATTCACTTGAACCCTCTGAGGATTCCACAGAATCCAGATTCTGCCTCGAGAGGAGGAGTTATAGTTTGCAAAGTGATTCCATGATCCACAAATTTCACCTATGTACTGAGGCATTTTTTGATGGGGAACATGCGTTTCAATGACGCTAATGAAAGGCAGATTCTCTTTCTGGATTAAATCTTTAACCTCTTTTCTTTTATTTTTTGTTCCCAATCCCCTGATGTTCCACATACCGAGCTTGATCATTGGGAAGGATTTTGAGGATGGGGATGGGCAGTCCTCTGCGGGCTTGCATGGGGAGAAGGAATTTCAGTAGATGAATTCGCAATGGAATTATCGAAGGGAGGCTTGAGGTTCAATGTCTCGGTTTCAAGAAGGATAAGAGTTGGTGAGACAATAACTTGGGTCTCTTCAGATTGGCTTATCATCTTGACTGAGGGGTCATTCGCTTCTTGGATGAAAATCTGAGATTCCTCCATTGGATTAACCAATATGACTCCAGATTGCTCGGCAGCTTCTTTCAAACTATCCTGGTCAGAGAGGGATTCAAAGGAATTATTGAGATGAATGGTTGATTTTTTACCTTCCTGACAAATTTGATTCGGGGGGGGGATCCATGAGGAGGAGAGGTAGAACAGGGGGTTAAGTCTTTCTCTTCTGTGGCCTCTCCAATGACTTTCTTTCCTACAGGTTTCCATTCCATCTGATTGGGTTTCGACAGCTGAAGGGATTGATTTTTGGGGCATCTCTGCAAAGAATGGCTGAAAGATTTGCAGTTGATACAAGAACTTGGTTTCCACTCATATTCCACAGATTGATCAACAATTCCAAATGGAGTATGGATGGGAATAAGATCTATCAATGGCTCTCCAGCTTCTACTTCTACGCAGAGTCGGGCGAAGCTTAGGCGTGAGGATTCTGGAGTTTTTGAGTCCATATAAAGAGGGGTGCCAATCGCACTACCAATTTTACTGATGCCATCCGAGTTCCAAAATTCAAGGGGGAGACCCGGAAGTTTAATCCAGACTGGGACAGTGGATAATTCTGGTTTTTCAAGAGGGATACCGGGGGACCATCTTCTAAGAATCAAGGGCCTTCCGGCATAAGTATGACCTTCAGTTTCAAGAATGTGGGTGCAATCCTCCTCACAGCTAAAGCTGAAGAGATAGAAGCCATTTCGAAGACCAAAGACTTGGAGACTTCCCTTTAGTCGCCATTTTCTTTCCAGATTTGCTCTGAGAGTCAAGAAGTAAGGTCTTTTTCCCATGAAGAAACCTACAAGGGAATGATCCCATTTGTTGCTACCTTTGTTTACTTCCTCCATATCAAATGAAATCTTTATCTTACCGGCCTCATCTTTTATAGGGGTAACAAATTTCAGTTTTGATTGGGCAGGATTTTCATTCTCAAGTTGGTTTTGTCTGGAGAAGAGATTTTTCCAAGGATGATTTGTGGGATTACCAGAGCCTTCTTCATGGTCCAATAGTATTGGCGGGAAGTCAGATTTTGAATTTACCAAAGGGCGGGAATAGATACCAGGGGAAGAGAAGGTATTCAAGTTTCCCGATGGGCCAAGGGAATCAGAATTTCCGGCACATTTTTTAGCTTTTCAATTTTTGCCGCCTCTATGAGTTTTTGATTTAGGGTGGGCGTGGGGCTGGGGGAAGAGAGAGGGGAATATCTGCCGATAGATGGAGCATCAATAGATGGATCAAGAATAGGATCTAGGGAAGAATAATCAACCAGGGATGGACTCCCAATTCTAGAAACTGTGGGACCCGATCCCGGGAGAGGGGTGGGGCGCGAGCCGCCACGCCTCCTCTTGGTCTCTCGTACCCACGCGATTGGCGTGTGCATTTTAATTATTGATTTTAATTCATCTTTTATGTGAACTTGGGATCACTAAGGCAATCCGAATTCCACACAAAAGAGACTGACAGAGTCGCCACCAAGATGTGGGATCCAGGACCCATAATTAACCAGAAATCTAGACTCGCTACCTGGTTACAAGAATGGAAGGTATGGGGAGTTATCCACCACATGCACCATTCCTGCCCGATAATCGGTCTTCGATTCTAAAAGCTAACTCTTTTAAATTTATTTTAAATGGCTCATTCAACTCTCTGTTAATGTGCGAACTAAGTGACATGCATCCTATGATCTAATTTCAATGTAGATCCTAAGTGTGTATCTTGATTTCTTAATTTGTCTGGATTCAATCTAAGTGCAAGTTCTCCTAAGATTCTAATTTCATGGGGAATCCTAAGTGATTTAATTAAGAATTTACAAGAAAATTAATATACAAAACACCACAATTTGTTGTAGTGCCGACTCGCGGTTGGTATGCCATCAGACATCCAAGCTGCCTACGTACCCAAGCCTCACTGGGATCAGAGTCGACGTAGTTCGGTGCACCTAAGCTAAGCTACATATGCCTAACTCAACTAAGATACCGACCTAGACGGATTTGACTGTTTCAACAGTTTTAGGAGAAGTTATTTAATTCAAGTTGAGGATTTTATTATCCTAAGATTTCATCTAAGATGCTATATGATTCTTATCTAAATGCAAGTGGTTCCTTAGACTAATGCAGGTTAACATACATCCTAGTTTACTAGGCTTGTCCTAGGGAAAGAGTGGGTGACTAGTGTAACTAGACCTAAGGCACGATTGCTATCCATACCAAACGTACGTGATGAGGCTGGACTCCTAACTCTAAGACTCCCTAAAACCTAAGACTCCCTAAAACCTAGGACACGACCTGACACAAGTGTTCCTAAATTGGGCACTAATGGTTCTTATGACGGAAACCGTGATCCAACGATTCCGAAAGACACAAAGATGAATCGATTTCAGTTCTTGAAGTTAATGAATTTCAGATTTTAAGGATTTTCAGTTTATGGACAATTAAGGAATACCAATGGTTCTAGGGTTCACCAATTTCGGCCCAGAATGACATCCAAGGAATGGAATCGTGCGCTCTTTCCTTGTGCAATTTAATACTTAAGTTATAGCATCTTATTGCCTGGCATATCTCAAGATTTCCGTGGACAGTAACCTCGGAGCCAACAACATGCTATAGCTTAAATGTTCAAATTGTCAAAGATCGAGTGCAATAGGGATACGATTATGGATGCACTGGCCATTTTTCCAGGGAAATCTAAAGATCCTAAAATTTCTGTTTCAATGGATTTAGGAATTAATATGTGACAAAAATTCAAGGTTCTTTAGAAATTTTATGATTATTTTTAATTAATTTCGAATTTTCAATGGATTTTATCAATTTTAAACCATATGAGTGATTTTACAAGTGAAATTATTGCAAATGAATTCGAAATGAATTGAAACTTCTACACCAGCAAGACATGATGGGATGTAGTTTACTGGAAGATTTTTGCAGATTTTTACATTCAGCTCATATTTAATTTTGATTTAACAATAACGAGACCAGATTGCAAAAATAACACAGAAACTACTAGAAATAGAAATCTAAATTCATTGAAATTTCTACAGTAGTAAGATATAAGTAAAAATAGCATGTTGTGAGATTTTCATGAATTTTAGAAACTATTTACTATCAATTTCGGATTTTTCAATTTTCAGACCAGATTATGAATTAACACTACATCCCATAGGAAACAAGATCCAAATAAATTGAAAAGTTTACAGCAGCAAGAAATATGAAATATAAGACTATTGTAAAACTTTTGTGAATTTTAATGGCGATCTGATGTCAGTAAAAGTTCTCACAAAATCTGATAATTTTCAAAGAAAGCATTAAATAATATATCAAACAGAATCCAAAAATTCTTAAAAATTCATGGTAGAATGTATCAGTACCATATTATTTTTCCACGAAATTTCATTAATTTTGGAATCCATTTAGTATATATTTTATTTTTCTTCGTCGAAAAGATATTTTTGAAGAGTTTTCCATTTTTAAAACACGATTTTCGAGGAAATTGCGACTCCGGAAAACGTCCTTTAATCTTGTTCTGATATGATGAACACAAGAAAAATTTAAAATTCCAAAAATAGATCATCCTGAGATGGCTATTTTTTCGAATTTTGTAATTTCTCAGCCATTATTTTAAATAAAATTCCACTCATCACTCAAATTTTTGAAATCCTTTGATTCAATGTCCGATCCAATCCGATGGTTATTTTAGTCTATTTAAATAGATAGTGTATTAAATTTCGGGACGAATCGGAATTGACACACTCATGTAGATTGTGATTTTGAGCACACACATATAATATTGAATTAAATTCAATTAAATGCTAAAAATTGTGCAAAAATACATAAAAAAATATCAAATAATCCTGGAAAAATCTGAGAATAGTGCACCTACCTGTGATGGAGATTTTGGGTATCCTTTGAATAGGACAAGATTTGAAGGCGGGGATATGGAGGATTTCTCTAGTAGTTGTCTTATAGTCTTCTTCCTCTTTTTTCTCCTTTTTTGAAAGAAGAGAGCATGGGTATTTATAGGTGAGGGATGAGCCAGGTTGCCATCTTTAGGGCCTAGAGGTGTAGGGTGGAGATTGAGTGATGGAAAAAGGAAGGGGAAAGAATGGCCAAGATCGGATTTTTCTAGAATATTCTCCCTCTTCTTTGGCATCTTCCATTTAAGCCATGACTATGTTAAAAATGGCAGGCACTTATGCGGCCAGGATCAAGTACTAAAGATTTAGGAACAATTCAAGGTCCAAGATGATGCCATTTGTCCTTGGAATCTTTGTAGATTTTGGAAGCAAATTTCAAGGTAAGGGAAATGTCCAATTTGGTTGCCTTTGTAGAGAATGACAACGATTTGGATGGTTGCGATTAACTGCAATCTCCATGTGATCGAAAGAACGGGCGAGATCGGGTCTCCAAATACCCTCAAATGGATTCTGAAGGGAAATGACAAAGATCGTTCTCAAACGGTTTTTAGAAGGAGATGAGACGCCGCTCACAAGCGGGTTCAACGAGGATAAGAAGCATTCCCAAATGGACTTGGACAATGAGGCACCGTTCACAAATGGCCTCAAGGAGTATAGAAAACCATTCACAAATGGACTCGAGAAAAGAGGCACCGTTCACAAACGGGCTCAAGGAGAAGACATGACCATTCACAAATGGACTCGAGAAATGAGGCACCGTTCACAAACGGGCTTAAGGAGGACGATACCATTCACAAATGGATTCGAGAAGAGAGGCACCGTTCACAAACGGGCTCAAGGAGAAGACAAGACCATTCACAAATGGACTCGAGAAATGAGGCACCGTTCACAAACGGGCTCAAGGTGAAGACGAGACCATTCACAAATGGACTCGAGAAATGAGGGACCGTTCACAAACGGGCTCAAGGAGAAGACGAGACCATTCACAAATGGACTCGAGAAATGAGGCACCGTTTCACAAACGGGCTCAAGGAAACAAGGTAGCTTTGATTGATGAATTCAACAACGAAGAATTTAGAGATTTTTCATTAATTTGAATTTGACGTAAGATTGGATTTGATGAATTTTAGATTTTTTGAACTCAATGAAATCGGGGACATTATAGATCGTGCTTGATAAAGATATTGGAAACTAAGATTTTGCCGAATGATGAGACGACAAGCCTTATAAGCGAAGAACCATTACTAATGAGAATGGATTAGGAACACTTTCATGAAACCTCAACAAGATTTTTCGCATAGAGACTGCTGGTCTTGTCTTCTGGGGATTTTGATAACTGAAACGTTGAACAAGATACTTGAAATTGGTAATCTAAAACAACGGCTCTCTTGGATATAATCATGGAAAAGTGGGATTTGCCTCTTGACAGGTGTTTAAATAAATATTTCTTGACCAGGATAGTATTTAACTAACTGGAAGGAGATTCTGAATTTTAATGATTCATCTCTTTGAGAAATTGGCTCAACCACCATTGCATCTGAGGCTCTTCCAAGCTTAAGGTGCCTTCCTGGGGTATGATCTTTTTACGGAAGCTCGGCTTTCTGATGCTTCTACTTCTGAATTTTTCTGATTTGATCTTCTTTGAAATGAAGCTGCTTGACTGGATTACCGAGCTCTTTCATACGATCGCAGGGAGCTGCCGAGGCCGGGCCTCCTTCACCAAGACCGTTGCATCATTTGGACATAAGAACGACGATTGACTCTTTCTAAAGAGAAAACTTAGATAAAAGGCACTACTCAAAGGATTGAGCAGCTCTGAAGGAGTGAACATAGAATGACAAAGATTGACTAACTACACTGACAGACACAGTAATGCTTCTGACTTAGTTAACGTTTTATTTGGTAAGTCTATCCTTTCGAGGAATGTTTTTTTTCAATTGGTAAACACTGGACTTTTTCCTTACAACAGTAATGCCTCAAGGATTTAATTACGACCCCTAAGATTGCTTAGCTTCAATGCCCCCAGTTTTGAGGATGTCACTTGAATTTGTTTGAACTTCAGTTGATCTTCAGTCTTGATACCGGCTGTAGCCTTCTTATAATGGTTCTCTTACCGTAACCAAGTCACCTCTTCGGGGTTTTTAACTTGGCGGACCGTGTTAGCCTTAACTTTTGCCTGAACCGCCTTTCTAGGTTTTCGATTCAGCAGGCTATCCCCTTAGCTTTTGCCTAAGCCGCCCTTTCGGGTTTTCAACCTAGCAGGGGAATGATCTTAAATTTTGCCTAGACCGCCCTTTCAGGTTTTCAGTCTAGCAGATCTTCAAACTCCGTTCTCCTTTTTTTTCACTTTTTTGTGTTTTGGGACCTGAATCATTAGTTCTGAACACCAGAAGGACTTTATAGGTAGGATAGGGCTTTTCAAAGAATGGCTTAGGGTTCAACAATACATATCCCAAGGTAGGAATCAGGTCGTGTGTAGTTCAGGGCGAATGCCCCTAGTTTGAAGATAAATTGTTTGAAGGTTAATTGATTCTTCTTTTTTTTTTCTTTCTGGAATAATTGACTTCTCTTCTTTTGGAACTTGTCCCTCTTTTTTTCTGAAAGGATTAAATTTCCTCTTTTTTTTTTAATCGACCGAACTCGGTTTAACCGAGCTGCCTACGTACCCCAGTGTAGGGATCAGGTCTCGCGTAGTTCGGGGCGAATGCCCCGAGTTTGATGGGTTTTCAAGAAAATTTGATTCAGGCTTGTAGGGTTTGCAAACCGGTATTCTTTTGACATTGGGTTCTGATTTTGGGATTTAATCGGCCAAAGGAGGCCTTCCGATGTTCAGATTGGGAATCGATCTAGGTTACTAGAGTCCCTCTGGTACTGATTATTTATTTCTTCTTTTTTTTCGGAGTTTGACGGCATTTCCAGGTAAGAGATAATGGATCTTCTTCTTTCTAGATTCTAATATGTGCTTTCGACTTTCATAGAGCAAAACGTGTTCTTTGACATCCTCCATCTATGGATTTGTAACTCTTGATATTTGATGATCACTTTTCAATACTTGCTCTTGAACTTCTTATCTTGAATTTGTTGGCTTCATGTTATGAATTTGAGAACCGAGGTCATTGATTGGAAATATGAAAGTTGTTTCCACTCTATGCCCCTTGTATAGCATATGTCTTTCACTTTCTTCATTCTCTTGAGCTTTCTATCTATGTCTTGCCCCTGGTATCGGTTGTAGCTTTTCCAGACAATCTTCTTATTCTTGAAATAAGTTTATCAATTCTTCACACTCTTCAGAGGGTAATATACTTTTAATCGGCATTCACTGAATCAAAGTTTCAGTGCCAATGTTTACCACTTCAATTTCATCTTTGAAAGGCTGATTGGCGCTCCTCCTCTTGTTCAAGTAATTGCTGTGACTCAAGTGGAGTTTCATCAATTTTGTCCTCATTTGAGGAAGGAGTCTTATTTTAAGATCAGAAGCACACTTAAGAAATAGACACAAGTGAACTATTGGAACTGAAATTTTATTTAAAGAAAAAGCTATTACATCTGACGACCTATCCTGAACATGCTCAGGATTCACAACTCTGAATAAAAAGAAAAGCAAAAGATAACTTGCCTGGACTAGGCATTAACCTTGAACTGTAAGACCGGACCCAACAATTATACTGACCATGATGACTGACTCAACATAAAATAGTAAACGACTAAAACTTTAACTGCAGCAACTGTCTAGCTTCGGAAGCTCGGCGAAGGCTGGTTCATATCATGATAGCAGCTACTAGAACATCTCCAGTGTCTGCATCTTCTTCTTCTTCAAAAGGTTCTGACCCAGACGTCTCAAAGGTAGGTTCTAAGGCACAGATAAGAGTGAGAGGATCAAATTTTGGGTCCCCTATGGTTATAGCATTGACAGCAGCAGCAGGGTTTGCATGACCAGGTAATGGGTTATCGGGTTTTGGCTCGAACACAAGATCTTTGTTGTCGAGTAACCTCTGGATCCTGAATTTTAGGGCAATGCAATTATCAGTGAGATGGCCAGAATTTCTATGGTATTCGCAGTATTGATCTGTTCGCCAATTTGCTGGTAAAGGATTAGGAAGAGCCCTAATGTCGGGCAGGATTATGCGACCTGAGGCTAGACACTCCTTGAGTATCTCAGATAGTGGAAGAGGGAGAGGGGTAAATTCTGTCTGGGCCTGTGGTCGAGATGCGACAGCAGGTTGGGTATAATCCATCACCATGGGGTTCTGAGGTTTTGAAGGCTGAGGCTTGGAGCGGGAAAGGTTATTAATTTCAGCTGATGGAGACTTCCTGAATTCTCTGGTATTCGGGTTACTTCGGTTGAATACACCTTGAGCCATAGCCTCCTCTATTTGGGTGCCTGCCACGATAAAGTGTTTGAAGTCTGGATAATACTGCAACGACATGTGATACTGGAGCTGGGGGGAAATATTTTTCATGATTATCTGGACCTGCTCTTCCTCAGAAGGGCCCTCCATCATCTGAGCTGCTAGTCTTCTCCATCTCTTCACAAAAATTAGAAAAGATTCCCTCGAATCTTGCTTGGTCCTTTCCAAATCCTTTCTAGTAATTTCTGTCCCATCGTCATATTTGAACTGCCTGATGAATTGCTCACCGATGTCTTTCTATGTCCTATAACGAGTCTTGTCTAGGACCATGAACCACCTTCTAGCGACCTTGGTTAGGGAAACCGGGAACAATTGAGCCATTTGCTCAGGAGATAAGCCTTGAGGCTGACACATGATGGTAAACATCTGTAAATGGGTGATTGGACAACCCACACCATCATATTTGTCGAAATCTGGCATTTGAAAATTGGCAGGGAGACGGATTTCGGAAAACAGCGTAAGATCACTTGGATTGAAGCCACCCTGGTCTTGGAACTGGATGTCTTGAACTTTCCTGGCAAGACTTTCTAATTTCCCCATAACTGCCTTGTCTATCATGGACTGAGAAGGCCTACTGCGAGCCTCGCTATACTTCGCTTTTTTCAGATCTTCTACGGTTTTATCAGGGATAGTGATGAACACTGGCTGGGCAGGTGTTGCTGAAGTAGCTGCTTGGTGCATAGGCCCTTTATCCTTGGACAACGACGGTCCCAACTTCTCAGAAAGCTGAGCCTTGATAACTCGGTTCTCTTCTTTGAGTTCTTGAAGCTGTTGGAGAATCAAGGTAAGAGTATCGGTAATAGCAGCGGGTGGAAGGCCATCTTGGTTGTCTGCCTTTGGTGAGGATGAGAAAGAAGGAGATGCTAGGGTTCTCAGAGAGGGTGGTGGAGAGATAGAATTCCTCTCCAATCGTGAAGAGACCCGAACCCAAGGAGTAATAGGGTTAGCTATGGTGTTCACTGCCCTGAAATATTTGGAAGACACATTTTAAAATCCCAGAAAGAAGTAAACAACGATGCATGCATAGACTAGGATAATGAGAGGAAGATAAACTTTATTGATAAATCATCAAAGCTTGAGTACATGGTTTATTTTTTTCAAAGATGAACGGATAAGATTAAACATGAAACTAATCACTCCTTCTAGACTTCTTTTTCAGACGACGATCTTCCACAACTGACTCCTTTAAAGGTTTGATGACTCTGGCATCCCAAGCAGATGAAACGGCTTTGACAATTTTGGGCTTGAGATCCTCAGGCGGATAGAAATGACAAAGGGGAGGCACAATGGATTGCTTCCAAAGAAAATGGGGAATTAGCTTCCCCACTGACCACGAATAGATTTAAACCCAAGAATCTTTCCTGGATTTTCAGTTGTGAACAGTCCTGACATGAGAACAATAAGAACAGTATATGAGCTTGACATTCAGGAAATTTTTCTGTTCTTTGATTGACATGATAATTATGATATGACTAGTTAAGGAATGGGAGGTAAAATGATGGTTCCTCAAAACAAATAAACACAACAATGATGACATGATAGCACGTGGGGAATGCCCCTAGTTCAAGGATTATGAGAGTGAACTCTGAAGGACTTAGCAAAATATTCTTGAAACAGGTTGTCCTTAGAGTAAGAAGAGACTAAGGGTACAAGTACGATTAGATCACCCATGGTACAAGAATTGAAACACAATTCTTGCCAATTGAGGGAGGGAATGAAGATATAATCGAATCACACAAGAGGCGAATGATAGACACATGATCAAAAGATTAGATTGCATAGGATTACTTTCAACGGATAGATCATGAATGACTAATTGTTAGCCCAAGGGTTCAACAAGTACTCCCATTGAATTGTTTTGATGATTAACAAACTAAATTTGTTATAAAAGAAAGGCTTTTTACACTAATGATTTCCATTGGCAAAGTTATGATGTTCACAGTGTACCATCCTCAAGAGTGCATGACAAGGGTGAACTCAAGCACAAGAATGGCAAATCATCTTAAAAGTTCAAGCTTGGCTCAAGCATCGATGGAGTTGAGTGAAGACATGTCAAAGCCTCTACAAGGTGCCAACAAGATCGAAGATCAAGTAAATTTAGAATGTAAATGGTCCTTATGTTTAATCTAGGTCCATGGCACAAAAGAGATCTAAAATCAAACAAATTTGAACTTAATGGGTTTGTGAATGATCATAATGGTGTCCTAACATTGTTGGACTCTCATGACATTCCATTTCACTTGAAAAATCAAAGTTCCAAAAGCCCAAACAAAAACAGCAAAAATATAAGGAAACTCTGCTGTTCGTAGGCTTCTCGGAACTCCGAGAATATTCTCGGAGCTCCGAGCTCGGAACTCCGAGAATGGTTCCAGGTTCAAAAATAATAGCCGCTCGGAGCTCCGAGCCCTGAGTCCGAGACGACCGTTGGGGAGCGAAATTTTGTGTTTTCCTTGCCCTCCCTATATATATGAACCTAGGAACTCTTGGGCTTTTCACCTAAGGATTTTACAAATATTTCAAGAGCACTAAAAGCTATTTATTCTCCCTCTCTTGAAGATCTTCACTCTTAATCTCTCTCTTGTGCCATTTACCTTAGATTATTCTTGAGAGACCTTAGGACTTTCATTTGTTCATCTTGTTCTTGTGAGAGTGAGTGAGCTTTACCTTAAATTAGCCTATCTAGAGGCAAGCAAGCTTTTTCATTTCATCTTCTTTGTATTTGGCACAAAGGGCGCCGTAGAAGACCCTTGGAGCGTAGAGCTCAATTTGTACAAGGCAGAAGGAACGCCGTATTTAAGTTCCTTGGAGAAGATAGTGGAATCCTCAAGGAGAGTAACTTGAGAAGAGTGGAGTAGGTCTTGAGATAAGACCGAACCACTATAAAAATCCTTGTGTCAAAGCTTCTTTGCCTCTTCACCTCTTCTTGTATGGTAAGTTTTCACTATTGCTTTGAATACTATTTTTGATTTCCTATTCAATCTAAAACTAGTGCAATCTAAGTTTTCAAAATTCGTAAAATTTGAAAAGAAACCCAATTCACCCCCTCTTGGGTTGCTAAGTGGAATTTCACTTGGTATCAGAGCATAGGCTCTTACATAGGAATTCTCTTTGAAAACCTACAAGGGAAAGATTCAAATGGCAACCTTTTCTCATAGCAATGAGGGGCAATCCACCACTAGACCTCCCTTCTTCAATGGCTCAAACTATCCATATTGGAAAGCTAGAATGAGAGTGTTTTTAAAATCTTTGGATTTTGATGTTTGGAGAAGCATCCAAAATGGATATAATGAACCTAATATTGATATGGAACTATGGGATGGAAATGAAATAAGAGAATCCACTATCAATGCAAAAGCAATGAATGCCTTGATTTGTGCCTTATCTCCCGAGGAGTTCAATCGAGTTTCTACTCTTGAAACCGCTAAGGAGATTTGGGATATGCTAGAGATAGCTCATGAAGGGACAAATCAAGTGAAAGAGTCCAAGATGAATCTTCTCTTTAGAGAGTATGAGTTATTCATGATGGACCCAAATGAAACCATTGCCGAAATGCATACTAGGTTCACAAACATAACAAATGGGTTAAGATCCTTAGGTAAACAATTGTCTAGCAAGGACTTAGTTACCAAAATACTTAGGTCTTTACCTAAAGATTGGGATCCCAAGGTCACCGCCATTGAAGAAGCAAAAGACGTATAAAAAATGGGCTTAGAAGACTTAATAGGTTCCTTAATAACTTTTGAAATGGTTATAAAAGGAAGAGAAACCTTAAACAAACAAAAGGAAGATACAAAAAGGAAAGGAATAACTTTCAAAGCAAGAGTTGAGAGTGAAGAGGAAGAGAGTGGAGAAGACACACAAGATGATCTTGCTCTCTTCACCAAGAGATTCAAGAAATTTCTAAAATTCAAGAAATGAGGCAACTCTAGCCAAGGAAGAAATAGGCCTTCAAACAAAGAGGAGATGAGATGCTATAAGTGCAACAAGGTTGGTCATATTCGGCCAAATTGCCCACTCATCAACAACAATGACAAGGATAGGAAGAATAGAAGACATGGCAAAAAGGCCTTGTGTGCGGCGGCTTGGGATGAAGGGAGTGCTTCATCCGGAAATGAATCAAACGGAAAGGATGAAGATGACCTTTGCTTCATGGGACTCGCCGATGTAACACAAGACATCTCCTTATCTGAGGTAAATGATGTTGATGATATATCTCATGAATTCTCTAATGATGAACTAATTTTTACTTGTGAAAAACTTAATGAAAATTTGGATTTACAACTCGCCAAAAACAAAACAATGAAAAAGTCCTTACAAAATGTCACTAGGGATTTTGGGTTCATGAAAAAGGAATTCGATTTGCAAACCAATACAAGTGAAAAATTGTTTTTGGAAAACAAAGCTTTGAATGAAGAAGTAGACAAATTAATCTTTGAAAACAAAAGCTTAAAAGAAGAAAATGAGAAACTTATTTTGAAATGCAAAGAACTTGATTTAACATTTAAAAAATTCTCATGTGGCAAAAATAAACTAGATGAAATTCTTGAAAATAAGCTTGTCTCTCTAGAAAAAAATGGTCTTGGTTACCAACCCTTTTCTAAAGGAAAAGCCTCATTCAAAAATAAAGCTATAGGAAATTTCTCCTACATCCATGCTAACACTAGTGCCTTTATTCCCACTTGTCACTATTGTGGTAGAATAGGACACTTAAGGTTTGCATGCAATGTTAAGAAATCAAAAGCAACAAAATTTATGTGGGTTAAAAAGAATGAGCTTTATGATGTTGCTAACCTTGAAGGACCCAAGAAAAAGTGGGTACCTAAAACTTCAACATGAGCTTTGATTCTTGTAGGTGTGCTTGAAAGGAAAACCCTCAAAGGACAAGTGGTTTTTGGATAGCGGTTGCTCAAGGCACATGACGGGAGATGTAAGCAAGTTCGCCTTTGTCACCATGAGTCATCAAGGAAATGTCACCTTTGGGGATGATACAAGAAGCAAAATCCTCGGTGAAGGTACCATTAAAATTAAGGACATTAAGGTTGAACATGTTTTGCTCGTTGACGGTCTTTCATTTAATTTGATAAGCATTAGTCAACTATGTGATCTTGGTCACAAAGTTCTTTTTGAAAAAGATAGATGTAAAATTTTGAATTCCAAGAATAATGAAGTTGAATTTGTTACATATAGAGATGGCAATATGTATTCATTAGCATTAGAAGACCTTGAAAATCAAAACATCCAATGTCTCTCCGCCATGGATGATAACCCTTGGTTATGGCATAGGAGACTTGGTCATGCTCATATGGATTTAATTTCAAGATTATCTTCTAAGAATCTTGTGAGAGAGTTACCTAAACTCAAATACATTAGAGATAAAGTTTGTAGTGCTTGCATTCATGGAAAACATGCGAAAAACTCTTTTAAACCCATAAGTGTATTATCTACCTCTTGTCCACTCCAACTCCTTCACATGGACCTATTTGGTCCCATGAAGACTAGTAGTAGAGGAGGAAGTAGATATGTATATGTGATTGTTGATGACTACTCTAGATTCACTTGGGTGTTATTTTTAACTAGTAAAGATGAAACCTTCAAGAAATTTGTCAACTTGTGCAAGCGAATTCAAAATGAACAAGGGGTTTTCATAAATAAAATTAGAAGTGATCATGGAACCGAGTTTGAGAACTTTGAGTTTGATACCTTTTGCAATGAAAATGGAATCAAGCACAATTTCTCGGCTCCAAGAACTCCCCAACAAAATGGGGTAGTTGAAAGGAAAAATAGATCTATTATTGAAATGGCTAGAACCATGTTAAATGAGCACAATGTTCCAAGAAACTTTTGGGCGGAAGCCGTTCACTCGGCTTGCTATATTTTAAATAGAGTGCTCATTAGACCTCACCTTAACAAAACACCTTATGAACTATGGAGTGGAACACCCCCCAAAGTTAGCTATTTCAAAGTTTTTGGTTGTAAATATTTTATATTAAACATGAAAGACACCTTGCATAAGTTTGATTCAAAATCCGATGAAGGTATCTTCTTAGGCTATTCAACCCATAGTAAAGCTTATAGAGTCTATAACAAAAGAACTCAAATTGTGGAAGAATCCGTGCATGTCAAATTTGACGAGTCATTTGAACCTCCTAATGTCATTAATGAAGATGATGATGGTGTCAATCTTCTAGAGCCTCTTAGTCAAGTAGAGTCCATTGTCCAACCCTTAGAAAATCTTAATTTAGAAGGTCAACCTATAGAAGAACTTGAAGTAGAAAGTCTTCCTAAACATAGTAGAATCATGTCTAGTCACCCCTCTACTCAAATCATAGGTGAAACCTCACAAGGAGTTAAGACAAGATCTCACTATAAGAATGTTTGTGCCAACATGGCCTTTATCTCCCAAATAGAACCCAAGTCCATAAAAGAAGCTGAAAAGGATGAATTTTGGATGATTGCTATGAATGAGGAACTAAACCAATTTGAGAGAAACCAAGTATGGAGGTTAGTTCCTAGGCCTAGTGATCACCCGGTTATTGGGACTAAATGGGTGTTTAGAAACAAACTCGATGAGCATGGAGATATTCAAAGGAATAAAGCTAGATTGGTAGCCCAAGGTTACAACCAAGAGGAAGGTATCGATTATGATGAGACCTTTGCTCCGGTTGCTAGATTAGAAGCCATAAGGATGCTACTTGCATTTGCATCCCATAAAAACTTTAAGTTGTATCAAATGGATGTGAAGAGTGCATTCCTAAATGGGTATATTATGGAGGAAGTTTATGTTGAACAACCTCCCGGTTTTGAGGATTTCAAATACCCTAATCACGTATATAGGTTGGACAAAGCCTTGTATGGTCTAAAGCAAGCTCCTAGAGCTTGGTATGAGAGGCTTAGCTCCTTCCTATTAGAGAGTGGCTTTCAAATGGGCACAGTTGACAAAACCTTGTTCATTAAAAGAAAAGGAAAAGATATGCTTATTGTTCAAGTCTATATAGATGATACAATATTTGGTGCTACCAATGATAAGATGTGTGAAGAATTCGCACAATCCATGCAAAAAGAGTTTGAGATGAGTATGATGGGAGAGCTTACCTATTTCCTAGGACTTCAAATCAAACAATGTAAAAATGGAATTTTCATCAACCAAGAGAAGTATACTAAGGAACTCCTTAAGAAATTTGGCATGGATAGCTCCCAAATCAAGCCAACCCCTATGAGCACTTCCACCAAATTAGAAAAAGATGAAAGTGGGAAACCGGTTGATGAGAAAAAGTTTAGAGGAATGATAGGTAGTCTATTATATTTGACCGCTAGTCGGCCAGATATAATGTTTAGTGTGTGCATTTGTGCTAGGTTTCAATCTGGTCCTAAAGAGTCTCACTTGAGTGCCGTTAAGAGGATATTCAAATATCTCAAAGGAACTCCTTCTTTAGGATTATGGTATGAACGATCGAATGAATTCAACCTAGTAGGATTTTCGGATGCCGACTTTGCCGGTTGTAGAATTGATAGAAAAAGCACAAGTGGCACTTGTCAATTTCTAGGAAGGTCTCTAGTGTCCTGGTTTAGCAAAAAACAAAACTCGATAGCCTTGTCTACAACCGAAGCAGAATACATTGCGGCCGGCGCTTGTTGTGCACAAATCCTATGGATGAAGAACACTCTCATGGACTATAATCTTGCATTTAGTAATGTTCCAATCCATTGTGATAATACAAGTGCCATCAACTTGACAAAAAATCCAATTCAACATTCTAGGACTAAGCACATAGAGGTAAGGCATCATTTCTTAAGAGATCATTCTCAAAAAGGGGATATTGAAATTAAGTACATCCACACCAATGAACAATTGGCAGATATCTTCACAAAACCCCTTAATGAGGATCGATTTTGTGACCTTAGGAGTGGACTCAACATTTGGAGTCTAGATCAAATGAAAGAGTTTGCACATGAAGCATGAATAGAAGACATAATTATCTTTGTATATGTCTATATATATCTCATATTTTGATTGTGACTACATGGTTTTAGATGATCCAACCCTAACTCTAAAAATCACTCAATTGGTACCCATAGCCCACTTCATTTCAAGGGGGAGTCGGTACCATCACCCTAAATTAAGATACTTAAAACTTTGGCCTTGCGCCATCATCAAAACCCTCGGAAAGTCATCTGTGTGTTCATGCATTGGATCATGGTTAAGTTGCAATTCAAAATATCACATGTAACTATGTTCTCCTCCCATTCAATTCAAAAAAAAAATAAAAAATAAAAAAAATCTCGGAACTCCGAGGAAATGAACAGAGGGCTCTGGAGCGTTTCTCGGAACTCCGAGATTTCTTCCAGGCTTCTCGGAACTCTGAGAAAATTTCTCGGAACTCCGAGAATCGGACAGTAGAAAAATAAAAAATTGCGCGTGTTCTCGGAACTTCGAGAATATTTCTCGGAGCTCCGAGAATCGATCCAGGAGCGTTAAAACCCCTGGATCCGGTTCATTTCTACTTCTTTTTCTCTCCTCTTTCCCTCTTCCTTCCCTTTCTCCTAAAACCCTACCTCCATTTTCGTTGTTTTTCTTCATTTTTTCTCCTTCCACAACCATTTTCACCTTTCAAAATCACTCTCTTCTTCCTAACAAACCTTTTTTTTCTTCTTTTCCTTCAAACCCTAGAATTTCTCCCTTTTTCGTTTTTTTTTCTTTCTTCCTTTCTCCCCTTCTTCTATTCTCTTCCATTCTAGGGCTATTTCCTTGTTTTTTACACCATTCTCCTTCTCTATTTTTCTATATTTCTCTCTATTTCTCTTATTTTCCTTCATTTTAGGGCTATCTCTCCACTCACATTTCTTCTCACAATGCCTCCCAAAATCAAAAATCTCAACATTGGAGGCTCCTCCCAAGCTGCAGACCCTGAATACTTTCCTAAAGAAGTTCCCGAGGAAGAAGGGCCTTCTCGGAAGAAGGCAAAGGCAAAGGCTGTAGCGGCTGAGGTTGTGCCTAACTCATTTTTTACTGGGGATAAAGCCAAGAAACTCTGGGCCGACATCGGCACTAGGGGCATCCTCACCGGCAGGTACATTGATCCCCCTGTCCTTCAAAATTTTGACTTACAGGCCAAATTTGATGCCCTTCACTGGACATCCATCCTACACCTCAATGAACCAGTATACCCTCGATTGATGCGTCTCTTCTACGCCAATCTCACAATTTCTCCTTCCTTCTTCAAAATTGAATCCAAAATCAAGAAAACAGTGATCAAACTCAACTATCACACCTTTGCCACTCTTCTTGGGATTAGCTCTGATGGCCTCACCCACTATTTCTGGCCGGAAGATGGGACCCATTCACTTGATGATATCGATCATGACACGGTCTATGGTAGGATTACACGGCACTACCACTCAGATATGCCCGTCCAATCCGCCGACCTCATTCCGGTAGCGCGTATGCTTCACAACTTTATGTACCACATCTTCATCCCTCGTGGTGGGATGCGTGAAGCCCTCAGACCCTTAGAGGCCTATCTTATCTACAGCATTCTCGAGGGCCGCCAGCTTTGTCTGCCGTACATCATGTTTCGCTACATGTTTCAGACCCCTGGCCGCTACCGCTCTTCGTTGCCCTATGGCATGATTCTCACTCGTGTCTTCCGCCACTTTGGCATCACCTTGGATGGTGAAATGACCATGACACCCATTGCCCCGTTTGATGAGCAGACCTTTAACCGCATGGCTCTGAATCAAGTAGCAGTTGACGTTGTTCCTGACCCTGAAGGCGGCTACGAAGCCGAGGCTCAGGCTGCACCGGCACCGCAGCCGTCACAGTGAAAAACCGATATAGGGGGTCCCAAGTAGTCTTAGAAATGGCAACTATGAGGAGGGAGAATACGGTTGTTTAAGAAACCTAGAATTTACCAATTTGAAAAACTTAAACCGATTAAGAGATCAAAAACAATATTTTAAGCATACAAGTTAAATCTAATGGTGCAATGCAAATGAAAGAGCAAAGAGATAGAAAGAGTGCACCCGAGATTTAAAGTGGTTCGGTCCTCAAACTCGAGGCCTACTCCACTCCACCAACCAAACCCGTTGATGGCTTCACTATTTGATCTTCTTAACCTTGGCGAAGATCGGTGCCAATTACAATTGCTTTAACCTTGGTGGCAATCCTCACCACGGAGAAAAAGGGCTCCGCTTCTCCGAATACTCGCCCGAATACAAATCTTGAAAGATGAAAGAAAGAACTAAAAGATCCCTTCACAAGGGTTGCAAAAGATGTACAATTGAGAGCCTATGATCCAAATCCTAGAGTTGGTGATGAGAGGCACAATTGAAGCTTGATTCACTCTTGGGTATTCAAATGAAGTTTAAGAGTGTTAGGATTGATAGTTTGTATGTTTAGAACACCCATATTTATAGGAAAAACAAAATATGACCGTTCAGTGGCATTAAGGTAATTCCAGCAAAATTCCAAACGGCTCTTTTTCAGACCGTTGGAGTGTTCTCGGAGTTCCGAGAATAATTCTCGGAGTTCCGAGAATTCTCGGAGTTCCGAGAAAAAATCTCGGAGTTCCGAGAAGCCTCACAGAATTTGGAAAAAAGTCTACTGGACCATTTCTCGGAGTTCCGAGAATAATTCTCGGAGTTCCGAGAATTCTCGGAGTTCCGAGAAAAACTCTCGGAGTTCCGAGAAGCCTATGCAGAGCAGATTTTCAATTCTGTTTTTGGGCTTCCAGTTCTCAACCAAGATGGGATTGCTATGAGGGTTCCAAGGTGTTGGAACTCCACAAATACAATCACTTGTCTATTTAGGGTGTGTGAGATTACCTTAATTATGCCTCTAAAAACCTAATCTAGGTTTGGATCAATTACATTAAAAAATGGTCTTCAATATTAATTTCTTCATGTCTTCAAGTCTTCATGACTTCTTGCTTGATGACTTTGGCCTTCCAATTAGTGGTCCAATGTGGGCTTCTTGGCCTTCAATCCAAGCATCCTTGATCTTACTTTATCAAGATCTACAACTTAGACAAACAAACACATTAGTGATAAATGATCACTTGTGTATTGGAATCATCAAAACAAGATGGGAATGCCAAGGTAAAAACCATTGGGCTTACAATCTCCCTCTTTTTGATGATGACAAGCACAAGAGATTTACAAATCAAAGCATATACTCTTTTCATATTTTTCTTACACTAGAGACTTTACTCTAGATTCTTCTCCCCCTTTGTCATCAACAAAAAGAAGGGGTAAGAAAAACAAGGGTTTAAAATTTACAATTTTAAAGCTCCCCCTTTTTCAAAGAAAAATTCAATTTTAACTCCCCCTAGTTAAAATAATTTTACAATACAAGAGGGGTTATCAAACAAAACATACAAATAAAATATATTCAAATTTAAGTTCAAAAACCCCTAATCTACACAATATGAATATCATCATATGGGGGTTTTGGGAACCCAAGATTTCTTGGTCCCACATCTAGCCCTACTCTTGGATGCACATTGGAATTGGTAATGACCATTCATTCCACAAAAATGGCATCTAACAAGAGGGTTAGATACACTAGTCCTATCATGATAAGCATGTTGAGGTCTAAGACTAGTTTTACTTAGGATTATGTCAATAATTTTATTTCCATTTAGAAATCCATGTAAACATAATCTAAGTCTTTCATTTTCATTATGAAGATGGGATGTTTGAACTAAAAGCTCATTTCTTTCATCTTCATAAGAATTGGAGGAGCTTGCCATATTTTGAAATTTTAAAAGTTGGCAAGTTTTCTCATCCAAGCTACCCTTAAGGGTATTAATCTCAAGTTTATGATTTTCAAGTGTAACTTGTTCTTGAGATATGGAAGAAGATAAATCACTTTTCAAAAATTCAAGTTCTTTTTCTAACTTTAAAATGGATTTTTTAAGAACTTTGTTTTTGGAAATTTGGGTATGCAAGGTTTCACATAATTCATCATAAGGTATACTATCACTTTTACTACTAGATGAAGAATATGAGGGGTTAGAGTTTACCTCAACTTCATGGGTGATTGTCATGAAGCAAAGATCATCTTTTTTATTTTCTTCCCCTTCACTTGAGCTTTTGCCCGATGTGCTTAACGCATCCCAACCGGCGGCAAGAGCCTTATGCTTCTTCCAATCCTTCTTACCCTTGTACTTAGAGGAAGTAGATTTTAGAAGTGGACAATCCGGTCTTTTGTGTCCAATCTTCTTGCAATTGAAGCATCTTAAGGCTCTTTCAACATCACTTTCCTCTTTCTTCTTCTTATGCTTCTTTCTCCACAAGCTCTTGAATCTTCGTAAAGCTTCTTCTTCGTCACTATCCGCTTCACTTGATGAGTCTTCCTTGGAAGCCTTGAGTGCTAGGGATCTAAATTCCCTCTCCTTCTCCTTTGGCTTCTTTTCCTCTTGTCGGCTAGTAAGGAGCATCTCATGGGTGATGAGAGATCCTACAAGCTCCTCTATGGTTAGAGTCTTGAGATTTTTCGACTCTTGAATCGCGGTCACCTTTGGATCCCAATGGGGAGGAAGAGACCTAAGTAACTTACTCACAAGCTCATCGTTAGGATAAGATTTACCAAGATTAGCTAGTTCGTTAGAAATAATAGAAAAACGAGTATACATTTCCGAAATACTCTCGTTTGGACTCATTCTAAACATTTCATACTTGCTCTTTAACAAGTTTATTTTGGAATCCTTGACTTGTGATGTTCCCTCATGGGTAGTTGCAAGGGTATCCCAAATAGTCTTGGCGGAATCAAAAAGAGCAACTCTATTAAACTCCTCGGTAGCTAAGGCACAAAACAATGAATTTATTGCTTTGTAGTTCAAATTAGCTTGCCTTTTCTCTACCACATTCCATTCTTCAAAAGGATTGGAAGGTACATTGTATCCATTTTCAACAATGTACCAAAGTTCCACATCTATCGAAAGAAGATAGATGCGCATCCTTGTTTTCCAATGTCCATAGTTTGACCCATTGAAGAAAGGAGGTCTAGTTGTGGAATGGCCTTCCGGAAGTCCGGTTCCAATTTGGTGTGCCATTTCACAATTAGAAGTTGCCAAATAAAATCTTTCCCTAGTTAGATTTTGAAATAACTTTTACAAAAATTTTAAAATCTTTTAAGAGCCAAGGCTCTGATACCAAGTGAAAAACCGATATAGGGGGTCCCAAGTAGTCTTAGAAATGGCAACTATGAGGAGGGAGAATACGGTTGTTTAAGAAAACTAGAATTTACCAATTTGAAAAACTTAAACCGATTAAGAGATCAAAAATAATATTTTAAGCATACAAGTTAAATCTAATGGTGCAATGCAAATGAAAGAGCAAAGAGATAGAAAGAGTGCACCCGAGATTTAAAGTGGTTCGGTCCTCAAACTCGAGGCCTACTCCACTCCACCAACCAAACCCGTTGATGGCTTCACTATTTGATCTTCTTAACCTTGGCGAAGATCGGTGCCAATTACAATTGCTTTAACCTTGGTGGCAATCCTCACCACGGAGAAAAAGGGCTCCGCTTCTCCGAATACTCGCCCGAATACAAATCTTGAAAGATGAAAGAAAGAACTAAAAGATCCCTTCACAAGGGTTGCAAAAGATGTACAATTGAGAGCCTATGATCCAAATCCTAGAGTTGGTGATGAGAGGCACAATTGAAGCTTGATTCACTCTTGGGTATTCAAATGAAGTTTAAGAGTGTTAGGATTGATAGTTTGTATGTTTAGAACACCCATATTTATAGGAAAAACAAAATATGACCGTTCAGTGGCATTAAGGTAATTCCAGCAAAATTCCAAACGGCTCTTTTTCAGACCGTTGGAGTGTTCTCGGAGTTCCGAGAATAATTCTCGGAGTTCCGAGAATTCTCGGAGTTCCGAGAAAAAATCTCAGAGTTCCGAGAAGCCTCACAGAATTTGGAAAAAAGTCTACTGGACCATTTCTCGGAGTTCCGAGAATAATTCTCGGAGTTCCGAGAATTCTCGGAGTTCCGAGAAAAACTCTCGGAGTTCCGAGAAGCCTATGCAGAGCAGATTTTCAATTCTGTTTTTGGGCTTCCAGTTCTCAACCAAGATGGGATTGCTATGAGGGTTCCAAGGTGTTGGAACTCCACAAATACAATCACTTGTCTATTTAGGGTGTGTGAGATTACCTTAATTATGCCTCTAAAAACCTAATCTAGGTTTGGATCAATTACATTAAAAAATGGTCTTCAATATTAATTTCTTCATGTCTTCAAGTCTTCATGACTTCTTGCTTGATGACTTTGGCCTTCCAATTAGTAGTCCAATGTGGGCTTCTTGGCCTTCAATCCAAGCATCCTTGATCTTACTTTATCAAGATCTACAACTTAGACAAACAAACACATTAGTGATAAATGATCACTTGTGTATTGGAATCATCAAAACAAGATGGGAATGCCAAGGTAAAAACCATTGGGCTTACACACAGGATACATCTCCATTCTGCACCCGCCAGGATTTAGCTCAGATGCAGGAGGCTATTGAGCGATCCATGGCCTCACAGTTTGCACAGCTGTCTACCCATGTCGGCACTGAGATTTCTGCTCGCTTCCAGACCATGACTACCCACGTTGATGAGCAGTGGGCCGCCTATTATCGCTATCTCTCCGGTGACCAGTGGGGCCAAGCGCCGGGCAGCTTTTCTCATCAGCCACCGCCTCCTCCGGAGCATTAGATGGCTCTCGTTCTCTGATGTTGACTCTTGTTTTTGCTCAGATTTCTCTTTCTATTCGGCATATCTATCTGTTCTATTTTGTATCAATAGTCTTTGGACTATACGTTGGTTGTATGGATTCTTTTTGGGATGTATTAGGTTTATCTCCATCTGTCACTATTATGATATGTCATACGCTGACTGGTTGTATGCACTTTTCTGTATGTCATTTCACATCCTCTATACATATATATATATATATATATATATATATATATATATCTATCTATCTCTTTTGTTTTCTGTGCGGTGTGCTTTAATATTCCATTCTCTTTGCTTGCATACATTGTATTCTGCCTACTCTTTTTATAGCAGTACACGTTACTTGTTCATTTGCTCTCACCTACCCTCACTTCTTTTGTTCCACCTTTTTGGTGATGACAAAAGGGGGAGAATATTTGAGCTCCCAATGCAAATATTAAGGGGGAGCAAAGCTCTATGCTTAAAATTTTGCAATCAAATTTTAATCATTAAAAGTAATGCCTTACATGTTCAATTAAATCAAACTCTTAGGGGGAGCCCAAAATTGTTTTATTCATCCCTAAAGGGGGAGCTCCTACCCTAAAACAAATTATGTTTGTCATCATCAAAAAGGGGGAGATTGTTAGCCCAAGGGTTCAACAAGTACTCCCATTGAATTGTTTTGATGATTAACAAACTAAATTTGTTATAAAAGAAAGGCTTTTTACACTAATGATTTCCATTGGCAAAGTTATGATGTTCACAGTGTACCATCCTCAAGAGTGCATGACAAGGGTGAACTCAAAAGTTCAAGCTTGGCTCAAGCATCGATGGAGTTGAGTGAAGACATGTCAAAGCCTCTACAAGGTGCCAACAAGATCGAAGATCAAGTAAATTTAGAATGTAAATGGTCCTTATGTTTAATCTAGGTCCATGGCACAAAAGAGATCTAAAATCAAACAAATTTGAACTTAATGGGTTTGTGAATGATCATAGTGGTGTCCTAACATTGTTGGACCCTCATGACATTCCATTTCACTTGAAAAATCAAAGTTTCAAAAGCCCAAACAAAAACAGCAAAAATATAAGGAAACTCTGCTGTTCGTAGGCTTCTCGGAACTCCGAGAATATTCTCGGAGCTCCGAGCTCGGAACTCCGAGAAAATTCTCGGAGCTCTGAGAATGGTTCCAGGTTCAAAAATAATAGCCGCTCGGAGCTCCGAGCCCGGAGTCCGAGACGACCGTTGGGGAGCGAAATTTTGTGTTTTCCTTGCCCTCCCTCTATATATGAACCTAGGAACTCTTGGGCTTTTCACCTAAGGATTTTACAAATATCTCAAGAGCACTAAAAGCTATTTATTCTCCCTCTCTTGAAGATCTTCACTCTTAATCTCTCTCTTGTGCCATTTACCTTAGATTATTCTTGAGAGACCTTAGGACTTTCATTTGTTCATCTTGTTCTTGTGAGAGTGAGTGAGCTTTACCTTAAATTAGCCTATCTAGAGGCAAGCAAGCTTTTTCATTTCATCTTCTTTGTATTTGGCACAAAGGGCGCCGTAGAAGACCCTTGGAGCGTAGAGCTCAATTTGTACAAGGCAGAAGGAACGCCGTATTTAAGTTCCTTGGAGAAGATAGTGGAATCCTCAAGGAGAGTAACTTGAGAAGAGTGGAGTAGGTCTTGAGATAAGACCGAACCACTATAAAAATCCTTGTGTCAAAGCTTCTTTGCCTCTTCACCTCTTCTTGTGTGGTAAGTTTTCACTATTGCTTTGAATACTATTTTTGATTTCCTATTCAATCTAAAACTAGTGCAATCTAAGTTTTCAAAATTCGTAAAATTTGAAAAGAAACACAATTCACCCCCTCTTGGGTTGCTAAGTGGAATTTCACTAATCCTATGAGATCTTTGGAAATGATGGGATTTATATCCTAACCCCAAAGGGAAAGTTTTTTTTATCTTCGCACATTTTAACAGTATTACCTAAAGGCATCAAACCCTAATCCTAATCTAGTGGAGTGGAGAGAGGATCTCGACTCATGACTTTGTTTGTGTACCTAAAGACTGATTGTAGCCATTGGAAGATGGACTACGGCCTAATCTAGACACAAGTGGGTAGGATGTCCTAAGCTAGGCACACACACGCGATGCACATGTGTTCGTATACTATATGCATGTGTGGGTTAATCTATGGGTAAGGCCAAGAGTTCCCATAGCGCGAATCCATGTTCGATATACTGTACCAGTGTCCGGCGTATCAGTACGTGAACAAGAGATCCGTTTACGTACCATAAAGGTACTAGGCTAAGGGTGGAATGCTTCTCTAGCACAGAGGCACCAGGTGATGAAATTCCAGTCAACCATGCTAGATAACACTCCGGGTTCCTAAAATAGGATGTGTGTGCACGTGAGATGCAAGGGTTTAGATGCAAGTGATGTAAGTGTGTGCAATATGTTTGCGCAATCTATGATGCCTTCAGGTTTTGTTAGATTAAGTTCGAGTAAAATGTGATGAGAAAATAAAACAAGACAAACTAATCTAACAAGTATAAAAAAAAGATAGAGTTTTTATGAGCCAGTTAAATTAAATCCAAATGAGTTATCTTTTGAAATTTTAATAAAGTTAGGTGGTCCCCAGCAGAGTCGCCAAACTGTGGGACCCGATCCTGCGAGAGGGGTGGGGCGCGAGCCGCCACGCCTCCTCTTGGTCTCTCGTACCCACGCGATTGGCGTGTGCATTTTAATTATTGATTTTAATTCATCTTTTATGTGAACTTGGGATCACTAAGGCAATCCGAATTCCACACAAAAGAGATTGACAGAGTCGCCACCTAGATGTGGGATCTAGGACCCATAATTAACTAGAAATCTAGACTCGCTACCTGGTTACAAGAATGGAAGGTATTGGGAGTTATCCACCACATGCACCATTCCTGCCCGATAATCGGTCTTCGATTCCAAAAGCTAACTCTTTTAAATTTATTTTAAATGGCTCATTCAACTCTCTGTTAATGTGCGAAGTAAGTGACATGCATCCTATGATCTAATTTCAATGTAGATCCTAAGTGTGTATCTTGATTTCTTAATTTGTCTGGATTCAATCGAAGTGCAAGTTCTCCTAAGATTCTAATTTCATGGGGAATCCTAAGTGATTTAATTAAGAATTTACAAGAAAATTAATATACAAAACACCACAATTTGTTGTAGTGCCGACTCGCGGTTGGTATGCCATCAGACATCCAAGCTGCCTACGTACCCAAGCCTCACTGGAATCAGAGTCGACGTAGTTCAGTGCACCTAAGCTAAGGTACATATGCCTAACTCAACTAAGACACCGACCTAGACGGATTTGACTGTTTCAACAGTTTTAGGAGAAGTTATTTAATTCAAGTTGAGGATTTTATTATCCTGAGATTTCATCTAAGATGCTATATGATTCTTATCTAAATGCAAGTGGTTCCTTAGACTAATGCAGGTTAACCTACATCCTAGTTTACTAGGCTTGTCCTAGGGAAAGAGTGGGTGACTAGTGTAACTAGACCTAAGGCACGGTTGCTATCCATAGCAAACGTACGTGATGAGGCTGGACTCCTAACTCTAGGACTCCCTAAAACCTAAGACTCCCTAAAACCTAGGACACGACCTGACACAAGTGTTCCTAAATTGGGCTCTAATGGTTCTTATGATGGAAACCGTGATCCAACGGTTCTGAAAGACACAAAGATGAATCGATTTCAGTTCTTGAAGTTAATGAATTTCAGATTTTAAGGATTTTCAGTTTATGGACAATTAAGGAATACCAATGGTTCTAGGGTTCACCAATTTCGGCCCAGAATGACATCCAAGGAAGGGAATCGTGCGCTCTTTCCTTGTACAATTTAATACTTAAGTTATAGCATCTTATTGCCTGGCATATCTCAGGATTTCCGTGGACAGTAACCTCGGAGCCAACAACATGCAATAGCTTAAATGTTCAAATTGTCAAAGATCAAGTGCAATAGGGATACGATTATGGATGCACTGACCATTTTTCCAGGGAAATCTAAAGATCCTAAAATTTCTGTTTCAATGGATTTAGGAATTAATATGTGACAAAAATTCAAGGTTCTTTAGAAACTTTATGATGATTTTTAATTAATTTCGAATTTTCAATGGATTTTATCAATTTTAAACCATATGAATGATTTTACAAGTGAAATTATTGCAAATGAATTCGAAATGAATTGAAACTTCTACACCAGCAAGACATGATGGGATGTAGTTTACTGGAAGATTTTTGCAGATTTTTACATTCAGCTCATATTTAATTTTGATTTAACAATAACGAGACCAGATTGCAAAAATAACACAGAAACTACTAGAAATAGAAATCTAAATTCATTGAAATTTCTACAGTAGTAAGACATAAGTAAAAATAGCATGTTGTGAGATTTTCATGAATTTTAGAAACTATTTACTATCAATTTCGGATTTTTCAATTTTCAGACCAGATTATGAATTAACACTACATCTCATAGGAAAAAAGATCCAAATAAATTGAAAATTTTACAGCAGCAAGAAATATGAAATATAAGACTATTGTAAAACTTTTGTGAATTTTAATGGTGATCTGATGTAATAAAAGTTCTCACAAAATCTCACAAGTTCTCACAAAATCTGATAATTTTGTGAGAAGATGTCACTTACTATCAATTTCGGATTTTTCAATTTTCAGACCAGTAAAAGTTCTCACAAAATTTGATAATTTTCAAAGAAAGCATTAAATAATATATCAAACAGAATCCAAAAATTCTTAAAAATTCATGGTAGAATGTATCAGTACCATATTATTTTCCCACGAAATTTCATTAATTTTGGAATCCATTTAGTATATATTTTATGTTTCTTCGTCGAAAAGATATTTTTGAAGAGTTTTCCATTTTGAAGACACGATTTTCGAGGAAATTACAACTCCGGAAAACGTCCTTTAATCTTGTTCTGATATGATGAACACAAGAAAAATTTAAAATTCCAAAAATAGATCATCCTGAGATGGCTATTTTTTCGAATTTTGTAATTTCTCAGCCATTATTTTAAATAAAATTCCACTCATCACTCAAATTTTTGAAATCCTTTAATTCAATGTCCGATCCAATCCGATGGTTATTTTAGTCTATTTAAATAGATCAGTGTATTAAATTTCGGGACGAATCGGAATTGACACACTCATGTAGATCGTGATTTTGAGCACACACATATAATATTGAATTAAATTCAATTAAATGCTAAAAATCGTGCAAAAATACATAAAAAAATATCAAATAATCCTGGAAAAATCTGAGAATAGTGCACCTACCTGTGATGGAGATTTTGGGTATCCTTTGAATAGGACAAGATTTGAAGGCGGGGATATGGAGGATTTCTCTAGTAGTTTTCTTAGAGTCTTCTTCCTCTTTTTTTCTCCCTTTTTGAAAGAAGAGAGCATGGGTATTTATAGGTGAGGGATGAGCCAGGTTGCCATCTTTAGGGCCTAGAGGTGTAGGGTGGAGATTGAGTGATGGAAAAAGGAAGGGGAAAGAATGGCCAAGATCGGATTTTTCTAGAATATTCTCCCTCTTCTTTGGCATCTTCCATTTAAGCCATGACTATGTTAAAAATGGCAGGCACTTATGCGGCCAGGATCAAGTACTAAAGATTTAGGAACAATTCAAGGTCCAAGATGATGCCATTTGTCCTTGGAATCTTTGTAGATTTTGGAAGCAAATTTCAAGGTAAGGGAAATGTCCAATTTGGTTGCCTTTGTAGAGAATGGCAACGATTTGGATGGTTGCGATTAACTGCAATCTCCATGTGATCGAAAGAACGGGCGAGATCGGGTCTCCAAATATCCTGAAATCTTTGCAATGATATGGAATAAGATTGGGTGGTTGAGATCAATTTCGATCGAAAGAATGGACGAGATGATGCCTCCAAATCTCCTAGAATCTTGTAAAAGATTTTTCAAATATTTTGAACGTAAAAATCAAAAAACGCGATTTTCAGGAGATTTTGAAGTCCGATTTCGATATTTCTTTCGCCTTAAAATCGTTGATTTTTCCTCTTTCATTTAAGCCCAATGTTGCCATAGAAATATTATTTTCAGAATTTTTGACTAATGCGAGCCATCGGTTTTTAACAGCGAATCGTTTTTCCAACCGTTGATCAAATTGACGATTCGATTGATCCAACCAACTTAATCAATTTTCGATGAATGATCCTAACCTTTGAAATATGAATTTTGACAACAATTAAAGTACTGAAAGCACTGTTGTTGATAATTTGGTTAAATTATTTCGACGGCTCTCGTTCACCTACATTGATCCGTGATTTTTCACTGGGTTTTTGCTCAATTAAGTGACACAATTTTTGATCTGAATTTGAGATTAACCTTGATCGATCCTATTTTGACTAAATGATCACAAATTCTTAGTAAGGAAAGACACCCAGGTTAAGATCTGCCATTGATCTAACAATTTACGGAAATCGGGTCTCGGAATGGAATCAGGTCCCGGGCTGTGAAGTGACCCTAGCTTATTTTGTCCCGATTGATGATCCGTAAAGTCAGATTGAGATATTAATGACCTAAAACATATAAATCCATGATAGAGGGGATCTCACATGGATTTAACACACTAAATTCACCAATTAGGGTATTTTTCAATTTTTCGGATCTAGTCATCTCACCAGGTACATCTCTTTATCATTTCGGTTTTCAGAAAATTTGAGGATGCATACTTTACCAATGAAATTCCATGGATCAATATATTAGGTTATTGTTGGTTAAAGTATAGCAAAATGAGGGTGTCTACAGATGCCCCTCTTTGGGAGAGATGACGTAGTCATCGAATACCAAAGTAAAAGTGACAGAGCCATTTTGCGTAGCTTTAATCGACAAAGGACTCCCTAGACACAATGCAACCTACTAAATGCAAGACCCTAGATGAAATCCTAGAATTGGAATAATAATAAAAAAAAACTCGATGCGGCGCCGTTCACAAACGGACAATTAGAGAATGAGATATCATTTTCAAATGGATTTTGAAGGGAAAGGACAAAGATCGTTCTCAAACGGTTTTTAGAAGGAGATGAGACGCCGCTCACAAGCGGGTTCAACGAGAATAAGAAGCATTCCCAAATGGACTTGGACAATGAGGCACCGTTTACAAATGGCCTCAAGGAGTATAGAAAACCATTCACAAATGGACTCGAGAAAAGAGGCACCGTTCACAAACGGGCTCAAGGAGAAGACAATACCATTCACAAATGGACTCGAGAAATGAGGCACCGTTCACAAACGGGCTCAAGGAGGACGATACCATTCACAAATGGATTCGAGAAAAGAGGCACCGTTCACAAACGGGCTCAAGGAGAAGACAAGACCATTCACAAATGGACTCGAGAAATGAGGCACCGTTCACAAACGGGCTCAAGGAGAAAACGAGACCATTCACAAATGGATTCGAGAAATGAGGCACCGTTCACAAACGGGGCTCAAGGAGAAGAGAAGACCACTCACAAATGGACTCGAGAAATGAGGCACCGTTCACAAACGGGTTCAAGGAGAAGACGAGACCATTCACAAATGGACTCAGAAAATGAGGCACCGTTCACAAACGGGCTCAAGAAGAAGACGAGACCATTCACAAATGGACTCGAGAAAATGAGGCACCGTTCACAAACGGGCTCAAGGAGAAGACGAGACCATTCACAAATGGACTCGAGAAATGAAGCACCGTTCACAAACGGGCTCAAGGAGAAGACGAGACCATTCACAAATGGGCTCGAGAAATGAGGCACGGTTTCACAAACGGGCTCAAGGAAACAACATAGCTTTGATTGATGAATTCAACAACGAAGAATTTTAGAGATTTTTCATGAACTTGAATTTGACGTAGGATTGGATTTTTGAATCGGGGATTGGATTTGATGAATTTTTGATTTTTGATAAATGAGGCACCATTCACAAATGGGCTCAAGGAGGACATGAGACCATTTACAAATGGACTCAGAGAATGAGACACCGTTCACAAACGGTTTCAAGGAGAAGACGAGACCATTCACAAATGGACTCGAGAAATGAGGCATCGTTCACAAACGGGCTCAAGGAGGACATGAGACCATTCACAAATGGACTCAGAAAATGAGGCACCATTCACAAACGGGCTCAAGGAGAAGACGAGACCATTCACAAATGGACTCAGAGAATGAGACACCGTTCACAAAGGGGTTCAAGGAGAAGACGAGACCATTCACAAATGGACTCGAGAAATGAGGCACCGTTCACAAACGGGCTCAAGGAGAAGACGAGACCATTCGCAAATGGACTCGAGAAATGAGGCACCGTTTCACAAACGGGCTCAAGGAAACAAGGTAGCTTTGATTGATGAATTCAACAACGAAGAATTTAGAGATTTTTCATGAATTTGAATTTGACGTAAGATTGGATTTGATGAATTTTAGATTTTTTGAACTCAATGAAATTGGGGACATTATAGATCGTGCCCGATAAAGATATTGGAAACTAAGATTTTGCCAAATGATGAGACGACAAGCCTTATAAACGAAGAACCATTACTAATGAGAATGGATTAGGAACACTTTCATGAAACCTCAACAAGATTTTTCGCATAGAGACTGCTGGTCTTGTCTTCTGGGGATTTTGATAACTGAAACCTTGAACAAGATACTTGAAATTGGTAATCTAAAACAACGGCTCTCTTGGATATAATCATGGAAAAGTGGGATTTGCCTCTTGACAGGTGTTTAAATAAACATTTCTTGACCAGGATAGTATTTAACTAACTGGAAGGAGATTCTGAATTTTAATGATTCATCTCTTTGAGAAATTGGCTCAACCACCATTGCATCTGAGGCTCATCCAAGCTTAAGGTGCCTTCCTGGGGTATGATCTTTTTGCGGAAGCTCGGCTTTCTGATGTTTCTACTTCTGAATTTTTCTGATTTGATCTTCTTTGAAATGAAGCTGCTTGACTGGATTACCGAGCTCTTTCATACGATCGCAGGGAGCTGCCGAGGCCGGGCCTCCTTCACCAAGACAGTTGCATCATTTGGACATAAGAAAGACGATTGACTCTTTCTAAAGAGAAAACTTAGATAAAAGGCACTACTCAAAGGATTGAGCAGCTCTGAAGGAGTGAACATAGAATGACAAAGATTGACTAACTACACTGACAGACACAGTAATGCTTCTGACTTAGTTAACGTTTTATTGGTAAGTCTATCCTTTCGAGGAATATTTTTTTTCAATTGGTAAACACTGGACTTTTTCCTTACAACAGTAATGCCTCAAGGATTTAATTACGACCCCTAAGATTGCTTAGCTTCAATGCCCCCAGTTTTGAGGATGTCACTTGAATTTGTTTGAACTTCAGTTGATCTTCAGTCTTGATACCGGCTGTAGCCTTCTTGTAATGGTTCTCTTACCGTGACCAAGTCACCTCTTCGGGGTTTTTAACTTGGCGGACCGTGTTAGCCTTAACTTTTGCCTGAACCGCCTTTCTAGGTTTTCGATTCAGCAGGCTATCCCCTTAGCTTTTGCCTAAGCCGCCCTTTCGGGTTTTCAACCTAGCAGGGGAATGATCTTAAATTTTGCCTAGACCGCCCTTTCAGGTTTTCAGTCTAGCAGATCTTCAAACTCCGTTCCCCTTTTTTTTCACTTTTTGTGTTTTGGGACCTGTATCATTAGTTCTGAACACCAGAAGGACTTTATAGGTAGGATAGGGCTTTTCAAAGAATGGCTTAAGGTTCAACAAAGATTTCGACCGAACCTGTGAACAGGTTGCCTACATATCCCAAGGTAGGAATCAGGTCGTGTGTAGTTTAGGGCGAATGCCCCTAGTTTGAAGATAAATTGTTTGAAGGTTAATTGATTCTTTTTTTTTTCTTTCTGGAATAATTGACTTCTCTTCTTTTGGAACTTGTCCCTCCTTTTTTCTGAAAGGATTGAATTTCCTCTTTTTTTTTTAATCGACCGAACTCGGTTTAACCGAGCTGCCTACGTACCCCAGTGTAGGGATCAGGTCTCGCGTAGTTCGGGGCGAATGCCCCGAGTTTGATGGGTTTTCAAGAAAATTTGATTCAGGCTCGAAGGGTTTGCAAACCGGTATTCTTTTGACATTGGGTTCTGATTTTGGGATTTAATCGGCTAAAGGAGGCCTTCCGATGTTCAGATTGGGAATCGATCTAGGTTACTAGAGTCCCTCTGGTACTGATTATTTATTTCTTTTTTTTTTCGGAGTTTGACGGCATTTCCAGGTAAGAGATAATGGATCTTCTTCTTTCAAGATTCTAATATGTGCTTTCGACTTTCATAGAGCAAAACGTGTTCTTTGACATCCTCCATCTATGGATTTGTAACTCTTGATATTTGATGATCACTTTTCAATACTTGCTCTTGAACTTCTTATCTTGAATTTGTTGGCTTCATGTTATGAATTTGAGAACCGAGGTCATTGATTGGAAATATGAAAGTTGTTTTCGCTCTATGCCCCTTGTATAGCATATGTCTTTCACTTTCTTCATTCTCTTGAGCTTTCTATCTATGTCTTGCCCCTGGTATCGGTTGTAGCTTTTCCAGACAATCTTCTTATTCTTGAAATAAGTTTATCAATTCTTCACACTCTTCAGAGGGTAATGTACTTTTAATCGGCATTCACTGAATCAAAGTTTCAGTGCCAATGTTTACCACTTCAATTTCATCTTTTGAAGGCTGGGATTGGCGCTCCTCCTCTTGTTCAAGTAATTGCTGTGACTCAAGTGGAGTTTCGTCAATTTTGTCCTCATTTGAGGAGGGAGTCTTATTTTAAGATCAGAAGCACACTTAAGAAATAGACACAAGTGAACTATTGGAACTGAAATTTTATTTAAAGAAAAAGCTATTACATCTGACGACCTATCCTGAACATGCTCAGGATTCACAACTCTGAATAAAAAGAAAAGCAAAAGATAACTTTCCTGGACTAGGCATTAACCTTGAACTGTAAGACCGGACCCAACAATTATACTGACCATGATGACTGACTCAACATAAAATAGTAAACGACTAAAACTTTAACTGCCGCAACTGTCTAGCTTCGGAAGTTCGGCGAAGGCTGGTTCATATCATGATAGCAGCTACTAGAACATCTTCAGTGTCTGCATCTTCTTCTTCTTCAAAAGGTTCTGACCCAGACGTCTCAAAGGTAGGTTCTAAGGCACAAATAAGAGTGAAATGATCAAATTTTGGGTCCCCTATGGTTATAGCATTGACAGCAGCAGCAAGGTTTTCATGACCAGGTAACGGGTTATCGGGTTTTTGCTCGAACACAAGATCTTTGTTGTCGAGCAACCTCTGGATCTTGAATTTTAGGGCAATGCAATTATCAGTGAGATGGCCAGAATTTCTATGGTATTCGCAGTGTTGATCTGTTCGCCAATTTGCTGGTAAAGGATTAGGAAGAGCCCTAATGTCGGGCAGGATTATGCGACCTGAGGCTAGACACTCCTTGAGTATCTCAGATGGTGGAAGAGGGAGAGGGGTAAATTCTGTCTGGGCCTGTGGTCGTGATGCGACAACAGGTTGGGTATAATCCATCACCATGGGGTTCTGAGGTTTTGAAGGCCGAGGCTTGGAGCGGGAAAGGTTATTAATTTCAGCTGATGGAGACTTCCTGAATTCTCTGGTATTCGGGTTACTTCGGTTGAATACACCTTGAGCCATAGCCTCCTCTATTTGGGTGCCTGCCACGATAAAGTGTTTGAAGTCTGGATAATACTGCAACGACATGTGATACTGGAGCTGGGGCTAAATATTTTTCATGATTATCTGGACCTGCTCTTCCTCAGAAGGGCGCTCCATCATCTGAGCTGCTAGTCTTCTTCATCTCTTCACAAAAATTAGAAAAGATTCCCTCGAATCTTGCTTGGTCCTTTCCAAATCCTTTCTAGTAATTTCTGTCCCATCGTCATATTTGAACTGCCTGATGAATTGCTCACCGATGTCTTTCTATGTCCTATAACGAGTCTTGTCTAGGACCATGAACCACCTTCTAGAGACCTTGGTTAGGGAAACCGGGAACAATTGAGCCATTTGCTCAGGAGATAAGCCTTAAGGCTGAGACATGATGGTAAACATCTGTAAATGGGTGATTGGACAACCCACACCATCATATTTGTCGAAATCTGGCATTTGAAAATTGGCAGGGAGAGGGATTTCGGAAAACAGCGTAAGATCACTTGGATTGAAGCCACCCGGTCTTGAAACTGGATGTCTTGAACTTTCCTGGCAAGACTTTCTAATTTCTCCATAACTGCCTTGTCTATCATGGACTGAGAAGGCCTACTGCGATCCTCGCTATACTTCTCTTTTTTCAGATCTTTTACGGTTTTATCAGGGATAGTGATGAACACTGGCTGGGCAGGTGTTGCTAAAGTAGCTGCTTGGTGCATAGGCCCTTTATCCTTGGACAACGACGGTCCCAACTTCTCAGAAAGCTGAGCCTTGATAACTCGGTTCTCTTCTTTGAGTTCTTGAAGCTGTTGGAGAATCAAGGTAAGAGTATCGATAATAGCAGCGGGTGGAAGGCGATCTTGGTTGTCTGCCTTTGGTGAGGATGAGAAAGAAGGAGATGCTGGGGTTCTCAGAGAGGGTGGTGGAGAGACAGAATTCCTCTCCAATCGTGAAGAGACCCGAACCCAAGGAGTAGTAGGGTTAGCTGTGGTGTTCACTGCCCTGAAATATTTGGAAGACACATTTTAAAATCCCAGAAAGAAGTAAACAACGATGCATGCATCGACTAGGATAATGAGAGGAAGATAAACTTTATTGATAAATCATCAAAGCTTAAGTACATGGTTTATTTTTTTCAAAGATGAACGGATAAGATTAAACATGAAACTAATCACTCTTTCTAGACTTCTTTTTCAAACGGCGATCTTCCACAACTGACTCCTTTAAAGGTTTGATGACTCTGGCATCCCAAGCAGATGAAACGGCTTTGACAATTTTGGGCTTGAGATCCTCAGGCGGATAGAAATGACAAAGGGGAGTCACAATGGATTGCTTCCAAAGAAAATGGGGAATTAGCTTCCCCACTGACCACGAATAGATTTAAACCCAAGAAGCTTTCCTGGATTTTCAGTTGTGAACAGTCCTGACATGAGAACAATAAGAACAGTATATGAGCTTGACATTCAGGAAAATTTTCTTTTCTATGATTGACATGATAATTATGATATGACTAGTTAAGGAATGGGAGGTAAAATGATGGTTCCTCAAAATAAATAAACACAACAATGATGACATGATAGCACGTGGGGAATGCCCCTAGTTCAAGGATTATGAGAGTGAACTCTGAAGGACTTAGCAAAATATTCTTGAAACAGGTTGTCCTTAGAGTAAGAAGAGACTAAGGGTACAAGTAAGATTAGATCACCCAGGGTACAAGAATTGAAACACAATTCTTGCCAATTGAGGGAGGGAATGAAGATATAATCGAATCACATAAGAGGCGAATGATAGACACATGATCAAAAGATTAGATTGCATAGGATTACTTTCAACGGATAGATCATGAATGACTAATCCTATGAGATCTTTGGAAATGATGGGATTTATATCCTAACCCTAAAGGGAAAGTTTTTTTTATCTTCGCACATTTTAACAGTGTTACTTAAAGGCATCAAACCCTAATCCTAATCTAGTGGAGTGGAGAGAGGATCTCGACTCATGACTTTGTTTGTGTACCTAAAGACCGATCGTAGCCATTGGAAGATGGACTACGGCCTAATCTAGACACAAGTGGGTAGGATGTCCTAAGCTAGGCACACACACGTGATGCACATGTGTTTGTATACTACATGCATGTGTGGGTTAATCTATGGGTAAGGTCAAGAGTTCCCTTAGCGCGAATCCATGTTCGATATACTGTACCAGTGTCCGGCGTATCAGTACGTGAACAAGAGATCCGTTTACGTACCATAAAGGTACTAGGCTAAGGGTGGAATGCTTCTCTAGCACAGAGGCACCAGGTGATGAAATCCCAATCAACCATGCTAGATAACACTCCGGGTTCCTAAAATAGGACGTGTGTGCACGTGAGATGCAAGGGTTTAGATGCAAGTGATGTAAGTTTGTGCAATATGTTTGCGCAATCTATGATGCCTTCAGGTTTTGTTAGATTAAGTTCGAGTAAAATGTGATGAGAAAATAAAATAAGACAAACTAATCTAACAAATATAAAAAAAAGATAGAGTTTTTATGAGCCAGTTAAATTAAATCCAAATGAGTTATCTTTTGAAATTTTAATAAAGTTAGGTGATCCCCAGCAGAGTCGCCAAACTGTGGGACCCGATCCTGCGAGAGGGGTGGGGCGCGAGCCGCCACGCCTCCTCTTGGTCTCTCGTACCCACGCGATTGGCGTGTGCATTTTAATTATTGATTTTAATTCATCTTTTATGTGAACTTGGGATCACTAAGGCAATCCGAATTCCACACAAAAGAGATTGACAGAGTCGCCACCTAGATGTGGGATCTAGGACCCATAATTAACCAGAAATCTAGACTTGCTACCTGGTTACAAGAATGGAAGGTATGGGGAGTTATCCACCACATGCACCATTCCTGCCCGATAATCGGTCTTCGATTCCAAAAGCTAACTCTTTTAAATTTATTTTAAATGGCTCATTCAACTCTCTGTTAATGTGCGAACTAAGTGACATGCATCCTATGATCTAATTTCAATGTAGATCTTAAGTGTGTATCTTGATTTCTTAATTTGTCTGGATTCAATCTAAGTGCAAGTTCTCCTAAGATTCTAATTTCATGGGGAATCCTAAGTGATTTAATTAAGAATTTACAAGAAAATTAATATACAAAAAACCACAATTTGTTGTAGTGCCGACTCGCGGTTGGTATGCCATCAGACATCCAAACTGCCTACGTACCCAAGCCTCACTGGGATCAGAGTCGACGTAGTTCGGTGCACCTAAACTAAGCTACATATGCCTAACTCAACTAAGACACCGACCTAGACGGATTTGACTGTTTCAACAGTTTTAGGAGAAGTTATTTAATTCAAGTTGAGGATTTTATTATCCTGAGATTTCATCTAAGATGCTATATGATTCTTATCTAAATGCAAGTGGTTCCTTAGACTAATGCAGGTTAACCTACATCCTAGTTTACTAGGCTTGTCCTAGGGAAAGAGTGGGTGACTAGTGTAACTAGACCTAAGGCACGGTTGCTATCCATAGCAAACGTACGTGATGAGGCTGGACTCCTAACTCTAGAACTCCCTAAAACCTAAGACTCCCTAAAACCTAGGACACGACCTGACACAAGTGTTCCTAAATTGGGCTCTAATGGTTCTTATGATGGAAACCGTGATCCAACGGTTCCGAAAGACACAAAGATGAATCGATTTCAGTTCTTGAAGTTAATGAATTTCAGATTTTAAGGATTTTCAGTTTATGGACAATTAAGGAATACCAATGGTTCTAGGGTTCACCAATTTCGGCCCAGAATGACATCCAAGGAAGGGAATCGTGCGCTCTTTCCTTGTGCAATTTAATACGTAAGATATAGCATCTTATTGCCTGGCATATCTCCGGATTTTCGTGGACAGTAACCTCGGAGCCAACAACATGGTATAGCTTAAATGTTCAAATTGTAAAAGATCGAGTGCAATAGGGATACGATTATGGATGCACTGGCCATTTTTCCAGGGAAATCTAAAGATCCTAAAATTTTTGTTTCAATGGATTTAGGAATTAATATGTGACAAAAATTCAAGGTTCTTTAGAAACTTTATGATGATTTTTAATTAATTTCGAATTTTCAATGGATTTTATCAATTTTAAACAATATGAGTGATTTTACAATTGAAATTATTGCAAATGAATTCGAAATGAATTGAAACTTCTACACCAGCAAGACATGATGAGATGTAGTTTACTGGAAGATTTTTACAGATTTTTACATTCAGCTCATATTTAATTTTGATTTAACAATAACGAGACCAGATTGCAAAAATAACACAGAAACTACTAGAAATAGAAATCTAAATTCATTAAAATTTCTACATTAGTAAGACATAAGTAAAAATAGCATGTTGTGAGATTTTCATGAATTTTAGAAACTATTTACTATAAATTTCGGATTTTTCAATTTTCAGACCAGATTATGAATTAACACTACATCCCATAGGAAAAAAGATCCAAATAAATTGAAAATTTTACAGCAGCAAGAAATATGAAATATAAGACTATTGTAAAACTTTTGTGAATTTTAATGGTGATCTGATGTAATAAAAGTTCTCACAAAATCTCACAAGTTCTCACAAAATCTGATAATTTTGTGAGAAGATGTCACTTACTATCAATTTCAGATTTTTCAATTTTCAGACCAGTAAAAGTTCTCACAAAATCTGATAATTTTCAAAGAAAGCATTAAATAATATATCAAACAGAATCCAAAAATTCTTAAAAATTCATGGTAGAATGTATCAGTACCATATTATTTTCCCACGAAATTTCATTAATTTTGGAATCCATTTAGTATATATTTTGTTTTTCTTCGTCGAAAAGATATTTTTGAAGAGTTTTCCATTTTTAAAACACGATTTTCGAGGAAATTACGACTCTGGAAAACGTCATTTAATCTTGTTCTGATATGATGAACACAAGAAAATTTTAAAATTCCAAAAATAGATCATCCTGAGATGGCTATTTTTTCGAATTTTGTAATTTCTCAGCCATTATTTTAAATAAAATTCCACTCATCACTCAAATTTTCAAAATCCTTTGATTCAATGTCTGATCCAATCCGATGGTTATTTTAGTCTATTTAAATAGATCAGTGTATTAAATTTCGGGACAAATCGGAATTGACACACTCATGTAGATCGTGATTTTGAGCACACACATATAATATTGAATTAAATTCAATTAAATGCTAAAAATCGTGCAAAAATACATAAAAAAATATCAAATAATCTTGGAAAAATCTGAGAATAGTGCACCTACCTGTGATGGAGATTTTGGGTATCCTTTGAATAGGACAAGATTTGAAGGCGGGGATATGGAGGATTTCTCTAGTAATTTTCTTTGAGTCTTCTTCCTCTTTTTTTCTCCTTTTTTGAAAGAAGAGAGAATGGGTATTTATAGGTGAGGGATGAGCCAGGTGCCATCTTTAGGGCCTAGAGGTGTAGGGTGGAGATTGAGTGATGGAAAAAGGAAGGGGAAAGAATGGCCAAGATCGAATTTTTCTAGAATATTCTCCCTCTTCTTTGGCATCTTCCATTTAAGCCATGGCTATGTTAAAAATGGCAGGCACTTATGCGGCCAGGATCAAGTACTAAAGATTTAGGAACAATTCAAGGTCCAAGATGATGCCATTTGTCCTTTGAATCTTTGTAGATTTTGGAAGCAAATTTCAAGGTAAGGGAAATGTCCAATTTGGTTGCCTTTGTAGAGAATGGCAACGATTTGGATGGTTGCGATTAACTGCAATCTCCATGTGATCGAAAGAACGGACGAGATCGGGTCTCCAAATATCCTGAAATCTTTGCAATGATATGGAATAAGATTGGGTGGTTGAGATCAATTTCGATCGAAAGAATGGACGAGATGATGCCTCCAAATCTCCTAGAATCTTGTAAAAGATTTTTCAAATATTTTGAATGTAAAAATCGAAAAACGCGATTTTCAGGAGATTTTGAAGTCCGATTTCAATAATTCTTTCACTATTAAAATCGTTGATTTTTCCTCTTTCATTTAAGCCCAATGTTTCCATAGAAATATTATTTTCAGAATTTTTGACCAATGCGAGCCGTCGGTTTTTAACAGCGAATCGTTTTTCCAACCGTTGATCAAATTGACGATTCGATTGATCCAACCAACTTAATCAATTTTTGATGAATGATCCTAACCTTTGAAATATGAATTTTGACAACAATTAAAGTACTGAAAGCACTGTTGTTGATAATTTGGTTAAATTATTTCGACGGCTCTCGTTCACCCACATTGATCCGTGGTTTTTCACTGAGTTTTTGCTCAATTAAGTGACACAATGTTTAATCTGAATTTGAGATTAACCTTGATCGATCCTATTTTGACTAAATGATCACAAATTCTTAGTAAGGAAAGACACCCAGGTTAAGATCTGCCCTTGATCTAACGATTTACGGAAATCGGGTCTCGGAATGGAATTAGGTCCCGGGCTGTGAAGTGACCCTAGCTTATTTTGTCCCGATTGATGATCCGTAAAGTCAGATCGAGATATTAATGACCTTAAACATATAAATCCATGATAGAGGAGATCTCACATGGATTTAACACACTAAATTCACAAATCAGGGTATTTTTCAATTTTTCGGATCTAATCATCTCATCAGGTACATCTCTTTATCATTTCGGTTTTCAGAAAATTCGGGGATGCATACTTTACCAATGAAATTCCACGGATCAATATATTAGGTTATTGTTGGTTAAAGTGTAGCAAAATGAGGGTGTCTACAGAAACTGCGTTAAGAGGAGTATCTAAAACAGGAGTGCCCTCTGGGATTCCATCTCCAGCCATCGATCTAGCTGGGAGGAAGAGATCAAAGGATGGAGGAGGAGGGGCAGGATTAAGCTGATGATGGGGGTTTGAAGAAGCGGGCCGAGAAGAGGTAGGAGCAGATTTTGAAATCTTTTTGGATTGATGCTTGGCTAGGGATGGTTTAGGGAATATTTTATGCAGACGAGTGCCTTTTTTGAAATGGGTTGGTTCTGGAATGCCAGAGATCCTGGATTCAAAGGAGTTCTCTGGAATAAGGGAAGGGGATTTTCCATCGATTGAGTGGCTTGAGGAGATGGTGGACTCAGGCCAATATTCTATCTCGCACTCAATGGCTTTTTTCTGAGCTTCAAAGTGCTGGAAGACCACCGGATCTGGGTTCGGATGATTTGGCCAACATCTTTCATCGGATTCTCCCGGAGCAGAGACCCTCTTTCCAGGGTCAGGGGGTAAGCGGTCCATTAAGGATAAAAAGCAAGTTTAACTGGAGAAAAGAGGGATGAGAAGGGCGTGGGCCCTTGCCTACCAGGCGGAGGGACCGGAGGAGAAGGGGAAAGCTCTCACCGGAGGAAGCAGATTTCTCTCTTGCCCGTTTTGATTTTGAAGAAGACTCCTTTTGCCCTCTCGACGTTCACATCATTTTCACCCGTCTTCTTTGTCCCCTAGTTGCTAGTAATTTCACACCTATAAGGTATTTAATAGTCGTAGGTTATTTAAAACTTCGGTTGTTCGTCATTGGAAACTTTGTCAAACAACGGATGTTAAAACCCGTTCATGATTGGGCAATGGAGGTCCTGCGCACCATCCCAACGGACAGTACGTTTGACCAACCTAAGCCTATAGGTTTCCTTGCCGGACAGATTCACTTAAAAGTCATTTAAGGGTTATAAAGAAATTCAATTATAATATATTTAATAGTTGAAGGATACTTAATTTAGATTTATAAGGTTTTAAACAAAGGGATACAATCACACCTCGAACACCGTAATCACGGCCTGGCACATGACAGCACCGCATACCATGCAAGGCTAAGCAGAACATATTCAGAACCATTAACAACCTAAGTCATAGCAAAAATATCCCACACAATTAAATTATAAATGTCAAGCTCTCTCCCCAAATTTAAACTAATTAATGTATCTCTCAACAGTAACTGAATCAATACTAACTGTTTATCTAACTCAAATAAAATAATAATGGAAACTGAAAGAAACTATACCTCTTCTTCCTTGTTTTTGCCTAGCTCGATGATCAAAATAAGAAAAATGTAAAATCCACAAGTAAACTAAAGCTCAGTATATAATAACGCACTATTTTAGTTGAGTCTAAGCGTGCCGCAAGAATACATGTCAAATGGAATATATAGCTCAATAACAACTGGAGACGAGAAATCCAAAGTTAATAATCAAAGATTTCACATGCATAGCTGCATGAGTAGTATACCGGAGCCAAGCGAGTCATTGAATATAAAGATATTCAAATGTTCACACGTCAAAGTTCAAAGAAGTCAAGGAGTCAAAATGGGTCACACCGTGAATGAAAATAACAGTATCAATAACACTTTAGGGTCATCGGCTAGTCACATAATTCCACAGCTCATTGTGATTCACAAGACACATTATTTTTTAACGGTGGTCAATGGTGTCGGAACTCTTTCCTACATATATACCTGTCGACAGGGCAACATATATCCCCCATTGGCGGGATCACAAATCACATATTTGCCAATGCATTACTACCCCATTGGCGGGGTGCTTCACGGTTCATAAAATCTAAGCCTCCACAAAAAGTGTCCACAAGGTATGCAATCGATTTGAGTTTTGAAAGGGAAACATGTGTCAGTCAAAATCATAAACGGATAGAACATGATCGAGAGATATTTAATGTCAAGATGTCAAGAATATGATACAAAAGAACATGAAACATGGCAACATAAGCATGTTATACCCTAATCCAATATGAAGTCAGTATTTCACGAGATTCTATGGCTTATCTAGAGGTAAATCTGATCTTGCGTATAAGAGAATTCGCATTTGAAGAAGTTAAAGGGTCATAGTACTAAAAGAATATGGTATCACGTACCTCGATCAAAGTTCAAAAATTTCCACACTGTCTAAGTTCGATCAATATCCGGTTGAATCCCTAATTTTATCAGAAGTGAATTAGGTGCATGAAATTGTCACAGCTAAAGCAAAAGATGTCACCGAAGATGCCGTAAACAAGCTTACAAAAAAATAGGGGGGCTCCCAGGTTCCATTGTTGGGGTTGAGGTAGGAAACCTAGTACCTCTACACATCCGACATCAATCTTGCCTCCATACACGCACTAGGGTCGCCTACCTTGGTCACTTGCATAGTAGACCCTAAGTAGGTGAAATGTTTGCGATGATAGAATCATGCACTGAGAGGATCACTTAGCGAAATAACTTGTGGATAAGGAATTGATAAGTTTGTTCTGTCTGTCGGTACCCTTTCTATATATGTCCTTAGCCTGAGGGATCGTTTTGGTCTGTGGGTGAATCTTATGGCTTTTGTCTAACTAACTGTAGTCCAAATAGGATTATCATAGGTTAGTACTGGGTCATCGGATAAATCTATGAGATTAATAATGATATCCAAAATGGAATCTACCATATCTCTATGAGAGATTGCATTTACAGTTTTGATCTCAGCTAAGTCCTTTGGTAAAAAGTTTGGCCAACCAATTTGGTAAAAGAGTTTATCAAATATTTTGGAAAAACTTTATTTTTTTTTAAAGACTTTGCAAATGCATTTGCGGACTTCAAATTGATAGATCAAATGGTATACCATAGAGTGGGCCCGGGGGAAAGTTATGTCCACTCCGCGGGACCCAACTCAGTAAATGGCGGATTGGAGGAAGGACATGCACTTGGAGGTGTTTAGGGTATTTCGTTCCAATGGTCTTATTAAGGGCAATGTCCTTTTGGGGGCCACTTGTCTAATGCGATCGTAGTTATACTACAATGGTCGAGATCACAGTGGGCCCATAATGGGCCCTGCAGGAATGGCCATTGAATCCCTGCGATGATCTCACTCACAACTCGCTAGACCCTTGATGGATTGTTGGACAATTCGGGTACTAGACTTTATTGCAAGCGAGGAATGGAGTGGATCCATTGTACTTGATGCAAGGAGGAGTTGCACCATACAGAGGGCTCGCGGATACTCAATTAGAAGAAGGGGGCTAACCATGAGATGGTGGTCCATTTAATTAACATGTGTACATAGAATACTTTATTCCTATTGGGTGGGACTTAAGGATTTAATTTTGTATGTGTTTAATTAAGGCTTGAAAACTATTGGTTGGGATTTAAATGAAACCTATTGGGTGCAAGGTTGGTGAATTTCTGTTGGCTGGAATTCTAAGAAGGAAAGGAGAGAAAGAGAGACTATTGGAAACCCAGTTGGAAAGCTTCTAGACATCGCTACGATGGAGCAGGCCCGACGTGAGGTGGACCAGATGCTGCTGGCATACCAGCAGAGAACCTAGTCCTGAGGCAGAGGCCGGAGCACTATGAGAGTTCTCCAGCTGGACAGGTATGAAAATACATCATTTTCCTATTTTAATTGAATTAGCATGCATGTTTTTTGTATGTGTTTCATACTTAACATGGTTTTGGATGCAGGAGACTTCGTACAAGCCAAAGATGCTTGCGGGAGGGTTCAGCTCCACTTCTGGCTTGGAGGTTGAGATGGAGGGAGGAGCAGACATTGATGACGGCGACGATACATCCGATGAGGACTACGCCGAGGATACTGAGGAGGCTGATGCAGAGGACACTCCCACACCTGCTTGCCGGTAAGCAAGAGAGAGGTCGATGAGACAGAGATCTCCTTCGGCGAAGAAGGCGAGGGTCGGGATAGGCATTGCTGGCATGTTCGCTCCCCGTCCTTCTGATCCGGTGGGGGAGACCACAAAGGAGGCCATAGATGCGGCCGCGGGAGTGGCTCCTGCGGCCTACATTGGTGGGATGACCATGAGCTCCTTGATGCGTCGCCTTGGTGAGCCAGGCGAGGGATCGACCATAGGATCGAGAGAGCCGGGAGAGCCTTCCGTTTGTCAGCCTTGAGCAGACTCGACGACCACTCCACCTCAGGCCAGGATTCTCAGGACCAGGGCCCTACTGATCGCTCGGCCGAGCTGAGATTGTACTTTTTGATTTTTATTTTGATGTATCCCGGTTTTGGGACCTGATGTATTTTCTTTTTTTATTTGATCAGACTTGTACTCATATACAATTGATCTATTATATGAGTTGCATTTCTTTTCAGATGTTTGGATTTGTACTTCATATAAATAGATTGCTTTCTTGGATGTTTGAGTCCATTTGGATGACTGCTTCTCCCTTTGCATTTATTGTTTACACTATTCTCTGTTAGACGGTGTGCATTTTGCATAACTGGTCACCGGTACCCGTGAACTTTTATGCAAAATGCCCCTAGTGCAGTTGCTTTGATGATTTGAATGTGCATTTTGCATTTTTAATCACTTTGCATTGTGGCCAATAATGCAAAATGCCCCTAGTGTATATATTCCCATTGACAAGAAAAAGACTAACACAAGGTAAGTAGAAAATGGGCGATTTCATTGCAAGGAAGAGGGTACAATCTAAGTGTCCCTCATTTGGGTTACAATTTTTCTCTGTAGCTTCACTTTTGTACTCAAGGCACTGAGGTGCATCCTGATTCCTTCTTATCGAAGACAGGTCTGCTTCGTTTTTCCTTTTGACGTATGATTACCTTTGCTGGGTAACGGCTTTGCTGAGGAAAGGTTGATCTTTTCTCGGCTTCTCTTTGAGGATAAGAATAGGAAAGATACCTTGACTCTTATTGAAACAAATGCATTTGATTCATTTTAAGTAGGTCAGACCTTTGGTAAATGAGTTTGGATGTGTTTATACATAGGCAGTGTTCCCTACCCTTGGTTTTTTCAATCATAGTCCAAACTCCTCTTAGATTGTATAGAGTTTTAACGCATTTTTGTTTTAGACCAAAGAGTGCTTCACCCGTTCTTTATTGAAGGCATGCCTTGCCAACAACCGAGTCGCCTTTGGCATCTTTTCGACTTGGCGGGCCGTTTTTCCCTAACCTTTGCCAGAAATACTCCTTCGGGTTTTCTCTATGGACACAATGACCCTAATTTTTGCCTAATTCGTCCTTTCAGGTTTTCGACCTAGCGGGTCTTCAGACCTTGTTTTTCTCTTTTCTTTCACGCTACAAATATCTTGACTTGAATATCGGTAGGACTTCAGTGTAGAGTTTTAAGGATTTTGGTTTGTTTTGTAGAACATGACCGAACCTGGCTTTGCAAGGCTACCTATGTACCTTAAGGAAGGTTGAGATCAGGTCTGCATAGTTCGAGGCTTTTCTGTAGGGAAAAGGGTTCAAGTGAAAGGTTTTTGTTTGTTTTGCAAAGTGCGACCGAACTTGGATATGCCAGGCTGCCTACGTACCCCAAGGAAGGTTGGGATCAGGTCTACGTAGTTCGAGGATTTGAGTGACTTGGTTGCTTGTTTTTGTGAAAGGTGACCAAACCTGAATATGCCAGGCTGCCTACGTACCCCATGGTTGGGATCAGGTACGCATAGTTGGAGGATTTTGATTCCAAAGTGTTTCCAAAAAGGTTATGACTTTGTTCGGGTATGACATTTGAGCTCTGATCGGCCAAGGATGGCCTACCGATATTCAAGTGTATTATCTTTTGAGTTGATCGAGATCAGTAGGTTTTGCTATTTCATCTCCATTTTGATCAAGAAATCTGACGGCTTTTCCGGACAGAATTTCATCAATGATGTAGGGGCGAGACTAGTGAGGTCTGAGCTTTCCCCTAGGGTCGGAAGTTGGGGCTCGACATTCTTTGAGCACCATATCCCCCGCTCTGAGACCTCTGATTCGAACCTTCTTGTTGAAAGCTCCCTCTACACTGCACTGATAGCCTTGTACGTGATATGCTGCTCTCAGTCTCTTTTCATCCATCATACACAGCTCTTGGTCATGGATATGTGCCCATTCGGACTCTGGTAGATCGCTCTCCATCAGAATCATGAGTGAAGGGATTTTCAGCTCAATTGGTAGGACTGTTTCCATGCCATAAGTGAGTGAGTAAAAAGTAGCTTATGTAGAGGTGCGAACCGATGTTCTGTATGCCCAAAGTGCAAACAGGAGTTTGTTCGACCAATCCCGGTAAGCTCTGGTCATTTTATGAAAAATTATTTTGATGTTCTTGTTGGTTGCTTTGACAGGTCCAATAGTCTGAGGCTGGTATGGCGACGACTTATGGTGTTTGATCTTGAATTCTTTACATAATGAGGCTACCTCTTTTTTGAAGTGGGAACCATTATCTGATATCAGCTCATGTAGGATGCCATATCTACAAATGATGTTGGTCCTGATGAACTTCACAACTGATGCTGAGGATATTGATGCGTATGACTGAGTTTCAATCCAGTTGGTGAAGTAATCGATTGCTACGAGTATTTATTCATGTACGCTGGATGTCTTAGGAGAGATCTTGGCAATGATGTCGATACCTCATACTGAGAACAACCATGGAGAAGTGAGCGAATGGAGCTCTGATGGAGGTACATGTATCATGTTAAAATAGATCTAGCACAAGTGACATTTCTTGACAAAAGCGAAGCAATCTGTTCAAGGGTAATCTAGAAGTAACCAAGATCTTCCGAGCTAACATCTTATTGTTCATGTGAGGACCACAGACCCCTGCTTGAACTTCTTTTAGGATTTTTGCGGCTTTTTCTTCATCGATGCACAGGAATTGGACTCCATCAAAAGATATACGGTAGAGTTCTCCTCCACATATGATGTATCGAGAAGCTAGCTTTTGTAATGCTCTTTTCTCCTTTGTGGAGGACTTTGGGGGATGTACTCTGCCAGAGATAAAGTTTTTGATATCGTAATACCAAGGTTTCCCATTTGGACATCTGGCTGCTATCTCAATGACATGCACATTTGCTAGGATTAACTGTCGTTTGATCGCCAAAGGTCGGACCTTTACTTCCACTGGGATGTCGACCATGGATGTGAGTGTTGCTAAAGCAACGACGAGCCTTTTTCTCGATCTGGAGATGATGGTCAAGCTGGTATTGCGGAAGCTTTCACTAGGTTTGTGAGGTAGGAATTGTATGGGATCAACTCCTCCAAAAGTTGAAGTAGTGGCTTCCAAAGCTTGCGAAGATCGAGGAGGTTGAAGAAGGCCATTATGTTCCTAATCCGACTTGAAATCTTAGCTACCAAATGAGTTTCACAACCCAATTCAAGTTCAAGGAGTAGAACTAGAATCAAGGAGAAATTAGAACGAGAACTAAACCAGAACTTGTTAAATATGAATGTGTGTGTGTGTGTGTGTGAGTGAGAGAGAGAGAGAGAGAGAGAGAGAGAGAGAGAGAGAGAGAGAGAGAATCACGAGGGGAGAAGTCTTGCACGAATTTCTAGTGAAGAATACAATATAATGAGTTAAATTTTTTTTCAACCCATCACCCCTGATACAGAGAACCTTTGGGACTTATTTTTCCACCAGGAATCCCTCTCCACCTTTCCCTAATTAATTAAATCAAGGAAAAATGTTTTTTACATGTGGGGAAGTGTAGGTTGCTGAGATGATGAATCCTATGATGAGCCATGAAGTTTCTCTTATCTTTCTCTCAATCTCTCTCTTAGTAATTCTTTAGGTTTTTCAAGATACGAAGTTGCCCAAACCACCCAAACAACCTAGACACTCAATACCCGAGACAACTAATAACCAAGCCTGCATCCAGAACCATCCAAGTTCACCAAAACCTTCCAAAGGAGCCCTGAATTGGTCAAACAGAGGTCCAAAGGATAAATCTCGCTAGCTTGGCATTCGCTTTTTATAGTCAATACAACAGCTTGAAAATCCAAACACCTAAACTCAGCAAAAGCTCTACCGGAAGCCATTTTTGGGAACTCGAACCACCTTTCAATCATTATAAACTACTTTTTGGGAACCGTAAACCACTTTGGCTACCAGGAACAACCTTCCTAAAGCCAAAAACCACTTGTCAACCAACCCACAAACTAGCATAAAAAATCGAGAACCCAAGACCAACTTCTAGGGACTCAAAACCCATTTCCAAGACTCATAACCACTTTTTGGGAACCAAAAACCACTTTGGCTACCAAGAACAACCTTCCTAGAGCCAAAGATCGCTTTTAAAGAAACCCAAAAATTAGAACCAATAACCAGGAACCTAGTACTAGCTTCCACGAAGTTGGAAACCACTTTTGGTCACAAGAAATTACTTTCTAGGAACCAGAAACCACCCTTGATTGCCAAAAAATATTCCTTAGGAACCAAGAAGACCTCTTTGAATTCTTTTAACAATTTGATTAATTCCTCACGCTATTTGAGAGGTAAAGTTTGCCAATCTTTATCTCCTTAAGCAAGGACTCATTACCGATGTTAATAGTTTCAACCTCATTTTCCAAAGGTTTCGCTCGACGCTCCTCTCGTTTGATTAATTTCTTAATCTCAAGGGGATTTTCATCTGCATCCTCGTCCGAGGAGCGCAATTCGTTGTTATTTAATGCATTTGTTTCAGAAGAATTAAGAGACTCAAGCGAGTACAGAGAAAACTCTTTCATTGATTTGATAGCGACAGACACATCAGAAGAAGAACTGACTAACTCACCCTCATCTGGTTCACTTACATTGGATAGTGTTTCAGCAGAGTAATCAAAATCGGACTCGTATTTTGACCTAGGGGATGAGAAGTCTGTTTCTGTAGGGATAGTTGAAGTGAGCATGGGAATGTTGGTTTCAAACCAGTTGGACAGTTCTGCAGTGCCAGCATCGATAATCATACTTTGTGGGGCAAAATGTAAATAGGTTCCTCGATCATGCTGACAATTGGAACATCTTCCAGGAACAGGGTTTCTAGCAGCCCAAGGGCTAAGTTGTCGGCCCAGTCAAACTTCAGGAGTTCTTCACGCCTATACTGTTTCTTCCACCACAAATCTTCTTCTTCGCCTGGCCAACCAGTAGGAAAGAAGATCTAAAAGCCCGAAACTCTCTCTCTCTCTCTCTCTCTCTCTCTCTCTCTCTCTCTCTCCGGTGATCGGGTGTACGGACCATTCTGAAAATCCAAAGTAGAGGAAGTCTTCTCCTTCTTTGCAGAAGTTGCCGTTGAGGGTTGGCCTGATATCAGGCATGGGTATGGTCATTCCTGATCCTGTGAACAGCCATTTGCGCTTGATGGTTCGCTTCATCTCATCGATCTCATACTAGCTACTGTGGTAACCCAAACCAGCGGTACCAAGGTTGGCTAGAAAGTGTAGATCGTCGAACTGAGTCACCCCTTCCTGATATTGTCCCATTCCCATTCTAGGGAAGTAGTCATTGATTTTTAGCATTGTGGGGACAATAGAGTTGATGTTGTAGGGGAGGTGGACTATCTCTCTCTTGGCTTCGTTCCCAACTGATCATGGTGACGTCAAGGTTGAAGTCATTTAGATAGACATCACCTTCCACTGATTTTTCCATTTGGATCTGACAGGATGGCGCCTACCTCTAAACCAACGTCGCCTTTGGCAGTGATGACTTAGTTTCCTTTCATGAATTTGAGCTTTTGATGAAGGGAGGAAGGTACAACTCCTGACTTGTGGAGACACGGTCTTCCTAGCAGTAAATTGAAAGATGACTTGATGTTAAATACTTGGAACTTGGCCTCGAAGCTCTCTCTCCCTAGATGGGCTGTCGTATACAAAGTTCCGACTATGTCCCAACGGGTGTTGTCATAGGCCATGATGCCTTCGTCGAACGGAGAGAAGTCATCTGGACCAAACTCAACAGCGGTAGCTGTGCTCAAAGGACAGATGTTCAAAGCTAAACCATTGTCTACGAAAACAGCGGGTACCTTCTTCTTGTTACATAGCACGATGACTAAGAGAGGCCTGAAGTGGTTTCTACCCTCATAGGTTAAGTCGTGATCTGAGAATGAGAGGGCTATGGAGGCTCTGACTGCTGCTACCAGATCTGTAAGCTGCTCTGGAGTGGTATCCATTGAGATCTGGGAAGTTTGCAGACTCCTTAGGAGTACTTCACGGTGTTTGAGGGATACCATCAACAATCTCCACAGTGAAATGTCTGCCTGAGTTTTTCTCAGCTGCTTGATGATGTTCAGATCTCCTTGATCAAACCTAGTACTGGCAGCTTTTCTCTTTCCGGATTCGGCCTGCTCTTCTGTACGGAGTTCGACAGGTTTGTAGTTTCTGCCGCCTCGGGTAAGGTGACTTACCTCTGAACTTTCGAGTTGAGAGAACGCCTAGTGGTTTTGAAGTCCTCCAATGATAGGACGTAGGGAGTTTCCTCTGTTCGACTTCTATTAAGTCGAGGACGTACGACTCATCATCAGAGTCCGTGTAGGGGGAAGAGGGAATATCCCCTACTTCATTGACATCATGCTCGTAATTATTGTTATCAGTTCCCCAGGGATAGGATTTGATAATGCAAATTAGGGAGGAGAAGTCTACTGTTGGAGGCTCGGTGAAAATGGCATTTGAAGTGGACGAGGAGGGGTTGTGTTTTGGAAGAGGGTTGGTAGTGATATTTGGACCAGACAGAAGGATGAACTGCTTCTTCTCAAGGAGGTCTTGTATTGCGTGTTTCAACACGAAACATTTATCAGTTAGGTGTCCATTTCCGTGATGGAATTCACAGTACACCCTATTGTCCCAGGTGGACGGTAGTGGGTTTGGCGGCGGGAACGGTGTTAGCAGGAAAAGCTTTCTCTTTTTTATAAGGAGTTTTAGAATGGCAAAGAGACTATCAGGCAAAGGAGTGAAGTCTCTGCAGGTTTTAGTTATGACTAGGAGTCCGACGGGTGCATAATTTTTCTCCCAAACCTCTGGTAGTTCTTATGGTTCTGCGATGGCCTTCATCGCGTTAACCTCTTTGGATGATGATGGCTTCTAGAGAAGTCGTGGTGACCCAGCCACGGATAATGGAGTCCTCAATATTGTTTCTAATGTCAATGAAATGCTTGAGGCTAGAGAAGCTCTGGATGGCCATAGGACGTTGGAAAGACAGAGTCAAGTTTTGTTGCATCATGTTAATCTACTCTTCCTCAAATGGACGTTTGAGCATTTGAACAGTCTTTTGACTCCAACGTTTCATGAAGTCTAAGAAAGACTCCATCGGCTCTTGCCTGGTGGAATGGAGATCTCAATGAGAAGTTTCTGGTCCATCTTCGTAGGAGAACTGTTTGACAAATTCATCCATCACGCAAGTCCTTGAAGTCTGTTCCTCATTCATATTCATTTTCCTTTAAGGTCTAAGTCGTCTGACACTGGAAGAATGGGCGTTTACCTTTTGAAGTGAGAAAAAAAGTGAATAGACCCGGGTTTAGGTATCAGAAAAAGGCAAGAAATATCATGTTCTGACATGATGAAGATGACAAATTTCAACCAGTAGGTGGTGGAAAGAGTGAACCTCAAATAATGGTGAATGGAATAAGAATTTTTTCTGGCTCAGCCATCATCCTATCTTTATTCCAAAGAAAGAACCCATGCAAACCCAAATTTTCCTACCTACCTTGTTCTACTTTCCTTAGGACTCTTGTCATGGAAGTACAATACACTAGGGGCATCTTTTATGACTTGCGTCATAAAAGATATCAAACACACAAAGGCAATCAGTGCCAATGTTTACAACAAATTAAGATAAGAGAGATGTGAGCACATCTCAAGCCAAATCTCTAAACTCCTCATAGGAGTTCACTCTTCAAAAGAGCTAATTTTCAAAGAACATCAATTTCCCCAGTGGAGTCTAGAATTTGATTCCACAATCTTCAAACCTCAGCAGAATGCTTTTCACCTGTCAAAGAAGGGTCAATACCCGAAAACCCTCGTTACGTTACCCGGGTTCAGTTCTCAGCAAGGAACTCATATTTCCAATTTTCTCGGCAAGGGAAAGCTAATCCCAGAATTCCTCAAAATCTAAAAATCTAAAAATTGATTCTTCAATCAACAAATAAGTCATCCGTGCAAGTCTTGTACATTCTTGGCTCTTCATGGCTTACCATTTGGGTACACCATGGACCCTTACTTCCTGAGTGGCTCTTCGTTATCTGTCCTTTAGGATATATCATGGACCCACTATCCATGCTCATTTCATTCATCTCCATTACTTGTTGTTATTCTTGTTGGGCTCTTCGTGGCTTATTACCACAGACCCCAAATTTTGTACTAGGCTCTTCGTGGCTTATTACCATGGACCTTAGATTCATTGCTTGGCTCTTCACGGCTTGTTGTCGTGGACCCTCGATTACTTCTTGGCTCTTCATGGTTTACCATTTGGGTACACCATGGACGCTTGCTCCCCGAGAGGCTCTTCTTGATATGTCCTTCCGGATATATCATGGACCCACTATTCATAGTCATTACATTCATATCTTTTGCATGGCATTGTTTCTGCATGCTGGGCTCTTCGTGGCTTATTGCCATGGACCCCAGATTCAATACTTGGCTCTTCATGGGGTATTGCCGTAGACCCTTGATTCTTTTCTGCTGGGCTCTTCATGGTTTATTGCCATGGACCCCATATTCAATGCTTGGCTCTTCACGGAGTATTGTCGTGGACCTCGACCCTCGATTACTTCTTGGCTCTTCATAGCTTATGGCTATGGACCCTTGATTCCCAGTTTTCTAATCCATTAATCACCCAATATCTTTCTGGCGAGGTTCTTCATGGCTTACCACCATAGACCCTCGATTTCTGCTTGCTGGGCTCTTCGTGGCTTACTATCACGGACCTCAGATTATGGCTTGGTTCTTTGCGGTTTGTTGCCATGAACCCTCGATTTCCAGTTTCCTAAAAAAAAAAAAATTGTTCCGCGAGGCTCTTCCTGGCTTATAGCTATGAACCCTCGATTCCTGCTTGCGAGGCTCTTCGTGGCTTACTACCACGGACCCTCGATTCCCGTTTGCCTGGCTCTTCTCGGTTTACCACCGTGGACCCTCGTTCTCTGCAAGGCTTTTTGTGGCTTATCTCCATAGACCCTTGATCAAAATTTTCATTCAACTGTTGTTCTTTCTTATCTAATTTGGTGAAAAGCTGGACCGCAACTCTATCTAGTTATTTTGTTGCTATTAATGAAAAGTCAAGTCATGGTCCGTCGTTCCACAGTGTACCGCCACCTAAGTGCGGAGTCAGGAATACCTGTGTGACCGATGTATTACTCGAGTTATTTGTCTGGTGGGAGGCTATTTCACCAATATGTTTTGAATTCTGAGTTATGTGTCCAGCGTTTCACCAAATTACCCATAAGTCATGTTGAATGTGAAATTTTAAAAACAAATTTTTCCTGAGAGCATCTGCCCCGAGCGTAGAAATCTGAGAAGTACCAAAGCCTATTCCATTTCAAGACCCCTGAGACACCCGTTCCATTTTCAGACCCCTGAGGCATCCATTCCATATCACAACCCCTGAGGTATCTGATCCTTCCAAAAGTCCAATATTCACAAAATCATCTTCTTCATTCTTCTTTCTCTCCAATCAATTTTGGGCCAATCAAAATGTGTTGTCTGTTCAGCTTTGACATTCGCGCGACAAGCACGCTCTGCCAAAGAGGGGCATCTGTAGACACCCCATTTTGATCAGGCCCTAAACCCTCCATATTTATGCACAACCCCACCAAATCAGAGATTTATGGCCCCAAATTGCACCCTAAGCTAGGTTAGGGTCTGTAGACACCCCATTTTGACCGAACCCTAATAGAGTCATTAGGATAGAAACCCTATCAAACTAGTGTTTTAATGTCCCCAATTTGTCCCTAAGGTAGGTTAGGGTCTCATTTAGATCCCCGTAAATTTTCATCTGAATCCATCGCAGTTTGCTTAGTAAACGATCGACGTTTGTGTAGCATAGTGTAGGAATAAGGGTGGCGATTTAGCCCGAAATAAGGGTGCGCTGGAACCTGGAAAACCAGTTCAAAGTTTCCGTAATGGATTGTCCAGGGAGATATAGGGGTATGCGGATTAGTGTGTAACGTAATTAGGGGGTGTATTTTCCTGAGCAAAGGCAATCTCGTAAATAGTGAAGATGCTTTTCTTCCCCTCCAAGTCACCATTAGGCCCTAAGCCAGGTTAGTGAAAGGCTTAGGACTAGGATTAGTTAGAGGGAATCTTAGGAAGCTTCCTTGGAAGCTTCCTAGTTGGTTATGCTTCCTTTGATCCCAACCCTTGAACGAAAAAGGTAATTTGGAGGGTTGGGATCAAAAGAGAGAAGATATTTTGCAAAAAGTCCCCCCCCCCCTATTTGCTACTTGGGCCGCCCCCTGCTAATATAAAGAATAGCCATAAATATACTAGAGGTGGACTGTCCATAGGAGAGAGGGGGGCATAATATTTTTGGTCTTATAAGAGACTATCGAATCAGGGCATTAGTGGAGGATTTTTTATTTTCTTAAAGATCGAGCAAAGAGAAAAACTCAGAGAGGGGCCTCAGCCATTTTTCCTTCTTCGCATCTTCTCCGACAACTCCCTCTTCTCCGGCCAACCTCCAACTGGAAATCCGATCGGCCCCCCACTACCATCTCACCATCACCTTCCATCACAGCCACCAACCCCACCTCTCAAAATCCAAATCCAAGGTCACTATCATCTTCTTACTCTTCTTTTTCTTCTTCTTCTTTCTCTATTTCCTCCGGTGGCTCCGGCCATAGCAGAGAGAAGGGAAGAGAAACTTGCAGAGAGAGAGAAGGAGAGGGAGTTGTCATCTCCCCGGCCATTTCTCATCTCCGGTAAGCCACCGGAACCCGAGCTCCACCACCATCTCTCCTTTTCTGCTACCTTCACCCTCACCACCAAAATCTCCTTCTTAAACCCCATTTCTAATCCTTAAATCCGACCCAAACCCAACCCCAATGATTCCGACCGACCACCTTCATTTCTACCATTTCTCCATCTCCATAAACCCCATTTTTGTTTAACCTAAACCCACTTCATTTTTCCTACCACCTTTGTAAACCCTCATCATCTCCTCCGACCAACTTCCGGCCGGAATCCGGCCAAGTCGCCACCCCCACTATCTCGAGCCACCCACCTACATCTTCTTCTTCTTTCCCCAAACCCATTTCCATCAGCCACCTCTACCTTCTTCAAGACCAACCACCATTTCTCCACCCCAAACCCTTCTTCCATCATCAACCATCTCCGCATTTCCTCCTCTTCGACCACCACCACCATAGAATCCGGCAAACCCATCCCACTCCGGCCGGACATTAAACCAAAACCGCCTCTCTCAGCTACCTTTCATCTCCACCTTAAACCCATTTCAAACCCTTCTCCATTAAATCCAACCCAAACCCACCTCAAATCCCATCATCCACCTCCATCCCTCTTCTCCGACCAACCTTTGCCGGAATCCCACCACTGGTACCTCTATTATCTTCCACCTTCGGCAAAATCAAGACCCTCATCGGATTGTTCTCCATCTCCACCATTTTCTAACCCTCTGTTTCAACCCACCCCATCCTCAAACTCATTCCGATCCAACCCTATCTTCTCCGGCGAATCCCATCTCCCCACCACCGGTCAACGCCACCACCTCTTCTTCTTCTTCTTCTTCTTCTTCTTCATTTATAATTTTACCACCATCAAACCCCATCACTTTTTCTTCTTCTTTACAACCATTTCTAAAACCTTTAGAATTCTTACCTCCTCTGTTACCCTAGGAACCCAATTTAAACCCTTACCCCATCCTTTTTTCCACCAGATTTAGAGCCCATCCACCACTCTCTGAGTTTGCCTCCATTAATTCCGACCACAGCCCACCGGAGCTCCGGCCAACTCCATCGCCTCTTCAGATCCAAAGCATTCTTCTTCCTTCGATTGGGGTTTTCATTAAAGCTAAATACACAGTAGAAATTGGGAAAGAAGAGAAGGTTGAAAAAAAATAGTTGTGATCTAAAGTTTCTTAAAGAAGAAAAGCAAGCACAGAGAGATCAGGAGGAAGAGAAACCAAAGAGTAAGACAGAGAAGAAGATACCCATTTACTCTTCTTATTAATTCCTATTATGGTTGTTCTTCAATTGAGGGTTTGGATTTTGCTTCTTGCTAGAGATTTGTTTCACTGATGGTGTTTGAGAAGTGTTTCATTGATAGTGTTTGGATGAGTGTCGAATGGGTTTCAATGATTTTATCGGTTCTTCATTTGATTTGTTTTTCCGGCATGCTAATTTGAGCATCTGAGTAGTGGCCTGATTTGTATAAATTTTTACTCATTTCCATCATTTAGATCAATAGCGGATAATGCTCTGTTTTGTTTAAGATTTCGTTATGCCCTAAAACTCTATAAGATATTGTTCTTCCTAGCTTCATATTCACTACTTTAATGGTCTCAGATATTTGTTTTGTCTAATCGACATAATTTAGACCTGGGAGCTGATATATTCACCTTTTCTATCTCGAATGTTCATGTGTGAGCTCTGTCACATTTCTTAGATTATTGTATCTCATTTATCTTTTGGGAATTCTTGGTCCCCCTGCTGATTGCACAAAAGCTTAGAGTCTGTACATTTTCTGCTTCTAATAGAACCCTTTCTCTCAGAATCTTGGCTCAATATAGATGGGCATGACCATGTTCGAAAATTTCCCATGATCTAGATTACTTTCCATGTAAAATGACACCAGCTCAATCATGTTCGATTGTCACAAAAACTTGCTTGTCTTCGAAACTTCACTTGGTTTCTTAGATTACTTTGTGGTATTGCAACAAGCTCTAATGTGATGTCTATAATGAAACTTGAAGAGAATTTGGAGTATCCCCTGAAGCAAGGTAGTGTATACACTTTTGTTCTTGTTAGGGCAATAACAATTCTGGTTGTTATTCACCCTGTTGATATGAATCATGGGTTGCTCTAATTAAAGTATCATGGTTAATCTCTTTTCTTGAATGTAATTCGTTTGATCATCCAGTCCATTGATATCCGCATGTTTGTTTTAATGAAGAAGAACTCTAGAATTAAAACTCTGTTTCTGATCTTCTCTGAAACTTTGCGAAAAAATGCTGAAAATCTCAATCAGTACATTGTTTCTATCCTTGTTTCTGTTTTAACATGGATCCTTGTCATATACTGTGAAATGGGTATTCTAATGATATTCGAATTTGCTTTGGGTTTTGGGGTATACTAAAATTCCATACCAGTACAATATGTTCATTTTCGATTTGTTGTAATACTGGTGTTTGGGCTAAAAGTATGAGATTCACATTACATGGACTACTAATTCTATTTTGGTTTTGAGAGGCGTGATTGAACCTGGAAACATGGTTCATGTTCTGTTTGTGGAGTGTAGATGCATGTATGCAGATGGTGGTTACTAAATTGCTGAATATTAGGCATTCAAAATCCCTTCCTGATTTTTTTTAGTCAAAACCTGATTTTATGATTTTTGAGACTCAAAAAAAAAATTTATTTCTGATGCAAAAAATGACCAATTTATGAGGCCTTTTTATAGCCTAGGTCATTGAAACAATCATTATTACTCATTGCTTAGGATATTGTTTTATAAATGAAATGCCTGTGATTTCATTGGTGGAATCTTGCTGGGTGTAGCCATGTATGTAATGGACTGTAAATTCATTGACGACAAGATACATTGGGTATAGATGGATTATAGTCTCGGTTTCTTGAGATCAAGGAGAGAGTCAATGATATCTTGTATTACAAATTATTGTTGATATTTGACTCATGGATTACAAGCTTGACCCTTAGGTGATTTTATTGGAATGATACTTTTGTTTGTTACAAGATGATATTCGTCCAAACCTGTTGTGGATGTTGCGCTATTATAGCTTATCTTCTCTTTTGATTAGTTTGTGATACTCTCTCAGGTGGTTAAAATGGTAAACTCTACAAGCTTTTCTTTAAAATATTAAAAGATAAGTTGATTTAGGGAAGTGAGCAAAATGTGAATGTGATACACAAGAATTATTTCATGGATACTGTTCAAGTTTTGATAAATCTTTAGAGATCCAGATGTGAATTGAATTATGATGATTGACAATACAAGGTGATTTGATATTATATTTGAGTTATTATAGTTGTGCTAGCAATCTATACTATATTCCCCTTTTAATGATTTAGACGTGTTCGAATTCTTAAATGTTGAGAGCTTAAGTGGCTTAGATTGCCAAGTAAAAAAAAAAAAAGAAGCCCATCCTTAGGGGACTTGCTCAGTCCAAATAGCGCTCCCCTTTGTATTCTAGTAGACTAGCCTCAGTCTTTTAGACACCTGTAGAAATTAGAGCTCACCCTTAGGGAAACAACCCATGTCTTGCATAAGCGAAATCACGCCTCTCTTAGGAGACACCCTCGATCTCGCTAAGGTGATTCTCCTTCGGAGGCGCGCCTTGTCATTTTAGAATCTATCCCTTAGGGAGCCCTTTTTTTTAGTTTTATAGAAAATTAACCCATAGGAGACATACACTGTCTCATCTCTGAGGAGACAAGCTCTGTCTCGCTGAAAAGTCGTGCCTTCATAGGGAAGCAGGCTTTGCCTCATTAGTGAGTTTCTCTTTTAGGAGGCTTACTCAGCCTTATGTTAGAACCCCCCTTCTTCTGAAGGGAGTCTTTGACTCATTCGTCTTTTAGGTGGTAGTATTAGAGAGTCTTTGACTCATTCATCTTTTAAATGGTAGTATTAGAAAGTCTTTGGCTCAGTTGTCTTTCTTAGTGGTATTATTAGCGAGTCTTTGACTCATTTGTCCTTTGTAGAGTCTTTGACTCATCTATCTTCGTGAAGGCTTTTTTTTTACAGAGTCTTTGACTCATTCGTCCCTTTGGCAGTGTTAGATCATTTCCTTGTCTTTGGCACTAGCTTACCTGGTTTAAGGGTTTCCCCCGTTAGCCCTAGGGTTTGGCCCTAGGGTTTTGCTTTGTATATTCCCTTAGGTCTTTGACCAAAAGGGTGAAAATCTTTACTTCAAAAACTTTTGAAAACTTTAAAAATATCAAAAACATTTGAAAAATATTAAAACCATTAAATCATTTGGAGTGTTTGCTTTTAGTTGTAGTTAGGAGAGTTCGATTCGAACTACGTTGGCTTGATCCTCTTCCACGAGGTACATAGTGCAGCTTGGGATCTGTATCCCAAGTCCAGCCAAACTTTTGAAAATAGTGTTTTAAACCTTTTTGAATAAACAACACATTGATTTCAAAATTCTCTTCCTTTAGAGTTAGGATTTTCTCCTAGATAGAGAGTTTCTTTTAGAGTTAGGGGGTTTGTCCTTAATTTGCTGTGGTTGTTGTGTGCTTGTTTTAGAGTTAGGGGTTTGTCCTAGAGTTATAGGAGCACCTCCGTCTTGTCAGTTGGAGATCCATATCGCTGATTGATGACTAGAATAGGATACGTTAGTTCACCCTTTGTTTTCCTTAGGAAACACGGCCTAGTTACACATAGGTTGTAGGAACCACCTGTGTTAGCTTAGGGCTAACCTGCATTTAGTTAGGGCATATTGGGTGTCCTAAAATCTACAATTCATTGGAATTTAAATAATCGCTCAAGAAACTTTAATAACTAGTCCGGTCTTTTAGGTCGAGTATAGGATAAAGGTTTAGGTGTCTTAGGCATCCTAGCTTAGAATAGGCGCGAAAAACTACGTTGCTCTGATTCTCGTGGAGGCGGGGATACGTAGGCTTCTTTGGATGAATATCAGACCATCCGAGGACTCGGGCTCAATCATTAGAGTCTTATGATTTGTTATAATTGTGTGTTTTGCTATGTTTTCTTACTTTCATGTGCAGACCTTATACCTTTAGTTGTAGCATGCATGTGTTTACACACCAGAACTTAGACACCATTTAGGTATGTCACTCATAACCTAGCTGTGCTTAGGCGACACATCTTTTATTTTATTTTATATGTGTTTATTACTTCATCCCCGAGTCATGCATGATTAGGTAGACGTTCACTCGGGGATATTTGTTCCCATTTCATATGATTTTCGCCCGAAACTCTTCGAGGTTACCAATAAATGGCATAAGAGACCAAGTGCTTGCACTAGGACGAATTGGGGGTGCTCTTCGGACCTTCTCCATTCATAATCAGGCACGGACCTTTTGTATCTCTGGTTATCCGTTTCAAACAGAGCATTTATTTTTGGTTCCATGGTGTATCCATGGGTGGCGACTCTGAGTTATTTTTAGGTATATCTTGGTTTCGAGCCCTGGCTCCGGATCAGGATGTATCTCATTCGTTATGTATCGCCACTCATGCTATGCTGTGAGAGTGACACCTATTTCGAGAGTTCCTTGGTAGAGCTCTCCTTCACATGTGGAGATCTTTGAGGATTGTAGGGGGACCTCACGTCCCTCGCCGAACTCGTCCTCTCAGGATCGGGGTCCACAGGCTGGCGACTCTGCTGGGGAGTTCTTGAAACATTGCCTAACTTTATAAAAATGCCATTTTTACTAACTTTGGACAAATTTGGGCTAAAGTCATTTTAAATGGGAACTCTATCGTTAGAATCCAGGAGCACCAGATAGGTGCGTAAATAAAATGAGGGATTCACACACTGCACATCATATGTTATCATATTGTTTATTCTTTATTTCTTTCATTGTTTTTCATTATTATTGGCTCCACGGGATATATACAATACGCGCCCGACTGGGATGTCATTACCCTGATGGCGCTATTGAATCTATTTCCAAGCTATGTGCCGGCGCTGCTGTGGACCCCGATCCGAGAACGGTGAGGGAACGAGTCCCTACATCCTCTAAGATCATCCACGTGTGAAGGAGAGCTCTACCAAGGAACTCTCGAAACAGGTGCCACCCTCATAGCATAGCACGAGTGGCGATATAAAAACAAATACCTTTCGATTCGGGAACAAGTCCGGATTCGAAACGTACCTAAACAAACTCAGAGTCGTCATCCATGGTATACGGCCATGGACCCTTAAACAAAATAGGCTCCGTATACCATGGATAACTAGAAATATATATGGGTTCGTGCCTGATTACGAATGGAGAAGGTCTGAGAGCACGCCCAATTCGTCCGAGTGCAAGCACTTGGTCTCTTATGCCATTTATTATTAAATTTAAAGAGTTTCGGGCGAAAATCATATGAAATAGGAACAATTCTCAGGAATCGTCTACCTAAGCATGCATTTCCTGAGGATAAAGAAATAAGCATACACAAAATGAAATGAAAAAAATGTGTCACCTAAGCAAAGCTAGGTTATGAGTAACATGCCTAATGGGTGTCTAAGTTCTGGTGGACATACACATGCAAGCTATAGCTAAAGGTATAGTATCAGTACAAAAAAGTAAGAAAAACACATCAAAACATAAAACATAAATCAATCCTATATATGACAGGACAAGACCAATCCTAACTCTAATGCGACTTGACTCGGACCAAGATGGCCGTCCATCTCAGCTGCTCTACGTATCTCGGCCTTGGGAAGAATCGGAGTCAACGTAGTTCGATGACATATTCTAAACTACGATGCCTAACCGTCTAGAACCGCTATCCTAGACTCGATCCACTAGACTCGACTGATTTTTAAATCTTTTTTACACAATTGCTTAAGTTCGCGTGAATTGTAAGTTTTAGGACTCTCTATATGCCCTAACTAATGCAAGTTAGTTAGCCTTAAGCTAATGCAGGTGAGCCCTACATCCTATGTATAACAAGGCTGTGCATCCTAAGGAAAACCATGGGCTGACTATATGCTTCCTAGTCTAGCAATCGGTTCGACTAAATGTCAAACCGATCAACTCTAGGCCTCCTAACTCTAGGGACACTCACACGACAGGACACACCATATCAAACAAATCATGGCAGACTCATAACTCTAAAACAAATCAAACAGCTAGGACAGACTCCTAACTCTAGGGGAAGATCTTTTAAAAAGGTTTTGAAGAAGCTTTGTATTTTTTAAAGTTTTGACAAATTTATTTTTAAAGGTTTGGCTGCACTTGGGATATGGATCCCAAGCTGCACTACGTACCTCGTGGAAGAGGATCAAGCCAACGTAGTTCGAAACAAACTCTCCTAATTACCACTAAAAAGCTTAACACTCCAAATGATTTAAAAGCTTTTGATATTTTTTTTAAAGTTTTCACATGTTTTTGAATTTTAAGATATTTCAAATGTTTTTTGGATTTTAAAATATTCCAATGCTTTTGGATTCTTAAATGCTTTCACCCTTCAAGGGGACACGCAAGCATAACCACAAACTAGGGCAAAGCCCTAAATCAAAAGGGGAAACCCCGAACAAACAACGAGCATCTCAAAGAGACGAACCACAACACGTAAAGAAGTGTCCCAAGAACAGAGAAAACAAATCTAAGATCTCAAACAAGCAAAGCTCTAATAAGACTGAGTTAGTCTCTAATCAAAGAAGAAACAACAACTCTAAAAGAGAAACTCCTAACTAATAACACTAAAGAGGGGTACAAATGAGTCAATGACTCTCTAATAACGCTACCAAGAATGGGGTAAAAATGAGTCAAAGACTCGCTAGAAGAAAGGGTTATTCTAACATGAGGCTGGGTAAACCTTGCAAAAGGAAGACTCCCTATATGAGACAAGGCTTGTCTCTGAGAAACAAATGACGTAAACATCTGATGAGACTGGGCAAGTCTCCTATATACAAAGGAGGGGTCTGCTACTTGGACTGAGCAAGTCCCCTAAGGATAGGCTTGGGCTAGTGCCTTCATCGCCCTTACAATGAAGAAGGGCTGTCAAATCATGTGTGGATGTCATTATCAAGATGAAAAGGGCTGCCAAATCATGGGTGGATGTCATTATCAAGATGAAAAGGGCTGCCAAATCATGGGTGTGAGGACTACAAGTGTCAAAGTGAAATGGTAGCTACAAAAATATTCAATCAAGCCTTTAGAAAATATTCGGATGACATACCCCAAGCAAATAAGAATTGAGACAAAAGGAATACAAAAACCTTCAATGCTTATGGCCTCTATCTAATACCTCTACTATGATACTTCAATAAAAACCTTGCTACCAATTTGGGCATGCCAAAATAAATGAACCCACAAAATGTTCTAATCGACCCTACTATTCCTTTTGGAGCATATTTACTCAACTATTCATTTTTAACCTCTTGTGTTTTGAAAGTGTTACATCAACTCACTCATATTTACCCCTTTCTAAATCTTATGCCCGGTACAAGGGTTTTACTTCTTTCTTTCTTCCCTTTTTATACGAATGAAAAACTTCTACTTTGGATCATAATGACCAATAACCCATGGGAAAAACCTCCACAATACAATAGTTTCATCATGCTTTTCAAACAAATAATAATGAAGGATAAAATTCACGTTTAAACTACAATCATTAATCCGAATTCTATCTGTTCTCTCAAATTGTTGACAATTATATCAACATTTCCCAAAATGTAAGATACTCAGTCCCTGCTCTTTGACACTTATAACAAAAATGCCAGACATATTATGAGAATCACTGAATAACACTTACCAAGTCTATAAGTAATTTCAAAAATTATTGTCATATATGAGTCATAAAAAAATCATTTTATAAACCTGACCCAATGTTCAGTCATTTCGAAATTCATTGCAAAAAGGAAAAATAAAATAAAATAGAACAATCATGTAAACTCTACTAGCACAACCAACTACTTGATTAATTTATGACCACAAGATATTCCACTACAAATCTCACTAAAGATGCAATCATCCTTAAATGAAGGTCATTTCAACGAAATAAAAACAACTGAACACAATTTCAAACAATAAGCATTATCCATAATTCACATGGTAATCAACACATCTAAAACATTTTAATCTATAAGCACAAACAAATTCAGAGAATGATTCACGAAACTCAATAAGGATTAATCAGATTTAAAACTTTATTCAAGAAGTTTCAATGGAACTAAACGAGTTCAAAACATTTTTCTTGACTTTTAAAATTGAAATTTGTAATGAGATGAAACAATTTACCTGAAATGGACTCAATGAGTAGATGATCTCATCAATGTCAATGCATATAGCTTAGGTTTCCATGCATAACAGAGCATAGTCAGAGTTCATACGTTCCTCAGCATTCTAATCAAGTTTGTACTTATCAATTGAGCTCAGATCCGAACTTTTCTCACTTCTTTAACTAGAAAAACTTTCTTCTTATTTTTGCTAGCTTTATCCAATGATCAAAATAAATAAATAAAAACTCTTTACCAGGAAGTTGGCATTCCATGACTTTATCAAACAGATCTAGGTTTTTAAACAAGTTTACAGCTCAAACAGTTAAGTTCCAATAAAAGATTCTTGAATTTAGGAAAGCTAGGGTTCAGATTTAGAGTTTCTAGCTAAAAAGAGCAAGATTTAAAGAAGAAAATGAAGTGATGAAGCAAAAGAAGAACTTGCCGGAGCTTTTGACCGGAATCCAGTAAGGTTAGCCTGAGAAGAAGATGAATAGAAGAAAATCGAAGAGGGTTAGGATTTCTGCAAGGTAAAATAAAAATTGAAGATGAGGTTTAGCCTAAAAGAAACAGAGATCTGTAGGAGAAAAAGTGCTGGTCACAATCGAAACTCATTGGAGACAAAGCTTTTGGCTGGAAAACATGGCCGGAAAGGGTCTTTGATCGGAGAAGACGAAGTGAAGGTTAGGGTTTTGAGATCTAAATTATCTCTCTTCTTTTCTCCCTCTCTCTGTTACGAGAAATGAAAACCCCCTCTTTTCTTTTCTTTTTCGTTGCTTTTTATACCACATGGAGGTTGCAGATATTGGCACACCCCAATTGATGGGCGCACCAAAAGTGATGGGCGCGCGAATGAGCCGCGACAAAAATGGGCTATTTCAACCTCCATTTTGTAACAAAATGATATATTTGCTTCTTTTTCCCGCGGACAACCCCCTTGCTAGATGTTTCACCCTCCTTTTGGTCTGCATTGCGCTCACTCTCTTGGCTCGTTTATTAAGCAAACAAGCTCGGATTTCAACAAAATTTTATGGGGATCTTAGTGAGACCCTGACATATCTTAGGGTAGAATTTGGGGTCCTAACTCATTGATTGGATTGGGCTTCGCACAAACAACGCGAACTTGGGTCCGGTCAAAATGGGGTGTCTACAGATGCCCCTCTTTGGCAGAGCGTGCTTGTCGCGTAAATGCCAAAGCCGAACAGACAACTCATTTTGATCGACCCGAAAACAAAACAAAGTAATTTTTGGGTTTTTTGGTTCAAAGATGATATCCACAAAAGTAAAACAACAAAAAGACACTACAAGACTTAAAGCAAATAAGGAAGTGATCTCTCACTAACCCTTAAAAAAAATAACCATGACATCTCAAAGAGATAGCCTCTCTCTAATGCTTATGACTCAACTAAACAAACAAACACAAAACACAAAACACAAGCACTCTAAGATTTTTATATCAAGACCTTCTCAAAACAAATATAAAATCCAAACACTCAAAGAATTTTTTTTCTTTATATGGTGCTGCATAAACCAGCTCCATGGAAATCCAAATTCGTATGGTTCTACACAAACCAGATCCATATGATCCTTCTCTCAGATATACAAAAACAAGCATAAAACCAAACACTCAAAGAGTTTTTTTTATATGGTGCCGCATAAACCAGCTCCATGGAAATCCAAATTCGTATGGTTCTGCACAAACCAGATCCATATGAACCACCTCTCAGATATACAAAAACAAGCATAAAACCAAACACTCAAAAGTTTTTTTTTTTACTATGCGGTGCTGCATAAACCAGCTCCTTACAAATCCAGATTCTTATGGTTCCGCAAAAACCAGATCCATATGAACCCTTCACAGATATTACAAAACCAAACATCCAATTATTATTTTTTAAAGTGTGGTGCTGCATAAACCAGCTCAATATAAATCCAAATTCGTACGGTTCTGCAAAAACCATATCCATATGAATCCTTCACAGATATTACAAAACCAAACATCCGAAGATTTTCTTTTCAAAAGTGGGGTGTTGCATAAACCAGTTCCATATAAATCCAGATTCGTATGGTTCTGCATAAATCAGTTCCATATGAACCCTTCACAGATATACCAAAACAAAACACAAAACCAAACACTCAAAGAGTTTTTATTTTTTTTTATTTTTTTTATCAACTAGGTCAAAGACCAGGGTGATAGCTATACAGACCATTGCTAAAAATCCATTTGTTTAGCTACTCGGATAACTCTGACTCCTCTCTTTCAAGATAGCGAATCACCTAAGATTTATATGATGCCGCATAAACCAGCTACATGTAAATCCAGATTCATATGATTCTGCACAAACCAGTTTCATATGAACCTCTTCGCAGATATGCCTGACTCCTAACCAGTTAGGTAGCGACACATTACGGATCATCCTTGATTTATATGGTGCCGCATAAACCAGCTCCATACAAGTACAAAACCAAACACTCAAAAAGTTTTTTTTTTTTATCGTTGTATGAAAAACTTCACCAAAACAAGTATAAAACTAAACACTCAAAGAGTTTTTTTTTTTTTTTGAAATTTTACCAAAACACGTATAAACCAAACACTCAAAGAGTCTTTACCAAAGCAACTACAAACTAAACGCTCAAAGAGTTTTTTTTTCCGAAAACTGAAGAAAAAGACCAAACTGCACAATACAAACTCAAGTAATTTTCTACTTTATTGAAAACTTCTCAAAAACGATGGAAGGAAAAAAAACCAGACTCCGAAGCAGAGAACCGTCAGTTTCTATCCTTATTAAAAACTCAAAAGATGGAAGAAAAAGCAAACTCCGAAGCACAGAGCTGTCAATTTCTATCCTTATTAAAAACTCAAAAGATGGAAGAAATGGCAAACTCCAAAGTACGGAACTGTCAATTTCTATCCTTATTAAAAAAAATTCAAAATGATGAAAGAAAAGCTAGACTCCGAAGGACGGAGCTATCAATTTCTATCCTTATTAAAAACTGTAAAGAAGTGATTGAAAATTTTGACAACTTTGATTGATTTCACTAACGGATTAGTTATCTCTTATCGAGAGTAACTAAGAGTGCATGATCTTTGCTGAAAGTAAAACTCAAATAGATTGATGAGATTTTTGGGTAATGACTCTCTTTAACATGTGAGAAGCATTTTGCTGAGGTTTGAAGACTGTAGGAGTAGGTTCTATACTCCGCTGGGAATTGAAGTTTCTGAAACTTTGATTCCAAAAGAGACAATTTAATCAAAGAATTCAACTCAAAGAGTGTGTTCAAGCTTCTCTCGTCTCTATTTGGTAAGAATAGATATCCCAATTATCATTGTTTAATATCTTTTATGACACAAGTCATAAAAGATGCCCCTAGTATGATGTGCTTCCATGATAAGAGTCTTAAGAAAGCAGAACCAAGGTAAGTAGGAAAATTTAAATTTGCATGGGTTCTTTCTTTGGTATAGTGGTAAAACCATCTCCACAAAGGCTGAATGTAAACATTCTTCCTTTTGCTCAATGTTTCAGGCTTTGATGTCTCTGACAAGTTTGAACAAAATGTGACTTGCCTCTTCCTTGATTCATAAATCAGGATCTACTTTGAATTTTCTTCGCATTTCAGAAGGTATACACCCTCTTTTTCCAGTGCCATACACTATGGACTTTAGAAGAAAATGAATATCAATGAAAAACAGACTTCTAAGGACTCAACAAAGAAGATGCAGATTATTCAAGGGACTTGACTCACTTTCGATTCACCCTTAGATCTGATGTGTTATTTTGTTATGGTAAGGCTAGCCACCCTTAAAATAATTTCGAAAACCATGTCAAGAGGCACTAATTTCCTCCATCAGGATTTCCGTCATGGTTATTACCCCCTTCGGATTGCTTAGTCTTAATGCCCCTAGTTTAGAAAGGTGTCAAAGTAAGTCTCACTGACACTACTTGGATTCCAAGATCCTGCCCTGTGTAGTGATTGTTTCTCCATCTCTTCGAATCTCCTCTAGTGGGAACTCATGATTATTGCATTCCAGATTTCTGGTCTAGCAAATCATTTGCTTCAGCTTTTGCCTGGAATTCTCATACTACTCAAACTTCAGAGTTCTCCATAATCGAGGAACTCCTTCCATGTCTTATCAACTCACTTTTTGGGAAGTCTTCGCCTCTGACTGGATTGCCTCTTCAAGTTTTCAATCCAGTAAACTGCTACCCTCATTTTGCATAAGCTGGCTCCTTTGGTTATCGACTTAGCAAGTACATGACTTTATCTAGGCCGCCCTTTTGGATTTTCAACCTAGTGGGTCTTTAGACTCTCGTTCTTTTTATTTCTTTCTGTTTTTATTTTCAATTGCTTTGAACCTTTGCTTGTTTCACCAGAAGGACTTTCTAGGTGGGCTCAAGTTCAAAAGGGTTAGATATCAAAAGTTCAAACGATTTGGACTGAATCTGGTCTTGCCAGACTATCTACGTACCCCAAAAATGGAGGATCAGGCCCGCGTAGTTCGCTTTGGGGTTTACAAAGAATGGTTTAGCTTTTTAGCTTCAAAATTTTGGAAGGGGGAATGATTTAGCTTTTATCCCCAAGGTTGACCGAATCTGAATTAATCAGACTGCCTACGTACCCCTGAAGAGGTGGGGATCAGGTCTGCGTAGTTCAAACTAATAAAAAAATGCCCCTGGTTTATAATGTGGTTAGAAAAAAAATGGTTTGATTTGAATTTTTGGCCCAAAGGGTTTACAAATGAATTTTTAAACGTTAGGATTTTGGCTATAAAGGCTCAAACGTCCAAGGATGACCTTCTGGTGTTTTGGCGCACAAGCTCTTTTGCTTAAGGTTCAAAGACTTTGAATATTTTTATCGAGGAGTCTGGTGGTTTTCTGGCAAGACCTTAACCATGGTGCTCCATTCTCTTCTCGAGATCTTGAATTCATGCTCAAGATTCTTCAACTTTCAATTGTCTCCAAATAGTAAAGACGATACTCATCTGCGATCTATCTCATTGACTCCATCATCTGGGTCTTTGATATTCCAAAAGAATTGTCATATGGACACATTCCCTTGTCTTTGTCTTTCTCTCATATTCTAAACATTAAAAATGTCCTTTTTCTTGAAATATTCCACCTCAGAATCTCATTGAAAACATGTAGCTCGAAAGCTCTTTTCGGGTTCGCATTGATGACTTCATTTTCTGAAAGTCTTCTCTAAACTTCTCATCAGCTCAACTGGATGTCTGATGCTCCACTCTCTTGGATTTTTCTTTTCGACTGATATCTAAAGTTGATGGAGTCTTGCTTTTCATCACAATAAGGCATTCACCTGGTTTATCCTCATAGAATAAAGCAAGACTACCTCGAACCCCTCTAAATAGGTTTATCCATTCCTCGCGCTCCTCAGAAGATAAAGTTTTGCCAATCCATCTTTCCCGAGTTTTGGATTTCGATGCCATTATCAATGGCTTCGATTTTTTCTTCAGGTGGCTATGCTAGATGCTCTTCCTCTCATTTGACCATTTTTCAGATCTTGAGGGGAATTTCGTCTGCATTCTCATTCGAGAAAGGTGTATTTAGTTATTTTAAACATTGGATCTAAGAGTGAATCATAAGAATACCGATAATGCTGGACTCAAGAGTTTATGTCAATGAAAATTTCATGTACATTGATGATGATTTTTGATGCGCCTCAATGGACTCTACATTGAATTTAACAAAGGACAAAACACTGACTCTAAATGAACAACAATGACAAACATGACATTTTTTTCTGACAAGCCTCAAAAGGACTAAACATTGACTCAATGAAAAGACTAATAGACTCAACACACTCAAGACTAATATTGGTACAACTTGACTTGCCAACTTCGAATTGAGAATTGGCATTTATTCATCAAAAGACAAACTTTAGGACAATGACTATCTCTTTATAAGTAAATGATTAGCACTGAAAATTTACGAGTAGCAGGCCTTCCTTCTCGATAATGAAAACTATAGAGTTTGATCCCAGAGTAGGAATCTCAGAAAAGGCAACTCCACAAGGTCTAGGTTAAATGGGACAACAAAATGCTATGTTGACAATGTGGGTGAAGCAATAAACTACCTGGATTAAGTGTGATTGGACATGGTTACTCTTTTGGAGGAATGGTCTTTTGTTGAGCACAGACTCTTCACTTGGAAGCGCACACACTAGATCAACAGTCATGAGATAAGAATTCTGAACAAATAAAAATAAGAGCAATCTTGAGCATATCTGTTGGTACCTCAAGTCAAAATGTCAAAAATGATGATAGGATCTAAGTAAACTGGGTCTCAAAGAAATCCTCAATCAACTCCTTTAAATTTTCTTCGGGTATGACTTCTCTTCTTTCGGGTATGAAAGAGTCAAGAACGATAAACACCCTTAATCTAAATAGGTTTTGATCTCGGCATTAATCATGCACTCATGGGATAGATGGGCAAGACATAACAAATCCATTAATGATCACGGTATGATACAAGAGTACAAAGTGAAGGACGGGAAAACATAGATCAAATGGATAATCAATGGCTCATATGATAGACCATGGCCATAAGAATGACAAAAGTAGGGTCAAGGACCAGATCCAAAATCTGAATGAAAGATGAACACGCAAATAATTTTTATGTACAAAGAATCTCTATAAAAAGGTAAATCCTAACCAATGGATATACAGGTGGAATGTAATTAATGGATTTACAAGTGGAATGTAACCAATGGATCAAAAGATAAACCACGGCCACGAAAGTGACAGAGAAAGAGCCACAAGCTAAGTCTAAATCTAAAAATTGGATTGATATAATTGATTTGAATTAGATAAGGAACCCTCATTAAATACGAAAGCCCTAAACTAATAATCAATATAAATAGGTACATATACATATATACACCCTAACCAGGGGCACCATCCCTAGTCTAATCTAGCGGAGTCAAGGAGGTCTTGACTCATGACAGACTGGTGAGTGTATTAAGACTGCGTTGTAGCCACATAAGTTGAGCTACAATAATCTATGAATAGGATATGGCTCCTAAATCTAGGCTCCAACATGCGTAAGCAACACATGTTCGTCCTTATATGAATACAATATATATATAAGCACATGCAGATCCTAATTGGGTTTCACTAAGTCAGCAAATATATTTATGTACATAATATATGTAAAATGAAAGTAGGCCTCCGAACTCAATATATCGGGTACTATGCTTATGATCCATACTTAACATGTATAACACAAGTACGCCTAGTGTTATACATAGTATGCTTCATTGCTCATCGGCTGTTGTAAACACAAGTACGCCTAGTGTTTACGGTTGCAACACCGGCGCATAGCTTGGTAATAGATACAACAATCCCAGCAGGGTAATGACATCCCATCTGGCATGTACTGTATCTATCCCATTGAGCCAATAATAATAAAATCAAATAAGAGAAAAATAAAAAAACAAAATGATGTATGTCGTGCAGTGTGTGAATCCCTTGTTTTAAACACCTATTTTGTGCCCCTGGATTCTAAGCGATTTAATTCCCATTTATAATGATTTTAGCCCAAAATTCTTCAAAGTTAATAAAAAATAGCATTTTAACAGAGTTAGGTAATATCTCGAAAGAAGTCCCCAGCAGAGTCGCCAGCCTGTGGACCCCGATCCGAGAACGGTGAGGGAACGAGTCCCTACATCCTCTAAGATCATCCACGTGTGAAGGAGAGCTCTACCAAGGAACTCTCGAAACAGGTGCCACCCTCATAGCATAGCACGAGTGGCGATATAAAAACAAATACCTTTTGATTCGGGAACAAGTCCGGATTCGAAACGTACCTAAACAAACTCAGAGTCGCCATCCATGGTATACGGCCATGGACCCTTAAACAAAATAGGCTCCGTATACCATGGATAACCAGAAATATATATGGGTTCGTGCCTGATTACGAATGGAGAAGGTCTGAGAGCACGCCCAATTCGTCCGAGTGCAAGCACTTGGTCTCTTATGCCATTTATTATTAAATTTAAAGAGTTTCGGGCGAAAATCATATGAAATAGGAACAATTCTCAGGAATCATCTACCTAAGCATGCATTTCCTGAGGATAAAGAAATAAGCATACACAAAATGAAATGAAAAAACTGTGTCACCTAAGCAAAGCTAGGTTATGAGTGACATGCCTAATGGGTGTCTAAGTTCTGGTGGACATACACATGCAAACTACAGCTAAAGGTATAGTATCAGTACAAGAAAGTAAGAAAAACACATCAAAACATAAAACATAAATCAATCCTATATATGACAGGACAAGACCAATCCTAACTCTAATGCGACTTGACTCGGACCAAGATGGCCGTCCATCTCAGCTGCTCTACGTATCCCGGCCTCGGGAAGAATCGGAGTCAACGTAGTTCGATGACCTACTCTAAACTACGATGCCTAACCATCTAGAACTGCTATCCTAGACTTGATCCACTAGACTCGACTGATTTTTAAATCTTTTTTACACAATTGCTTAAGTTCACATGAATTGTAAGTTTTAGGACTCTCTATATGCCCTAACTGATGCAAGTTAGTTAGCCTTAAGCTAATGCAGGTGAGCCCTACATCCTATGTATAACTAAGCTGTGCATCCTAAGGAAAATCATGGGCTGACTATATGCTTCCTAGTTTAGCCATCGGTTCGACTAAATGTCTAACCGATCAACTCTAGGCCTCCTAACTCTAGGGACACTCACACGACAGGACACACCATATCAAACAAATCCTGACAGACTCCTAACTCTAAAACAAATCAAACAGCTAGGACAGACTCCTAACTCTAGGGGAAGATCTTTTTAAAAGGTTTTGAAGAAGCTTTGTATTTTTTTAAGTTTTGACAAATTTATTTTTAAAGGTTTGGCTGGACTTGGGATGTGGATCCCAAGTTGCACTACGTATCTCGTGGAAGAGGATCAAGCCAACGTAGTTCGAAACAAATTCTCCTAATTACCACTAAAAAGCTTAACACTCCAAATGATTTAAAAGCTTTTGATATTTTTTTAAAGTTTTCACATGTTTTTGAATTTTAAGATATTTCAAATGTTTTTTGGATTTTAAAATATTCCAATGCTTTTGGATTCTTAAATGCTTTCACCCTTTAAGGGGACACGCAAGCATAACCACAAACTAGGGCAAAGCCCTAAATCAAAAAGGGAAACCCCGAACAAACAACGAGTGTCTCAAAGAGACGAACCACAACACGTAAAGAAGTGTCCCAAGAACAGAGAAAACAAATCTAAGATCTCAAACAAGCAAAGCTCTAATAAGACTGAGTTAGTCTCTAATCAAAGAAGAAACAACAACTCTAAAGGAGAAACTCCTAACTAATAACACTAAAGAGGGGTACAAATGAGTCAATGACTCTTTAATAACGCTACCAAGAATGGGGTAAAAATGAGTCAAAGACTCGCTAGAAGAAAGGGTTATTCTAACATGAGGCTGGGTAAACCTTGCAAAAGGAAGACTCCCTATATGAGACAAGGCTTGTCTCTGAGAAACAAATGACGTAAACATCTGATGAGACTGGGCAAGTCTCCTATATACAAAGGAGGGGTATGCTACTTGGACTGAGCAAGTCCCCTAAGGATAGGCTTGGGCTAGCGCCTTCATCGCCCTTGCAATGAAGAAGGGCTGTCAAATCATGGGTGGATGTCATTATCAAGATGAAAAGGGCTGCCAAATCATGGGTGGATGTCATTATCAAGATGAAAAGGGCTGCCAAATCATGGGTGTGAGGACTACAAGTGTCAAAGTGAAATGGTAGCTACAAAAATATTCAATTAAGCCTTTAGAAAATATTCGGATGACATACCCCAAGCAAATAAGAATTGAGACAAAAGGAATACAAAAACCTTCAATGCTTATGGCCTCTATCTAATACCTCTACTATGATACTTCAATAAAAACCTTGCTACCAATTTGGGCAGGCCTAAATAAATGAACCCACAAAATGTTCTAATCGACCCTACTATTCCTTATGGAGCATATTTACTCAACTATTCATTTTTAACCTCTTGTGTTTTGAAAGTGTTACATCAACTCACTCATATTTACGCCTTTCTAAATCTTATGCCCGGTACAAGGGTTTTACTTCTTTCTTTCTTCCCTTTTTATACGAATGAAAAACTTCTACTTTGGATCATAATGACCAATAACCCATGGGAAAAACCTCCACAATACAATAGTTTCATCATGCTTTTCAAACAAATAATAATGAAGGATAAAATTCACGTTTAAACTACAATCATTAATCCGAATTCTATCTGTTCTCTCAAATTGTTGACAATTATATCAACATTTCCCAAAATGTAAGATACTCAGTCCATGCTCTTTGACACTTATACCAAAAATGCCAGACATATTCTGAGAATCACTAAATAACACTTACCAAGTCTATAAGTAATTTCAAAAATTATTGTCATATATGAGTCATAAAAAAAATCATTTTATAAACCTGACCCAATGTTCAGTCATTTCGAAATTCATTGCAAAAAGGAAAAATAAAATAAAATAGAACAATCATGTAAACTCTACTAGCACAACCAACTACTTGATTAATTTATAACCACAAGATATTCCACTACAAATCTCACTAAAGATGCAATCATCCTTAAATGAAGGTCATTTCAACGAAATAAAAACAACTGAACACAATTTCAAACAATAAGCATTATCCATAATTCACATGGTAATCAACACATCTAAAACATTTTAATCTATAAGCACAAACAAATTCAGAGAATGATTCATGAAACTCAACAAGGATTAATCAGATTTAAAACTTTATTCAAGAAGTTTCAATGGAACTAAACGAGTTCAAAACATTTTTCTTGACTTTTAAAATTGAAATTTGTAATGAGATGAAACAATTTACCTGAAATGGACTCAATGAGTAGATGATCTCATCAATGTCAATGCATATAGCTTAGGTTTCCATGCATAACAGAGCATAGTCAGAGTTCATACGTTCCTCAGCATTCTAATCAAGTTTGTACTTATCAATTGAGCTCAGATCCGAACTTTTCTCACTTCTTTAACTAGAAAAACTTTCTTCTTCTTTTTGCTAGCTTTATCCAATGAACAAAATAAATAAATAAAAACTCTTTAGCAGGAAGTTGGCATTCCATGACCTTATCAAACAGATCTAGGTTTTTAAACAAGTTTATAGCTCAAACAGTTAAGTTCCAATAGAAGATGCTTGAATTTAGGAAAGCTAGGGTTCAGATTTAGAGTTTCTAGCTAAAAAGAGCAAGATTCAAAGAAGAAAATGAAGTGATGAAGCAAAAGAACTTGCCGGAGCTTTTGACCGGAATCCAGTAAGGTTAGCCTAAGAAGAAGATGAATAGAAGAAAATTGAAGAGGGTTAGGATTTCTGCAAGGTAAAATAAAAATTGAAGATGAGGTTTAGCCTAAAAGAAACAAAGATCTGTAGGAGAAAAAGTGCTGGTCACAATCGAAACTCATTGGAGACAAAGCTTTTGGCTGGAAAACATGGCCGGAAAGGGTCTTTGATCGGAGAAGATGAAGTGAAGGTTAGGGTTTTGAGATCTAAATTCTCTCTCTTCTTTTCTCCCTCTCTCTGTTACGAGAAATGAAAACCCCCTCTTTTCTTTTCTTTTTCGTTCCTTTTTATGCCACATGGAGGTTGCGGATATTGGCACACCCCAATTGATGGGCGCACCAAAAGTGATGGGCGCGCGAATGAGCCGCGACAAAAAGGGCTATTTCAACCCCCATTTTGTAACAAAATGATATATTTGCTTCTTTTTCCCGCGGACAACCCCCTTGCTAGATGTTTCACCCTCCTTTTGGTCTGCATTGCGCTCACTCTCTTGGCTCGTTTATTAAGCAAACAAGCTCGGATTTCAAGAAAAATTTATGGGGATCTTAGTGAGACCCTAACCTATCTTAGGGTAGAATTTGGAGACCTAACTCATTGATTGGATTGGGCTTTGCACAAACAATGCGAACTTGGGTCCGGTCAAAATGGGGTGTCTACAGCTACACCCGTAAATACTCGATGCACTTGTGTTTACAGCAGCCGATGAGCAATGAAGCATACTATGTATAACACTCGGTGCACTTGAGTTATACATATTAAGTATGGTTCATACACATAGTACCCGATAGATTGAGTCTGGAGCCCTACTTTGTTTTATATATTATGTATATACTTACTGACTAAGTGAAATCCAACTAGGAAGTACACATTTTTATATAAGTATATTGCATTCATATAAGGGTCGAACATGTGTTGCTTACACATGTAAGACTTAGAGTTAGGAGCTTTGTCTCATTTGTAGACTAGGGTAGCTCATTTTACATGGCTACAGCACGGTCCTAGTACACTCATCAGTCTGTCTTGAATCGAGACTTCCTTGACTCCGCTAGATTAGGATTAGGGCTGGCGCCCCTAGTTAGGATATATGTATATGTGTATATACCTACATATACTGATTATGTATATTAGGATTCTCCTATTAGTTAGAGTTCCTTATTTATTTCAATCGGTTATACACATTCCTTACTCAGATCTAGATCTAGTTAGTGGCTTTTGATCGCCATTACCTTGGCCATGATTTGTCCTTTGATCTGTTGATTATAGGAGTTGATCCGTTGTCATACATTCTCATCTGCAGTCAGTCATTCCTTAGATTATCTTTCTCTTGTGACCACGTTTCGTTTACCGATTGTGAGCTTATCTTATTACTGTCAGTTGAGTAGTAGTATTCTTACTGAGAGTCTTGTACTACTATTCTTTCCATTTACATACCCTTTGGTTGAGGTGTGGGAATCCTTTGTATAGCCGTTATGCTGTCGGATTTTATCCAGAACATTTTGAGCATGACCGCTATTTCTTAGAGTTAGAAAAACCCTAAGTTCACCTTACTTTCTTGTCTAGCACCGTTATGCTGCCGGATTTTGTCCAGAACATTTTGAGCATGACTGCTATTTCTTAGAGCTAGGAAAATCATTAGTTTACCTTACTTTGACTTTCTTGTCTAGCGTCGTTATGCCGCCGGATTTTATCTAGAACATTTTGAGCATGACCGCTATTTCTTAAAGTTAGTTAAACCATGAGTTTACCTTATCTTGACTCTCTTGTCTAGCCGTTATGTTGCTGAATTTTTCGTAAAATATTTTTGAGCATGACTGCTATTCTTTAGAGTCAGTTTACCTTGTTTCGATTCCCATGTATAGCCTCGATTAGCTTAAAACCCATTTCTAGTGAAAGCCTCTTGTTTGATCAGTTGTATTTACATCCCTTTCAGTTTCACTGGGTTAGTGGCCTGTACATGTCATTCTCGTGGTCACAATTTATTGGCTACCCTTTGGTTATGTATCCATTCTTTGGTTGTATCGTAAATTCATCTTATGTATATATTACTCAGTAGGATTAGATCCTTACTTGTCTACTCGAGGTGTCTTAGATCTGGTTGATGGCTTGTCTGCTGTCTTTATGACCATGGTCTATCATTTTTCATCATATTGATCGAATAGTTATTGGTATCCATCATTAGATTTAGATCTGGTCTATGACCTACTTCTGTCATTTTGTGGCCATGGTCTACCTTTCTGATTTGCTGATCATCCTCGATCAGTGATGAAAAATTCTGTGTCATCAATTGTATCCTTCCCATGTGATTAATCTTTAAATTTATCCTTGTCATTTATTTATACTAGGTTATCTTCATTTTCTAATAATTTTATCCTATCTCTATGTTAGGTTTAACCATGTCAAATAATGTATTGAAGGATTGGATTAGTGAGGCTACCAAAGCTCTTCCGCGTGAGTATGAAAGGAGCATGGTTGATCGATTTATAAGTACATTCAATCATTTTAGCGTATCTGATGTGAATTGGAAATTTCTCCAAGCAGCTGTAAAATTCTGGGATCCCACCCTTCATGTTTTTCGATTTGGTCCTTTCGAATTCTGTTCAATCTTTGAAGATTGGTGCGCCCTGTTAGAAATCCCACCTGAAGGACTTTGGATTCAACCTTCAAGCATGGACTCCCCTTCCCTCTTCTGTTAACTATTCAAAAATGATACTATTGATACTCTACCTTGTTTCAAGGGCACATACGTGGAAGTTTATGATCTCATTAAACTTTATTCAAAGAACATTGACCCTGCTAACTCCCATTTTCAGACTTGTCGGCATAATGCTTAATCTTTGGAGTTCTTGCGCATCATGTCATTCGTGGAGACTCACGTGCCGCCCCGTTGGCTTTGCTTGGTGTAGCTGATCAAATTAACAAAGGAAGGAATTCTGTTCCTATTATGCTTGTAGAAACCTTTTCTGGATTAGACCGTCTTGACCATCAAAAAGTTCAAAATAGTTTCTATGGGTGTGCCAAATTGTTATACGTATGGCTTTGTGAAAAACTCACTATCCTCCAGCCAAAAAGCCACGACAAGTACACCCTGAAAAATTTCCCGTCCTGGCAACCAATGGCCAACCAACCGCAATCCATGATGAGTGGTGTAATTGGTTACAGCACGTGGAGAAAGGTCAGTTTTGTTGTGTGAGTCATTCTTGCTTACAAGTTATCACTAGCACTTACCCATATCCCTTTATGTATCTTATGGGTTTAGAAAAGTCAACCTTTTATGCACCAACCCGTTTGCTTCATCAGATCACGGGATGTCCATATCTTCATGGGGCTGTAGCACCTCCTTCTTGTGAAAAATTGTCTCCTGATCTTATTAGAACCATTATAGCTGCTTGGAGGAATAAGGTTGTGGAGAAAAGGTTTTCCTTAACATCTAAAGTCCGGCGTGGGGAGTTACCGGGGAAGCCCGCAGGCAAAAGGGCTCAGATTGCAGAGCTTTGAGGATCTTCGGCATGAGATTATCATTTCTTCATTGTCTTCATTTGTTTTAGTTGAATATAATCAGAGTCAAAGATTGTAATTCCAGTCTCATTATAGATGAAAATATAAAGAAAAGAGTTTTAATTGATACATGTTATAAACAGTCGGCAATTCAAAGTTTCATCAATTTTCATATTGCTAATCGCCATCGTTGTAACCTGTTTTGATATAATCAATACAAAGTATGTTTGTTTTCTTTTCTCTTTATTTGTGGAAGCTACTTGGTTTCATTTGTCAGTCATTTAATCTAGTTTGTTAACTTCCAATCAGGATTCTGAAGGATAGCAACCATCGCTCTGAAAAAGGACACCCAAGCTAAACCTACCTGGTCTAGACCTACCTCAGTGTCGAGACTTGTTCGTCACTTTGATCCCCCTGTGTCACCAGCAATACCTTTACCATCTTCACCAGAGTCGTCAGGTTCTTTTGAAGTCAATCAAATGGCTACTGACCCAGTGGACCCCATGATTGTTATACAAGAGATGTTGAGAAATATGTGCCAAGATATAGCGGGACTGAAAGATGAAGTGACTCATTTAAAAAATCAGAATACTGAAAAGGTCTCTACTTCTAGAGATCCCGCTATGCAACCTCCTCCGGCCATATCTCCTAACCTCACCAGACCAGTCATCCCTCCCGTAGAGATCGATCTGGAGGAGGAGCAATATGCCGAGGAATATTTTGTCCCTCAGATAAATAAAGAAAAAGAGTTGTTTGATATGTATGAGAAGATGGCTCATGACATTGAGAGCATGAAGGTTCAAGCATCTAAGGGATTCGATATTTCTGATTTTTTTATGTCCCCCAATGCCATATTCCCACCTCAGTTCAAGGCACCAGACTACGATAAATATGATGGAACTGGGTGTCCAAGAAACCACGTCAGGTGGTTCATCACTCTTTCTCAGCAGGATGGCCTAAGTCGAGAGCAGATGGCCCATTTGTTTCCCATGTCTCTTATAGGGGTGGCCAAAAGATGGTTTTTGAGATTGAAACCAGAAGAGATTAGAACATTGGAAGAGATCTCTAACCGGTTCGTAGAGCAATTCTCCATGGAAGAGGGGATCGAGGTCACTAAAAGAGATCTGAAGCTGTTGAAGCAGAATCCTTAGGAGACTTTCACATCTTTCATCAGGCGCTGGAGGCGCAAGTCTGCCCAGCTGAGCCAGAGAATGTCAGAAGAAGACCAGATAAAGTTGGTCATCAAGAGCTTGTCTCCACAGTACTTTCACTTCTTGGCACCACAGCACTACCAGAATTTTGATCATTTGATCAAGATTGGCACTCAAACCGAGGATGCTATCACTAAGGGCCTTAGAGCCAAGACTCTATCTGATGTCCGAGAAGGGAAGAGGCCTATGATCCAACCAAAGGAAGTTCCTGCAGTCAGTTATATCAGACCAATGGCCAAGCCTGCTGCTGAAGTTGTTAGACCAATGGTGAAGAAGCAGTTCAGGCAGTTTGACTCATTACCGTATCCACTGCCCATGATACTTAAGAATTTGATCAGAGACAAGAAGATCAGACTTCCGGATGTCAAACCTGTACCTAATCCACTGCCTATAAACTGGAGAAGGGATCAATACTGCGAATATCACAGAGGCCCGGGGCATATGACTGAGAACTGTTTGGCTTTGAAGCACGCGATTCAGAACATGATCGATAAAGATGAGCTTGCGGTTGAAAGGCCGAATACTACGCAGAATCCTCTTCCCAACCATCGTGTTGTTGCTCCTCCTACAACTAACGCCATCTTTGTAGATGAGCCCATCCTTGATCCCTCTGTTCTCATTTGCACTATTACATCTGACAAAACATATGTTTTGAAGTTTGACAATGAAGAGCTCAGAGAATTCAGAGAAAAAGAACTTTATGTGCTGTCGTTTGACGACACTGAGCTCGCTGAGTCATCTTCATCCCAGTCGTATGCGCTTCAGAGTGTTAGTCTAGAAGAAATAAAGAAAGCCACCTATGTTCTAAGGATGGAGGACTTTGAAGAGGATGTCAGTAATGCACCTTATGTTTTCAGAATGGAGAAAGACGAACTGCAGTTTCTAGATGATCGGTGTGACGAGATGCGTCACATGACCAGAGGTGGCCAAGTATTCAAGCAATCGGAATTGAGTGTAGAAAATCTGGCAGAAGTTGTAGGAAACGCAGGAAATCAAAGGCAGAATAAAGTGAGCACAGACGAAGAAGATGAGAGCCTGTTAAAGCAACTGAAGAAGACTGAGGCTAATATCTCAGTATGGGGTTTACTCCTGGCCTCATCAAAGCACAGAAAGCTAGTCCTTTAAGAGCTTAATGCAGCACAAGTTTCTGTTAATACCTCACCCGACGAGCTTGTCAGTCTCGTAGCCATGGCCAGAGCAGCGAAAACATTGTCATTCGTTGTTGACGATTTACCTCCTGAGGGCCGAGACCATACCAAATCTCTTAAAATCACAGTCATCTGTAACAAGAAGAAGGTGCCAGAGGTGTTGGTTGACAACGACTCTGCACTGAATGTTTGCCCGCTAAGCACCGCAGCAACCCTTGGGTTCGGTCCTGAGAATTTTATTCCATCCGAGCAGGGTATTCTGGCATATGATGGCACTCGCCGAGACGTAATCGGGACTCTGGTCACTGAGATACAGATTGGCGGAGAAGACTTTAAGGTAGAATTCCAAGTCTTAGATATTAAGGCTTCATTCTTACTGTTGCTTGGCCGTCCGTGGATGCACAAGGTCGGGGTTGTTCCGTCTACTCTCCACCAAAAACTGAAGTTCATTCGCAGGAACAGAGTGATAACTGTAAAGGGGGATCCAGACCTTGAGATAGGGCAGATTACTCCAGATTTGACTGCGGGAAAATCCGAAGATGTCAGTTTGACTGGGTTTTCGCTAGAGGTGACTACGATCACTTTCGAAGAGGCTTTGAATGAGGAAATTTGTTTCCTGACCAGTACGAATTCAAATGTCATCAGGATGATTCGCCGACAGGGGTATATACCAGGCGCCGGGTTAGGCAAATATCAAGGCTTGACCGAGTTTCTTGTGTTCAAAACATTCAATGGTTTGTTCGGGCTGGGGTACAAGCCTACAAAGAAAGAAATTGTAGAGATGAAGCAGTTAATGCTGAAATGGGCAGAAAACCGTCGCCGGTGCTTGGGGTTACCAATGGCACCCATTGATTTGACAATGAATGGCCGGTTCTGAAAAGAGGGCGCAGGTTTCCCTTTCTGTGGCTTTACTGAGACATGGATAGATGAGAACACAGGGCAGATGCTTCCGGGGTTTGAGATTTTCTTCGATCTTGAGCTAGAAGATGAGCCAGTGGGTATGCAGATTGTAGAGACAGAGTCTGAGACTGATTGGGTAGAGCACATAGAGCCGAGCCTTCTGAATTCACTTTTCCAAGAAGGGTCACAGACTGTGGCCGTGATTGGCAGGAGCCCGCTGATATTAGACCCAACTCGTCTTATCACCCCGGCTGAGGAACCTCTGACTAACTGGACTTCTCAAGTCCTACCCCAGGTTATTTTCCAGCACAATCGAATCCCTTCAGAAGAGTCAGTCGTCCGTAAGTACGTGTCAGTCTCCGAGTTTGATTCAGAGTCTATTTCTTCTAATAAGTCTTTTGATGCAGGTACCATAGAGGACTATTCTCCTAAGGTCGGTGGCAGTTCTTCTTTTTCTGGCAAGATTGAGTTGAAGATTGTTTCTAATAAAGCATCTGATGTTGTTTCCTCATATAGTTCTGAGTCAGTTGACACAGGTGTCAACATATCCATCGAGTCTGTAAAAACGAGTCCAAAGTTCATTGTAAACCCCGATGAGGGTAATTCATCTGTTGATGTATTTGATTCAAATTTCAATGAAATAAAGGATTCTTCTTCTTGTGGGACCCGATCCCGCGAGAGGGGTGGGGCGCGAGCCGCCACGCTCTCTCTTGGTCTCTCGTACCCACGCGATTGGCGTGTGCTCTTTTATTATTGATTTTAATTCATCTTTTATATGAACTTGGGATCACTAAGGCAATCTGAATTCCACACAAAAGAGAGTGACAGAGTCGCCACCTAGATGTGGGATCTAGGACCCATAATTAACCAGAAATCTAGACTCGTTACCTGGTTACAAGAATGGAAGGTATGGGGAGTTATCCACCACATGCACCATTCCTGCCTGATAATCGGTCTTCGATTCCAAAAGTTAACTCTTTTAAATTTATTTTAAATGGCTCATTCAACTCTCTGTTAATGTGCGAACTAAGTGACATGCATCCTAAAATCTAATTTCAATATGAATCGTAAATGTGTATCTTGATTTCTTAATTTTTTTGAATTCAATATAAGTGAAAGTTCTCCTAAAATTCTAATTTCATGGAAAATCCTAAGTGATTTAATTAAGAATTTCCAAGAAAATTAATATACAAAACCCCACAATTTGTTGTGGAGCCGACTCGCGGTTGGTATGCCATCAAGCATCCAAGCTGCCTACTTACCCAAGCCTCACTGGGATCAGAGTCAACGTAGTTCGGTGCACCTAAGCTAAGCTACTTATGCCTAACTCAACTAAGACACCGACCTAGACGGGATTGACTGTTTCAACAGTTTTAAGAGAAGTTATTTAATTCAAGTTGAGGATTTTATTATCCTAGGATTTCATCTAAGATGCTATATGATTCTTATCTAAATGCAAATTGCTCCTTAGACTAATGCAGGTTAGCCTACATTCTAGTTTACTAGGCTTGTCCTAGAGAAAGATTGGGTGACTAGTGTAACTAGACCTATGGCACGGTTGCTATCTATAGCAAGCGTCCGTGATGAGGCTGGACTCCTAACTCTAGGACTCCCTAAAACCTAAGACACGACACGACACCAGTGTTCCTAAATTGGGCTCTAAGGGTTCTTATGACAGAAACCGTAATCCAACGGTTCCAAAAGGACACGAGATGAATCGATTTCAGTTCTCGAAGTTAATTAATTTCAGATTTCAAGGATTTTCGATTTCTGGACATTTAAGGAATATCAATGGTTCTAGGGTTCACCAATTTCGGCCCAGAATGGCATCCAAGGAAGGGAATCGTGCGCTCTTTCCTTGTGCAATTTAATACTTAGGTTATAGCATCTTATTGCCTGACATATCTCAGGATTTTCGTGGACAGTAACCTCGGAGCCAACAGCATGCTATAACTTAAATATTCAAATTGTCAAAGATCGAGTGCAATTGGGATACGATTATGGATGCACTGGCCATTTTTTCAAGGAAATCTAAAGATCCTAAAATTTCTGTTTCAATGGATTAAGGAGTGAACGTGTGAAAGAATTTTAAGGTTCTTTAGAAGCTTTATGATGATTTTTAATTAATTTCTGTTTTTCAGTGGATTTTATCAATTTTAAACCATATGAGTGATTTTACAAGTGAAATTGTTGCAAACGAATTCGAAATGATTTGAAATTTCTGCAGCAACAGGATGTGATAGAATGTAGCTTATTAAAAGAGTTTTGCAGATTTTTACATTAAGCTCATATTTAATTTTGATTTAACAATAATAAGACCAGATTGCAAAAATAACACAGAAACTACTAGAAATAGAAATCAAAATTCATTGAAATTTCTCCATTAACAAGATATAAGTAAAATAGCATGCTCTGAGATTTTCAGGAATTTTAGAAACTATTTACTATCAATTTCGGATTTTTCAATTTTCAGACCAGATTATGAATTAACACTACACCCCATACGAAACAAGATCTAAATCAGTTGAAACTTTTACAGCAGTAAGAAATATGAAATATAAGACTACTATAAAAATTGTGTGAATTTTAAAGGTGATCTGATGTCAGTAAAAAGTCTCATAAAATCTGATAATTTTCAAAGAAAGCATAAAATAATATACCAAAAAAAATCCAAAAATTCTCAAAAATTCAAAGTAGAATATATCAACATCATATTATTTTCCCACGAAATTTCATTATTTGTGGAATCTGTTTAGTATATATTTTATTTTTCTTCGTCGAAAAGATATTTTGGAAGAGTTTTCCATTTTTAAAACACGATTTTCGAGAAAATTACGACTCCGGAAAACATCCTTTAATCTTGTTCTGATATGATGAACACAAAAAAAATTTAAATTCCAAAAAATAGATCATCCTGAGATGGTTATTTTTTCGAATTTCGTAATTTCTCAGCCATTATTTTAAATAAAGTTCTACTCTTCACTCAAATTCTAAAAAAACCGTTGATCCAATGTCTGATCCGATCCGATAGTTATTTTACTCTATTTAGATAGATCATTGTATTAAATTTTGAGACGAAACGGAATTGAAACACTCATGCAGATCATGATTTTAAGCACACACATTTAATATTAAATTAAATTCATTTAAATGCTTAAAAATCATGCAAAAATCTAAAAAAAATACCAAATAATTCTGGAAAAATCTGAGAATCGCGTACCTACCTGTAGTCGAGATCCTCGCCCAATCCAAAAGCCGAAAAATCCGGAAAATCTCGCCGACGCTCGATCCGATGACTTTTCTTCTCTTTCTTTCTTTGTTTTTTTTTTCTTTGTTTTCCTTACTGCTTTTTGGGAAAATCCGACTAAAGTTGAGATGATGAATTCGGTTCTAAGTGTTTACTCCACAAAGATCTCAACCACCAACAATAGTGCTCCAAGTGAATTCGTCTCCAATATTCCACCAAAGCGAACTTGACAGTTCTTTCGTCAAGATGAAACCGGTTAAGACTAAAACAACGGAGTCATGCCAAGGTGGAGAAAGCAACCCGACAATGAGAGTAGAAAGTCTAATCCGGCAACAAGGGAAGTGAGATAGAGGATATGAAATATGAGAAGTGAAATAGAAGATGAAAGGAGATATGAGATTATGAGATGAGAGAGGGAGAATTGAGAGGGATGGAGAAACAGAGACACAGCGTGAGAGAGACAGAGCATGAGAGAGACAGAGAGGGAGTGAGCGTGAGAGAGTGGGGAGGGATCAGAGAGAGCAGAGAGGGATGACAGAGAGATAGAGAGGGAGTGAGATAACAAAGAGATAGAGAGGGAGTGAGATAACAGAGGGGCGGTGATGGAGCGGAAAAACAGAGGTTAGATTGGGAGTGAAAAACCGAGACAGAGAGGGAGAGAATAAAGCTCTTTTTAAAATAAAATAAAAACAGAGTAAGAGCAAGACCATAAAAACCGATGGGAAGAGTAGAAAAGGGTGAGAGAGGAGATGGAAAGAAAACAGAGGAGAGGATACAGAGGGTTGTGGGGAGAGTAAGGGTAAACAGAAGGTTGATGGAGGAGAAGAAAAACAGAGTGAGGGTGCTGTAGGGGGGAAGAAAAACAGAGTGAGGGATGAGGGAGAAACAAACCGAGTGAGATGGAGAGAGGGAGAATGCTAGAGGTAGAGGGTTGTGCCGAGTGGAATCTGCTGGGAGATTGCTGCTGAGAGAGAGGAGACGAGAGTTAGAGAGGGGCGGCTCTTTCAACCGAGAAGATGAGGAGCCAATACAGATCGTTTATCTTTTTTTTTATCAGAGCCTTCCCTTAACAAATGGGAACGTTTCTTTTTTTTTTCCTTGGTCCCCATGGCATGTTACCATAGCATCCCATCTAAAATTACCCTCTTGCTATTTTCAAGACAACCAATAAAGCAACTTTGCTTTTGGCTTTTCTCAATGCCTAAAAACCACGAAAAGCACCATAGGCCTGCTTTAATTTTGGCATACTTGCTTAAGAAAACCTTCTCTTCAATCAAGGTTGCTGTTTTGAGCATAAAGTTGGGCCCACACATATATTTAGACACAACCGGCCATTCAAACCTCATTCCTGCCATGCGTTCCTTATATAAATAAAATGATTCAATCGAATGTAATCTGAATCCAAAAATAGAATGCATATATATTGGGCACACATCGTGCTGAAGCTGTAATTGGATGTGCCGCTGTCTACTTGATCTGCCACCATGCAAATTTGATGTGCCCCAAATTATTTCCATATGATCATGACCGTCCATGAGATGATCCAAAATTACCCAAATGGATGAGGCCCTTCTATAGATAACCTGTTCTCTAAAATTATTCCCATAGGATAATCCGGACCGCCCATGTGATGGGTCACACTAAAAATAGGGTGGCGCCCCAAATTCTTTCCATGTAATGATCCAAGCCATCCATTTGCTAGGTTGCAATGTGAACAAGTTGGTTACACATCCAAAGCCATTTCCATAGGCTGATTTGAACCATTTCACTTTGACGGGCCATGGTGTACAATCAGGCACGCCCCCCTAATCATCTCCCTAGAATGATCCAAACCGTTTGATTAAAGGGCTACAATGTGGTTTATTTGCGCCCTCTAAATCCCCCTTTATAGGACGATCCTAGTTGTCCAATTAGACGAGCCACGATGTGAATTGACCTCAATGTACATCAATCAAAATTCTCACCCTTTGGAATTTCACTTATAGCACTATGCAAATCGATATCTGCACCACAATGCTAGATTTACACCATGTAATAAATCATTGTGGGTCCACCACCATGGTCAAATTCTATAAAATAATTTAGTGAGCCTCACATGTGATTGTCGAATGGTGGTTTCTACTCATTGACCAAAGCCCAAGAAAATCCAATACTTGATCATTTTAAAGTGGGTTCTCTCCCATTGCTAGATTTTATTGAAAACATAACTCTCCGCTGTAAACAATGTATGGACCCTCTTGTATGAATTCTTGCGAATAACCCTTCTCAACACTTAGCGGAAAAATGGAAACGACCGAAAAGATTTGAGAAAATGTAAGAAATGGACACAAAAATGAAAAACGCTGAAAAACCGATAAAAAAATACTAACTTCTTTGTTGATTAAAGCGGAACAAAATGAGGGTGTCTACACTTCTGAGTACATTCCTGTCTCTATTTCATCTACTGAATCTGCTTTAAAATTTGATAATCTTAATAATAACAATCAAGACTCCCCCTCTGATGAGGATGCCGACGAAACTCCCCCTGAAATCAGACATATGATCCAACAGGAAGAGAGTCGCCGAGCAAAACCACTTGATGAGGAAGTTGAAACTGTGAACATTGGTGACGAAACCTCAATTCAGGAAATAAAGATTGGCAAAACTTTATCTCCTGAAGAACGCGAGGAATTGATCACCCTGCTTAAAGAGTTCAAAGAAATTTTTGCTTGGTCATATGATGACATGCCAGGATTAAGCGAGAAAATTGTTCAGCATCGCTTACCCTTAATCCCTGGTGCTAAACCAAAGAAGCAAAAACTCCGAAAGCTCAAAACAGAATGGGAGTTGAAAGTCTATGAAGAAGTGAAGAAATTGTTAGAAGTAAAATTCATCCAGGTGGTGGAATATCCTAAATGGCTCGCAAACATAGTACCGATGCCCAAGAAGGACGAAAAAGTCAGAATGTGTGTTGATTTTCGAGACCTGAACTAGTGGATAACACTGCTGGACATGCTCTTTTATCCTTTATGGATGGGTTCTCAGGTTACAATCAGATTAAAATGGCACCTGAAGACATGATGAAGACATCGTTCATTACTCAGTGGGGTACTTATTGCTACAGGGTGATGCCGTTTGGTTTATGCTGGTGCTACATATCAGAGAGCCGCTACGACTCTTCTTTATGATATGATTCACAAAGAGGTTGAGGTTTACGTAGATGACATGATCGTAAAGGGGAAGACTCGGCCTGAGCACACTGTTTCCCTGAGAAAGTTCTTTGAGCGGATCAGGAAGTATCAGCTTCGTCTGAACCCAAGTAAATGTGTATTTGGCGTTACGTTCGAAAAGCTTTTGGGGTTTATGGTCAGCGAAAGAGGAATAGAGGTGGACCCCCAAAAGATCAAGGCGATCCAAAAAATGCAGCCCCCTAAAACAGAAAAGCAGATCCGAGGTTTCCTTGGAAAAGTTCAGTATCTGAGACGGTTCATAGCACATCTGACAATGACGTGTGAACCCATTTTCAAGCTTCTGAAGAAGAATTCCTCGAAAAAGTGGAATGCAGAATGTCAGGAGGCCTTTGAAAAAGTTAAGCAGTGCCTATCCTTGCCCCCTGTTCTATCGCCTGTCATTCCAGGCCAGCCGTTGCTGTTGTACTTATCTATCATAGATACAGCGATGGTTGCATGCTTGCTCAGCAGGATCTTGAGTCTAAGAAAGAAAGGCCAATTTATTACATCAGCAAGAAGATGCTAGAGTATGAATTAAAATACACTATTTTGGAGAAGACTTGTCTCGCATTAGTTTGGGCAACCTAGAGGCTTAGACATTATTTGCTTTCAAACAAGGTTCTTCTGCTTTCGCGAATGGACCCTCTAAAGTACTTGTTTGAGAAACCTGCCCTTACAGGAAGGACTGCAAGGTGGTTATTGTTATTGTCTGAGTTCGATATCACTTATGTCAATCAGAAATCAGTTAAAGGGCGGGTTATAGCTGAACAATTGGCTGATGCTCCAGTTGAGGAGAATGTTGTTCTAAAAGTTGAATTCCCTAATGAAGAGATTATGGATATCGAAGAAGAAGAGGTTCTCAACACCAAGTGGTTAATGTACTTTGATGGAGCCGTAAACAGTCGTGGTCAAGGAGTGGGTGCAGTCTTGGTATCTCCAAAGAAAGAATATATTCCTATCTCCATTAAGTTGCAGTTTGAGTGCACCAACAACATGGCAGAGTATGAAGCTTGTATTGCCGGACTCGAAGCAGCCTTGGCTTTGCAGATTCGAGACATTGATGTGTTTGGGGATTCCATCCTGATCATTTGCCAGATTAATGGACAATGAAAAACTCGAGAAGATAGATTGATCCCTTATAATATGTATTTGGAATCTCTGGTCCAGAAATTTAGGAGCGTCACATTTACTCACTTGTCAAGGACCAGAAATCATTTTGCTGATGCTTTGGCTACTTTGGCCTCGATGTTAGATATCTCTGCTACAATGGAAGTTCAACTGCTAGCCATCAGACTGCAATGGGCTCCTATGCACGTGAATGCTATAGAGATTTCAGCTAAATGTCCAGATGGGAAACCTTGGTACACAGATATCAAACACCTCATTTCGGACAAGGGTCATCCTCCAGAAGCTTCAAGCAAGGAAAGGAAAACTCTTCAGAAGTTAGCTGCTAATTTCATCATTTGCGGTGTAGAGCTGTACAGAAGGTCATTTGATGGCATACAGCTCCTTTGTGTTGATGAAGATAAAGCTGCCGAACTTATTGAGCAGACCCATGAGGGAGTTTGTGGACCTCATATGAATGGAAAAATGTTGTCAAGAAAGATTCTTAGACTTGGCTTCTATTGGCCCACAATTGAAGCAGACTGCTTCGCATTTGTGAAGAAATGCCATAAGTGCCAAGTTTATACTAATCTCATTCGTGTTCCTCCTTCGGAGTTGCACTCTTTGACTTCACCATGGCTGTTTTCAGTATGGGGGATTGATATAATTGGGAAGGTTTATCCGAAGTCTTCGAGCGAGCATGAGTACATTCTGGTCGCGATTGACTATTTTATGAAATGGATTGAAGCTGCTTCGTATGCTTCCATAACTTCGAACACAGTTGCGAAGTTCATCCGTACCAACATTATTTGCAGATACGGAGTACCTCTCGAGCTGATTTCAGATAATGGGTCGCATTTCAAGAAAGAGGTATTACACCTGTGTGAAGAGTTCAAGATAAGACATCACAAGTCATCTCCTAACAGACCTCAAACGAATGGAGCTGTAGAGGCTGCAAGTAAGAATATTAAAGTCATTATCAGTAAGATGACTAAGACATATAAGGACTGGTCGAACAAACTCCCTTATGCCTTATGGGCTTATAAGACATCGATCAGGTCTTCAACGGGTGTAACTCTGTATTGTTTGGTGTATGGAATGGAAGTTGTTCTCCCTGTTGAATTAAGAATTCCCTCTTTGAGAGTCATGATAGAGGCCGACCTGCCAGAGTTAGAGTGGGCAAAGGCCAGACATGATGAGCTGCAGATGATAGATGAGAAGAAGCTGAGAGCCTCGTATCATATCCAGGGATATCAGAGGCGGATCGAGAGAGCTTTCAACAAGAAAGTTCGTGTCCATGATCTAAAGCCTGGAGATCTTATTTTGAAGTCCTACAGGGCACCGGTGTTTGATCCGAGAGGAAAGTTCAGGCCAAACTTGTCTGGTCCTTACATCTTCGATGAAGTCCTGCCTGGAAAGGCCATAAGACTCCTCAATGAAAATGGAGAAAAATTAAATGAACCCACAAACCTGGATCAATTAAAAAAATATTATGCTTAAGTACACCAGGAGGCCATCCTTGGACGATTTGAGCTTCAAGCCAATATCCCAAATGTTTTAAACTATTTGCAAACCCTTTGGGCCTAAAAAAAATGAATGATGAAAACCCTTTCTGCTAAAAGCACTTTTGAGCCAAAAGCAAAGTCGAAGTTTCTTTGTCAAACTTAAACCAGGGGCATCTTTTATGACTTTAGTCATAAAAGATTTTAAACCTGAACCACGCGTGACCTGATTCCCAATTTCTTTGGGGATACATAGGCAGTCTGGAGGGCGCTGATTCGGTCCAATTACATACAAACACATTAGGGTTTAGCCTTATCGAACCTAAGCCTACCCGAAAGTCCTTCTGGTGTACTGATGAACACATTTATGTGTGAATGGTAGTGATAGGAAACATGCATATTTTGTCCTTTAAAGCAGTGCTACTAAGGTATTTTCTTATTTTTGGTGTTTTAGGGTTCTAAGTGGATTTTTGAAGGAATTGAAGCTAAAAGATGAAATATTGAAGAGAAACAACCAATTTCCAATGTTGAATGAATTTCACAAGAGACCAAGAGGGTGGAAATTTTGACTATATATGATGATACAGACCATTTGTTGGGCAATCCAACTGTTGGATTTGTTGATATATCCGGACAATATCATATTATTGGAATTGTAAAAAAAAGGGTGCAATCAACATTTACATTGTGGCCCGATAAAGTGAATGGTTTGATCGGCCTTGGGAGATGATTTGAGGGGTTTTATTAACATTCATTAAAATTGACGGCTCGGATCAAGTTATGGAGATGAATTAGAGAAGTGCAACCAATTTACATTATCGCCCACCATTTGGACGGTTAGATTGCTCTATGAAAACCACTATGGGGACTTTCAAATGGATGGTTGGGATTGCTCTATTAAGATGAATTAGGAGTGCAAGTTAATTTAATTTTGAGCAATTAAATGGGTGGCTCGGATCATGCCATGATGCGCAATTCACTTTCTCTAAAAGTGGGGACTACATTAGCATTTTTAGAAAGTGATGGAATTTTTAGAAAATGGGATTCAGCCAAGCTTGAAGGAAGACATGCACGTACAGTGATGGAATTTAATCAATTGAAAATGAGTACAAGCATGCACAAGTTCAATAAAAGTGGTATTTCCGAGAGCACATGCTAAGGGGAGCAAATTGGGAATATCTTTTTCTTTCTAAAGAGAGGAGTGATGATTTGTTTTTGGCAATAAGACCAATATAGTCGGCAGCTCTTGTGGATGAGGTGGGGATGATGTCACGTATGGTGTGGCTTTTGGAAAGCCATGCACAATATAAGTGGGGTCCACCGAATTTAAAAACAGTAATGGCAACCTTGCCATTTGTTGGTATTGGAAAACGTGGGGTATCAAGTTTAGGCATCTCATCTTTTTGGTGGACCTCTAGCAACCCAAAAATATCTAATGAGATCCCTTACCTTTTATCAACGAATGAGATTGCTCCATCTTTCCATCTTCATTCTAAAGGCACATTTGCCATTGACGGGCCCTACTTGGGATGCATATTGATTCAAACGGAAATAAAGCTTTTGGGTTTCTTTCCCTTTTGTTTAAAAGATAATTTCCAAATTAGAAGTTGTTTAGAAAAAGAGGGTAAATGAAGTGTTGTGTTAACAAAGTAAGACGATCATAATTTTTTAGAATATTTCCCATTCTTGGATTGCCGCACTCTCTCTCTCTTCTCAAATAGATCCATTATTTTCCAAGAAAAAAGGCTTGGCAGGTAGTTTTGGTATTTTTTTGAGCCATTGGAAATTTTGGTGCAATCATAGCCTTTGATTTCTTAGGCCTAAACTAGGCAAATTTGCTTGACCCCAAAATCTATAAAGGCCATCATTACCATGCTCTCCTCTCTCTACCATACTCTCGTTTTTTTCTTGCTCTCCTATTGCTCTATCTCTCTCTACTTCTCTCCCTTTTGCCTCTCTACACATCCTGTTTGTTCTCTAATTCATTCTCTTTTTCTCTCTACCACTCTATTTTTTCTTTTTCTCTCCACTACTCTCAAGCTCTCTCCCTTAGGTTTTCTTGTTCTTTCTTTTTCTTTTTCTTTTCAACTCTCAATCCAAGGCATCATCATCCACCATTCAAACTCAAGGTGACATTAAAGCTTGAAGGAGGAAGATGCAACCAAAGTTGGAGGAGAAAAAGACTAAGTTCTATTTAATTTTTGTTATTTATTTTAAGTTCAATTTGATATAATTTTGTTTCAATTCAAGTTAGTGAAAAAGTAATTAGTTTTTGTTTAATTTTCTTTCAAGTTCTATATGGCAATTCTTCTCCCATCTATCTCGTTTATTTTTGTTTTTCTTCCCTTCTTCATGAGTAACTAAATCCTATTTACTTAGGGTTTAGTTGAAACCATAGGGAAGGAGAAATATTTACAATTAAATCAATCTACTCAATTGAAAAATTGTGTAGGAGTTTGTGTTTGGAAAATCCCAATCATTCATGCCATTGGCTTTGCCCTTTCGTATGAATGATTGTTGATTAACAAATATAAAGTTCTATATAATCAATGTAAATTGGAGAGTGGATTTGATTAATTACTTATAAGGAATGACATCCCTTTGATCTTATTCCTTATTGACTAGTTAATCGAATTTTCAACCCAATTCAAGAGTTGTTTTAATTAATCAATTTAATCCAAACCCATGGTGGATTCTAACCCTAAGTAATCTTTTATATTGAATTAAGGTTTTTACACTATTCCAAATTACTTTCGCAATTTTTCAATTAACTTAGGCCTTTAGAATTTTAGTTTTCTAATTAGATTAGATAAGTAGTTAATAAAGATCATTAGAATTTTGGTACACTTTGCCTAAATTAAGATTTCCAAATCAAGATCGTAGTTGAATTTGATTCTTAGATTGAATAGAATACACGCTTATATATAGTGTTGGCTCCGAGGTCTAAGTCCACGGAAATCCTGAGTCCATTCCAGGCAACATTATATCATAGCTAGTATTCTAATCGGTAAAAGAATAGGATTGACAACTAGATTTCTCTTCCTTGAGTTCGACCCTTATTTACACGATCCGTGCACTTGGGTTATTTAATTTCTCAAACATGTACTCAGGCCCAGGTTTGTAGAGAAACAGAAAGAAAGAAAAATGATGGAGTCTTAGACCCGCTAGACTGAAAACCCGCAAGGGCGGTCTAGGCAAAAGTTAGGGTCATTCACCCGCTAAGCTGAAAACCCGAAAGGGCGGCTTAGGCAAAAATCAGGGTACTGAGCCTGCTGGATGGAAAATCTGCAAGGGCAGACAGTCTAGGCAAAAATTAAGGCATGTGGTCCGCTGAATCGAAAACCTGAAAAGGCGATTTGGTCATGGCAGTGACTTCATGAAGAGAGGACAGGGCTTTAAAACGCCAGCTAAACTTTCAGTTTTCTTTGGCACCTTCTCAAAGTCCGAGTAAACACCATCAAGACTTCTTTTAATACTCTTTGAGTTAGAGAGGTTGAAACCGAGCAATCTGAAGGAATAACAACCATGACAGAAATCCTGAAAAGAGGAATGAAATGCCTTTGAACACGGTATTCAAAAGACTCTAGGGGGGTTGACTTTTACCATTTTAAAAAAATATTTATCAGACTAAGAAGCAGATTTCAGTCTCTCTTAGTGTTCGAGTCATGTGTTCGTCATTTGTCTCGTTCGTAATTTGTCAAAGTCTTTCCTTGTTGAGTCGAGGTCAGTTTCCAAAATCCTGTTTAGTTAAAATTCCTCCCCAAGCCGGGGTGGCAAGAAAAAAAAAGCAGAACTCTCAGAGAAGCAGAGAATTCATGGCTCCTGTGAATAAATGCAAAGCAGAGCAGAGTTCAGAAGTTGATAGGCTTTTAGCCCAGTTCCAGCATTAACAGATGGTAGAAATGAAGCAGAAGATTTTGAGCAGAACCATGTTCTTGTACTTTTGAAAAGCTTTATAAGCCCTAATGTTTATCAGAAAAGCTTTGTAACCCAAAGTGTGCATTAATGAAAGCCTTTGGCCTTTTTTTTTCCTGTTGCTCTCCAATGAATTTTATTATGGAAGTAATCATACTAGGGGCATCTTTTATGACTTGCGTCATAAAAGATGTCAAAGATACAACGATATTTGAAAGGGACATTCTCCTCAAATAGAAACTCGAGAAGGTTGAACATTGTTAGCCCAAGGGTTCAACAAGTACTCCCATTGAAATGTTTTGATGATTAACAAACTCAATTTGTTATAAAATAAAGGTTTTTTACACTAATGATTTCCATTGGCAAAGTTATGGTGTTCATAGCGTAGCATCCTCAAGAGTGCATGACAAATGGCAAATCATTCAAGCTCAAAGTGATATCAAAGGCATGAAGAAGGCATCACCATCTCAAAGGTATTCAAAGACAAGGTTGAACTCTAGCCTAACAAGAATGGCAATCAACTCAAAAGTTCAAGCTTGGCTCAAGCATCAATGGAGTTGAGTAAAGACATGTCAAAGCCTCTACAAGGTGCCAACAAGATTGAAGACCAAGTAAAATTAAGATGTAAATGGTCCTTCATGTATAATCTAGGTCTATGGCACAAGGGAGAGTTAAAATCAACCTAGATAGAATTTAATTGGTTAGTGAATGTTCATGGTGGTGTCCCAACATATTTGGACTCACATAACATTCCATTTATCATGCTTAGATTGAGTTCCAAAAGCCCAAATAAAATCAACAATAAAAATAGGAAATCTTGCTGATTATAGGCTTCTCGGAACTCCAAGAATATTCTCGGAGCTCCCAGAATTGTTCCAGGTTCAAAAAAATAAGGACTCGGAGGTCCGAGCCCGAAGTCCGAGAAGACCGTTGGGGAGCTTAAAAATTGTGTATTTTTCTCCCCTCTATATATATGAACCTTGGGACTCTTGGGAAACTATCTAAGGAGTTTACAAATATTTTAAGAGCACTAAAAGGCTTGATCCTCTTTCTTCTCAAGATTTTCACTCTCCATCTCTCTCTTGTGCCTTTACCTTAGATTATTCTTGAGAGACTTTTGGTTTTCATTTGTTGATCATTTTCTTATGAGAGTGAGTGAGCTTTACTTGTAATTAGCCTATCTAGAGGCAAGCAAGCTAAAACCTTTCATCTTCTTTGTATTTGGCACAAAGGGCGCCATAGTAGACCCTTGGAGCGTGAAGTTCGATTTGTACAAGGCGGAAGGAACGCTGTATTTAAGTTCCTTGGAGAAGATAGTGGAATCTTCAAGGAGAGTAATTTGAGAAGAGTGGAGTAGGTCTTGAGCTAAGACCGAACCACTATAAAAATCCTTGTGTCAAAGCTTCTTTGTCTCTTCACCTCTTCTCTTGTGGTAAGCTTTTTACTATTGCTTTAAATACTATTTTTGAGTTCCTATTCAATCTAAAACTAGTAGAATCTAAGTTTTCAAAATCCTTAAAATTTGAAAAGAAACCCAATTCACCCCCTCTTGGGTTACTAAGAGGAATTTCACTTGGTATCAGAGCATAGGCTCTTACATAGGATTTCTTTTTGAAAACCCACAAGGGAAAGATCCAAATGGCAACCTTTTCTCATAGCAATGAGAGGCAATCCACTACTAGACCTCCCTTCTTCAATGGCTCAAACTATCCATATTGGAAAGCTAGAATGAAAGTGTTTTTGAAATCTTTAGATTTTGATGTTTGGAGAAGTATCCAAAATGGATATAAAGAACCTAGTGTTGATATGGAACTATGGGATGAAAATGAAAGAAAAGAGTCCACTATCAATGCAAAAGCAATGAACGCCTTGATTTGTGCCTTATCTCCCGAGGAGTTCAATCGAGTTTCTACTCATGAAACCGCTAAGGAGATTTGGGATATGTTAGAGATAGCTCATGAAGGGACAAATCAAGTGAAAGAGTCCAAGATGAATGTTCTCTTTAGAGAGTATGAACTATTCATGATGGACCCTAATGAAACCATTGCCGAAATGCATACTAAGTTCACAAACATAACAAATCGGTTGAGATCATTAGATAAACAATTGTCTAGCAAGGACTTAGTTACCAAAATACTTAGGTCATTACCTAAAGATTGGGATCCCAAGGTCACCGCCATTGAAGAAGCAAAAGACGTATCAAAAATGGGCTTAGAAAACTTAATAGGTTCCTTAATAACTTTTGAAATGGTTTTAAAGGGAAGAGAAACCTTAAACAAACAAAAGGAAGATACAAAAAGGAAAGGAATAGCTTTTAAAGCAAGAGTTGAGAGTGAAGAGGAAGAGAGTGAAGAAGACACACAAGATGATCTTGCTCTCTTCACCAAGAGATTCAAGAAATTTTTCAAATTCAAGAGAGGAGGCAACTCTAGCTAAGGAAGAAATAGGCCTTCAAGCAAAGAGGAGATGAGATGCTATAAGTGCAACAAGATTGGTCATATAAGGCCAAATTGCTCGCTCATCAACAACAATGACAAGGATAAGAAGAATAGAAGAAATGGCAAAAAGGCTTTGTGTGCGGCGGCTTGGGATGAAGGGAGTGCTTCATTCAGAAATGAATCCAATGGAAAGGATGAAGATGACCTTTGCTTCATGGGACTCGCCGATGTGACACAAGATATCTCCGTATCCGGGGTAAATGATGTTGATGATATGTCTCATGAATTCTCTAATGATGAACTAATATTTGTTTGTGAAAAACTTCATGAAAATTTGGATTTACAACTTGCCAAAAACAAAACAATGAAAAAGTCCTTATAAGATATCACTAGGGATTTTGGGTTCTTGAAAAAGGAATTCGATTTGCAAACCAATACAAGTGAAAAATTAATTTTGGAAAACAAAGCTTTGAATGAAGAAGTAGACAAATTAATCTTTGAAAACAAAAGCTTGAAAGAGGAAAATGAGAAACTTGTTTTGAAATGCAAAGAACTTGATTTAACGTTTAGAAAATTCTCATGTGCCAAAAACAAACTAGATGAAATTCTTGAAAATAAGCTTGTCTCTCTAGAAAAAAATGGTCTTGGTTACCAACCCCTTTCTAAAGGAAAAGCCTCATTCAAAAATAAGTTTATAATGAATTCCTCCCACATCCATGCTAACACTAGTGCTTTTATTCCTACTTATCACTATTGTGGTAGAATAGGACACTTAAGGTTTGCATGCAATGTTAAGAAATCAAAAGCATCTAAATTTATGTGGGTTAAAAAAGATGAGCTTTATGATGTTGCTAACCTTGAAGGACCCAAGAAAAGTGGCTACCTAAAACTTCAACATGAGCTTTGATTCTTGTAGGTGTGCTTGAAAGGAAAACCCTCAAAGGACAAGTGGTTCTTGGATAGCGGTTGCTCAAGGCACATGACGGGAGACGTAACCAAGTTCGCCTTTGTCACCATGAGTCATCAAGGAAATGTCACCTTTGGGGATGATACAAGAAGCAAAATCATCGGTGAAAGTACCATTAAAATTAATGACATTAAAGTTGAACATGTTTTGCTCGTTGACGGTCTTTCATTTAATTTGATAAGCATTAGTCAACTATGTGATCTTGGTCACAAAGTTCTTTTTGAAAAAGATAGTTGTAAGATTTTAAAGGCTAAGAATAATGAAGTTGAATTTGTTGCATATAGAGATGGCAATATGTATTCATTAGCATTAGAAGACCTTGAAAATCAAAACATCCAATGTCTCTCCGCCATGGATGATAACCCTTGGTTATGGCATAGGAGACTTGGTCATGCTCATATGGATTTGATTTCAAGATTATCTTCTAAGAATCTTGTGAGAGAGTTACCTAAACTCAAATACAATAGAGATAAAGTTTGTAGTGTTTGCATTCATTAAAAGCATGCTAAAGACACTTTTAAACCCATCAGTGTATTATCTACCTCTTGTCCACTACAACTCCTTCACATGGACCTATTTGGTCCCATGAAGACTAGTAGTAGAGGAGGCAGTAGATATGTATATGTGATTGTTGATGACTACTCTAGGTTCACTTGGGTGTTGTTTTTAACTAGTAAAGATGAAACCTTCGAGAAATTTGTCAACTTGTGCAAGCGAATTCAAAATGAACAAGGGGTTTTCATAAATGAAATTAGAAGTGATCATGGAACCGAGTTTGAGAACATTGAGTTTGATACCTTTTGTAATGAAAATAGAATCAAGCACAATTTCTCAGCTCCAAGAACTCCCCAACAAAATGGGGTAGTTGAAAGGAAAAATAGATCACTTATTGAAATGGCTAGAACCATGTTAAATGAGCACAATGTTCCAAGAAACTTTTGGGCAGAAGGCGTTCACACGCTTGCTATCTTTTAAATAGAGTGCTCATTAGACCTCACCTTAACAAAACACCTTATGAACTATGGAGTGGAACACCCCCCAAAGTTAGCTATTTCAAAGTTTTCGATTGTAAATGTTTTATATTAAACATGAAAGACACCTTGCATAAGTTTGATTCAAAATTCGATGAAGGTATCTTCTTAAGCTATTCAACCCATAGTAAAGCTTATAGAGTCTATAACAAAAGAACTCAAATTGTGGAAGAATCCGTGCATGTCAAATTTGATGAGTCATTTGAACCTCCTGAAGTCATTAATGAAGATGATGATGATGTTGTAGACACCCCATTTTGACCGGACCCGAGTTTGTGTTGCTTGTGCGAAGGCCTGTCAAATCAGTGAGCTGAGGTCCCGAATTGAACCTTAGGGTAGCTTAAGGTCCCCCGTAGGTCTCCGTAAAATTTCATCCAAATCCGAGCGTGTTTACTCAGTAAACGAACCAGGACATTGTGCATGGTCCAAATTCAAAAGGAGGGTGATTCATCTGAAATGGGAGTTGTCCATGGCAAAAAAGGAGGAATATATATCATTTATATGTAAAGAGGGGTGAATCAGCTCGTCTGGGATGGAGCTGATTCGCGCGCTCATCAAAAATCTGTGTGATTATCAATTGTGGGTGTGCCAATATACCAACCATTATATGGATGTATAAAAGAAAAAAAATCAGAAGGAAGAAAGGGGATTTTTCATTTTTTCTTTCGTCTGAAGAAAAATATCAGAGGTAGAAAAGAGAGAGAGAGCGAGAGCGAGAGTAAGGAAGTTTTCTTTTCGGATTTTCTCCTCCGACTGAGCTCGCCGGAGCTCTGGTTGTCCATCTCATTTCATAATCCCTTATTCTCCCTTTTTCTTCTTTTACTTCTTCGATCAGCTATTCTCTCCGGCTATTATCTCCGATGACCTACGGCCATCATCTCCAGTAAAACCCTTACTACCTTCAATCATCTTACTTCAAACCCTATCAGATCTGGTTTCTATTGATTTTCTTCCTCATCCTTTAACTATCACAGATCTCATTTTCGTTCACCATAGCCGTCTCTTCCATTACCAGATCCGAGCTCCCAGCCATTTTTCCGATCAGTTCTTCGATTCAAGCTCCGGTTGCAGGTTCAAGCTAGTGTGAACCCTTTTTCTTTGTTCTATGCTTGTTTGAGATTCTAAATCTTCCTTGTTACAAACCCTAGTTCAAGATCTGTAAATTCGTGGCTCAGATCTGAGTTTTCGACCGTTGATCCGATTGCTTGAGGTTTTTTTAAAAAAAAAATAGAAGAAGAAATCTGGTGTGAGAGGAAGTAGATCCGAGAAAGGAATTATATCTAAGAGAAAAAGAGAGAGATCTTACTTTTCTCTTTCTCTCCGATCGCCTTCTCCGGTCAGATCCGTCGGATTCTGATCATTTTCTTAGAGGAGCGATTTGATTGAAGCTGTGAAGATCTGTGGTAGAATTTTGAAATTTGAGGAGTTTTCATATCATTCGATCGGTATAAAAAGCTATATTGATAATTTTAGTCATAATCGCAGTCAGGTAAGCTTTTATTTTTTATCTTTCTGTGTGCAATCGTTCAGATCTGACATGTATGTCTTTGATCCCTGTTTGATTTCTTCACTTGTCTGTGTCAAAATTCATATAATGATCTTTACGTTTGTCTCATTTTCTGGACTGTGTTATGAACTGATGAATAAATAGAGTTATTGCTTTTGATATGAATCTTTCCTGTCGGATGAATCAAAAGATTTTTTACAAATTTTCTTAATATAATCTTCAATTTTGATTGGTTTGATTTGGTAGTATTCCAACACAGTAAGAAATTCATGAACTACTTGGATATGAGAGTTTGCTTTAATGTCTAAATATTGTTATATTGCTTCTTTTTGAAAATCAATAAAAATCAAGTGCTAAAATAGGTGTAGTAGCATTTTCTTTATCAAGACAGGGTAATGCCCATCTTAGTCTTTCATTTTGTTGTTGATACTTGATGATGTCAACTGTTAATTGAACCATTTTTCATCAAAGTTTTCATGGTGTCATTTAATGATTTTATGTTGTACATTTAATAAATTCTGTTGCTGCTATCTATCAAATATTTTGCCTAAAAAATCTTCGTTGCAGCAACACATGGTTAGGGGTTTAATGAATTATCCCCATCTAGCTGCAGATCAATTGATTTTGGTAGTATTACCCGTTCGAAAGCATTTACACGTATAATGCTTTGAGACTTGCTTTTGTTCCTTGGAATGGAGTTGAGGTCTGTCTCATTTCAGTTTTATGACTAAAAAGAAAAAGGGGGGGAAGGAGCAGGTGTGTAACGAGGAAAGGACTTAAAATAGGGATAAACGCACTCATTGGTATTGTCTTGGAATAAGTGATGTTGTATTTGGAGAGGTAACTGTAACCTATTCTCATGTCAGACGCTGATATTATAGGTTTTGGGTATTTAATATGGAATTTTTCCTTTATAATAAGTTTCCATGCTTTCAGTTTTGGGTTAATGGTGTAGAACATGTTCTCATTTGGTATACTAATATTATTTAGTTTATGCCATGATACATAATCTGTATGAAATTCTGCCCTGTGAGATCTTCATTAGCATGTAATAATTATAGAAGGATTTACATGTATTGTGCTCATTGCATAACCTGGAACCTGTTTATATATTTAGCCCGAAGCCTTTTGATCTTTCTATTAATGAAGTTGCTCAGGTTTTGTTGAGTAATCCTTTCTGAGCTGCTCTACTTGGTAATAGTGTAGATTTTGCGCTTGCTAAGAGATTGATGGCTCACACAATTAACATTACAGGCTGCACTTGATCCAAATGTTACTCCAATTTTGTGCTTACTGTGTCTTGAATGAATATGGAGGAGTTATTCTAATTCAGGAATCCCTGTGTAGTGTTAGAGTATGATTCATATGCTTGTTCCTTATATGCTATGCCCTGTGGAATACTTAGCTTGTGTAAAATTTGTCGGGTTTAGATGACATAATAGAGCAGTTCAGTTCTGTTCTTGGTTTGCATTGATTTGTAATAATAATAATAATAATAATAATAACAAGGGGGCTATGTTTTCATAGTAGACATGCTTATACTGTTAATATTTTAGGGAATAATATGTTTTAGATGAGAACCGTCCCATTCAATAAGAAATTGTTGTCAGAGTAGTATGGCTTGAAAATTCATGTTGTTGAATCGGTAATAACTGCTCTATTGATAATCCTTTGAATATGTTTGTAAGCATGCTTTCATCTTCAACTGTTTAAATGCATTAATCCATTTGTTCTTATTTACATGACAGTTGTAGAAATTAAGAAATATCATTGCATGCATTTGTATAATTTGTTGAAAATTTAAGATTCTTCTTTTATGTTAAGTTTTGAGTTAGGTTCTGAAAATGAATGAACTGTTTAGGTGAGACTATCTTGAAAGCTTATCATACTTATTTTTTTATTTTAATAAATTGTTTAATTGAAGAAGGAAATCAGATGACTACTCTATTCGATTTTATCGACATGAGTACTGTTTGATTTCAAGGTGGTTTGTAGAAATATTATATGTGTAGGAAATCAGATGATTACTTTGGCATCATCTGATTTCATTGGAGTCCCCGTATTGGGGTTTGTGGTTGGCTTTGAAGTGTTTGATATTGTTTTTACTTCATTAGGCTACCTAGCGGCTGGTCTGGGCTAATTAATGTTGTTTATTATGCTATGATTGCTATTATTACCAGGTTGTATACTCTTTAGTTATAAGTCTATCTTTGCTTAGTACTTGATTTGTTTATATAAGAATTGAATGGAAATTTGAGATTGCCTAGTAGCTCTTTTCTGCTCTCTTGGTGGACTAACGCAGTCTTCTAGACTTCTTTAGATACTAGAACCTGTACTAGGAGGCATATTCTGTCTCATTAGGAATTCCTCCTTTGGAGGCAAGCCTCATTTTTAGCTTAACCTCAAGGAGGTTGCTTTGATTTTGATAAATGGTGTACCTTTAGAAGGCATGCTTGGCCTCATTTGTAGAATCCTCTCTGAGATTGCACCTCAATTTGTGCCTCTGTTAATTAGAGACCAATTTGGTCAATTAGTTGTCTTAGCCTTACTTACCCCTTGCAAGGACAATGATAAGGTTACTTGGAGCCCATCTTTGTGTGTGTTTGGGAGACCCGCCCGGTCTCATTCTCTCGCTAGTTCTCCTCTTTGTGCGTCGTTTGGTTTTTGGGAGAACACCCTACTCGGCTTGGCTTCATACTCCTACCCTTATGGGGTACTGGGCGCACATTTGTTGCACCCTAGGGCTAAGTAGCTGTCCGGCCCGGCTGGGTGTTTTACCTCTGCCAAATGTGCAAATTCTTGTTCCTTTTCTTTTAGGGAGTCTCTGACTCATTTATCCTTTAGTTGGTGTTAGTGGAGTCTTTGACTCATGTTCCTTTTCTTTTAGACAGTCTTTGACTCATCTATCCTTTAGTTGGTATTAGTGGAGTCTTTGACTCATGTTTCTTTCTCTTTTAGAGAGTCTTTGACTCGTCTATTCTTTAGTTGGTGTTGTTAGAGTCTTTGACTCATATTCCTTTTCTTTCAGAGAGTCTTTGACTCACTTGTCCTTTAGATAGCAGTATTAGAGAGTCTTTGACTCATTTCCTTTTTTTCTATAGTTGTTTTTAGGAGCTTCTCCTTAGTGTTGTCGTTACTCTTGTTTGTTGGAGACTTGCCCAGTCTCATTGGAGCTTTACCTTCTGGGTCTTAGATCCTTTTTGTCATCTTTGATAGTTAGCTTGCCTGGTTTAGGGGTTTCCCCTGTTTGCCCTAGGGTTTAGCCCTAGGGTTTTGCTTTGTGTGTTCCCTTAGGTCTTTGACCAAAAGGGTGAAATCAGAAATTAAAAATTTAAAAACATCAGAAATTCGAAATCCAAAAACATTTGAAAAGCTTTAAAACCCAAAAACATTAGAAATTTGAAACTCAAAAACATTGAAAAAACTTTAAAAACATCAAAAACATTAAAAAAATATCAAAAATCTAAAGTGTTGAATGTTTTAGAGGTAGCAATTAGGAGAGTTCGTTCCGAACTACGTTGGCTTGATCCCTTTCAACAGGGTACGTAGTGCAGCTTGGGATCCACATCCCAAGTCCAGCCAAACCTTTAAAAATAAACATTTTAAACCTTTCAAAATTATAAAAATATTCAAACCATTTTCAAAAAGATCTTCCTCTAGAGTTAGGAGTATGTCCTAGCTGTTTAGGTTGTGTTCTAGAGTTAGGAGTTCGTCTTGATTTGTATTGATATGGTGTGTCATGTCGTGTGAGTGTCCCTAGAGTTAGGAGGCCTCGAGTCGATCGGTTAGACATTTAGTCGAACCGACGGTTAGACTAGGCATATAGTCAGCCCGTGGTTTTCCTTAGGATGCACGGCCTAGTTCTACATAGGATGTAGGGCCCACCTGCATTAGTTTAAGGCTAATCAACTTGCATTAGTTAGGGCATATATAGAGTCCTAAAATTTACAATTTACTTGAATTCAAATGATCGTGCAAAAAGCTTTTAAAAATCAGTCGAGTCTAGTGGATCAAGTTTAGGATAGCGGTTCTAGATGGTTAGACTTCGTAGTTTAGAATAGGGCATCGAACTACGTGGACTCCAATTCTTCCCGAGGCCGGGATACGTAGCGCAGCTAGGATGGATGGCCATTCTGGTCCGAGTCTAGTCCTGCATTAGAGTTTTAGGATTTGTCTGTTTCAGTCATATATAGCATTGATTTGTGTTTCATGTTTTGATGTGTTTTCTTACTTTCTTGTACTGATACTGTACCTTTAGCTGTAGCTTGCATGTGTATGCCCACCAGAACTTAGACACCCATTAGGTATGTCACTCATAACCTAGCTTTGCTTAGATGACACATTTTTCATTTCATTTTATATGTTTATTTCTTCATTCTCAGGAAATGCATGCTTAGGTAGACGACTCCTGAGTATTATTCCCATTTCACATGATTTTTTTACCCAAACTTCTTTGGAGTTAATGAAAATGGCATAAGAGACCAAGTGCTTGCACTCGGATGAATTGGGGGTGCTCCTCAGACCTTCCCCATTCGTAACCAGGCACGAACCCATATATATTTCTGGTTATCAATTGCACAGAGGATTTGATTTTAGGGTTCCATGGCATATCCATGGATGGCGACTCTGAGTTTATTTCAGGTATGTTTTGGTTTCGAGCCTTGGCTCTGGATCAAAACATATCTCTTTCTTTTTATATCGCCACTCGTGCTATGCTATGAGGGTGGCATCCATTTCGAGAGTTCCTTGGCAGAGCTCTCATTCACGTGGATGATCCAGAGGATGCTGTGGGGACTAGTTTCCCTCACCTCACTACCTCTTCGGATCGGGGTCCACAGATGTCAATCTTCTAGAGCCTCATAGCCAAGTAGAGTCCATTGTTGAACCCTTAGAAAATCTTGATTTAGAAGGTCAACCTATAGAAGAACTTCAAGTAGAAGGTCTTCCCAAACATAGTAGAATCATGTCTAGTCACCCTTCTACTCAAATCATAGGTGAAACCTCATAAGGAGTTAAGACAAGATCTCACTATAGGAATGTTTGTTCCAACATGGCCTTTATCTCCCAAATAGAACCCAAGTCCATAAAAGAAGCTGAAAATCATGAATTTTGGATGATTGCTATGCAAGAGGAACTAAACCAATTTGAGACCAAGTATGGAGGTTAGTTCCTAGGCCTAGTGATCACCCGATTATTGGGACTAAATGTGTGTTTAGAAACAAACTCGATGAGCATGGAGATATTCAAAGGAATAAAGCTAGATTGGTAGCCCAGGGTTATAACCAAGAGGAAGGTATCGATTATGATGAGACATTTGCTCCGGTTGCTAGATTGGAAGCCATAAGGATGCTACTTGCATTTACATCCCATAAAAACTTTAAGTTGTATCAAATGGATGTGAAGAGTGCATTCCTAAATGGGTATATTATGGAGGAAGTTTATGTTGAACAACCTCCCGGTTTTGAGGATTTCAAATACCCTAATCACGTATATAGGTTGGACAAAGCCTTGTATGGTCTAAAGCAAGCTCCTACAGCTTGGTATGAGAGACTTAGCTCCTTCCTATTAGAGAGTGGCTTTCAAATGGGCACGGTTGACAAAACCTTGTTCATTAAAAGAAAATGAAAAGATATGCTTATTGTTCAAGTCTATGTAGATGATACAATATTTGGTGCTACAAATGATAAGATGTGTGAAGAATTCGCACAATCCATGCAAAAAGAGTTTGAGATGAGTATGATGGGAGAGCTTACCTATTTCCTAGGACTTCAAATCAAACAATGTAAAAATGAAATTTTCATCAACCAAGAGAAGTATACTAGGGAACTCCTTAAGAAATTTGGCATGGATAGCTCACAAATCAAGCCAACTCCTATGAGCACTTCCACCAAATTAGAAAATGATGAAAGTGGCAAACCGGTTGATGAGAAGAAGTTTAAAGGAATGATAGGTAATCTATTATATTTGACCGCTAGTCGGCCGGATATAATGTTTAGCATGTGTATTTGTGCTAGGTTTCAATCGGGTCCTAAAGAGTCTCATTTGAGTGCCGTTAAGAGGATATTCAAATATCTCAAAGGAACTCCTTCTTTAGGTTTATGGTAACGATCGAATGAATTCAACCTAGTAGGATTTTCAGATGCAGACTTTAGAATTGATAGAAAAAGCACAAGTGGCACTTGTCAATTTCTAGGAAGGTCTCTAGTGTCTTGGTTTAGCAAAAAACAAAACTCGGTAGCCTTGTCTACTACTGAAGCAGAATACATTGCGGCCGGTGCTTGTTGTGCACAAATCCTATGGATGAAGAACACTCTCATGGACTACAATCTTGCATTTAGTAATGTTCCAATCCATTGTGATAATACAAGTGCCATCAACTTAACAAAAAATCCAATTCAACATTCTAGAACTAAGCACATACAGGTAAGGCATCATTTCTTAAGAGATCATTCTAAAAAAGGGGATATTGAAATTAAGTACATCCACACCAATGAACAATTGGCGGATATCTTCACAAAACCCCTTAATAAGGATCGATTTTGTGACCTTAGGAGTGGACTCAACATTTGGAGTTTGGATTAAGTCAAAGAGTTTGCACATGAAGCATGAATAGAAGACACAATTCTCCTTGTATATATCTATATATATATATATATCTCTTGTTTTGATAGTGACTACATGGTTTTAGATGATCCAGCCCTAACTCTAAAACTCACTCAATTAGTACCCATAGCCCACTTCATTTCAAGGGGGAGTCGGTACCATCACTCTTAATTAAGATACCTAAAACTTTGGCCATGTGCCATCATTTAAACCTTCGGTAAGTGTAGACACCCCATTTTGCTCTACCTTAATCGATAAAGAAATTAGGGTTTGTTTTCCGTCGGTTTTCCAATGTCTTTCTTTCCCGCATCCGTTTGTTACATTTCTAAATATTTTTGGTCGTTTCCGTCGTGTTTCGTATTTTCCCGCTAAATGTTGAGAAGGATTATTCAGAAAAATCTAAACCAGAGAGAATTGGGACCCGTTTGGTGGGCCCGCATTGGGTGCTTCGATTAAATTTGGATCGAGAAAGTTGGACCCATTTGGTGGGGCCGCATGATGCATTTTGATTAAATTTGGACTCGTTTGGTGGGCCCGCATTGAACATTTGTTTAAAATCGAATCAACCGAGGGCCCACATTGTGGGGCCCGCGTTGTGGGGCCTCAGTGGGGCCTCTTGTGAGGCCTCTTATGAAGAGCAATGATGGTAGCTCTCCACTAAGACAACATGATGGGCCCTCCACTAAGAGCAATAATGATGGACTCTCCACTAAGAAACATGATGGGCCCTCCACTAAGAGCAATAATGATGGACTCTCCACTAAGAAACATGATGGGCCCTCCACTAAGAGCAATAATGATGGACTCTCCACTAAGAAACATGATGGGCCCTCCACTAAGAACAATAATGATGGATTCTCCACTAAGAGGGACAACATGATGAGCTCTCCACCAACATATCTCTCTCTCTCTCTTTCTCTCCCTATATATATCTCCCTTCCCATCCATAAGAGGAGAGGAAAGAAAAAGAGAAATTTATCTTCCATTATCTCTTCTAATCACTCCCTCCAATCCCTTTCCTCAATATATTCTTCCATCCCTCTCCCTAATATTCTTCTTCCATTATCTCTTCACTCCCTCAATCACTCCCTCTAAACACTCCAGAGAAAGCGAAAGACGGCGGAGCGGATCGGCGGCGGCAGGATTTTTTATATTTTTTTGGATTGGGCGGAGATCTTCACCACAGGTAGGTGCATTGTTCTCAAAATATTTCTGTATTTTTCCGAATTTTTCTGATTTTTTCCGCAAATTGTGTTTTAAAAATGGAAAACTCTTCAAAAAACATCTTTTGACGAAGAAAAATTAAATTATATACCAAACAGATTCTAAAATTAATGGAATTTCGTGGGAAAATAATATGTTACTGATTCATTTTACCATGAATTTGTAAAGATTTTTGGAGTTTATTTGGTATATTATTTAATATTTTCTTTGAAACTTATCAGATTTTAGGAGAATTTTTACTAACATCAGATCATCATTAAAATTCATAAAATTTTTACAGTAGTCTTATCTTCCATATTACTTGTTACTGTAAAATTTTCGTGTGATTTGGATCTGTTTTAATATGGGATGTAGTGTTAATTTATAATCTGGTCTGGAAATTGTAAAATCCGAAATTGGTAGTAAATAATTTTTACAATTCATGAAAATCTCACTGCATGCTATTTTGATTCATATAGTATTTCTGTAGAAATTTCATAGAATTTAGAGTTATATTTTTACTAGTTTATGTGTTAATTGTGCAATCTGGACATTTAATGGTTTAATCAAGATTAAATGTGAATTTAATGTAAAAATATGCAAAACTCATCCTGTAAGCTACATACATTTTCATCTTGCTGCTGTAGAAATTTCAAATCATTTCGAATTTATTTGCAACAATTTCACTTGTAAAACCGCTCATATGCTTAAAATTGATAAAATCCATGGAAAATTCGAAATTAATTGAAAATCATATAAAAATTCCTAAAGAACTTTAAAATTCTGTCACATGTTCACTCCTTAATCCATTGAAACAGAAATTTTAGGATCTTTAGATTTTCCTGGAAAAATGGCCAGTGCATCCATAATCGTATCCCAATTGCAACTTGATCTTTGACAATTTGAATATTTAAGTTATAGCATGTTGTTGGCTCCGAGGTTAGTGTCCACGGAAATCCTGAGATTCTGCCAGGCAATAAGATGCTATAACCTAAGTATTAAATTGCACAAGGAAAGAGCGCACGATTCCCTCCTTTGGATGCCATTCAAGGCCGAAATTGGTGAACCCTAGAACCATTGGTAATCCTTAAATGTCTAGAAACTGAAAATCTTCGAAATCTGAAACTCATTAACCTCGAGAACTTAAATCGATTTATCTTGTGTCTTTCGGAACCATTGGATTATGGTTTCCAATCTAAGAACCATTAGAGCCCAATTTAGGAACACTGGTGTCGTGCCGTGTCCTAGGTTTTAGGGAGTCCTAGAGTTAGGAGTCCAGCCTCATCACGGACGCTTGCTATGAATAGCAACCGTACCATAGGTCTAGTTACACTAGTCACCCGATCTTTCCCTAGGACAAGCCTAGTAAACTAGGATGTAGGCAAAACCTGCATTAGTCTAAGGGACAACTTGCATTCAGATAAGAATCATATAGCATCTTAGATGAAATCCTAAGATAATAAAATCCTCAACTTGAATTAAATAATTCCTCTTAAAACTGTTGAAACAGTCAAATCCGTCTAAGTCGGTGTCCTAGTTGAGTTAGGCATATGTAGCTTAGCTCAGGTGCACCGAACTACGTCGACTCTGATCCCAGTGAGGCTTGGGTACGTAGGCAGCTTGGATGTCTGACGGCATACCACCCGCGAGTCGGCACCACAACAAATTGTGGTGTTTTGTATATTAATTTTCTTGTAAATACTTAATCAAATCAGTTAGGGTTTTCCATGAAATTAGAATTCTAGGAGAACTTTCACGTAGAATGAATCCAGACAAATTAATAAATCAAGATACACATCTAGGATTCACATTGAAATTAGATTCTAGGATGCATGTCACTTAGTTCGCACATTAACATAGAGTTGAATGAGCCATTTAAAATAAATTTAAAAGAGTTAGCTTTTGGAATCGAAGACCGATTATCGGACAAGAATGGTGCATGTGGTGGATAACTCCCCATACCTTCCATTCTCGTAACCAGGTAGCGAGTCTAGATTTCTGGTTAATTACGGGTCCTAGATCCCACATCTAGGTGGCGACTCTGTCAGTCTCTTTCGTGTGGAATTCGGATTGCCTTAGTGATCCCAAGTCCACAGGAAAGACGAATTCAAATCAATATTAAAATGCACACGCCAATCGCGTGGGTACGAGAGACCAAGAGAGAGCGCGCGGCGGCTCGCGCCCCACGCCCCTCTCGCGGGATCATGTCCCACAGTCTGGCGACTCTGCTGGGGACCACCTAACTTCATTAAAATTTCAAAAGATAATTCATTTGAATTTAATTTAACTGGCTCATAAAAACTCTATACTTGTTAGATTAGTTTGTCTCGTTTTATTTTCTCATCACATTTTACTCAAACTTAATTTAACAAAACCTGAAGGCATCATAGATTGCGCGAACTTATTGCACACACTTACATCACTTGCATCTAAACCCTTGCATTTCACATGCACACACGTCCTATTTTAGGAACCCGGAGTGTTATCTAGCATGGTTGACTGGGATTTCATCACCTGGTGCCTCTGTGCTAGAGAAGCATTCCACCCTTAGCCTAGTACCTTTATGGTGCGTAAACGGATCTCTTGTTCACGTACTGATACGCCGGACACTGGTACAGTATATCGAACATGGATTCGCGCTAAGGGGACTCTTGGCCTTACCCCTAGATTAACCCACACATGCATGCAGTATACGAACACATGTGCACCACATGTGTGAACCTAGTTTAGGATATCCTACCCATTTGTGTCTAGATTAGGCCGTAGTCCATCTTCCAATGGCTACGATCGGTCCTAGGTACACAAACAAAGTCATGAGTCGAGATCCTCTCTCCACTCCGCTAGATTAGGATTAGGGTTGATGCCTTCAGGTAACACTGTTAAAATGTGCGAAGACTAAAAACTTTTCCTTTGGGGTTAGGATATAAATCCCATCATTTCCAAAGATCTCATAGGATTAGTTATTCTTGATCTACCCGTTGAAAGTAATCCTATGCAATCTCACATTTTGATCATGTGTCTATCATTCGTCTCTTGTGGGATTCGATTGTGTCTTCATTGGCGGAAATTGTGTCTCAATCATTTGATCGTGCAATCTTGATGATCCAATCTTGCATGTACCCTTGATCTCTTCCTCCTCTAGGGGCTACCTTTTTCAAGAATATTTCTGCTAAATCCTTCAGAGTTCACTATCATAATCCTTGAACTAGGGGCGTTCCCATATGCGAATCAGTAATCATGGTCAGTACAATTGTTGAGTCCGGTCTTACATTTCAAGGTCAATGCCTAGTCCAGGCAAGATATCTTCTGCTTCTCTTTTTTATTTAGAGTTGTGAATCCTAAGAATGTTCAGGATAGGTCATCAGATGTAATAGCCATTTCTTTAAATAAAAATTTCAGTTCCAAAAGTTCATTGGTGTCTGTTTCTTAAGTGTGCTTCTGATCTTAAAATAAGACTCCCTCATCAAATGAGGACAAAATTGACGAAACTCCACTTGAGTCACAACGATTACTTGAACAAGAGGAGGAGCGCCAATCTCAGCCTTTCAAAGATGAAATTAAAGTGGTAAACACTGGCACTGAAACCTTGATCCAGTAAATGCCGATTGAAAATACATTACCCTCTGAAGAATGTGAAGAATTGGTAAACCCATTTTGAGGATAAAAAGATGGTCCGGTAAGTGTTACCATTAATGCCAAGAGAAAGACCCAGATAGAAGGTTCAAGAAAGAATGAAGTGAATATCATATGCTATGCAAGGGGCATGGAGTGGAAACAACTTTCATATTACCAATCAATGACCTTGGTTCTCAAATTCATAACATAAAGCCATCAAATTCGAGATAAGAAGTTCAAGAGCAAGCATTGAAAAGTGATCATCAGATATCAAGAGTTACAAATCCATAGATGGAGGATGTCGAAGAACAAGTTTCGCTCTATGAAAGTCGAAGGCACGTATTAGAATCTTGAAAGAAGAAGATTTATTATCTCTTACCTGGAAATGCCGTCAAACTCCGTAAAAAAAAGAAAAAGAAAATAAAAAAATAAATAATCAGTACCAGAGGGACTCTAGTAAACTAGATCGACTCCCAATCTGAACATCGGAAGGCCTCCTTTGGCCGAATAAATCCCAAAATCAGAACCCAACGTCAAAAGAATACTGGTTTGCAAACCCTTCGAGCCTAAATGAAATTTTCTTGAAAACCCATCAAACTAGGGGCATTCGCCCCGAACTACGCGAGACCTGATCCCTACACTGGGGTACGTAGGCAGCTCGGTTAAACTGAGTTCGGTCAATTCAAAAAAGAAAAGCAATTCAATCAATCCAAAAAAAAAAAAAAGAAATTCAATCCTTTCAGAGAAAAAAAAAGGGGACAAGTTCCTAAAGAAGAGAAGTCAATTATTCCAGAAAGAAGAAAAAAAAAGAAAAATCAATAAACTTTCGAACAATTTATCTTCAAACTAGGGGCATTCGCCCTGAACTATACACGACCTGATTCCTACCTTGGGATATGTAGGCAACCTATTCACAGGTCCGGTCGAAATCTTTGTTGAACCTTAAGCCATTCTTTGAAAAGCCCTATCCTACCTATAAAGTCCTTCCGGTGTTCAGAACTAATGATCTAGGTCCCGAAACAAAAACAAAAAAAAAATGATGATGAATAAAAAAAAAATGGAGTTTGAAGATCTGCTAGACTGAAAACCTGAAAGGGCGGTTTAGGCAAAATTTAAGATCATTCCCCTGTTAAGTTGAAAACCCGAAAGGGCGGCTTAGGCAAAAGCTAAGGGGATAGCCTGCTGAATCGAAAACCTAGAAAGACGGTTCAGGCAAAAGTTAAGGCTACCACGGTCCGCCAAGTTAAAAACCCTGAAGAGGTGACTTGGTCACGGTAAGAGAATCATTATAAGAAGGCTACAGCCAGTATCAAGACTGAAGATCAACTGAAGTTCAAGCAAATTTATAAGAAGGTTACAGCCGGTATCAGGACTGAAGATCAATTGAAGTTCAAACAAATTCAAGTGACATCCTCAAAACTGGGGGCATTGGAGCTAAGCAATCCTAGGAGTTGTAATTAAATCATTGAGGCATTACTGTTTTAAGGAAAAAGTCCAGTGTTTACCAATTGAAAAAAATATTCCTTGAAAGGATAGACTTACCAAATAAAACGTTAACTAAGTCAGAAGCATTACTGTGTCTGTCAGTGTAGTTAATCAATCGTTGTTATTCTATGTTCACTCCTTTAGAGCTCCTCAATCCTTTGAGTAGTGCCTTTTATCTAAGTTTTCTATTTAAAAAGAGTCAATCGTCATCCATATGTCCAAATGATGCAACTGTCTCGGTGAAGGAGGCCCGGCCTCGTCAGCTCCCTGCGATTGTACCTGAAAAAGTTCGAGAATCTAGTCAAACAGCTATATTTCAAAGATGATCAACCCAGAAGAATTCAGAAGTAGAAACATCAGAAAGCCCAGCTTCCGTAAAAAGATCATACCCCAGGAAGGCATCTTAAGCTTGGAAGAGCCTCAGATGCAATGATGGTCGAGCCAATTTCTCAGAAAGATGAACCGTTAAAATTCAGAATTTCCTTCCAGTTAGTTAAATACTTTCCTGGTCAAGAAATGTTTATCTAAACACCTATCAAGAGGCAAGTCCCACTTTTCCATGATTATATCCAAGAGAGCCGTTGTTCTAGATTACCAATTTCAAGTGTCTTGTTCAAGGTTTCAGTCATCCAAATCCCCAAAGACAAGACTAGCAGTCTCTTTGAGAAAAATCTTGTTGAAGTTTCATAAAAGTGTTTCTAATCCATTCTTGTTAGTAATGGTTCTTCGGTTTGCCGTTTCATCATTCGTCAAAGTCCTAGTTTCCGATATCTTTGTCAGGCACGATCTATAACATCCTCGATTTCATTAAGTTCAAAAAAATCAAAAATTTATCAAATCCAATCCTATGTCAAATTCAAGTTCATGAAAAATCTCTAAATTCTTCGTTATTGAATTCATCAATCAAAGCTATCTTGTTTCTTTGAGCCTGTTTGTGAACGGTGCCTCTTTTCTCGAGTCCATTTGTAAATAGTCTCGTCTTCTCCTTGAACCCGTTTGTGAACGGTGTCTCATTTTTCTGAGTCCATTTACGGTCTCATGTCCTCCTTGAGCCCGTTTGTGGACGGTGCCTTATTTCTGAAAAATCAAAAATTCATCAAATCCAATCCTATGTCAAATTCAAGTTCATGAAAAAACTCTAAATTCTTCGTTGTTGAATTCATCAATCAAAGCTATCTTGTTTCTTTGAGCCTGTTTGTGAACGGTGCCTCTTTTCTCGAGTCCATTTGTAAATGGTCTCGTCTTCTCCTTGAACCCGTTTGTGAACGGTGTCTCATTTTTCTGAGTCCATTTACGGTCTCATGTCCTCTTTGAGCCCGTTTGTGGACGGTGCCTTATTTCTGAAAAATCAAAAATTCATCAAATCCAATCCTATGTCAAATTCAAGTTCATGAAAAAACTCTAAATTCTTCGTTGTTGAGTTCATCAATCAAAGCTATCTTGTTTCTTTGAGCCCGTTTGTGAACGGTGCCTCATTTCTCGAGTCCATTTGTAAATGGTCCCGTCTTCTCCTTAAGCCCGTTTGTGAACGGTACTTCATTTTCTGAGTCTATTTGTGAATGGTCTCATGTCCTCCTTGAGCCCGTTTGTGGACGCTGCCTTATTTCTGAAAAATCAAAAATTCATCAAATCCAATCCTACGTCAAATTCAAGTTTATGAAAAATCTCTAAATTCTTCGTGGTTGAAGCTATCTTGTTTCTTTGAGCCCATTTGTGAACGGTGCCTCATTTCTCGAGTCCATTTATGAATGGTCTCATGTTCTCCTAGAGCCCGTTTGTGAACGGTGCCTCGTTTCTCGAGTCCATTTGTAAATGGTCTCGTCTTCTCCTTGAACCCGTTTGTGAACGGTGTCTCATTTTTCTGAGTCCATTTACGGTCTCATGTCCTCCTTGAGCCCGTTTGTGGACGGTGCCTTATTTCTGAAAAATCAAAAATTCATCAAATCCAATCCTATGTCAAATTCAAGTTCATGAAAAAACTCTAAATTCTTCGTTGTTGAGTTCATCAATCAAAGCTATCTTGTTTCTTTGAGCCCGTTTGTGAACGGTGCCTCATTTCTCGAGTCCATTTGTAAATGGTCCCGTCTTCTCCTTAAGCCCGTTTGTGAACGGTACTTCATTTTCTGAGTCTATTTGTGAATGGTCTCATGTCCTCCTTGAGCCCGTTTGTGGACGCTGCCTTATTTCTGAAAAATCAAAAATTCATCAAATCCAATCCTACGTCAAATTCAAGTTTATGAAAAATCTCTAAATTCTTCGTGGTTGAAGCTATCTTGTTTCTTTGAGCCCATTTGTGAACGGTGCCTCATTTCTCGAGTCCATTTATGAATGGTCTCATGTTCTCCTAGAGCCCGTTTGTGAACGGTGCCTCGTTTCTCGAGTCCATTTGTGAATGGTCTCGTCTTCTCCTTAAGCCCGTTTGTGAACGGTACCTCATTTTCTGAGTCTATTTGTGAATGGTCTCATGTTTTCCTTGAGCCCGTTTGTGAACGGTGCCTCGTTTCTCGAATCCATTTGTGAATGGTCTCGTCTTCTCCTTGAGCCCGTTGGTGAACGGTACCTCATTTTCTGAGCCCATTTGTGAATGGTCTTTTTATTCTCCTTGAGCCCGTTTGTGAACGGTACCTCATTTTCTGAGTATATTTGTGAATGGTCTCATGTTTTCCTTGAGCCCGTTTGTGAACGGTGCCTCGTTTCTCGAATCCATTTGTGAATGGTCTCGTCTTCTCCTTGAGCCCGTTGGTGAACGGTACCTCATTTTCTGAGCCCATTTGTGAATGGTCTTTTTATTCTCCTTGAGCCCGTTTGTGAACGGTACCTCATTTTCTGAGTCTATTTGTGAATGGTCTCATGTTTTCCTTGAGCCCGTTTGTGAACGGTGCCTCGTTTCTCGAATCCATTTGTGAATGGTCTCGTCTTCTCCTTGAGCCCGTTGGTGAACGGTACCTCATTTTCTGAGCCCATTTGTGAATGGTCTTTTATTCTCCTTGAGCCCGTTTGTGAATGGTACCTCATTTTCTGAGTCCATTTGTGAATGGTCTCATGTTCTCCTTGAGCCCGTTTGTGAACGGTGCCTCGTTTCTCGAGTCCATTTGTGAATGGTCATGTGTTCTCTTTAAGCCCGTTTGTAAACGGTACCTCATTTTCGAGTCCATTTGTGAATGGTCTCGTCTTCTCCTTGAGCCCGTTTGTGAACGGTACCTCATTTTCTGAATCCATTTGTGAATGGTCTCTTATCCTCCTTGAGCCCGCTTGTGAAAGATGTCTCATTTTCTTTTTCTTTAAAAAAAAAAAAAAAAAAAAAAAAAAAAAAAAAAAACCGCTTGAGAACGATCTTTGTTCTTTCTGTTCGGAATCCATTCGAAAGTGGTATCTCATTCTCTCGTTGCCCGTTTGTGAACGGCACCGCATCAGGATTTCTTATTATGTTCTAATTCTAGGATTTCATTTAGGGCCTTGCATTAGGTAGTAAATGTTTGCGTCTAAGTTCCGTTTGTGTAGAGTCTTTTGTCGATTAAAGCTACGCAAAATGGCTCTGTCATTTTGACTTTGGTATTCGATGACTACGTTATCTCTACCAAAGAGGGGCATCTGTAGACACCCCATTTTGCTCTACCTTAATCGATAAAGAAATTAGGGTTTGTTTTCCGTCGGTTTTCCAATGTCTTTCTTTCCCGCATCCGTTTGTTACATTTCTAAATATTTTTGGTCGTTTCCGTCGTGTTTCGTATTTTCCCGCTAAATGTTGAGAAGGATTATTCAGAAAAATCTAAACCAGAGAGAATTGGGACCCGTTTGGTGGGCCCGCATTGGGTGCTTCGATTAAATTTGGATCGAGAAAGTTGGACCCATTTGGTGGGGCCGCATGATGCATTTTGATTAAATTTGGACTCGTTTGGTGGGCTCGCATTGAACATTTGTTTAAAATCGAATCAACCGAGGGCCCACATTGTGGGGCCCGCGTTGTGGGGCCTCAGTGGGGCCTCTTGTGAGGCCTCTTATGAAGAGCAATGATGGTAGCTCTCCACTAAGAAACATGATGGGCCCTCCACTAAGAGCAATAATGATGGACTCTCCACTAAGAAACATGATGGGCCCTCCACTAAGAGCAATAATGATGGACTCTCCACTAAGAAACATGATGGGCCCTCCACTAAGAGCAATAATGATGGACTCTCCACTAAGAAACATGATGGGCCCTCCACTAAGAACAATAATGATGGATTCTCCACTAAGAGGGACAACATGATGAGCTCTCCACCAACATATCTCTCTCTCTCTCTTTCTCTCCCTATATATATCTCCCTTCCCATCCATAAGAAAGAGGAAAAAAAAAAAAGAAATTTATCTTCCATTATCTCTTTCTCTTCCATTATCTCTTCTAATCACTCCCTCCAATCCCTTTCCTCTATATATTCTTCCATCCCTCTCCCTAATATTCTTCTTCCATTATCTCTTCACTCCCTCAATCACTCCCTCTAAACACTCCAGAGAAAGCGAAAGACGGCGGAGCGGATCGGCGGCGGCAGGATTTTTTATATATTTTTGGATTGGGCGGAGATCTTCACCACAGGTAGGTGCATTGTTCTCAAAATATTTCTGTATTTTTCCGAATTTTTCTGATTTTTTCCGCAAATTGTGTTTTAAAAATGGAAAACTCTTCAAAAAACATCTTTTGACAAAGAAAAATTAAATTATATACCAAACAGATTCTAAAATTAATGAAATTTCGTGGGAAAATAATATGTTACTGATTCATTTTACCATGAATTTGTAAAGATTTTTGGAGTTTATTTGGTATATTATTTAATATTTTCTTTGAAACTTATCAGATTTTAGGAGAATTTTTACTAACATCAGATCATCATTAAAATTCATAAAATTTTTACAGTAGTCTTATCTTCCATATTACTTGTTACTGTAAAATTTTCGTGTGATTTGGATCTGTTTTAATATGGGATGTAGTGTTAATTTATAATCTGGTCTGGAAATTGTAAAATCCGAAATTGGTAGTAAATAATTTCTAAAATTCATGAAAATCTCACTGCATGCTATTTTGATTCATATAGTATTTCTGTAGAAATTTCATAGAATTTAGAGTTATATTTTTACTAGTTTATGTGTTAATTGTGCAATCTGGACATTTAATGGTTTAATCAAGATTAAATGTGAATTTAATGTAAAAATATGCAAAACTCATCCTGTAAGCTACATACATTTTCATCTTGCTGCTGTAGAAATTTCAAATCATTTCGAATTTATTTGCAACAATTTCACTTGTAAAACCGCTCATATGCTTAAAATTGATAAAATCCATGGAAAATTCGAAATTAATTGAAAATCATATAAAAATTCCTAAAGAACTTTAAAATTCTGTCACATGTTCACTCCTTAATCCATTGAAACAGAAATTTTAGGATCTTTAGATTTTCCTGGAAAAATGGCCAGTGCATCCATAATCGTATCCCAATTGCAACTTGATCTTTGACAATTTGAATATTTAAGTTATAGCATGTTGTTGGCTCCGAGGTTAGTGTCCACGGAAATCCTGAGATTCTGCCAGGCAATAAGATGCTATAACCTAAGTATTAAATTGCACAAGGAAAGAGCGCACGATTCCCTCCTTTGGATGCCATTCAAGGCCGAAATTGGTGAACCCTAGAACCATTGGTAATCCTTAAATGTCTAGAAACTGAAAATCTTCGAAATCTGAAACTCATTAACCTCGAGAACTTAAATCGATTTATCTTGTGTCTTTCGGAACCATTGGATTATGGTTTCCAATCTAAGAACCATTAGAGCCCAATTTAGGAACACTGGTGTCGTGCCGTGTCTTAGGTTTTAGGGAGTCCTAGAGTTAGGAGTCCAGCCTCATCACGGACGCTTGCTATGAATAGCAACCGTACCATAGGTCTAGTTACACTAGTCACCCGATCTTTCCCTAGGACAAGCCTAGTAAACTAGGATGTAGGCAAAACCTGCATTAGTCTAAGGGACAACTTGCATTCAGATAAGAATCATATAGCATCTTAGATGAAATCCTAAGATAATAAAATCCTCAACTTGAATTAAATAATTCCTCTTAAAACTGTTGAAACAGTCAAATCCGTCTAAGTCGGTGTCCTAGTTGAGTTAGGCATATGTAGCTTAGCTCAGGTGCACCGAACTACGTCGACTCTGATCCCAGTGAGGCTTGGGTACGTAGGCAGCTTGGATGTCTGACGGCATACCACCCGCGAGTCGGCACCACAACAAATTGTGGTGTTTTGTATATTAATTTTCTTGTAAATACTTAATCAAATCAGTTAGGGTTTTCCATGAAATTAGAATTCTAGGAGAACTTTCACGTAGAATGAATCCAGACAAATTAATAAATCAAGATACACATCTAGGATTCACATTGAAATTAGATTCTAGGATGCATGTCACTTAGTTCGCACATTAACATAGAGTTGAATGAGCCATTTAAAATAAATTTAAAAGAGTTAGCTTTTGGAATCGAAGACCGATTATCGGACAAGAATGGTGCATGTGGTGGATAACTCCCCATACCTTCCATTCTCGTAACCAGGTAGCGAGTCTAGATTTCTGGTTAATTACGGGTCCTAGATCCCACATCTAGGTGGCGACTCTGTCAGTCTCTTTCGTGTGGAATTCGGATTGCCTTAGTGATCCCAAGTCCACAGGAAAGACGAATTCAAATCAATATTAAAATGCACACGCCAATCGCGTGGGTACGAGAGACCAAGAGAGAGCGCGCGGCGGCTCGCGCCCCACGCCCCTCTCGCGGGATCATGTCCCACAGTCGGCGAGATTTTTCAGAATTTTTGGCTTTTGGATTCGGCGAGGATCTCCATCACAGGTAGGTGCACTATTCTCAGATTTTTCCAGGATTATTTGGTATTCTTTATATATTTTGGCATGGTTTTTAGCATTTAATTGAATTTAATTCGATATTATATGTGTGTGCTCAAAATCATGATCTACATGAGTGTTTCAATTCCGATTCGTCCCGAAATTTAATACAATGATCTATTTAAATAGACTAAAATAACCATCGAATCGGATCGGACATTGAATTAAAGGATTTTGAAAATTTGAGTGAAGAGTGGAATTTTATTTAAAATAATGGCTGAGAAATTACAAAAGTTAAAAAAATAGCTATCTCAGGATGATTTGTTTTGTGGAATTTCAAAATTTTCTTGTGTTCATCACATCAGAACAAGGTTAAAGGACATTTTCCGGAGTCGTAATTTTCTCGAAAATCATGTTTTAAAAATAGAAAACTCTTCAAAAACATCTTTTTGACGAAGAAAAATAAAATATATACTAAACATATTCCAAAATTAATGAAATTTGGTGGGAAAATAATATGGAATTGATACATTCTACCATGAATTTTTAAAGATTTTTGGATTTGTTTTTGGTATATTATTTGATGCTTTCTTTGAAAATTATTAGATTTTGTGAGAATTTTTACTGACATCAGATCACAATTAAAATTCTCAAAATTTTTACAGTAGTCTTATATTTCATATTTCACAGGTTCGGTCGAAATCTTTGTTGAACCTTAAGCCATTCTCTGAAAAGCCCTATCCTACCTATAAAGTCCTTCCGGTGTTCAGAACTAATGATCTAGGTCCCGAAACAAAAAAAAAAAATGATGATGAATAAAAAAAAATGGAGTTTGAAGATCTGCTAGACTGAAAACCTGAAAGGGCGGTTTAGGCAAAATTTAAGATCATTCCCCTGTTAAGTTGAAAACCTGAAAGGGCGGCTTAGGCAAAAGCTAAGGGGATAGCCTGCTGAATCGAAAACCTAGAAAGACGGTTCAGGCAAAAGTTAAGGCTACCACGGTCCGCCAAGTTAAAAACCCTGAAGAGGTGACTTGGTCACGGTAAGAGAATCATTATAAGAAGGCTACAGCCAGTATCAAGACTGAAGATCAACTGAAGTTCAAGCAAATTTATAAGAAGGTTACAGCCGGTATCAGGACTGAAGATCAATTGAAGTTCAAACAAATTCAAGTGACATCCTCAAAACTGGGGGCATTGGAGCTAAGCAATCCTAGGAGTTGTAATTAAATCATTGAGGCATTACTGTTTTAAGGAAAAAGTCCAGTGTTTACCAATTGAAAAAAAAAATTCCTTGAAAGGGTAGACTTACCAAATAAAACGTTAACTAAGTCAGAAGCATTACTGTGTCTGTCAGTGTAGTTAATCAATCGTTGTTATTCTATGTTCACTCCTTTAGAGCTCCTCAATCCTTTGAGTAGTGCCTTTTATCTAAGTTTTCTATTTAAAAAGAGTCAATCGTCATCCATATGTCCAAATGATGCAACTGTCTCGGTGAAGGAGGCCCGGCCTCGTCAGCTCCCTGCGATTGTACCTGAAAAAGTTCGAGAATCTAGTCAAACAGCTATATTTCAAAGATGATCAACCCAGAAGAATTCAGAAGTAGAAACATCAGAAAGCCCAGCTTCCGTAAAAAGATCATACCCCAGGAAGGCATCTTAAGCTTGGAAGAGCCTCAGATGCAATGATGGTCGAGCCAATTTCTCAGAAAGATGAACCGTTAAAATTCAGAATTTCCTTCCAGTTAGTTAAATACTATCCTGGTCAAGAAATGTTTATCTAAACACCTATCAAGAGGCAAGTCCCACTTTTCCATGATTATATCCAAGAGAGCCGTTGTTCTAGATTACCAATTTTAAGTGTCTTGTTCAAGGTTTCAGTTATCCAAATCCCCAAAGACAAGACCAGCAGTCTCTTTGAGAAAAATCTTGTTGAAGTTTCATAAAAGTGTTTCTAATCCATTCTTGTTAGTAATGGTTCTTCGGTTTGCCGTTTCATCATTCGTCAAAATCCTAGTTTCCGATATCTTTGTCAGGCACGATCTATAACATCCTCGATTTCATTAAGTTCAAAAAAAATCAAAAATTCATCAAATCCAATCCTATGTCAAATTCAAGTTCATGAAAAATCTTTAAATTCTTCGTTATTGAATTCATCAATCAAAGCTATCTTGTTTCTTTGAGCCTGTTTGTGAACGGTGCCTCTTTTCTCGAGTCCATTTGTAAATGGTCTCGTCTTCTCCTTGAACCCGTTTGTGAACGGTGTCTCATTTTTCTGAGTCCATTTACGGTCTCATGTCCTCCTTGAGCCCGTTTGTGGACGGTGCCTTATTTCTGAAAAATCAAAAATTCATCAAATCCAATCCTATGTCAAATTCAAGTTCATGAAAAAACTCTAAATTCTTCGTTGTTGAATTCATCAATCAAAGCTATCTTGTTTCTTTGAGCCTGTTTGTGAACGCTGCCTCTTTTCTCGAGTCCATTTGTAAATGGTCTCGTCTTCTCCTTGAACCCGTTTGTGAACGGTGTCTCATTTTTCTGAGTCCATTTACGGTCTCATGTCCTCCTTGAGCCCGTTTGTGGACGGTGCCTTATTTCTGAAAAATCAAAAATTCATCAAATCCAATCCTATGTCAAATTCAAGTTCATGAAAAAACTCTAAATTCTTCGTTGTTGAGTTCATCAATCAAAGCTATCTTGTTTCTTTGAGCCCGTTTGTGAACGGTGCCTCATTTCTCGAGTCCATTTGTAAATGGTCCCGTCTTCTCCTTAAGCCCGTTTGTGAACGGTACTTCATTTTCTGAGTCTATTTGTGAATGGTCTCATGTCCTCCTTGAGCCCGTTTGTGGACGCTGCCTTATTTCTGAAAAATCAAAAATTCATCAAATCCAATCCTACGTCAAATTCAAGTTTATGAAAAATCTCTAAATTCTTCGTGGTTGAAGCTATCTTGTTTCTTTGAGCCCATTTGTGAACGGTGCCTCATTTCTCGAGTCCATTTATGAATGGTCTCATGTTCTCCTAGAGCCCGTTTGTGAACGGTGCCTCGTTTCTCGAGTCCATTTGTGAATGGTCTCGTCTTCTCCTTAAGCCCGTTTGTGAACGGCGCCTCATTTCTGAAGTTCATTTGTAAATGGTCTCATGTTCCCCTTCATCCCGTTTGTGAACGGTGTCTCATTTTCTGAAGTTCATTTGTAAATTGTCTCATATCCTCTTCAAGCCCGTTTGTGAACGGTGCCTCATTTTCTGAGTCCATTTGTTTATGGTCTCATGTCCTCCTTGAGCCCGGTTGTGGACGGTGCCTTATTTCTGAAAAATCAAAAATTCATCAAATCCAATCCTATGTCAAATTCAAGTTCATAAAAAAAAAAAAACTCTAAATTCTTCGTTGTTGAATTCATCAATCAAAGCTATCTTGTTTCTTTGAGCCCGTTTGTGAACGGTCCTCTTTTCTCGAGTCCATTTGTAAATGGTCTCGTCTTCTCCTTAAGCCCGTTTGTGAACGGTACCTCATTTTCTGAGTCCATTTGTGAATGGTCTCTTATTCTCCTTGAGCCCGTTTGTAAACGGTGCCTCGTTTCTCGAGTCCATTTGTGAATGGTCTCGTCTTCTCCTTAAGCCCGTTTGTGAACGGTGCCTCGTTTCTCGAGTCCATTTGTGAATGGTCTCGTCTTCTCCTTGAGCCCGTTTGTGAACGGTACCTCATTTTCTGAGTCCATTTGTGAATGGTCTCTTATTCTCCTTGAGCCCGTTTGTGAACGGTGCCTCATTTCTCGAGTCCATTTGTGAATGGTCTCGTCTTCTCCTTAAGCCCGTTTGTGAACGGTGCCTCGTTTCTCGAGTCCATTTGTGAATGGTCTCGTCTTCTCCTTGAGCCCGTTTGTGAACGGTACCTCATTTTCTGAGTCCATTTGTGAATGGTCTCTTATTCTCCTTGAACCCGTTTGTGAACGGTGCCTCGTTTCTCGAGTCCATTTGTGAATGGTCTCGTCTTCTCCTTAAGTCCGTTTGTGAACGGTGCCTCGTTTCTCGAGTCCATTTGTGAATGGTCTCGTCTTCTCCTTGAGCCTGTTTGTGAACGGTACCTCATTTTCTGAGTCCATTTGTGAATGGTCTCTTATTCTCCTTGAGCCCGTTTGTGAACGGTGCCTCGTTTCTCGAGTCCATTTGTGAATGATCTCGTCTTCTCCTTAAGCCCGTTTGTGAACGGTACCTCATTTTCTGAGTCCATTTGTGAATGGTCTCATATCCTCCTTAAGGCCGTTTGTGAATGGTACCTCATTGTCTGAGTCCATTTGTGAATGGTCTCTTATCCTCCTTGAGCCCGCTTATGAAAGATGTCTCATTTTCTTCTTCTTTTTTTTTTTTTTAAAAAAAAAAAAAAAAAAAAAAAAAAAAAACCGCTTGAGAACGATCTTTTTTCTTTCTGTTCGGAATCCATTCGAAAGTGGTATCTCATTCTCTCGTTGCTCGTTTGTGAACGGCACCGCATCAGGATTTCTTATTATGTTCTAATTCTAGGATTTCATTTAGGGCCTTGCATTAGGTAGTAAATGTTTGCGTCTAAGTTCCGTTTTGTGTAGAGTCTTTTGTCGATTAAAGCTACGCAAAATGGTTCTGTCATTTTGACTTTGGTATTCAATGACTACGTCATCTCTACCAAAGAGGGGCATCTGTAGACACCCCATTTTGCTCTACCTTAATCGATAAAGAAATTAGGGTTTGTTTTCCGTCGGTTTTCCAATGTCTTTCTTTCCCGCATCCGTTTGTTACATTTCTAAATATTTTTGGTCGTTTCCGTCGTGTTTCGTATTTTCCCGCTAAATGTTGAGAAGGATTATTCAGAAAAATCTAAACCAGAGAGAATTGGGACCCGTTTGGTGGGCCCGCATTGGGTGCTTCGATTAAATTTGGATCGAGAAAGTTGGACCCATTTGGTGGGGCCGCATGATGCATTTTGATTAAATTTGGACTCGTTTGGTGGGCCCGCATTGAACATTTGTTTAAAATCGAATCAACCGAGGGCCCACATTGTGGGGCCCGCGTTGTGGGGCCTCAGTGGGGCCTCTTGTGAGGCCTCTTATGAAGAGCAATGATGGTAGCTCTCCACTAAGAAACATGATGGGCCCTCCACTAAGAGCAATAATGATGGACTCTCCACTAAGAAACATGATGGGCCCTCCACTAAGAGCAATAATGATGGACTCTCCACTAAGAAACATGATGGGCCCTCCACTAAGAGCAATAATGATGGACTCTCCACTAAGAAACATGATGGGCCCTCCACTAAGAACAATAATGATGGATTCTCCACTAAGAGGGACAACATGATGAGCTCTCCACCAACATATCTCTCTCTCTCTCTTTCTCTCCCTATATATATCTCCCTTCCCATCCATAAGAGGAGAGGAAAGAAAAAGAGAAATTTATCTTCCATTATCTCTTCTAATCACTCCCTCCAATCCCTTTCCTCAATATATTCTTCCATCCCTCTCCCTAATATTCTTCTTCCATTATCTCTTCACTCCCTCAATCACTCCCTCTAAACACTCCAGAGAAAGCGAAAGACGGCGGAGCGGATCGGCGGCGGCAGGATTTTTTATATTTTTTTGGATTGGGCGGAGATCTTCACCACAGGTAGGTGCATTGTTCTCAAAATATTTCTGTATTTTTCCGAATTTTTCTGATTTTTTCCGCAAATTGTGTTTTAAAAATGGAAAACTCTTCAAAAAACATCTTTTGACGAAGAAAAATTAAATTATATACCAAACAGATTCTAAAATTAATGGAATTTCGTGGGAAAATAATATGTTACTGATTCATTTTACCATGAATTTGTAAAGATTTTTGGAGTTTATTTGGTATATTATTTAATATTTTCTTTGAAACTTATCAGATTTTAGGAGAATTTTTACTAACATCAGATCATCATTAAAATTCATAAAATTTTTACAGTAGTCTTATCTTCCATATTACTTGTTACTGTAAAAGTTTCGTGTGATTTGGATCTGTTTTAATATGGGATGTAGTGTTAATTTATAATCTGGTCTGGAAATTGTAAAATCCGAAATTGGTAGTAAATAATTTTTACAATTCATGAAAATCTCACTGCATGCTATTTTGATTCATATAGTATTTCTGTAGAAATTTCATAGAATTTAGAGTTATATTTTTACTAGTTTATGTGTTAATTGTGCAATCTGGACATTTAATGGTTTAATCAAGATTAAATGTGAATTTAATGTAAAAATATGCAAAACTCATCCTGTAAGCTACATACATTTTCATCTTGCTGCTGTAGAAATTTCAAATCATTTCGAATTTATTTGCAACAATTTCACATGTTCACTCCTTAATCCATTGAAACAGAAATTTTAGGATCTTTAGATTTTCCTGGAAAAATGGCCAGTGCATCCATAATCGTATCCCAATTGCAACTTGATCTTTGACAATTTGAATATTTAAGTTATAGCATGTTGTTGGCTCCGAGGTTAGTGTCCACGGAAATCCTGAGATTCTGCCAGGCAATAAGATGCTATAACCTAAGTATTAAATTGCACAAGGAAAGAGCGCACGATTCCCTCCTTTGGATGCCATTCAAGGCCGAAATTGGTGAACCCTAGAACCATTGGTAATCCTTAAATGTCTAGAAACTGAAAATCTTCGAAATCTGAAACTCATTAACCTCGAGAACTTAAATCGATTTATCTTGTGTCTTTCGGAACCATTGGATTATGGTTTCCAATCTAAGAACCATTAGAGCCCAATTTAGGAACACTGGTGTCGTGCCGTGTCCTAGGTTTTAGGGAGTCCTAGAGTTAGGAGTCCAGCCTCATCACGGACGCTTGCTATGAATAGCAACCGTACCATAGGTCTAGTTACACTAGTCACCCGATCTTTCCCTAGGACAAGCCTAGTAAACTAGGATGTAGGCAAAACCTGCATTAGTCTAAGGGACAACTTGCATTCAGATAAGAATCATATAGCATCTTAGATGAAATCCTAAGATAATAAAATCCTCAACTTGAATTAAATAATTCCTCTTAAAACTGTTGAAACAGTCAAATCCGTCTAAGTCGGTGTCCTAGTTGAGTTAGGCATATGTAGCTTAGCTCAGGTGCACCGAACTACGTCGACTCTGATCCCAGTGAGGCTTGGGTACGTAGGCAGCTTGGATGTCTGACGGCATACCACCCGCGAGTCGGCACCACAACAAATTGTGGTGTTTTGTATATTAATTTTCTTGTAAATACTTAATCAAATCAGTTAGGGTTTTCCATGAAATTAGAATTCTAGGAGAACTTTCACGTAGAATGAATCCAGACAAATTAATAAATCAAGATACACATCTAGGATTCACATTGAAATTAGATTCTAGGATGCATGTCACTTAGTTCGCACATTAACATAGAGTTGAATGAGCCATTTAAAATAAATTTAAAAGAGTTAGCTTTTGGAATCGAAGACCGATTATCGGACAAGAATGGTGCATGTGGTGGATAACTCCCCATACCTTCCATTCTCGTAACCAGGTAGCGAGTCTAGATTTCTGGTTAATTACGGGTCCTAGATCCCACATCTAGGTGGCGACTCTGTCAGTCTCTTTCGTGTGGAATTCGGATTGCCTTAGTGATCCCAAGTCCACAGGAAAGACGAATTCAAATCAATATTAAAATGCACACGCCAATCGCGTGGGTACGAGAGACCAAGAGAGAGCGCGCGGCGGCTCGCGCCCCACGCCCCTCTCGCGGGATCATGTCCCACAGTAAGTCATATGTGTGATTCATGCAATGGATCATGGTTTGAACTTGCAATTTGGATCATGCATTGGATCATATAACCATGTCCTCCTACATTCAAAAAAAAAAATCTCGGAACTCCTAGATTTTGTCTCGGAACTCCGAGAATAGGGACAGAGGGAACCTGGAAAGGTTCTCGGAACTCCGAGACAATATCTCGGAACTCCGAGATTTCGTCCAGGTGGTCCTCGGAGCTCCGAGAAAATTTCTCGGAACTCCGAGATTCGGGCCAGTAGAAAATAAAAAAATCCGTGTGTTCTCAGAACTCCGAGAATTTTTCTCGGAGCTCCGAGAATCGGGCCAGGAGCGTTATAACCATGGACCGGTTCGGTTTTCTTATTTTTTTCTTCTCTTCTTTCCCTCTTCCTTCCATTTCTCTCCAAACCCTAACTCCATTTTCCTTTTTTCTTCATTTTCCCCTACATCTTCCTCCAAAACCCTCTTCTCCCTTCCAAATCCCTCTCTTCTTCCTAGTTTTTTCCTTTTTTCACATTCAAACCCTAGGATTTCAACCCTTTTTTATTTTTTCTTTCTTCCTTTCTCTATTTCTCCTATTTTCCTCCACTTTAGGGCTATTTCTCTATTTTTTTAACACATTATTTTTCTCTCCACCCACATTTCCTCTCACCATGCCTCCTAAAACCAAAAATCTCAACATTGGAGGCTCCTCCCAAGTTGCGGATCCCGAATACGTACCTGAAGACGTTCCCGAGGAAGAAGGGCCTTCACGGAAGAAGGCGAAGGCCAAGGCTGTGGCGGCCGAGGTTGTATCCAACTCCTATTTCACTGGGGATAAGGCCAAGAAACTCTGGGCTGACGTCGGCACTAGGGGCATCCTCACCGGTAGGTACATTGATCCCCCTGTCCTTCAAAATTTTGATTTAAAGGCCAAATTTGATGCCCTTCATTAGATACCCATCCTTCACCTCAACGAACCCGTTTACCCTCGATTGGTGCGTCTCTTCTATGCCAATCTCACCATTTCCCCTTCCTTCTTCAAAATCGAATCTAAGATCAAGAAAACTATCATCAAACTCTCCTATCACACTTTTGCCACACTTCTTGGGATTAGCCATGAGGGCTTCTTACACTATTTTTTGGCCGGAAGATGGGACACATTCACTTGATGATATTGATCATGATACTGTCTATGGTCGGATCACACGGCGCTACTACCCTAAAATGCCCGTACAATCTGCCGACCTCATTCCGGTTGCGCGCATGCTCCATAACTTCATGTACCACATCTTCATACCTCGTGCTGGGATGCGTGAAGCCCTAAGACCCTTAGAGGCCTATATTATCTACAGCATCCTAGAGGGCCGCCAGCTTTGTCTGCCTTATATCATGTTTCGCTACATGTTTCAGACCCCTGGCCGCTACCGCTCTTCCTTGCCATATGGCATGATTCTCACCCGTATCTTCTGCCACTTTGGCATCATCTTGGATGGAGAGATGACCATGACTCCTACTACCCCATTTGATGTTCAGACCTTTAACCGCATGGCTCTTAATCAAGCAGCAATTGACATTGATTCTGACGATGGAGGCGGCTACGAAGCCGAGGACCATGCAGCACCGGCACCCCAACCGTCACAGGATACATCTCAGTTCTGCACTCGCCAGGATTTGGCTCACATGCAGGAGGCTATTGAGCGATCCATGGCCTCACAGTTTTAGCGGCTGTCTACCCATGTCGACTCTGAGATTTCTACTCGCTTCCAGACCATGACTACCAATGTTGTTGACCAGTGGGCCGCCTATTATCGCTACATCTCCAGTGGCCAGTGGGGCCAGGTGCCGGGCAGTTCTTCTCATCAGCCACCGCCTCCTCCGGAGCAGTAGATGGCTCTCGTTCTCTGATGATGGATCCTGTCTTGCTCAGATTTCTCTTTATATTAGGCTTATCTATAAGTTTCTATTTGCCTAGGTCGTCTTTGGATTATAACTTGGTTGTATGGATCCTATTTAGCTAGATGCTTTTATAGTCCGTTGGATCTTTTTGGGATGTATTCGGATTATCTAATTCTGTCATTGTTATGATGTGTCGTGGATGCTATGTTCTTTGACTGGTTGGATGCACTTTTATGTATGTCATTTCACATCATCTATATATATATATATATATATATATATATATATATATATATATATATATATCTTTGGTTTACTGTGCGGTGTTCTTATCTGTTCTATTTTTTTGCTCGCATACCTTGTCTTATGCCTGCTTTCTCTATTGCATTGCAATTCAATTGTCTCATTGGCTCACACCTACCCTCTTTCCTTTTGTTCCACCTTTTTGGTGATGACAAAAGGGGGAGAATATTTGAGCTCCCAAGTCATAATAATATGCATATATTAAGGGAGAGCAAAGCTCTATGCTTATAATTTTGCAATCAAATTTCCATCATTAAAAGTAATGCCTTAAATGTTCGATTAAATCAAACTCTTAGGGTGAGCACAAATTATTTTATTCATCCCTAAAGGGGGAGCTCCTACCCTAAAACAAATTATGTTTGTCATCATCAAAAAGGGGGAGATCGTTAGCCCAAGAGTTCAACAAGTACTCCCATTGAAATGTTTTGATGATTAACAAACTCAATTTGTTATAAAATAAAGGTTTTTTACACTAATGATTTCCATTGGCAAAGTTATGGTGTTCATAGCGTAGCATCCTCAAGAGTGCATGACAAATGGCAAATCATTCAAGCTCAAAGTGATATCAAAGGCATGAAGAAGGCATCACCATCTCAAAGGTATTCTAAGACAATGTTGAACTCTAGCCTAACAAGAATGGCTGAAATAAACAAGAGGGGGGGTGAATTGGTTTTAACACTAAATTATGCCTTTTGAAATTTAAGTATTGAACCAAAACAAAATGAAATGCCAAACCAAAATCAAGAATGAAAGTGCAAGAAAAAGAAAGAACACACCGATATATAGTGGTTCGGGCAAAGCCCTACTCCACTCTTCTTAAGATCGTCCTTAAGGGTTTCCACTATGCGAGACCTCCACGATGCCCGGCTCAGAGGCGATTACACTTCCAAGGGATATTAAATGAGGATGCCCTTGACACCTTTACACCGACTCTCCTTCTTCGCCGAGTTCTGAGCGATTACTCTCTAGGGTATTAAGATAGGATGCCCTAGCCACCTTTACAAGAATAGAAGATTAATAGCTTGGCTTCTCTTGAAAGCTTGATGCACGTTGTAGTCCCTTGAATGCTTCTCTAAAGTAGGTTGCAAGTTGAAAGCCCTAAATCCAAACTCAAAAGATTTGCAAGTGCAAGGCAAGTTTTGGGGAGAAAACAAATTCTTAAGCTCAAAATGGGTTGCAAGTTTGTTTCAAATATTCAAGAGAGGAAAATAATCCTCTTGAAGGTGTATATATAGCTTTTCAACAAAATATGACCGTTTGGGATTAAAGAATTCAAAAACCAATATTTAATTAAAAAACCAACGGCTTTTTTCTCAGTTGTCGCGACATTCTCGGAGCTCCGAGAAATTCTCGGAGTTCCGAGAGAACGGCCAGACGTTGGAAAAATTCTACTGGACCATTTCTCAGAGTTCAGAGAAAATTTCTCGGAGTTCCGAGAAAATGACCAGAAGTGAGAAATACTACTGGACCATTTCTCGGAGTTCCGAGAAGCCTAAAATAAGCAGATTTTTATGTTTTTATTGCTTATTTGATTTTGGGCTTTTGGAACTCAATTCCTATGATAATTTTGGAATGTTTATGAGGGTCCCAACATGTTGGTCCACCACATAACCAGTCACTAAACAATTTAAGCTCTTAAGTGTTTTTGAAAACTCTTCTGAAAAACGTTGCCTTGACTTAGAAATCTATAGAGAAAAGATGTAGAGTAAAATCTATGTAACCTTCAACTTCTCTTTAGTTTTGGTCTTCAATTGATCTTCCATTTTATGTATGCTTGCTTGAGAGATTATGTGAGCTCCACTTAGCTCCTTTGACTTTTGTGTGGTACATCTTCAAGCATGACCATGTGGTGTGTTGGTTCCTTCAATGATCAACCTATCTTAACACAACACTTCAGGGCAAATTGATTAGTATTCAAGAACATAATCAATTATGTTTAGAATCATCAAAACAAGATAGGAGAGTAGACCCTTGGGCTTACAATGGCAATCAACTCAAAAGTTCAAGCTTGGCTCAAGCATCAATGGAGTTGAGTAAAGACATGTCAAAGCCTCTACAAGGTGCCAACAAGATTGAAGACCAAGTAAAATTAAGATGTAAATGGTCCTTCATGTATAATCTAGGTTTATGGCAGAAGGGAGAGTTAAAATCAACCTAGATAGAATTTAATTGGTTAGTGAATGTTCATGGTGGTGTCCCAACATATTTGGACCCACATAACATTCCATTTATCATGCTTAGATTGAGTTCCAAAAGCCCAAATAAAATCAGCAATAAAACAAGAAATCTTGCTGATTATAGGCTTCTCGGAACTCCGAGAATATTCTCGGAGCTCCGAGAATTGTTCCAGGTTCAAAAAAATAAGGACTCGGAGCTCCGAGCCCGAAGTCCGAGAAGACCGTTGGGGAGCTTAAAAATTATGTATTTTTCTCCCCTCTATATATATGAACCTTGGGACTCTTGGGGAACTATCTAAGGAGTTTACAAATATTTTAAGAGCACTAAAAGGCTTGATCCTCTTTCTCCTCAAGATTTTCACTCTCCATCTCTCTCTTGTGCCTTTACCTTAGATTATTCTTGAGAGACTTTTGGGTTTTCATTTGTTGATCCTTTTCTTATGAGAGTGAGTGAGCTTTACTTGTAATTAGCCTATCTAGAGGCAAGCAAGCTAAAACCTTTCATCTTCTTAGTATTTGGTAGAAAGGGCGCCATAGTAGACCCTTGGAGCGTGAAGCTCGATTTGTACAAGGTGGAAGGAACGCCGTATTTAAGTTCCTTGGAGAAGATAGTGGAATCCTCAAGGAGAGTAACTTGAGAAGAGTGGAGTAGGTCTTGAGCTAAGACCGAACCACTATAAAAATCCTTGTGTCAAAGCTTCTTTGTCTCTTCACCTCTTCTCTTGTGGTAAGCTTTTTACTATTGCTTTAAATACTATTTTTGATTTCCTATTCAATCTAAAACTAGTGCAATCTAAGTTTTTAAAATCCTTAAAATTTGAAAAGAAACCCAATTCACCCCCTCTTGGGTTGCTAAGTGGAATTTCAAACATCCTTTTAGTTCAAGCTCCCCTGTTGAGTTGTTTCCTTTTAGATTAAGATTTTCAAAAATCATATCCCCAGTAAAAAAGAGCTTTTTGATTCATTAGTGTACTTGTTTAATTCTTACTCTTTCAGTATTTGGTTAAGTGTCGCTTTCGTAAAGCTTCAATTTCTAAAAAAAAAGGAGACCCTTTGAGTGTTGCAGATCCTTTGAGTATTTTGGTTTGAGATTCCCTGAGTGTTAAAACTCATTGAATATCCGCAATATGTCCCTACCTAACAAGGTAGGAGTCAGGCGTAGTTGCAGGGAGGTTTGTATGGATCTGTGTTGCATGACGGGCATACATGTCTGGATTTATATGGAACCGTGTTGCATCACGGGCATATAAATCTGGGTTCTTGTGGGACAATTTAGCAGTTCCTTTGTCGATTTGAGACTCTTTGAGTAGTTGAGACCCTTTGAGTGTTACAGACTCTTCGGGTAGTTGAGACTTTTCGAGTATAAATGTTTTTTGATGTATCTGAGACTCTTTGAGTAGTTGAGACCCTTTGAGTGTTACAGACTCTTCAGGTAGTTGAGACTTTTCGAGTATAAATGTTTTTTGATGTATTTGAGACTCTTTGAGTAGTTGAGACCCTTTGAGTGTTACAGACTCTTCGGGTAGTTGAGACTTTTCAAGTATAAATGTTTTTTTGATGTATTTGAGACTCTTTGAGTAGTTGAGACCCTTTGAGTGTTACAGACTCTTCGGGTAATTGAGACTTTTCGAGTATAATATTTTTTTATGTATTTGAGACTCTTTGAGTAGTTGAGACCCTTTGAGTGTTACAGACTCTTGGGTAGTTGAGACTTTTCGAGTATAAATGTTTTTTGATGTATTTGAGACTCTTTGAGTAGTTGGGACCCTTTGAGTGTTGCAGACTCTTCGGGTAGTTGAGGCTCTTTGAGTATAAAGGTTTCTGTATGTGTTTGAAGCTCTCTGAGTGTTACAGACCCACTGAGTGTTTGATTTGAGACTCTGTGAGTGTTATAGACTCTTCGAGTGATTGATTTGATATTCCTCGAGTGATTGATTTACATTTGCATTGATAATGGTTTACATTCTCTGAAGTAATTCCATTGTGTTCATTTTCATAAGAGTATGTCTTAAAGATAAAGAGTATGTTTGTATTTTGTGTTTGCTTCTCTTAATAGAGTCTTTGCATTTTGGTTTAGATAGTTGAGTCGTGAGTATTAGAGAGAGGCTATCTCATTGAGATATCATGGTTGTCGAGTTAAGGGTCGGTGAGAGGTTATCTCCCTTTTGTTTGCAGTTTTGAGTCTCATAGTGTTATTTTGTTATTTTACCTTTGTGAATCCCTTTTTAAAACCCAAAAATTTGCTTTGTTTTCGGGTCGGCCGAAATGTGTTGTCTGTTCAGCTTTGGCCTTCGCGCGTTACACACGTTCTGCCAAAGAGGGGCATCTGTAGACACCCCATTTTGACCAAACCCTAATAGAGTCATTAGGATAGAAACCCTATCAAACTAGTGTTTTAATGTCCCCAATTTGTCCCTAAGGTAGGTTAGGGTCTCATTTAGATCCGCGTAAATTTTCATCTGAATCCGTCGCCGTTTGCTTAGTAAACGATTGACATTTGTGGTGTAGCGTAGTGTAGGAATAAGGGTGGCGATTTAGCCCGAAATAGGGGTGCGCTGGTGTGGGACCCGATCCCGCGAGAGGGGTGGGGCGCGAGCCGCCACGCTCTCTCTTGGTCTCTCGTACCCACGCGATTGGCGTGTACATTTTTATTATTGATTTTAATTCATCTTTTATGTGAACTTGGGATCACTAAGGCAATCCGAATTCCACACAAAAGAGACTGACAGAGTCGCCACCTAGATGTGGGATCTAGGACCCGAAATTAACCAGAAATCTAGACTCGCTACCTGGTTACGAGAATGCAAGGTATGGGGAGTTATCCACCACATGCACCATTCCTGCCTGATAATCGGTCTTCGATTCCAAAAGCTAACTCTTTTAGATTTATTTTAAATGGCTCATTTAACTCTATGTTAATGTGCGAACTATGTGACATGCATCCTATGATCTAATTTCAATGTAGATCCTAAGTGTGTATCTTGATTACTTTATTTGTTTGAATTCAATCTAAGTGAAAGTTCTCCTAAAATTCTAATTTCATGGAAAATCCTAAGTGATTTGATTAAGCATTTACGAGAAAATTAATATACAAAACACCACAATTTGTTGTAGTGCCGACTCGCGGTTGGTATGCCATCAGACATCCAAGCTGCCTACGTACCCAAGCCTCACTGGGATCAGAGTCGACGTAGTTCGGTGCACATAAGCTAAGCTACTTATGCCTAACTCAACTAAGACACCGATCTAGACTGGATTGACTGTTTCAACAGTTTTAAGAGAAGTTATTTAATTCAAGTTGAAGATTTTATTATCCTAGGATTTCATCTAAGATGCTATATGATCCTATCTAAGTGCAAGTTGTCACTTAGACTAATGCAGGTTAACCTACAACCTAGGTAACTAGGCTTGTCCTAGGGAAAAATTGGGTGACTAGTGTAACTAGACCTATGGCACGGCTGCTATCCATAGCAAACGTCCGTGATGAGGCTGGACTCTTAACTCTAGGACTCCCTAAAACCTAAGACTCCCTAAAACCTAGGACACGACTTGACATCAGTGTTCCTAAATTGGGCTCTAATGGTTCTTACAACGGAAACCATAATCCCATGGTTCCGAAAGACTCGACACAAATCGATTCAAGTTCTTGAAGTTAATTAATTTCAGATTTCAAGGATTTTCAGTTTCTGGACATTTAACGAATACCAAAGGTTCTAAGGTTCACCAATTTCGACCTCGAATGGCATCCAAGGAAGGGAATCGTGCGCTCTTTTCTTGTGCAGTTTAATACTTAGGTTATAGCACCTTATTGCCTGGCATATCTCAGGATTTCCGTGGACAGTAACCTCGGAGCCAACAACATGCTATAGCTTAAATATTCAAATTGTCAAAGATCGGTTGCAATTGGGATACGATTAAGGATGCACTGGCCATTTTACCAGGAAAATCTAAGGATCCTAAGATTTATGTTTCAATGGATTGAAGAGTGAATATGTGACAAAAATTTAAGGTTCTTTAGAAATTTTGATAATGATTTTTAATTAATTTCAATTTTGAGTGGATTTTCTCAATTTTAAACCGCATGAGTGATTTTACAAGTAAATTTATTGCAAACGAATTCAAAATGGATTGAAATTTCTACAGCAGCAAGATGGGAATGTATGTAGCTTACTGGAAAAGTTTTACAGATTTTTACATTAAGCTCCTATTTATTTTTTATTTAACAATAATATGACCAGATTGTTAAAATAACACAGAAACTACTAGAAATAGAAATCTAAATTCATTGAAATTTATACAAAAATAAGATATGGGTAAACATAGCATGCTGTGAGATTTTCATGAATTTTAAAAACCATTTACTACCAATTTCGGATTTTTCAATTTTAAGACCAGATTATGGATTTAGACTAGAACCCTTAGGAAACAAGATCTAAATCAATTGAAACTTTTACCAAATCAAGAAATATGAAATATAAGACTACTGTAAAAATTTTGAGAATTTTAATTGTGATCTGATGTCAGTAAAAATTCTCACAAAATCTAATAATTTTCAAAGAAAGCATCAAATAATATACCAAAAACAAATCCAAAAATCTTTAAAAATTCATGGTAGAATGTATCAATTCCATATTATTTTCCCACCAAATTTCATTAATTTTGGAATATGTTTAGTATATATTTTATTTTTCTTCGTCAAAAAGATGTTTTTGAAGAGTTTTCTATTTTTAAAACATGATTTTCGAGAAAATTACGACTCCGGAAAATGTCCTTTAACCTTGTTCTGATGTGATGAACACAAGAAAATTTTGAAATTCCACAAAACAAATCATCCTGAGATAGCTATTTTTTTAACTTTTGTAATTTCTCAGCCATTATTTTAAATAAAATTCCACTCTTCACTCAAATTTTCAAAATCCTTTAATTCAATGTCCGATCCGATTCGATGGTTATTTTAGTCTATTTAAATAGATCATTGTATTAAATTTCGGGACGAATCGGAATTGAAACACTCATGTAGATCATGATTTTGAGCACACACATATAATATCGAATTAAATTCAATTAAATGCTAAAAACCATGCCAAAATATATAAAGAATACCAAATAATCCTGGAAAAATCTGAGAATAGTGCACCTACCTGTGATGGAGATCCTCGCCGAATCCAAAAGCCAAAAATTCTGAAAAATCTCGCCGACTGTGGGACATGATCCCGCGAGAGGGGCGTGGGGCGCGAGCCGCCGCGCGCTCTCTCTTGGTCTCTCGTACCCACGCGATTGGCGTGTGCATTTTAATATTGATTTGAATTCGTCTTTCCTGTGGACTTGGGATCACTAAGGCAATCCGAATTCCACACGAAAGAGACTGACAGAGTCGCCACCTAGATGTGGGATCTAGGACCCGTAATTAACCAGAAATCTAGACTCGCTACCTGGTTACGAGAATGGAAGGTATGGGGAGTTATCCACCACATGCACCATTCTTGTCCGATAATCGGTCTTCGATTCCAAAAGCTAACTCTTTTAAATTTATTTTAAATGGCTCATTCAACTCTATGTTAATGTGCGAACTAAGTGACATGCATCCTAGAATCTAATTTCAATGTGAATCCTAGATGTGTATCTTGATTTATTAATTTGTCTGGATTCATTCTACGTGAAAGTTCTCCTAGAATTCTAATTTCATGGAAAACCCTAACTGATTTGATTAAGTATTTACAAGAAAATTAATATACAAAACACCACAATTTGTTGTGGTGCCGACTCGCGGGTGGTATGCCGTCAGACATCCAAGCTGCCTACGTACCCAAGCCTCACTGGGATCAGAGTCGACGTAGTTCGGTGCACCTGAGCTAAGCTACATATGCCTAACTCAACTAGGACACCGACTTAGACGGATTTGACTGTTTCAACAGTTTTAAGAGGAATTATTTAATTCAAGTTGAGGATTTTATTATCTTAGGATTTCATCTAAGATGCTATATGATTCTTATCTGAATGCAAGTTGTCCCTTAGACTAATGCAGGTTTTGCCTACATCCTAGTTTACTAGGCTTGTCCTAGGGAAAGATCGGGTGACTAGTGTAACTAGACCTATGGTACGGTTGCTATTCATAGCAAGCGTCCGTGATGAGGCTGGACTCCTAACTCTAGGACTCCCTAAAACCTAAGACACGGCACGACACCAGTGTTCCTAAATTGGGCTCTAATGGTTCTTAGATTGGAAACCATAATCCAATGGTTCCGAAAGACACAAGATAAATCGATTTAAGTTCTCGAGGTTAATGAGTTTCAGATTTCGAAGATTTTCAGTTTCTAGACATTTAAGGATTACCAATGGTTCTAGGGTTCACCAATTTCGGCCTTGAATGGCATCCAAAGGAGGGAATCGTGCGCTCTTTCCTTGTGCAATTTAATACTTAGGTTATAGCATCTTATTGCCTGGCAGAATCTCAGGATTTCCGTGGACACTAACCTCGGAGCCAACAACATGCTATAACTTAAATATTCAAATTGTCAAAGATCAAGTTGCAATTGGGATACGATTATGGATGCACTGGCCATTTTTCCAGGAAAATCTAAAGATCCTAAAATTTCTGTTTCAATGGATTAAGGAGTGAACATGTGACAGAATTTTAAAGTTCTTTAGGAATTTTTATATGATTTTCAATTAATTTCGAATTTTCCATGGATTTTATCAATTTTAAGCATATGAGCGGTTTTACAAGTGAAATTGTTGCAAATAAATTCGAAATGATTTGAAATTTCTACAGCAGCAAGATGAAAATGTATGTAGCTTACAGGATGAGTTTTGCATATTTTTACATTAAATTCACATTTAATCTTGATTAAACCATTAAATGTCCAGATTGCACAATTAACACATAAACTAGTAAAAATATAACTCTAAATTCTATGAAATTTCTACAGAAATACTATATGAATCAAAATAGCATGCAGTGAGATTTTCATGAATTTTAGAAATTATTTACTACCAATTTCGGATTTTACAATTTCCAGACCAGATTATAAATTAACACTACATCCCATATTAAAACAGATCCAAATCACACGAAAATTTTACAGTAACAAGTAATATGGAAGATAAGACTACTGTAAAAATTTTATGAATTTTAATGATGATCTGATGTTAGTAAAAATTCTCCTAAAATCTGATAAGTTTCAAAGAAAATATTAAATAATATACCAAATAAACTCCAAAAATCTTTACAAATTCATGGTAAAATGAATCAGTAACATATTATTTTCCCACGAAATTTCATTAATTTTAGAATCTGTTTGGTATATAATTTAATTTTTCTTTGTCAAAAGATGTTTTTTGAAGAGTTTTCCATTTTTAAAACACAATTTGCGGAAAAAATCAGAAAAATTCGGAAAAATACAGAAATATTTTGAGAACAATGCACCTACCTGTGGTGAAGATCTCCGCCCAATCCAAAAATATATAAAAAATCCTGCCGCCGCCGATCCGCTCCGCCGTCTTTCGCTTTCTCTGGAGTGTTTAGAGGGAGTGATTGAGGGAGTGAAGAGATAATGGAAGAAGAATATTAGGGAGAGGGATGGAAGAATATATAGAGGAAAGGGATTGGAGGGAGTGATTAGAAGAGATAATGGAAGAGAAAGAGATAATGGAAGATAAATTTCTTTTTTTTTTTTCCTCTTTCTTATGGATGGGAAGGGAGATATATATAGGGAGAGAAAGAGAGAGAGAGAGATATGTTGGTGGAGAGCTCATCATGTTGTCCCTCTTAGTGGAGAATCCATCATTATTGTTCTTAGTGGAGGGCCCATCATGTTTCTTAGTGGAGAGTCCATCATTATTGCTCTTAGTGGAGGGCCCATCATGTTTCTTAGTGGAGAGTCCATCATTATTGCTCTTAGTGGAGGGCCCATCATGTTTCTTAGTGGAGAGTCCATCATTATTGCTCTTAGTGGAGGGCCCATCATGTTTCTTAGTGGAGAGCTACCATCATTGCTCTTCATAAGAGGCCTCACAAGAGGCCCCACTGAGGCCCCACAACGCGGGCCCCACAATGTGGGCCCTCGGTTGATTCGATTTTAAACAAATGTTCAATGCGAGCCCACCAAACGAGTCCAAATTTAATCAAAATGCATCATGCGGCCCCACCAAATGGGTCCAACTTTCTCGATCCAAATTTAATCGAAGCACCCAATGCGGGCCCACCAAACGGGTCCCAATTCTCTCTGGTTTAGATTTTTCTGAATAATCCTTCTCAACATTTAGCGGGAAAATACGAAACACGACGGAAACGACCAAAAATATTTAGAAATGTAACAAACGGATGCGGGAAAGAAAGACATTGGAAAACCGACGGAAAACAAACCCTAATTTCTTTATCGATTAAGGTAGAGCAAAATGGGGTGTCTACAGATGCCCCTCTTTGGTAGAGATGACGTAGTCATCGAATACCAAAGTCAAAATGACAGAGCCATTTTGCGTAGCTTTAATCGACAAAAGACTCTACACAAACGGAACTTAGACGCAAACATTTACTACCTAATGCAAGGCCCTAAATGAAATCCTAGAATTAGAACATAATAAGAAATCCTGATGCGGTGCCGTTCACAAACGGGCAACGAGAGAATGAGATACCACTTTCGAATGGATTCCGAACAGAAAGAACAAAGATCGTTCTCAAGCGGTTTTTTTTTTTTTTTTTTTTTTTTTTTTTTTTTTTAAAGAAAAAGAAAATGAGACATCTTTCACAAGCGGGCTCAAGGAGGATAAGAGACCATTCACAAATGGATTCAGAAAATGAGGTACCGTTCACAAACGGGCTCAAGGAGAAGACGAGACCATTCACAAATGGACTCGAAAATGAGGTACCGTTTACAAACGGGCTTAAAGAGAACACATGACCATTCACAAATGGACTCGAGAAACGAGGCACCGTTCACAAACGGGCTCAAGGAGAACATGAGACCATTCACAAATGGACTCAGAAAATGAGGTACCATTCACAAACGGGCTCAAGGAGAATAAAAGACCATTCACAAATGGGCTCAGAAAATGAGGTACCGTTCACCAACGGGCTCAAGGAGAAGACGAGACCATTCACAAATGGATTCGAGAAACGAGGCACCGTTCACAAACGGGCTCAAGGAAAACATGAGACCATTCACAAATAGACTCAGAAAATGAGGTACCGTTCACAAACGGGCTCAAGGAGAATAAAAAGACCATTCACAAATGGGCTCAGAAAATGAGGTACCGTTCACCAACGGGCTCAAGGAGAAGACGAGACCATTCACAAATGGATTCGAGAAACGAGGCACCGTTCACAAACGGGCTCAAGGAAAACATGAGACCATTCACAAATAGACTCAGAAAATGAGGTACCGTTCACAAACGGGCTCAAGGAGAATAAAAAGACCATTCACAAATGGGCTCAGAAAATGAGGTACCGTTCACCAACGGGCTCAAGGAGAAGACGAGACCATTCACAAATGGATTCGAGAAACGAGGCACCGTTCACAAACGGGCTCAAGGAAAACATGAGACCATTCACAAATAGACTCAGAAAATGAGGTACCGTTCACAAACGGGCTTAAGGAGAAGACGAGACCATTCACAAATGGACTCGAGAAACGAGGCACCGTTCACAAACGGGCTCTAGGAGAACATGAGACCATTCATAAATGGACTCGAGAAATGAGGCACCGTTCACAAATGGGCTCAAAGAAACAAGATAGCTTCAACCACGAAGAATTTAGAGATTTTTCATAAACTTGAATTTGACGTAGGATTGGATTTGATGAATTTTTGATTTTTCAGAAATAAGGCAGCGTCCACAAACGGGCTCAAGGAGGACATGAGACCATTCACAAATAGACTCAGAAAATGAAGTACCGTTCACAAACGGGCTTAAGGAGAAGACGGGACCATTTACAAATGGACTCGAGAAATGAGGCACCGTTCACAAACGGGCTCAAAGAAACAAGATAGCTTTGATTGATGAACTCAACAACGAAGAATTTAGAGTTTTTTCATGAACTTGAATTTGACATAGGATTGGATTTGATGAATTTTTGATTTTTCAGAAATAAGGCACCGTCCACAAACGGGCTCAAGGAGGACATGAGACCGTAAATGGACTCAGAAAAATGAGACACCGTTCACAAACGGGTTCAAGGAGAAGACGAGACCATTTACAAATGGACTCGAGAAACGAGGCACCGTTCACAAACGGGCTCTAGGAGAACATGAGACCATTCATAAATGGACTCGAGAAATGAGGCACCGTTCACAAATGGGCTCAAAGAAACAAGATAGCTTCAACCACGAAGAATTTAGAGATTTTTCATAAACTTGAATTTGACGTAGGATTGGATTTGATGAATTTTTGATTTTTCAGAAATAAGGCAGCGTCCACAAACGGGCTCAAGGAGGACATGAGACCATTCACAAATAGACTCAGAAAATGAAGTACCGTTCACAAACGGGCTTAAGGAGAAGACGGGACCATTTACAAATGGACTCGAGAAATGAGGCACCGTTCACAAACGGGCTCAAAGAAACAAGATAGCTTTGATTGATGAACTCAACAACGAAGAATTTAGAGTTTTTTCATGAACTTGAATTTGACATAGGATTGGATTTGATGAATTTTTGATTTTTCAGAAATAAGGCACCGTCCACAAACGGGCTCAAAGAGGACATGAGACCGTAAATGGACTCAGAAAAATGAGACACCGTTCACAAACGGGTTCAAGGAGAAGACGAGACCATTTACAAATGGACTCGAGAAAAGAGGCACCGTTCACAAACAGGCTCAAAGAAACAAGATAGCTTTGATTGATGAATTCAACAACGAAGAATTTAGAGTTTTTTCATGAACTTGAATTTGACATAGGATTGGATTTGATGAATTTTTGATTTTTCAGAAATAAGGCACCGTCCACAAACGGGCTCAAGGAGGACATGAGACCGTAAATGGACTCAGAAAAATGAGACACCGTTCACAAACGGGTTCAAGGAGAAGACGAGACTATTTACAAATGGACTCGAGAAAAGAGGCACCGTTCACAAACAGGCTCAAAGAAACAAGATAGCTTTGATTGATGAATTCAATAACGAAGAATTTAGAGATTTTTCATGAACTTGAATTTGACATAGGATTGGATTTGATAAATTTTTGATTTTTTTGAACTTAATGAAATCGAGGATGTTATAGATCGTGCCTGACAAAGATATCGGAAACTAGGACTTTGACGAATGATGAAACGGCAAACCGAAGAACCATTACTAACAAGAATGGATTAGAAACACTTTTATGAAACTTCAACAAGATTTTTCTCAAAGAGACTGCTAGTCTTGTCTTTGGGGATTTGGATGACTGAAACCTTGAACAAGACACTTGAAATTGGTAATCTAGAACAACGGCTCTCTTGGATATAATCATGGAAAAGTGGGACTTGCCTCTTGATAGGTGTTTAGATAAACATTTCTTGACCAGGAAAGTATTTAACTAACTGGAAGGAAATTCTGAATTTTAACGGTTCATCTTTCTGAGAAATTGGCTCGACCATCATTGCATCTGAGGCTCTTCCAAGCTTAAGATGCCTTCCTGGGGTATGATCTTTTTACGGAAGCTGGGCTTTCTGATGTTTCTACTTCTGAATTCTTCTGGGTTGATCATCTTTGAAATATAGCTGTTTGACTAGATTCTCGAACTTTTTCAGGTACAATCGCAGGGAGCTGACGAGGCCGGGCCTCCTTCACCGAGACAGTTGCATCATTTGGACATATGGATGACGATTGACTCTTTTTAAATAGAAAACTTAGATAAAAGGCACTACTCAAAGGATTGAGGAGCTCTAAAGGAGTGAACATAGAATAACAACGATTGATTAACTACACTGACAGACACAGTAATGCTTCTGACTTAGTTAACGTTTTATTTGGTAAGTCTATCCTTTCAAGGAATATTTTTTTCAATTGGTAAACACTGGACTTTTTCCTTAAAACAGTAATGCCTCAATGATTTAATTACAACTCCTAGGATTGCTTAGCTCCAATGCCCCCAGTTTTGAGGATGTCACTTGAATTTGTTTGAACTTCAATTGATCTTCAGTCCTGATACCGGCTGTAACCTTCTTATAAATTTGCTTGAACTTCAGTTGATCTTCAGTCTTGATACTGGCTGTAGCCTTCTTATAATGATTCTCTTACCGTGACCAAGTCACCTCTTCAGGGTTTTTAACTTGGCGGACCGTGGTAGCCTTAACTTTTGCCTGAACCGTCTTTCTAGGTTTTCGATTCAGCAGGCTATCCCCTTAGCTTTTGCCTAAGCCGCCCTTTCGGGTTTTCAACTTAACAGGGGAATGATCTTAAATTTTGCCTAAACCGCCCTTTCAGGTTTTCAGTCTAGCAGATCTTCAAACTCCATTTTTTTTTTATTCATCATCATTTTTTTTTTGTTTTTGTTTCGGGACCTAGATCATTAGTTCTGAACACCGGAAGGACTTTATAGGTAGGATAGGGCTTTTCAAAGAATGGCTTAAGGTTCAACAAAGATTTCGACCGGACCTGTGAATAGGTTGCCTACATATCCCAAGGTAGGAATCAGGTCGTGTATAGTTCAGGGCGAATGCCCCTAGTTTGAAGATAAATTGTTCGAAAGTTTATTGATTTTTCTTTTTTTTTCTTCTTTCTGGAATAATTGACTTCTCTTCTTTAGGAACTTGTCCCCTTTTTTTTTCTCTGAAAGGATTGAATTTCTTTTTTTTTTTTTTGGATTGATTGAATTGCTTTTCTTTTTTGAATTGACCGAACTCAGTTTAACCGAGCTGCCTACGTACCCCAGTGTAGGGATCAGGTCTCGCGTAGTTCGGGGCGAATGCCCCTAGTTTGATGGGTTTTCAAGAAAATTTCATTTAGGCTCGAAGGGTTTGCAAACCAGTATTCTTTTGACGTTGGGTTCTGATTTTGGGATTTATTCGGCCAAAGGAGGCCTTCCGATGTTCAGATTGGGAGTCGATCTAGTTTACTAGAGTCCCTCTGGTACTGATTATTTATTTTTTTATTTTCTTTTTCTTTTTTTTACGGAGTTTGACGGCATTTCCAGGTAAGAGATAATAAATCTTCTTCTTTCAAGATTCTAATACGTGCCTTCGACTTTCATAGAGCGAAACTTGTTCTTCGACATCCTCCATCTATGGATTTGTAACTCTTGATATCTGATGATCACTTTTCAATGCTTGCTCTTGAACTTCTTATCTCGAATTTGATGGCTTTATGTTATGAATTTGAGAACCAAGGTCATTGATTGGTAATATGAAAGTTGTTTCCACTCCATGCCCCTTGCATAGCATATGATATTCACTTCATTCTTTCTTGAACCTTCTATCTGGGTCTTTCTCTTGGCATTAATGGTAACACTTACCGGACCATCTTTTTATCCTCAAAATGGGTTTACCAATTCTTCACATTCTTCAGAGGGTAATGTATTTTCAATCGGCATTTACTGGATCAAGGTTTCAGTGCCAGTGTTTACCACTTTAATTTCATCTTTGAAAGGCTGAGATTGGCGCTCCTCCTCTTGTTCAAGTAATCGTTGTGACTCAAGTGGAGTTTCGTCAATTTTGTCCTCATTTGATGAGGGAGTCTTATTTTAAGATCAGAAGCACACTTAAGAAACAGACACCAATGAACTTTTGGAACTGAAATTTTTATTTAAAGAAATGGCTATTACATCTGATGACCTATCCTGAACATTCTTAGGATTCACAACTCTAAATAAAAAAGAGAAGCAGAAGATATCTTGCCTGGACTAGGCATTGACCTTGAAATGTAAGACCGGACTCAACAATTGTACTGACCATGATTACTGATTCGCATATGGGAACGCCCCTAGTTCAAGGATTATGATAGTGAACTCTGAAGGATTTAGCAGAAATATTCTTGAAAAAGGTAGCCCCTAGAGGAGGAAGAGATCAAGGGTACATGCAAGATTGGATCATCAAGATTGCACGATCAAATGATTGAGACACAATTTCCGCCAATGAAGACACAATCGAATCCCACAAGAGACGAATGATAGACACATGATCAAAATGTGAGATTGCATAGGATTACTTTCAACGGGTAGATCAAGAATAACTAATCCTATGAGATCTTTGGAAATGATGGGATTTATATCCTAACCCCAAAGGAAAAGTTTTTAGTCTTCGCACATTTTAACAGTGTTACCTGAAGGCATCAACCCTAATCCTAATCTAGCGGAGTGGAGAGAGGATCTCGACTCATGACTTTGTTTGTGTACCTAGGACCGATCGTAGCCATTGGAAGATGGACTACGGCCTAATCTAGACACAAATGGGTAGGATATCCTAAACTAGGTTCACACATGTGGTGCACATGTGTTCGTATACTGCATGCATGTGTGGGTTAATCTAGGGGTAAGGCCAAGAGTCCCCTTAGCGCGAATCCATGTTCGATATACTGTACCAGTGTCCGGCGTATCAGTACGTGAACAAGAGATCCGTTTACGCACCATAAAGGTACTAGGCTAAGGGTGGAATGCTTCTCTAGCACAGAGGCACCAGGTGATGAAATCCCAGTCAACCATGCTAGATAACACTCCGGGTTCCTAAAATAGGACGTGTGTGCATGTGAAATGCAAGGGTTTAGATGCAAGTGATGTAAGTGTGTGCAATAAGTTCGCGCAATCTATGATGCCTTCAGGTTTTGTTAAATTAAGTTTGAGTAAAATGTGATGAGAAAATAAAACGAGACAAACTAATCTAACAAGTATAGAGTTTTTATGAGCCAGTTAAATTAAATTCAAATGAATTATCTTTTGAAATTTTAATGAAGTTAGGTGGTCCCCAGCAGAGTCGCCAGACTGTGGGACATGATCCCGCGAGAGGGGCGTGGGGCGCGAGCCGCCGCGCGCTCTCTCTTGGTCTCTCGTACCCACGCGATTGGCGTGTGCATTTTAATATTGATTTGAATTCGTCTTTCCTGTGGACTTGGGATCACTAAGGCAATCCGAATTCCACACGAAAGAGACTGACAGAGTCGCCACCTAGATGTGGGATCTAGGACCCGTAATTAACCAGAAATCTAGACTCGCTACCTGGTTACGAGAATGGAAGGTATGGGGAGTTATCCACCACATGCACCATTCTTGTCCGATAATCGGTCTTCGATTCCAAAAGCTAACTCTTTTAAATTTATTTTAAATGGCTCATTCAACTCTATGTTAATGTGCGAACTAAGTGACATGCATCCTAGAATCTAATTTCAATGTGAATCCTAGATGTGTATCTTGATTTATTAATTTGTCTGGATTCATTCTACGTGAAAGTTCTCCTAGAATTCTAATTTCATGGAAAACCCTAACTGATTTGATTAAGTATTTACAAGAAAATTAATATACAAAACACCACAATTTGTTGTGGTGCCGACTCGCGGGTGGTATGCCGTCAGACATCCAAGCTGCCTACGTACCCAAGCCTCACTGGGATCAGAGTCGACGTAGTTCGGTGCACCTGAGCTAAGCTACATATGCCTAACTCAACTAGGACACCGACTTAGACGGATTTGACTGTTTCAACAGTTTTAAGAGGAATTATTTAATTCAAGTTGAGGATTTTATTATCTTAGGATTTCATCTAAGATGCTATATGATTCTTATCTGAATGCAAGTTGTCCCTTAGACTAATGCAGGTTTTGCCTACATCCTAGTTTACTAGGCTTGTCCTAGGGAAAGATCGGGTGACTAGTGTAACTAGACCTATGGTACGGTTGCTATTCATAGCAAGCGTCCGTGATGAGGCTGGACTCCTAACTCTAGGACTCCCTAAAACCTAGGACACGGCACGACACCAGTGTTCCTAAATTGGGCTCTAATGGTTCTTAGATTGGAAACCATAATCCAATGGTTCCGAAAGACACAAGATAAATCGATTTAAGTTCTCGAGGTTAATGAGTTTCAGATTTCGAAGATTTTCAGTTTCTAGACATTTAAGGATTACCAATGGTTCTAGGGTTCACCAATTTCGGCCTTGAATGGCATCCAAAGGAGGGAATCGTGCGCTCTTTCCTTGTGCAATTTAATACTTAGGTTATAGCATCTTATTGCCTGGCAGAATCTCAGGATTTCCGTGGACACTAACCTCGGAGCCAACAACATGCTATAACTTAAATATTCAAATTGTCAAAGATCAAGTTGCAATTGGGATACGATTATGGATGCACTGGCCATTTTTCCAGGAAAATCTAAAGATCCTAAAATTTCTGTTTCAATGGATTAAGGAGTGAACATGTGACAGAATTTTAAAGTTCTTTAGGAATTTTTATATGATTTTCAATTAATTTCGAATTTTCCATGGATTTTATCAATTTTAAGCATATGAGCGGTTTTACAAGTGAAATTGTTGCAAATAAATTCGAAATGATTTGAAATTTCTACAGCAGCAAGATGAAAATGTATGTAGCTTACAGGATGAGTTTTGCATATTTTTACATTAAATTCACATTTAATCTTGATTAAACCATTAAATGTCCAGATTGCACAATTAACACATAAACTAGTAAAAATATAACTCTAAATTCTATGAAATTTCTACAGAAATACTATATGAATCAAAATAGCATGCAGTGAGATTTTCATGAATTTTAGAAATTATTTACTACCAATTTCGGATTTTACAATTTCCAGACCAGATTATAAATTAACACTACATCCCATATTAAAACAGATCCAAATCACACGAAAATTTTACAGTAACAAGTAATATGGAAGATAAGACTACTGTAAAAATTTTATGAATTTTAATGATGATCTGATGTTAGTAAAAATTCTCCTAAAATCTGATAAGTTTCAAAGAAAATATTAAATAATATACCAAATAAACTCCAAAAATCTTTACAAATTCATGGTAAAATGAATCAGTAACATATTATTTTCCCACGAAATTTCATTAATTTTAGAATCTGTTTGGTATATAATTTAATTTTTCTTTGTCAAAAGATGTTTTTTGAAGAGTTTTCCATTTTTAAAACACAATTTGCGGAAAAAATCAGAAAAATTCGGAAAAATACAGAAATATTTTGAGAACAATGCACCTACCTGTGGTGAAGATCTCCGCCCAATCCAAAAATATATAAAAAATCCTGCCGCCGCCGATCCGCTCCGCCGTCTTTCGCTTTCTCTGGAGTGTTTAGAGGGAGTGATTGAGGGAGTGAAGAGATAATGGAAGAAGAATATTAGGGAGAGGGATGGAAGAATATATAGAGGAAAGGGATTGGAGGGAGTGATTAGAAGAGATAATGGAAGAGAAAGAGATAATGGAAGATAAATTTCTTTTTTTTTTTTCCTCTTTCTTATGGATGGGAAGGGAGATATATATAGGGAGAGAAAGAGAGAGAGAGAGATATGTTGGTGGAGAGCTCATCATGTTGTCCCTCTTAGTGGAGAATCCATCATTATTGTTCTTAGTGGAGGGCCCATCATGTTTCTTAGTGGAGAGTCCATCATTATTGCTCTTAGTGGAGGGCCCATCATGTTTCTTAGTGGAGAGTCCATCATTATTGCTCTTAGTGGAGGGCCCATCATGTTTCTTAGTGGAGAGTCCATCATTATTGCTCTTAGTGGAGGGCCCATCATGTTTCTTAGTGGAGAGCTACCATCATTGCTCTTCATAAGAGGCCTCACAAGAGGCCCCACTGAGGCCCCACAACGCGGGCCCCACAATGTGGGCCCTCGGTTGATTCGATTTTAAACAAATGTTCAATGCGAGCCCACCAAACGAGTCCAAATTTAATCAAAATGCATCATGCGGCCCCACCAAATGGGTCCAACTTTCTCGATCCAAATTTAATCGAAGCACCCAATGCGGGCCCACCAAACGGGTCCCAATTCTCTCTGGTTTAGATTTTTCTGAATAATCCTTCTCAACATTTAGCGGGAAAATACGAAACACGACGGAAACGACCAAAAATATTTAGAAATGTAACAAACGGATGCGGGAAAGAAAGACATTGGAAAACCGACGGAAAACAAACCCTAATTTCTTTATCGATTAAGGTAGAGCAAAATGGGGTGTCTACACCAACGCTCGATCCTGCGTCCTTTCTTCCCTTTCTTTCTTTGCTTTTTTTTTTATTTCCACCACGTTGATCGCTCTCCTTGTCTTTAGAGTGCGTAGTTCCGAGGTATATGCTTTGTCGCACCCTTTTTTATGATGAAAAAGACCCAAAGAACACTCCAATCATTCTTGATTGTATGATGCCTTGGAGAAGAAGAAGGAATTCAAGAATTCCTTTTTTCAAGAACACTTCAGAGAGAGATCACACTTAAAGGGAGAAAAGAAAAAAAATAAAAAATTTTCTTGGGAGGAGAGAGAAAATGGACGAATTTGGAATTTTTCCCCTTTTCTGGATTGTTTGCTTTGATTTTTATATATAAAAAAAGTTAGGGTTAAGAGAGTAATAGCAATTTCTAATGTGAGAGCTCCCTTTTTGGCTTGTTTCCAATTTTCCCCTCTTGCTTTCTTTCTTTCTTGTTTCCAAATTGGATTTGATTCCAATCTTAATTTCTTGTCAATCAAGACATGTTATCCTCATTCCACATTGCTTCTTTGGAAGAAAACTTTTTTAAGCAATCATTCATCTTTTCCTTCTTTTCTTCTTTTCATTTTTTATTCTTTTTATTTTTCTTTTAACAAATATGATGTCACCATTGTGACATCATCAAGGTGGGTACTCAACTCATGCGGGTCAACCACTTGGGCCGCCCACCATGGTGGTTGACCCATATGGGTGAACCCACATGAGCTTCATCTTTGCGGGCTTTAGCCCAATGGGCCATTTCACACGGGTTTCGAGATTTTCCGTAAAAAATCAATAAAATCTTTCTAAATTCAACATTCTATATATGGACCCAACCCATTTGACATTAATGGTGCATCCCTCACACATGATCGGACCATCTTTTTTGGAAAATAACTTTTCGAACCAAAATGCCCTTACTTGACTGTTAGACTCCAAATGCGACCAAAATACCCTCAGATTGGCTCACCCCTAAAGGGAAAAATTAAAAATGGAAAGTCTTTGTGGTCAAACTTCAAAAATAGAAACTTTTAAAATTGGGTCCTTTCGGTGAGCAATATTAAACAGAATCATTTGGTATCCCCTGAAAATACCCAAAATGCCCTCAACACTTAAAATTTCCAAATTAAGCGAAATTCCTGAGAAATTCTAAATTTAGCAGGTTTTCCAAAATTCAGGAAATCATTCATAATCTCTCAGACATATTTCGAGGATCAAAAGAATTACACAGGAAAAGACCAAATTACCCCAAGGCGCTAGAATTTTGGCGAGACTAGGGAAAACCCTGAGAAATTCTAAAAATAGCAGATTTTCGAAAATTTATGAACGGACTCAAGATTTCTTAGACACAACTTAGGGACCAAATATGATATGTTTGGAAATGTCTAAAATACCCCCCAAGTGCAAGACTAAGAGAAAATCTTGAGAGATCTAAATTTAGCAGGTTTCCCAAAGGTTACGAAATTACTCATAATCCATCAGCCGTACCCTCGAGATGGTTTTGGACATATGAGAAATGATTGAAATATCCATAAGATGATGAAAATGTGGAAGCCCCATGAGTTTCTAAAAATAGCAGCTTTTTCAAAATTTGTAAAATCACTCAAGATTTCTCAAATATAACTCGGGGGTCAAACGAGACACATCGGGAATGACCAAAATACCCCTGCAGTGCAAAATAGGCAAAACTGAGGGAAACCCTGAAAATTTTAAAAATAGCAGGTTTTTTCATTTGCTTGGAAACTTGAACTTTCATCTTTCAGATGCCAAAGGAACCCCCTAGAGACCTTCAGGATTGCGAATCAACTTCAAAACTCTCATAATGAAATGAAATCTACCCTAAAATGCATGGATGCCTAATCTAATGCTAAATACAGATATAAAAATTGGTGATACTACCGAATCTTTTGCTTTTTAAAGCCTAGCAAAATGGGGGTGTCTACAGCTGGAACCTGGAAAACCAGTTCAAAGTTTCCGTAATGGGTTGTCCGGGGAGATATAGGGGTATGAGTATTAGTGTGTAACGTAATTAGGGGGTGTATTATCCTGAGCCAGGGCAATCTCGTAAATAGTGAAGATGCTTTTCTTCCCCTCCAAGTCACCATTAGGCCCTAAGCCAGGTTAGTGAAAGGCTTAGGACTAGGATTAGTTAGAGAGAATCTTAGGAAGCTTCCTTGGCAGCTTCCTAGTTGGTTATGCTTCCTTTGATCCCAACCCTTGAACGACAAAGGTAATTTGGAGGGTTGGGATCAAAAGAGAGAAAATATTTTGCAAAAAGTTTCCACCCCCCCTATTTGCTACTTGGGCCGCCCCCTGCTAATATAAAGAATAGCCATAAATATACTAGAGGTGGACTGTCCATAGGAGAGAGGGGGGGCATAATAGTTTTGGTCTTATAAGAGACCATCGAATCAGGGCATTAGTGGAGGATTTTTTATTTTCTTAAAGATCGAGCAAAGAGAAAAACACAGAGAGGGGCCTCAGCCATTTTTCCTTCTTTGCATCTTCTCCGGCAACTCCCTCTTCTCCGGCCAACCTCCAATTGGAAATCCGATCGGCCCCCCACCACCATCTCACCATCACCTTCCATCACAGCCACCAACCCCCACCTCTCAAAATCCAAATCCAAGGTCACCATCATCTTCTTACTCTTCTTTTTCTTCTTTTTCTTCTTCTTCTTTCTCTATTTCCTCCGGTGGCTCCGGCCATAGCAGAGAGAAGGGAAGAGAAACTTGCAGAGAGAGAGAAGGAGAGGGAGTTGTCATCTCCCCGGCCATTTCTCATCTCCGGTAAGCCACCGGAACCCGAGGTCCACCACCATCTCCCCTTTTCTGCTACCTTCACCCTCACCACCCAAATCTCCTTCTTAAACCCCATTTCTAATCCTTAAATCCGACCCAAACCCTACCCCATTGATTCCGACCGACCACCTTCATTTCTACCATTTCTCCATCTCCATAAACCCCATTTCTGTTTAACCTAAACCGACTTCATTTTTCCCACCACCTCTGTAAACCCTAATCATCTCCTCCGACCAACTTCCGGCCGGAATCCGGCCAAGTTGCCACCCCCACTACCCACCTACATCTTCTTCTTCTTTCCCCAAACCCATTTCCATCAACCACCTCCACCTTCTCCAAGACCAACCACCATTTCTCCACCCCAAATCCTTCTTTCATCATCAACCATAGAATCCGGCAAGCCCATCCCACTCTGGCCGGACATTAAACCAAAACCCCCTCTCTCAGCTACCTCTCATCTCCACCTTAAACCCATTTCAAACCCTTCTCCATTAAATCCAACCCAAACCCACCTCAAATCCCATCATCCACCTCCATCCCTCTTCTCCGACCAACCTTTGTCGGAATCCCACCACCAGTACCTCTATTATCTTCCACCTTCGGCAAAATCAAGACCCTCATCGGATTCTTCTCCATCTCCACCATTTTCTAACCCTCTGTTTCAACCCCATCCTCAAACCCATTCCGGCCCAACCCTATCTTCTCCGGCGAATCCCATCTCCCCACCACCGATCAACGCCACCACCTCTTCTTCTTCTTCATTTATAATTTTACAACCATCAAACCCCATCACTTTTTCTTCTTCTTTACAACCATTTCTATAACCTTTAGAATTCTTACCTCCTCTGTTACCCTAGGAACCCAATTTAAACCCTTACCCCATCCTTTTTTTTCCACCAGATTTAGAGCCCATCCACCACTCTCTGAGTTTGCCTCCATTAATTCCGACCACAACCCACCGGAGCTCCGGCCAACTCCATCGCCTCTTCGGATCCAAAGCATTCTTCTTCCTTCGATTGGGGTTTTTATTAAAGCTAAATACATAGTAGAAATTGGGAAAGAAGAGAAGGTTGAAAAAAAATAGTTGTGATCTAAAGTTTCTTAAAGAAGAAAAGCAAGCACAGAGAGATCAGGAGGAAGAGAAACCAAAGAGTAAGACAGAAAAGAAGGTACCCATTTACCCTTCTTATTAATTCCTATTGTGGTTGTTCTTCAATTGAGGGTTTGGATTTTGCTTCTTGCTAGAGATTTGTTTCACTGATGGTGTTTGAGAAGTGTTTCATTGATAGTGTTTGGAGGAGTGTCGAATGGGTTTCAATGATTTTATCGATTCTTCATTTGATTTGTTTTTTCGGCATGCTAATTTGAGCATCTGAGTAGTGGCCTGATTTGTATAAATTTTTACTCATTTCCATCATTTAGATCAATAGCGGATAATGCTCTGTTTTGTTTGAGATTTCGTTATGCCCTAAAGTTCTATAAGATATTGTTCTTCCTAGCTTCATATTCACTACTTCAGTGATCTCGGATATTTGTTTTGTCTAATCGACATAATTTGAGCTGGGAGCTGATATATTCACCTTTTCTATCTCGAATGTTCATGCGCGAGCCCTGTCACATTTCTTAGATTATTGTATCTCATTTATCTTTTGGGAATTCTTGGTCCCCCTGCTGATTGCACAAAAGCTTAGAGTCTGTACATTTTCTGCTTCTAATAGAACCCTTTCTCTCAGAATCTTGGCTCAATATAGATGGGCATGACCATGTTCGAAAATTTCCCATGATTTAGATTACTTTCCATGTAAAATGACACCAGCTCAATCATGTTCGATGGTCACAAAAACTTGCTTGTCTTCGAAACTTCACTTGGTTTCTTAGATTACTTTGTGGTATTGCAACAAGCTCTAATGTGATGTCTATAATGAAACTTGAAGAGAATTTGGAGTATCCCCTGAAGCAAGGTAGTGTATACACTTTTGTTCTTGTTACGGCAATAACAATTCTGGTTGTTATTCACCCTGTTGATATGAATCATGGGTTGCTCTAATTAAAGTATCATGGTTAATCTCTTTTCTGGAATGTAATTCGTTTGATCATCCAGTCCATTGATATCCGCATGTTTGTTTTAATGAAGAAGAACTCTAGAATTAAAACTCTGTTTCTGATCTTCTCTGAAACTTTGCAAAAAATGCTGAAAATCTCAATCAGTACATTGTTTCTATCCTTGTTTCTGTTTTAACATGGATCCTTGTCATATACTGTGAAATGGGTATTCTAATGATATTCGAATTTGCTTTGGGTTTTGGGGTATACTAAAATTCCATACCAGTACAATATGTTCATTTTCGATTTGTTGTAATACTGGTGTTTGGGCTAAAAGTATGAGATTCACATTACATGGACTACTAATTCTATTTTGGTTTTGAGAGGCGTGATTGAACCTGGAAACATGGTTCATGTTCTGTTTGTGGAGTGTAGATGCATGTATGCAGATGGTGGTTACTAAATTGCTGAATATTAGGCATTCAAAATCCCTTCCTGATTTTTTTTTAGTCAAAACCTGATTTTATGATTTTTGAGATTTTAAAAAAAAATTTATTTTTGATGCAAAAAGGACCAATTTATGAGGCCTTTTATAGCCTAGGTCATTGAAACAATCATTATTACTCATTGCTTAGGATATTGTTTTATAAATGAAATGCCTGTGATTTCATTGGTGGAATCTTGCTGGGTGTAGCCATGTATGTAATGGACTGTAAATTCATTGACGACAAGATACATTGGGTATAGATGGATTATAGTCTCGGTTTCTTGAGATCAAGGAGAGAGTCAATGATATCTTGTATTACAAATTATTGTTAATATTTGACTCATGGATTACAAGCTTGACCCTTAGGTGATTTTATTGGAATGATACTTCTGTTTGTTACAAGATGATATTCGTCCAAACCTGTTGTGGATGTTGCGCTATTATAGCTTATCTTCTCTTTTGAGTAGTTTGTGATACTCTCTCAGGTGGTTAAAATGGTAAACTCTACAAGCTTTTCTTTAAAATATTAAAAGATAAGTTGATTTAGGGAAGTGAGCAAAATGTGAATGTGATACACAAGAATTATTTCATGGATACTGTTCAAGTTTTGATAAATCTTTAGAGATCCAGATGTGAATTGAATTATGATGATTGACAATGCAAGGTGATTTGATATTATATTTGAGTTATTATAGTTGTGCTAGCAATCTATACTATATTCCCCTTTTAATGATTTAGACGTGTTCGGATTCTTAAATGTTGAGAGCTTAAGTGGCTTAGATTGCCAAGTAAAAAAAAAGAACCCCATCCTTAGGGGACTTGCTCAGTCCAAATAGCGCTCCCCTCTGTATTCTAGTAGACTAGCCTCAGTCTTTTAGACACCTGTAGAAATTAGAGTTCACCCTTAGGGAGACAACCCATGTCTTACATAAGCGAAATCGCGCCTCTCTTAGGAGACACCCTCGATCTCGCTAAGGTGATTCTCCTTCGGAGGCGCGCCTTGTCAGTTTAGAATCTATCCCTTAGGGAGCCCTTTTTTTTAGTTTTATAGAAAATTAACCCATAGGAGACATACACTGTCTCATTAGAATTTAGTTGCATCTCTGAGGAGACAAGCTCTGTCTCGCTGAAAAGTCGTGCCTTCTTAGGGAAGCAGGCTTTGCCTCATTAGTGAGTTTCTCTTTTAGGAGGCTTACTCAGCCTTATGTTAGAACCCCCCTTCTTCTGGAGGGAGTCTTTGACTCATTCGTCTTTTAGGTGGTAGTATTAGAGAGTCTTTGACTCATTCATCCTTTAAATGGTAGTATTAGAAAGACTTTGGCTCAGTTGTCTTTCTTAGTGGTATTATTAGCGAGTCTTTGACTCATTTGTCCTTTGTAGAGTCTTTGACTCATCTATCTTCGTGAAGGCTTTTTTTTTAGAGAGTCTTTGACTCCTTCGTCCCTTTGGCAGTGTTAGATCATTTCCTTGTCTATGGCACTAGCTTACCTGGTTTAGGGGTTTCCCCCGTTAGCCCTAGGGTTTGGCCCTATGGTTTTGCTTTGTATATTCTCTTAGGTCTTTGACCAAAAGGGTGAAAACTCTTTACTTTAAAAACTTTTGAAAACTTTAAAAATATTAAAAACATTTGAAAGACATTAAAACCATTAAATCATTTGGAGTGTTTGCTTTTAGTGGTAGTTAGGAGAGTTCGATTCAAACTACGCTGGCTTGATCCTCTTCCACGAGGTACGTAGTGCAGCTTGGGATCTGTATCCCAAGTCCAGCCAAACTTTGAAAATATTGTTTTAAACCTTTTTGAATAAACAACACATTGATTTCAAAAAGCTCTTCCTTTAGAGTTAGGATTTTCTCCTAGATAGAGAGTTTCTTTTAGAGTTAAGGGTTTGTCCTTGATTTGTTGTGGTTGTTGTGTGCTTGTTTTAGAGTTAGGAGTTTGTCCTAGAGTTATAGGAGCGCCTCCGTCCGGTCAGTTGGCGATCTATATCGCCGATTGATGACTAGAAGAGGATACGTTAGTCCACCCTTTGTTTTCCTTAGGAAACACAGCCTAGTTACACATAGGTTGTAGGAACCACCTGTGTTAGCTTAGGGCTAACCTGCGTTTACTTAGGGCATATAGGGTGTCCTAAAATCTACAATTCATTAGAATTTAAATAATCGCTCAAGAAGCTTTAATAACTAGTCCGGTCTTTTAGGTCGAGTATAGGATAGAGGTTTAGGTGTCTTAGGCATCCTAGCTTAGAATAGGCGCGAAGAACTACTTTGCTCTGATTCTCGTGGAGGCAGGGATACGTAGGCTTCTTTGGATGAATATCAGACCATCCGAGGACTCGGGCTCAATCATTAGAGTCTTAGGATTTGTTATAATTGTGTGTTTTGCTATGTTTTTTTACTTTCATGTGCAGACCTTATACCTTTAGTTGTAGCATGCATGTGTTTACACACCAGAACTTAGACACCATTTAGGTATGTCACTCATAACCTAGCTGTGCTTAGGCAACACATCCTTCATTTTATTTTATATGTGTTTATTACTTCATCCCCGAGTCATGCATGATTAGGTAGACGTTCACTCGGGGATATTTGTTCCCATTTCATATGATTTTCGCCTGAAACTCTTTAAGGTTACTAATAAATGTCATAAGAGACCTAGTGCTTGCACTCGGACAAATTGGGGGTGCTCTTCGGACCTTCTCCATTCGTAATCAGGCACGGACCTTTTGTATCTCTGGTTATCCGTTGCAGACAGAGCATTTATTTTTGGTTCCATGGCGTATCCATTGATGGCGACTCTGAGTTATTTTTAGGTATATCTTGGTTTCGAGCCCTAGCTCCGGATCAAGATGTATCTCATTCGTTATGTATCACCACTCATGCTATGCTGTGAGAGTGGCACCTATTTCGAGAGTTCCTTGTCAGAGCTCTCCTTCACATGTGGAGATCTTTGAGGATTGCAGGAGGACCTCACGTCCCTCACCGCACTCGTCCTCTCAGGATCGGGGTCCACAAGGTGCCACCAAGGTCCCTGCGAAATTTCATCGAAATCCGAGCACGTTTGCCTAGCGAACAAGTCAAGCAATGTCGTATTGTAAATACGCAGAAAGGGGGTGGATTATCTTGGAGGAGGCCGACCCAGAGCCTAATAGGACACGATTCAGTGGTGCGCCTATCAACTTTTGCGCAAATCCGCCCGCTTATCAAATTGGAGTGGCATTATCAACAACCTATATTTCCTATAAATAGCAGCTAACCCTTTCTTTTTCATAAATTAGGTTTTTCCTCTAATCTAATTAAGAGAGAGAAAGAGAGAGAGAGAGAGAGAAAAAGAAAAGAAAATATATTCCTCTTCTTCTCTGACCGTCCTTGCCGGAGCTTCGGTTAACCTCCGGTCGGCATCTCCATGCTCATTCTCCAAGAAGATCTCTGTTTTTCTCTCTTTATATCTTTACTTCTTGGTAAAAAAACTCTTATTTTCCTTTCACTTAAACCCTAACCTAATCTTCATCTTCTCCGGTGAGATCTCGCCGGATTCCGACCGTCTCGCCGGAGATCCGACCGCCGGAGCACTTCTTTATCATCTCCTGCACCTCCTCCTTACTTCTACACTCATCAAAGCCTTAGATCTATGCCCTATAATCCTAGATCTAAATTTTAAGCCCTAGATGCAAACCCTAACTTTGTCTTCTCCTGCAAGACTCACCGAAATTTGGCCGTCCACCATGAAATTCGGCCACTCATCATTTCAATCCTGTTTCATTACTATTGATCTTTTTTCTCCTACCTTCATCTTCAACCTCTAGTCAGCCATAAGATACATTTTTTTTATTATTCTTGTAAACCTCTTTGCAGCCATTACATTCTAAAAGTTTAGATCCAATGTTTTTCTTCCATTAGCTATACATATAAAGACTAGATCTATAGAAAATTGTAAAGCATGGAATAGAGAGAGGGAGAAAAATGGAGAAAAGGAAGAGAATAGTCATCTTCTCCGGCAGAAATCCCGCCGAAATCCGGTGATCTCACCCAATTTTTGTTGCCGGGTAGCATAAAAGAGAGGCTTTTATCTTAAGGTGTTTCAGAAATTATAGTTGGGCTTCCAAATCCGAAGGTTGTCAAATTCTAGCAATGGTGGAGGGGATGTCTTATTTGGGCCTGCCTAGAAGATGTTCTATGTATAAACAAGGAAAGAATGTGTGAATTGCAGAGTGTTGGTAAGTCTTTGATTTCTGCACCTGGAGCACAAAATGAGGGGATTTGATTATGAAACCCAAGGTTGTCCGGCAAAAGCTCGGCTTTCAAAGATTCAACTACTTTTGTCAGGTACGTATTCCTTTTTTTTTTTTAGTAATATGCTACTATAATTTCTAATATTTATAAGGTAAAAGCTTGCTACTTCAATTTAATATGATAAGTTTGTGTTGAGTGAGCTTACAATTGACACATTAGGTTGAGATCGTTCTAGAAATTATATAGAGCATTGTCAGGCACATGTAATTCAAAGTATAATTAGACACATTACTTGAGTGATCTGAGCCATTCATTACTTTTGTCAGATTAGGATAGAGTATACCTAAGTAATTCCCCCCATGAAATGATTTTGGCTCTATCTTGGGACTCCAACTTCACAACCTGGGCTTGCATCAAGGCACCCCAAATAAATGAATGGTTTGGATCACTAAATAAGGTGGTTTGTTCAGATTATTTAATAGCGAGAACCTACTATGCTTTGATCGCTAATTAATGTAGGCTTACCTTGTTAGGATCCCTATATGGTATGACTTTGTTTTATTAAAAAATATGACTTCTATCCTTGAAGTGGTCAGACAACCTTTCATTAACCAAGTGGAATCATTCTCTGAAAATGGTATTTAGATCTTTGCTATTAATTTTGTGGATTCAAATGGTACCCTTCTAATTCTATTTATAGAACTGCTCGTGCTCAACCTACTTCTCTTATTTCAATTTCTTGGCTTCTAGAATTGTTTCGTTTAAGTAAAAGACAAAGTGAGCTTGTCCCATGAGATAAATATGATTGAGGTAATATCATTCCTTAAGCAATTGATACTTGCATTGTCATTCTTTGATTATGGTACTACTTTTACTCACATCCTTTGATGATGGCAGCCACCATTTCATATTTACAGCCCCTACATTCTTGATAATGGCAGCCACCACTTCACTTTAGTATTTGCAGCCCCCTTTTCACTTTGATATTGGTAGCCCTTTCTCCCTCATATCTCAAGGCTTTGACTCACCATTGCTATATTGTCTATGGGATGTCTTTTATATGTTATTCTTGGCTGATTTTAGAGTTCTCTATTTGAGGATATGGTGATTGAAAAATGAGGTATCTTTTAGGTAGTTCGAATAGTAAGGCACCTCTACATGGGATTGGCTAAAGTTCATGACATTGTCCATCATTTTTATATAGTATTGAGTTGGTAATGGTTGGATTGAGTATTTTCGTATAAATAATTTGCCTATGCAAAAGATGATATTGTGTGTGCCTTATAGATGACTTGCATTTTGATTTTTTCCTTATATATATACAACCTCAAGTGACCTTGAACCTATCATTTTTTTTTTGAACTCGGAACCTGTTCTTGTAATAATTATTGATTTGGTTCTGTTGGGTTCCCAAAATAGTTATGAGTCCATTTGAACTATTGGACTTTCGGTCATATAGTTGTATTATGCTGCTAGCATAATGTAATAAATATTCACAATATTTTGGACTTATTTTAGAGCTAAATGTTGAAATGAACTTTGGGGAGGCCTATTTGGTTAAATGCAAATCAATCATGAGAGTTTGGGCCATGAACAGATGGTGTGATCTACTCCTATGCATAATGAAGTAACAGGTATGCATAGAGGTATGTTATGGTGGTGATTGGAATAAAATCCAAGATTTATATATTGACAGTGGAATCATTTGTAGCTTATTTTGTTTATAAACCTCACATTATTTGTAGATGTAATTTCTCATATGCTTGGTATTCATTATATGGAAGTTATGTGAGCTAAAGAATCACTCTATATGTTCAGGTTTAGATAGTCATGAGATGGTAATTTTATCTATGAGATATTTGTCTCATTTTATTTGTTCTATGATATTGAGATAATTGTCAACTGAGATAGGACTATTAGATTAAGTTTTTAGAATAAGGGCGATGAAGGCGTTAGCCCAAGCCCATCTTACTAAAGGACTTAACCAGTCTTAATAGTAATCCCCCTCTCATTTAGAAACTTGTCGAGCCTTTTAGACATGTACCTTGCAATCATTAGCTCTCTCATTGCAAGAACAATGATAGAGACATCTGGAGCCTTCCCTTTTAGGAGACAAGCTATGTCTCGGTAGAGCCACATCCTTGGGAGACACGCTTTCTCTTACCAGAGAGTTTACACATAGGAGACTATCCAAGTCTCACAAGTTGCACCCCCACTAGTTGAAGACCAGCTTAGTCTGGTAGTTACCTTAACCATATCTATCATTGCAGGGGCAATGATAAGGTTACTTGGAGCCCATCTCTGTGTTTAGGATACTTGTCTAGTCTCGATGACACCCTTATTTGTCCTCTCAGAGTTTATGAGACAGGCCATGTCTCATAAGCATCAGCTGTCAGTTTCCTTTTAGGAGACTAACCTAGTCTCATTAGCACTCTCCTCTTAGGGTTGTGCACTAGGAGTCAGTCCTTTCGTATATGAGTCTGTCCTTAGCATAAGAGTTTTTATCCTTAGTTAGAGAGTCAGTCTTTAGCATAGGAGTCGGTCCTTCAATTTCAGGAGTCTGTCCTATCATCATAGGGGTTAGGATTCTGTCCAACCTCTCATCAAGTCATGTGATTTTTATCCAATCCTTGCAAGGCATAGGATGTTGTCCAACCCTTGCATTTTTCGTGATTCTGTTCAATTCTCCCGCAAAGCATAGGATGTTGTCCAACCTTTGCGGGATATCTAGAGTCTGTCCTACTCTTATAATGAGAGGTTCGCTCCTCTTGAGTCAAAAACAGCAAAAACATCTGAAAAACTAAAAATCTTGAGTCATTAGGAGTAGTTAGGAAAGTCTGATCCGAACAACGTTGGCTTGATCCCTTTCCATAGGGTACGTAGGCAGCTTGGGATTCTTATCCCAAGTTCAGCCAAACCTTCCAAAATAAACATTTCAAACTTTCCAAAAATCTAAAAAATTCTTCAAACGAATCTTTTACAACTGTTTTTGAAAAGATCTTCCCCTAGAGTTAGGAGTTTGTCCTAAATATTTGAGGTGTCTTAGAGTTAGGAGTATGTCCTGATTGTGTTGATATGTTGTGTCTTGTCGTGTGAGTGTCCCTAGAGTTAGGAGGCCTCGAGTCGTGGTCGGTTAGACACTTAATCGAGCCGATGGCTAGACTAGGAAATACTTAGTTAGCCCATGGTCTTCCTTAGGACACACAGCCTAGTTACACATAGGATATAGGAACCACCTGTATTTGCTTAAGGCTAACCAACTTGCACTAGTTAGGGCATATAGGGAGTCCTAAAAAATTGCAATTCACTTGAACTTAACTCGTACAAAAAGCTTTAAAAACTAGTCGGGTGTAGTTGATCGAGTCTAGGATAGCGGTCTTAGATGGTTAAGCATCGTAGTTTAGAATAGGTCACCAAACTACGTCGACTCTGATTCTTCCCAAGGCTGGGATATGTAGAGCAGCCAGGATGGATGGCTATCTTGGTCTGAGTCAAGTATCACATTAGAGTCTAGGGTTTGTCGTGTCGAGTCGTGTGTGGAGTCAAGTTGTGTTGTGTGTTTTGTTGTGTTTTCTTACTTTCATGTACAGGCGTTATACCTTTAGCTGTAGCATGCATGTGTTTGCCCATCAGAACTTAGACACCAATTAGGCATGACACTCATAACCTAGCTATTCTTAGGTGACACTTCTTTCATTTCTTTTGTGTGTGCTTATTATTCATCTCCGAGACATACATGATTAGATAGACGTCTTCTCGGAGATATGTGTTCCCATTTCACATGACTTTCGCCTAAAACTCTTCAAAATCAATAAATAAATGACATAAGAGACCATGTGCTTGCACTTGGGCGGACGAGGTGCTCTTCGGACCTTCCAAATTCGTAACCAGGCACGAACCTTTTACATCTCTAGTTATCCATTGCAACAGAGCATAGTATGGGATTCAGGGCCTACTTCCTTGGATGACGACTCTTCTTTGTTTAAGGTACGTCTCAAATCCGGGCTGGTCCCGAATCGAAAGGTATCTCACTTTACATCGCCACTCATGCTGTGAGAGGCACATTTTTTCGAGAGTTCCATGGTAGAGCTCTCCTTCACGTGGATGATCTAGAGACTCTCGGGGGCTCGTCCCCCGCCTCTCTCGGATCGGGGTCCACACTCATCTCCTCGGGTGCCATTTTAATTTGATTAAAATCAGAAAAACCATCCATGAACGATAGTAACACATGCCTAGTTGTATTGTCCACCAAGATATCTATATGTGGTAGAGGAAAATCATCTTTTGGACTTGCCTTGTTCAAATCCTTGAAATCTACACACATTCTCACCTTCTTGTCTTTCTTTGGCATAGGTACTATGTTTGCGAGCCATTCTGGATATTCCACTACTTGTAGAAACCCAGCAGTCAACTGCTTAGTAACCTCTTCCTCTATTTTCAAGACCCACTCGGGCTTCATGCACCTTAGTTTCTGCTTTTTAGGTTTAATTCCTAGTAACAAAGGTAGCATGTGCTGAACGATGTCTTCACTCAACCCGGGCATATCTTTGTAGGACCACGAAAAAACTTCTTCATATTCCCTAAGTAGGTTTATTAATTCGTCGCGCTCTTCAGGAGATAGAGTATATTCAATTCGTATTTCCTGTGTTAAATCTTCTGTTCCGATGTTTATAATTTCGATTTCATCTTTAAGAGGCTGGGCTCGTTTGAGCATATGCTGCAACTCAAGGGGAGTTTCGTCGATCCCTTCTTCCTAGTCTGAGGAGGGAGTGTTATTGTTATTAAAGTTAGAAGCAAACACAGATACATACTGAGAATCAGATTTCATTGAATTAAAAGAAACTACATCATCATCGGATGCATCCTGAACAAGCTCAGGATTCACATTATAAATAAAATCAGAAAATGACTCGCCCGGACTAGGCACTGACACGGACTTAACTGACTTAACTGGACTCGACTTAGCAATAAGATAAGTATGAATAACATCAGAACTCCAATTTGAAAGACTTTCTGTTGTGGGTGCAATCTAACTCTGAGGTTCGGCGAATGTAGAATCACTCTGAATAGCAGCTATCAGGACGTCTTTTTCTTTAAAAGATCTGACCCAGGTAATTCTTGTCAATCAACCACAGGTTCATCTTCTTCATATAAGGATTGCAGCAAACCCGGCTCAAGGTAGACTAACCAGTCCTCCACAGCTTTCTCAACACAAAGTACTGGCGGTTCTGTTTCTTGGAGAGCAAGTCCATTGAATATTTCAAAACCAAATATCATAATCCCGGTTACCAAATCATACCATGGTTCAAAGAACCCATAGTATGGTGAATTCTCGCCTTCCCTGACAAAATGACCATTCATCGATAGGGAGTACGGAGCCATTGGGAGTACCCCTCCAGTGCGGCGGATTTTGTCTCTTAATTTCAACATTTCTTCCATGGCTTCTTCCTCTTCCTCAGTAGGTACATATTCGAGACCGAAGGTTCCTTTGTTTGCTTTGATTGGACGCCAGTTAAACGCCTTACTCGAATTACGGCCCAAACTCATACCAGGAAAATAATTCATTTTTCTCATCATCTTGGCAACAACAGGGTTCATGGCATATGGCAAACACGGTTCCTCACGGGAGGCCTCTTCGTATGAAATAGTGCAACCTCGAACGCAAAACCATCCAGACTGTATTCTTTTGCTTTTGCCACAGGGAGAATCAGAATTTCTCCTATTATCTGCCCTATCTCTGGCTCTTCGTCACCTCTGACAGTGATCAGCTTTCCATCTTTGATGAATTTTAGTTTCTGATGGAGGGTTGAAGCAACGACGCCTTCCTTATATAGCTAGGGACGTCCCAGAAGCATATTAAATGTGGCCTTGATATCAATAACTTGAAACTCAACTTTGAATTCTTCACCGCCTAAAATAACCTGTCATAACCGAGTCTGTCGTGGAGCATCTTCAATCGTTGGATCTAGCGCATCGTCAATTGGTTATATCTAATCATCATGGCCGGAGGTAACGATCTTTCTGCTTAAGGTTAATTAAATTTCTAACAGTTGGTATAAGAGCATACCTCTGATCCATAATGGTCGATCGTAGCGTGATGCTTTGATCGAATAATTAGTATGTTGTTTTCAATTTTATTTGGGATTTATAGTATGCTTTTGGTTGGATCTTGATCTTCAATTCACTACAAGTACTCGATGTATCTGTGGGACCCGATCCCGTGAGAGGGGGCCCGACCCGTCTCCCCCTCTTGGTCTCTCGTACCCACGCGAATGGCGTGTACTTTTTATTATTGATTTAATTCATCTTTTCAGTGAACTTGGGATCACTCAAAATTTCACGCAAAAGAGAATGACCAGATTCACCACCTAGGTAAGAGACCTATGACCCATAAGTGACACTGCAATGATCTGCGGTCCCAGAAGTCTAGATTCGTTACCTGATTATTAGAATGGAAGGTATGGGGAATTACCACCACATGCACCATTCTTACCCCGTAATCCGGTCTTCAATTCTAAAAGTTAACTCTCTTGAATTTCTTTTAAATGGCTCATTTAAACTCTTTTGATGTGCGAACTATGTGACATGCATCCTAAAATCTAATTTCAATGTAATTCCTAAATGTGTATCTTGATTTTTTTAATTTGTTGAGATTCAATCTATATGAAAGTTCTCCTAAAATTTTAATTTGGAAAAAAATCATAAGTGATTTAATCAATTTAATTTAAGGTTTTAAATGAGCAGAAATAAAAAAAACTACCCTAAAAACCCCACTGATTGTGTGTGGGGCCAACTTGTGCTCGGTATGCCATTCAAAGCATCCAAAGCTGCCTACGTATCCAAGCCTCACTGGAATCAGAGTCGATCGTAGTTCGGTGCCTGAACTAAGCTGCATGCCTAAGACATCTAGGACACCGATCTAGACTGAATTGACTATTTCAACAGTTTAAGAGAGATTATTTAGTTCAAGTTGAATAGATTTTATTATCCTAGGACTTCATCTAATATGTTATATGGTCCTATCTAAGTGAAAAACGTTCCCTAAACTAATGCAGGTGAACCTACATCCTAGGTTAACTAGGCCTGTCCTATAAGGAGATGGGTTAACTAGTGTAACTAGATCTATAGCACAGTTGCTATCCATAGCAAACGACCGTGATGAGGCTGGACTGCTAACTCTAGGACACCCTAAAACCTAGAACACGACGTGACATAAGTGTTTCTAATCAGCTTTAAGGGTTCCTACAAGATGATACTGTTATCCAACGGTTCCAAAAGCATGAATCAAATAAACTTAATTTGTTAAGTTGCTAATTTTTTAGTTTTTAAAGGGGGTTTTTAATATCTTAAAATTTAAGGGAAACCTAAGGCTCTAAGGGCTGACATATTCTTATGCATAGGTTGCCTTCATGGAAGGGAATCGTGCTTTCCACTCTTATACAATTTAGCATATAAATTATAACACCTTGTTGCCTCGCATGTTCTCAGGATTTCCATGGACAGAAGACCTCGGAGCCAACAACATGCTATAATTTTGATGGCCAGACTATACAAGATTGATGCAATTAATAAAGGATTATGAATTCAATCTTTGCACTTAGAATAACCTAACACTCTAAATTCCAAAGGAAACTACTAACATCTATGGATTCTGTTTAAATGGTTCAAGAATTACATTCTTACTGAAAAGTTTAGATGTTTCAGAAATTTTCATGGTTTTTTTGAATTAAAATCAATTTTTAAAGGATTTTATCAATTTGAGGCCAGATTAGTGATTTACAAAGCAACACATAGCAAATCTATTCCAATTAAGTTCAAATTTTTACAGTAACATGAGGATCATAAAATAAGCTTACTGTAAAAAATTTATTAATTTTAATTATGATTTACTATTAATTATTCAGTTGTAATAGCTTGAGTTCAGGTTGTTGATTACAAAGAAACATATAACAATAGGATTCTAATCAAGTTCAAATGTTTACAGAACCTTACTCATAACCAGAGAAGGTTACTGTAAAACTTTCATGAATTACGAAGGTGATTTACTATCATAATCCGATTTTATTAGATTTATTCCAAATTGTATGATAATACAAAACAACCCATAGCAAACAAATTCCAAATTAATCCAACATTTTATGGTATCAAGATAATCATGATATAGACTACTGTAAAAATTTCATGAATTTGTATTTTGATTTGATATCAAATAAAAAGTCACACAAAATCTGGATATTTTGGAAGAATCAATCAAAAATGCATACTAAATGACATCCTAAAATCAAAGAAAAATTAGAGTAGATGTAATATAAATCATGATATTTATATTCAAAATTTCAGAACTTGAAAATCAAAATTTCTCCAAGAAACTCAATTTTTAAAGAAAAGTTCACTTGTTTCAAAGAAAATCAAAACCCGCTTTATTAAAAAAAATCAAAAACCATATTAAATCTTTATAAAAATTCATAAAAAATTTCTAAGACATACCAGTAATATATATTACTGGTTTGTAGAGAAATTTTTTGGAATTAATGATTTTATCATAAGAAATAATTATGGCACGTAAAACGAAAAGCTCGGCTGGAAAACAATGAATAAAATAAACTTTTCAAAATTTTCTTTCATAAAAAATTCTATTTATATATAAACCTAATATCTAGAAAGTTTCATGAGTTTTTAAATTTTTTTGATATTTATTAAAAATAGCCCAAATTTAAAATAATTTAAAATCAGATTAAAGATATTCTAAAAAATCCAAAAAAAATTAAGTAATCTGAAAATCTAAATATTGGTTTACGAATACATTCCTATCGAATTTGGATTTTATTTGAACCATTTTTTATTTTATTCTTCGAGAAATAACCATTTTCTGGGTTATTTTTCAAAAAATAAAATGGAAAATAAATCGATCAAACCATGGTCAGAAATTATACTTTCTAGTAGTTCTTAATTTTATATTAAATCAAAAAATATTAGGTTCTGAAAAACACAACGATTTGGAGGACTTGCTTTGAAAATCTCATTCAAAACCCGTATTGAAGAAAGATCGAAGAAAATTAATATTTTAATGAAGAAAAATTAATTTTTCAGCAAAAAACTGAAAAATAAAATATCATGACTCATATTTTATCATACTCAAATTTCATCCAAAAACTCAATCGTTTAGATCATAATTAAAAATTAAACCCTAAAACATCCTAAATATGATTTCTAAACAAAAAACTAAAAAAGTGAAAGAACGCCTACCGTTGATCACGAATCCTTATCTCTAGGGCTGATATTTCGAGATATACGCTTTGTCTAGCCCTTATAATTGCTAAAGAAAGCCAGAAGAATGATCCAATAATCCGTAATATGTCATGTGTTGAAGAAGAAGAAGAAGGAATTCAAGTACACTTTGTGTAGAATACTTGGGAGAGATGAACTAAACACACTCAAATGAGGGGATGAATTTTCTTGGGGAGTGAGGAGAGAGGGACGAATTTCTAAGAGCCGCCCAAGGGTTGATGTGTGGTTGCTTTTATAGAAAAAGTTAGGGTTAAGAGAGGATTAGTAGTTTCCAATGTGGGAACTCCTTTCTTTAGCTTGTTTCCAATTTTCCTCTCTTGCTTTCTTTCTTGTTTTCAAATTTGATTTGATTCTAATTAGGATTACTTGGAAAGCAAAGCATGCCATTTTGCATAGGGGAGATCTTTCAGGACTCTTCTAAAAATTCTCACACAATGGAAATAACATATATATGAAAGATTCCCGTCCAAAAAGGACTGCCCAACGTTTGAGCTCGTTTTCGACCTATTTAGGGGCAGAATCAGGAAAAATCATAATTAGAAAGTTGTAGATCTTTTCGAGATGTTCGGAACAAGAATAAACAAAAATTCTTTAAACAAGGAGGTAAAAAGTTATGGCCGTTTTAGTAACCTGATCATACTAGCCCTTTCTAATTATAACTCTTCCTTTCTTTATTAGTTTTTTCAAAACAAATATGATGTCACCAACCACCTCATCCCATGTTGGACGTTTTTGCATGTGGCCTCCCCCTAGAGACTTTTAGGATTGCGAATCAACTTCAAAATTCCTAAAATGAGGTGATATGCAAGAATACCTAATGAAAATGACAGACACAAACCAAACAAACCTTTTGCTTTTTAAAGCGTAGAAAAATGGGGGTGTCTACAGTATCAAGAGCCGAGAAATTCCATCCCATATCAACAGATCAGTGATAAACATCTTCAATTTTCTGGATCTATGATTTGGGGTTGATAAATACTTTAAATTCCAGAAAAGATTGGAAATACCTAAAGGAAAAATAATATTGAAAGGGGTTTCAAAAGAATATGGGGTTTTAGTTGCCGTTTGGGCCATCTTCATGTCGCTTATTTGGAATCATGACCGTCGCCTTTTCTTCATTAGGAGATGGCATGTTGAGGCGACAAGATTCAGGTCGGTGGTGGTCGGCGCCTTAGCCACGAAGTCCAACCCCATGGGAAACGTATAACGAACCAATACATTCTTCGTTCATACTGTTGAGAAAGAAGAAGGACATGGTCGTCCTTTCTTTATTCCCTTTGGTATTCTTAGGGTTTAAAAAATAATAATAAAAGGAAGGAAATTTGACACAGGGGGGACAAATAAATCACATAATATCACAGGGGTCAAGTGTTTGTTGAAAATTACAGAAAGGGGTCAAAACCCAGATAAAGAGGGCAGGCATGACGAAAATGCCCCTCTGCCATATAAACAGAAGCAAACAACTGATTTGACTTGAAAATCTATTTTTTCCTCTTCCCTCTTCCCTCTTCTCTCTTCGCTCTTCCCTGTTTTGTTTCATCCTCTCCTCCGGCGACGTCATTTTTGTCGGTGATCTCGACGGTGAGCGCGAACGTGTGGCATATACACGGTTAGGGTTCAAAAAATGTTAGTTATTTCCTCTCTCTCCCTCTCCTAATTGCCATGCCATGTTTTTTTTTCTTTTGTTGACCTATGTAACCATGAACTTTTTGATGGGTAATCTTTGATTTGTAACCATTTTTCTGCTATTTTGTGCTTGGATTTGTGATAAGATTTCAATGGTTGAAATATAGATTTTTTGAACTGTGATGAGTGTCGGATTGAATCAATTGAAGTGACTAAAGTTTTCAACACTTCTGCTTGTTTAGTGTTTGATGAAAGTTGTGACTTAGCAATATCTTATCTTCCACAAAATTTAGACAATAAAACATGTCACCAAGTTTCCTTCTTGTTCTTTTTCATGATTTGTATTCGGTGTGAACAGAATTTTGTCCAAGAGCTATTAATCTTACCTTAGAAAGTAGTTGTTATCACTAAACATAAATCTTACTTTGGAAACATTCTTTAACAGGAGAACATTCAACTATACTATGAGGGAAACCACTCTTTAGGCCACATTAGGTATGAAAACAACCATTTTTAATATCCTCTCTATTGAGCATTGGCTAAAACAAATGGCCATGATTTGATCTTGCAACTCATATTAGAAGTCTCATGTGGCGATTTGAAAAGAGGAAAAGAGCAGATTCAATGTGTAGGAGAAACATCACGATTTGAAGTCTGACGGTAATTCAAGTCATTTGAGATTCAGGAAGCCAAGTCTGTGGTTCGCTTCTGTCAAAATAGGCAAAGAAAATATCCAAGTGGCTCGTGGCAATGCTCCAATTGGATGAAGAATTTATTGTTGAGAGCTTAATTTTTTAGAACTCCAATTTCAGCCCCTTTGATTTCTGCACTCCATCATCAGTTGCACCTGCAATTCTATTGCCTAGAGCAATTCGAGATCTTTCTCATTCAATATCAGGCTTTCATTATACTACAGTTATCACCTCTATTGGCTTTGATACAAACCTTTTAGCCCTCTAACAATGATCGGGTCTTATTTAGCTCCAATTTCATCAAACTTTAAAACCCCACTCTCTCTCTCTCTCTCTCTCTCTCTCTCTCTCTCTCTCTCTCTCCGTTCGTTAAACATTGCCTATTTTTAGAACCTGTTAGAGGAGGATGAAGGAGCTGCATTAGCAGATTTTAGAGAATAAAAAAGGAAACAGATTTACAGCCATCATTCCCACCATTTTGTCCGAGCTTAAACCAGGCAAGAAAAAGCAAATAGGGAAAGAGGAGTAAGCAGCCTACCTCTGTTTATGCACAAGATAAACCCATGAATCAGCTCCTGTTTTGCACAAGTTTCGATCTAGGATTCCCATTTATGTAGTTGAAAACCCCTGAGTTTGATGGGCCCTCCATGGTGACTTATTCTACCCCATTTTAGGGCCCATAATTCCTTCTCTAATACCATGCACAGCTCCCCTCTATTGCCCTTGAGAAGCCCCCCTTAGGTACTAGTTACCCCATTTATGTACCTGAAAACCCCTGAGTTTGAACTTGAGGACCATCTTCTAGATTTGATGGGCCCTCTAAGGATACTTCTTCTACCCCATTTGAGGGCCCATAATCCCTTCTCTAATACCATGCACAACTCCCCTCTATTGCCCTTGAGAAGCCCCCCTTAGGTACTAGTAACCCCATTTATGTACCTGAAAACCCATGGCTTTGAACTTGAGGACCATCTTCTGGATTTGACGTGCCCTCCAAGGGTACTTCTTCTACCCCATTTGAGGGCCCATAATCCCTTCTGTAATACCATTCACAGCTCCCCTCTATTACCCTTGAGAAGCCCCCCTTAGGTACCAGTTACCCCATTTATGTAGTTGAAAACCCCTGAGTTTGAAATTGAGAACCATCTTCTGGATTTCATGGGCCCTCCAAGGGTACTTGTTTTACCCAATTTGAGGGCCCATAATCCCTTCTGTAATACCATGCACAGCTTCCCTCTATTTCCCATGAGAAGCCCTCCTTAGGTACTAGTAACCCCATTTTTGTACCAGAGAACCCATGACTTTGAACTTGAGGACCATCTTCTGGATTTGATGGACCCTCTAAGGGTACTTCTTCTATCCCATTTTAGGGCCCATAATCCCTTCTCTAATACCATGCACATCTCCCCTCTATTGCCCTTGAGAAGCCCCCCTAAGGTACCAGTTACCCCATTTATGTAGCTGAAAACCCCTAAGTTTGAACTTGAGGACCATCTTCTGGATTTGATGGGCCCTCCAAGGGTACTTCTTTTAGCCCATTTGAGGGCCCATAATCCCTTCTGTAATACCATGTACAGCTCCCCTCTATTGCCCATGAGAAGCCCCCCGTAGGTACTAGTAACCCCATTTATGAAGCTGAAAACCCCTGAGTTTGAATTTGATGACCATCTTCTGGATTTGATGGGCCCTCCAAGGGTACTTCTTTTACCCCATTTGAGGGTCCATAATCCCTTCTGTAATACCATGCACAGCTCCCCTCTATTGCCCATGAGAAGCCCCCCTTAGGTACTAGTAACCCCATTTTTGTACCTGAAAACCCTTGACTTTGAACTTGAGGACCATCTTCTGGATTTGATGGACCCTCCAAGGGTACTTTTTCTATCCCATTTCAGGGCCTATAATCTCTTCTCTAATACCATGCACAGCTCCCCTCTATTGCCCATGAGAAGCCCCCCTAAGGTACCAGTTACCCCATTTATATAGCTGAAAACCCCTGAGTTTGAACTTGAGGACCATCTTCTGGATTTGATGGGCCCTCCAAGGGTACTTCTTTTACCCCATTTGAGGGCCCATAATCCCTTCTGTAATACCATGCACAGCTCCCCTCTATTGCCCATGAGAAGCCCCCCTTAGGTACTAGTAACCTCATTTTTGTACCTGAAAACCCATGACTTTGAACTTGAGGACCATCTTCTGGATTTGATGGGCCCTCCAAGGGTACTTCTTTTACCCCATTTGAGGTCCCATAATCCCTTCTGTAATACCATGCACAGCTCCCCTCTATTGCCCTTAAGAAGCCCCCCTTAGGTACTAGTAACCCCATTTTTGTACCTGAGAACCCATGACTTCGAACTTGAGGACCATCTTCTGAATTTGATGGACCCTCCAAGGGTACTTCTTCTACCCCATTTGAGGGCCCATAATCCCTTCTGTAATATCATCCACAGCTCCCCTCTATTTCCCATGAGAAGCCCCCTTAGGTACTAGTAACCCCATTTATGGAGCTGAAAACCCCTGAGTTTGAATTTGAGGACCATCTTCTGGATTTGATGGGCCCTCCAAGGGTACTTTTTTTACGCCATTTGAGGGCCCATAATCCCTTCTGTAATACCATGCATAGCTCCCCTCTATTGCCCATGAGAAGCCCCCCTTATGTACCAGTAACCCCATTTTTGTACCTGAAAACCCATGACTTTGAACTTGAGGACCATCTTCTGGATTTGATGGGCCCTCCAAGGGTACTTATTTTACCCCATTTGAGGGCCTATAATCCCTTCTGTAATACCATGCACAGCTCCCCTCTATTGCCCATGAGAAGCCCCCCTAAGGTACCAGTTACCCCATTTATGTAGCTGAAAACTCCTAAGTTTGAACTTGAGGACCATCTTCTCGGATTTGATGGGTCCTCAAAGGGTACTTCTTTTACCCCATTTGAGGGCCCATAATCCCTTCTGTAATACCATTCACCGCTCCCCTCTAATGGCCTTGAGAAGCCCCCTTTACGTAGTGGTTCTTATGATATCTTGTCGCCCTTTGCAGGTCTTCGTAAACTGGCACACGCAATGCTTTCTCTACTGTTACACTATGATGGCATACTGAATGATGAAGTTAATTGGGAATATGTTGGTGGGAGTAAGAAATTCTTATTGGTAAGTCCCCGAATAAATCTTACAGAATTGGAGGCTCTAATCCACAGACGAATTGGGAGTATTAGAGGACGGGTGTCACTATCAATCAAATATGAAGCAGGTTGTTGTTGATCCATATATAAGCACTCTAATCGACCTCGATAGCGATGATATTTTGTCAGACTTATGGATGTGTTTTATTAGGAAATCATGTTTGTTGAATTTGTGTTTATCGATATGTATCTTGTTGGATTCCCCGCATCAGAAACTCATTTATTTAAGCTCCTTTTCATCCTCAGTTTCTATATTAGTTTCATTTCATAAATGAGGCATGCATAACCTAATTGATTATGTTCTTTCCCATTGATTGAGACTGGGTTACAACTGTGTTGGTTAGTTCTGGAAATGTGTAGGTGGTTTGCATGCAGCTTTTACTATTCCTCTTTTCTACTCTAGTTCTAGATATTCTTCCTTCCAGTCTTCATTCTGTTCTTCCAAGTAGTATTTTCTGGTGTCATTTAATTAAGAAAATATTATATCCTTGCCAGATCTAACATGTTAAACTAATTTCTGATAGATTTCGTCTTTAAACTAGATTTGGTACTGTGACCTGTATACTTGAAATGCAATGTTCACTTATGTGCAATTATTTGCATGCTTTAGTTTGGTATTAAATATACTCTAAATAAAAATGTTACCATCTTCTTGTCATGTTTAAGTCTTAACCATATCATATACTCCTTTTGCAAACAAGTTCTCAATCAGGAAGCTCATATTTTCTTCTTTCAGAACCAGAGTTGTCTGGTTCACCTCCTCAACGTGTGCCTCCCAAGGTTTTGGTTAAGCCGGCCTCTACTTATTCGCCTTGAGAAGCCCCCTTTACGTAGTGGTTCTTATGATATCTTGTCGGCCCTTTGCAGGTCTTCGTAAACTGGCACGCACAATGCTTTCTCTACTGTTACACTATGATGGCATACTGAATGATGAAGTTAATTGGGAATATGTTGGTGGGAGTAAGAAATTCTTATTGGTAAGTCCCCGAATGAATCTTAAAGAATTGGAGGCTCTAATCTACAGTCGAATTGGGAGTATTGGAGGACGGGTGTCACTATCCATCAAATGTCGATATGTTGATCCATATATAAGCATTCTAATCGACGTCGATAGCGATGATATCTTCCAAACGTTGGTTAGGGTGCTTGAGAACGATACTTTCAACTCTGTGATGTTATACATAATAAAAATTGACAATGGCCTAAATTCATCGTATTCTTCTATTCTGCCCCCAAACAATGTCATACCTTCTCCTTCCTTTTCACCGCGAAATCCCTCTCATAACCTGGCCATACCTTCGAATTCTGTACCACCGATTCCCTCTCAAAATCCCTCTCATAATGCATGCATACCTCCTACTTCCGTTCCACCGATTCCACACCTAAGATATCCACCGGAACGAGTAACTGTCACTCCCGACTCTCGTTTTGAAGTAGACTTACAAAGTGATTATGAAACAGAATTGGGTAATACAAGCATAGGAGGTGACTCGGCACAATTTAGTTCAAGGTATGTCTTGTAGAATTTTATTTATATTCAAGTACTCAATCTACTATCCTTATTTTATATTGTTGAACTGTGTAGGGTTCGAGTTGACCTAAATGAAAACTTCTCGGACAATATGTATAGGAACCATATCTCCGAAGATATCATTGTCCCCGGGAACGATGCAGATGTGCTGTTGGAGCATATTAATGTTTTCAAGGATGATTTTCATGTCTTCAGTTGTGATTTGGAAGAATTTAGAACTAAAGATGACAATGATGATGATCCTGCAGAGGATGATGATGAGGATGATGACGAGGCTGAGGCTGAGGTTCAGGATGAGCAGGGTGATGAGGCCCCCCATGATCCTGAAAATTATAATGGAAATCAAAATCACGAAGAAGATTCTGGTGAAAACCTTAGGCCAACAGAAGTGGCTCCCCCTACCGGCAATGGTCGGCCATTTCTACTTGCTGGCACAAGTCGACCAATCGAAGTAGACGACATGTATGTTGGGGCTGATGAGGTAGATGCAGATAATCTTCAGTTCGATGAGTTAACTGTTGGGGCTATGTATCCAAATATGAAGCAGTTCAAGAAGGTCATTAAGGAGTATGCAATTCGGCAAGGATTCGTGTTCAAGAAGTCACGGTCAACTCCCAAGAAGTATGCCGTTGTATGCAAGGAACCAGGTTGCAAGTGGCGTATATCAGGCATTAACCGTATGACTTATGTGTTAGTGAAGAAGTTTGTCAGAGACCATACGTGTACATCTCACTTAAAGGGCAATGATAATCATCTAGCTACATCACCATGGGTTGCCGAGACATGCTTACCCCTATTTGATCATCCAAAAGATGTCGGGACAAGGATCATAAGACAGTACATCAAGTCGCATTGGGGTATAACCATGACCTACCGAAGAGCACACCTTGTGATGAACATCATCCTTGAAATAAAGTGTGGAAATGTGGAGGACTCGTACTGCTTGCTGCCTGCACTGATAATTGAGATGATGAGAACAAACCCGGGCACCTACATGCATGTTTTTCGAGCGAGAGATCTACGTCCAGGGGGAGATGATAAATTTGCTCGCTTATTCTGGGCATTTGGTCCCAGCATACGTTCTTTCCAGCAACACTCAGATCGATAGTTTTGGTCGATGGGACGCATCTACATGGAAAGTATCTTGGAATCTTACTGATCGCAGTTGAGGTAGACGGGAACAACGGATTAGTTCCATTAGCTTTTGGAGTTGTCGAGACTGAGAATGAAGATAGCTGGTGCTGGTTCCTCTATTTGGTGAAGCGGCACGTATTGCCGGAGGGGATAGGCGCATTCACCCTATGCTCCGATCGACAAAAGGGGTTGATGCAAGCAGTGCCTAAAGTAATGCCTATTGCAAACCATAGCTACTGCATGCGTCACCTCGCCGCCAATTTGTAGACCGACTTCAAAGACCCTTCACTTAAGAAATTGTTCTGGAGAGATGCTAGGGCTTTGAGAGAGAGTGTTTTCATAGACACAATGAAAAAAATTAAGGCGATGAGTGAAAATGCACACAACTGGATAGCCGCTATTCCCAAGGAAAACTGGGCAAGTTTCTACTTCAAGGGGGATAGATATGATGTGTTGACCACCAATAGATCGGAGTATTACAATGTAGTGCTGAAGGATGCCAGAAAATTGTCGATTGCAGCTGCGGTGGAGCTGACTCGTTTTAAGAGCTCCGAATACATACAGAAACGTCAAGCGATGTGGGAAACAAAGTGCACACATTATGCAGAAAAACATTTGGGTCTGGCCAGGGAACAAGGTCGTGGATATGATGCTTATCGAGTAGGTGTGCACGAATTTGAAGTAAGGTCCCGTGATCATCATGATGTCGTAGACTTGCTGCTGCAAACCTATACATGTCGTGAGTTCCAAACGCTTGGGCTGCCGTGCGGACATGCCATGGCAACCATTGCCATCACGGATTTTGATGAGTACGATTATTGCCAGAAATGGTTTCGTATAGAGATGTATCGGGAAACGTACTCTGAGGTGCTCCACCCTACAGTAGATCGCAGTCAATGGGAAGTGCCTCCAGAACCTCTCAACACTGTATTACCTCCAATTGCGAAAAGACCACATGGACGGCCGCGTACGAGAAGATCTGACCGCGAATTGCAGAGTGGAGTGCATCGTAAATGCACGATCTGTGGAAAACTTGGCCACAACAAAAGGACTTGCAGAGAACCTCCCATGGAGAGACAACTGCCTGATGAAACTGCCATTGGACCCTCTGCCCCCGTTTTCAATAGGTACGTGATACGTAATTTATGGAGGTCAATAAGTAGTATCAAACTTCCCCGATTCCATACTTATTCGGTGTGGTGGTGGTGTTTGTAGGTCGAGTGTACCTTATGCAGCTCCTTTTTTCACGTAATTACTCCGCGGACAATGCATTGGAGGCTCCACTCGGATGAAGGAGGACAAGTGGATTAATTGAAAGTGTGCACAGTAATTAGTTCCTGTATTTAATTTTTTGCTACGGGAAATCCTTTTTTGGTATACTGTAATTAGTGGTGTGCATATATTTATCTTTTTTGTGTACTGAATTCAAAAAATGTACTCGAATCCTAGTTTATATTGGGTTTGAGTCTATTTGGCAGGGAAGAATCCTAAAACAAAATATTCGATGTCTTCAAACAGAGTAAATTCCCCGAAGAGAAAGATCAGAACAGTACATGAAGAGTAGATGAAAGTCAATTCCTGCATTCTGACTCCATGCTTCAATTTGTTTTTAGTTCTGCTACATGAAATTAGGTCACAAAATTCTGAACTTATGAAGTAACTGTCATCAGAGCTTCGAAAGTTCATGTAAAAAGTAGGGGGACATTGTAATTGTTGAGAGCCCAAAAGTCATTATTCAACTCAAATTGACATTTAATTCTATGTCCAATAATCAGCTCTCGACTCCTAATAGGTTATCAAAATCCAAAACAAATAGGGTGGGTGACAGATTGAGCGTCTAATCCAATTGCATTTTCAGCGCTAGTCAGGTGTAAACAGTGCACACAAACTCATTCAGTTTATGATCATCCACATAACATTTTCTCATGACAAAAATGCCTTCCTTTTTTATATAAAATGACAAGAGTATCCTTAATAGAGTTTTCAATATTATTATCTGACTTGGTGATTCTATTGCCAGACGCCGGGGATAAATATCACAACAGAGTATATACTCGGGTATTTATACCCAGGATACCCCGTCGCTAACATATGCTTCAAGGTTTATGGGTATATCAGTATGTCACAGGCTATCACATTTCTGCAACACTTCAAGCTTGGTCATCACATGAAGATTCCTCCAAGAACAATGTTCATGGCTCAGGTTTGTGTCTCTCCTCTTCCACCTTTCCTCTTTACCCAATTGAACAAATTAATAACCAAATTTGTCATCCTAACAATATCTTTTTCCTTCTAAATAATGACAATGAAGATGAATAGAATGAAATTTTCAGGTGGTGGGTACCCTCATAGCAGCACTGGTGTACTTGGGAACTGCATGGTGGCTCTTGGAGACTATCCCAGACATTTGTGATACTGAATTATTGTCCTCAAACAGTCCATGGACTTGCCCAGGTGACCATGTATTCTACAATGCCTCCGTCATCTGGGGTTTGATAGGGCCTCGCAGAATCTTCGGAGATCTCGGCACATACTCCGCCATAAACTGGTTCTTCCTCGGCGGTGCAATTGCTCCTCTCCTTGTGTGGCTTGCCCACAAGGCCTACCCTCACCAGAAATGGATCCCTCTCATCAACATGCCTATCCTTATAGGTGCCACATGAAATATGCCGCCGGCCACAGCTGTTAACTAGACTAGCTAGGTCATTCTTGGATTCCTTTCGGGCTTCGTTGTGTATCAGTACCGGCGAGACTGGTGGCAGAGGCATAATTATGTGCTTTCTGGTGCGCTCGATGCCGGTCTGGCCTTCATGGGAGTGTTGTTGTATCTGTGTTTGGGATTGGAGAATATTAGCCTCAACTAGTGGGGAAATGACTTGGATGGGTGCCCCTTGGCTTCTTGTCCTACTGCGAAAGGCATCGTAGTTGAAGGCTGCCCAGTTTTCTGAAGGTGGAATGAGTTCTCATAGTTGAAGGCTGCCCAGTTTTCTGAAGCTGGAATGAGTTCTACCTTGCAAGCATTGTTGAAATAAGTTTTTTCCTGCTGCTAAGAAAATAGATCAACAACTGGAAAAGAAATTTGGTTGTATATATATATATATAATCCATTTCAACTGAATCAATTCACTTTCCAGTGTAAATAACTGAAAGAATACCGTTTACTTGAAATTTTTTTGATGAGTTTCAAATGCTCTAAATTTTAGTTATGAATTCGATTTCATTTTTCATTTTGGAGAATGGAACAAATAACGAAACAGAACTTTCTGCCAAAAAACTGGACGAATACTGAGATAATGGGCCAAAAAAAGTTCATCATTTTGCAATATTTTTTTTGGGTTTTTCTTTTCTTTGTACCATATTTAGTGACCATTTTTTGTTCGTTTGAAGGGCATTGATGTCCCAAATAAATGGAGCATTAGAATGTATCAAAATCCTTCATTTGTACACCTGTACAAAACCTATTTCTTTCCTAAAATACGAACTGAAATACAAAAAATCAATAATCATAGTGTATTTTTTTTTCGAAACGGCTAAAGCATTAGAATGTTTCATTCAACTAAGCAAACGAAATCCCCACCAAAATGGAATTAATAACAAAGCTCCATATACAAGTGTAAAAAGAATAGAGTTTGAACTCAACTGCCTCCTCTTAGATGAGACTTTCAGCTTTTGTCTGAGCATCCAAAAGCACTTTTACCCTATTAAGGAATCGATCTTATCATGGTTTTCAAAGACTTGGGGGCAATTTGGGGCTCTTTCAGACAAAGTCCTAACATTTTCAGCTACAATAAAAATATAAATACCCGGAAAAGCACAAAAAACAGGGATCTCATTGCCAACTCTGAGGATGAAAATAATAACTAGAGAGAATAACCACAATTAAATACAAATAAATCATATTTCCATCCAATACAAATAAGAATTCCCCCAAAACTTTCAGAACAAACATTTGATGATTTTCAAAGTCCTGTAGCATATTTCGCAATGAACCCAATGCCACAACCACCATCACTTGACAGAACTTGATTTTTAATTAGAAATACATAATTCTCAGTATGCTGAGATACAAAAAAACCCTCCCTCTGTGTTTCTACAGCCTGGTTTCTATCCTATACATATGCGCCCAATAATTACAAATAAATTTACCCCATTTTGCTTACAAATACACACAAAACTTCACTGGAAGGACCATCAACATCCATCCCGTTTACACCATCCATGAGAACTTTACATAATTTACCCGAGGTGGATAAATAAATGTAAACCCGATATGCGAAAGACATAAGTCTATCAAGCTGTGGAGATCTTCTTCATTTTTCACTCATATATCCCCCTTAAGAAAATCGCCACAGTCCCCGATAAGCGGGAAGCGGGAATGTCACACTTGGTGAAAGTGAATGATCCTTTTCATACAAATGCTCGATCGCTTTAAGCACGAACAAACCACAGTCGAACCTGCATAACAACGGTTGTATTAAGCGAATCAAATTCATACCCTAGAAAAAGAAACATTTAAATATACTGACCCATTGGCCTGTTGTGGGAAATTGTCCATCTGAGCATATTGAAAATGGTCTATATCACAACCGCTTTCCTTGAAGTACTCCTTCAACAACGCTACCTGCAAGTGGTTAACATTGAGAGGTTTAGGAAACATAAGTGTTATACGTATAGATTTATAACTAGGAAAACATTGAAGATGCTAAACCACTTACGGTCAATCCTGCTCGTTCCTGGAACTCCATTCCTTTACACGAATTGCATTCGTGGAAGATTTTAGTCACCATATCGACAATGAGAAGAACCCAATGGCTGTCTTCACATAATGGTAATAGTACCATTTTTACTGCTTCGAGCTGGTGGTCTATAAGTCTACCGTGCAGAGCGTCCTTCGCCGTCTTCCACTTTCTACCCTCTGCTCGTCAGTCACTTCGCTCCCCACTGCAGTTAGAGTTCCCTATAAAAAAAAGGAATTCAATGGGATACTACATATATAATCTTATGTAAACTGAAATGTGGGATGATAGAAATTACACTTACATGTGCCACCGAAGGAACGAAGACAATTCCGCCCCTATGATCTGCTAACCCATCCTCGTTGGAGGACTGTACGTGCTTCCCATATATATCCACGATCTTCAAGGAAGAGAAGTAAATGTGAGATGTAGATTATTACCTATGGTAATGTAGAATTTATTGATAAAAAATGACACTTACAGTGCCAGTGAGGTATTCTCTGACATTCCGAAGGTGTTGTAGGTCTTCGGCTAATAGGTGTACATCATCCTTTTCCATGAGAATATCACTGCAAAATTGTATTAAATTGTTAGTTAATAATTTTCGTTTCTGATCACCTTAAATCATGGTCTAATATAATTCACATATACTTGCCTTTTTTCATGCTTTAGACGTCTCTCTATTAGAGCTGTTCTCCTTCCCTTAGGGAATTTCCCGTCATACCCTTTCTTCTTCGGGGGTGGTTTAGGTATGTTGGGGTCCTCCCCCTTTTTCTTCCCTTTCTTCTGCCTCCTCTTTCGAGTCTTTCCTGATAAGTAGGGGCTTTTTCTGGCTCTCTCAGGTTTCCTACTCCTTCCATCCATCTTCACACCCCTTACAATGCTCCCTAATTCGGAATCCACCATCTCATCCCTTGGACCCCTCACTTTCAGCTCAACTTCACCATCAGGGCTACGAGGAATTTGTTCAGTAGATGGTGCTACTTCCTTGCTCACCTCCATTTCGAACAATTGTTGCAAAGGTTTAACGATCACCCCGTGTGTGGTGCAGAATCGTTCTTCATGTGAGTCGGGGTACTGAGACGATACATCTATTAGGGTGGCGGTTGCATCCATGTCACATTCAAGGTCAGGTAAATCCGTCCAATCCTCGCACAGCTGCGAAGATAATCGTGCACCTTGAGATGCATTTTCGCCCTTTGTCTCCTCCTCAACCCCCTCCGTTCTTCCCCCTGTCCCTTCATTTGTTGTCCGCATACGCTCCCATCCTTTTTTCAATTCCTCCTCTCTCTTTCCGACATCTTCCTCTCTTTTTCTTAATGTCTTCCCATGCTGCTCTAATCATCTGCCACTGTTTATCCACTACATCTCTCTCTCTCGCCAAAATTTTTATATGCTTCCACTCATCTTCACTACTTCCTTTCTTCAATTCACTTTGTACTCCCAAAACTATCCCCTCGGATTCCAACTGTTCCTCATCGGTTTCCATTGTCTCATCAACATCCTAATGTTTAAACATGACAGTCAATGATCAATTTTAAAATATCAACAAGTAAAATAAAATAACGTAGGCAACATAGTCCTGCTCGACTGCATTACCTCATCCTTTAGGTCCTATGACTTCTCCAACATAGATACTTTCAATGTGACCACCACCTGAATTTTTGGAAAAGATAGTCAGTTAACAAGATAGTAGTATTGATATATACGTTAACAATTTTTTTATATCTCACCTTCGATTTCTTTATCTTCTTCTGCTCGACTAATCGATGTGTCTTTGATTCGTTTGCTTTCCAGTCTCATTTAAGCACACGTGGACGAGCACTTGGTTTGGTGGGAATCCAAAATGTGGTATGCTCGTATAACCATACCTGCATACATATGAAACACCATGTTAATCATACTATAAACAGCGCAGTTAGAATATTAAACGTCATGAGTCCAAATTACCTGAATTACCAACGAGCAGCCACCAAGGTACCTGCCACCCTTACTGACTCTGTCTAGGTAATCTACCAGCCAGTCATACACTGCCATCGCCCGATTATACTTGCCAATCTTTCCTATGTCGTCGATGTAGGGCCAGAACAGCTCGTCAGCTCGATGTGCGCTTTTTGTGGAAAGGACAGACGCAAAAAGATACAGGAGAACATATTTGACGGTCTTCTCTATCGAAGCTTGATTTCATTCTCTAACTATTGCTGTATTCTCATTCTCGATAACCGATGCCTTCACGTTGGCCTCTAGAAATGGCCAGCCAGGCACTTTAGGTTGGGGTTTTGTCCTGTCGAATGAGAGAACCCTCACGACCTCCATTCTCTCTCCACTAAGTGGCAGTCCTAATGCCAATGCAACATCGCTTGGAAGGAAGGGGACATTTATACTCCCTAACGTGAACGTCTTAGTGGTAGGAGTCTACTTATCGTGGATAGCTCTTATCAGAGGCTTGTGCATGATAATGTCCTCAATGCCAAACAGATGTCGAAAATGAGTCTTTTCTATGGCATCAGAATGGACTGGCTGCAACTTTATCCTGTCCATTGCCGATTTGAAAGAAGCTGAAGAACATCGTGCTGGGACGTATGGAGCCTGCAAAATAAATTACATCGCCAAAATATATGTCGTAAATGAAAAAACTTACTATGATTTATACAATTAACAACATACACACTTACATGTGTTCGTCTCTTCTTCACAGCTCCCGTTTTCCTCTCCTCCCCTCTTAAACTCCTTTCCGACCTTCTTGGAGCCTTTCTTACTTTCAGTCTATCACTCTTTCGCATCAACATCTTTCAAGGCTTTGCCATAGCTCCTGACTGGATAAAAATTGTATGGCAATGAACAACCAAATCAAAATCACCAAGATCAATTCATAACCCAAAAACTCAGTTATATTGACCATCATTAAAATTCTGATCCTCATCATCTCTAAAAGAAATTAGCAAGAAAATCAATAAAATCCAAGCCATGGCATAAACTCATATTCCCAATCACTACTATTTTGAAGAAAAGCTAGCAAGAAAACCAACAATTATTACAATTCTCATACTAAGCTGAAAATATGTATCATGTTTGTAACCTCTAAGGTCTGGCTTCTTAGATATCAAGCAAAGCAAACAAGAAACAAAAGAGTTGACCAATAAGTGCAAAGATCAGTGTTCTATATGAATTTTCTCAAAGCACAACAACAAGGACAAACCCCCAAAACAGATTAGGAGGTCTGTACAAATTTTGGTCCACATGGGCATCAGGCGAGTATTAGCTCAGATGACTTTAAAAAAAAAACTCATAGCATCAGACCTTTTGAGAAAGAAAGCAGATTAGCACTAGCAATTGGAATTCAATGACCACCATTGGACCAATAATTTACTAAATGAAATCCAAGATAAAACAAGTGAACCATGACTGCTTCAACAATGAACATGGGTCTCCACATGGTATTAAAGAAGGTATTATGGGTCCTTAAATGGGGTAGAAGAAGTCTCCTTAGAGGGCCCATCAACTGCCCACCATGGTCCTCAAGTTCACACAAAAGGGTTTTCAGCTACCTAGGTGGGGTTACTAGTACCTAAAGAGGGTTTTGAAGGTCAATATAGGGGATCTCTACAATGTATTCAACAAGGTATTATGGGCCCTTAAATGGGGTAGAAGAAGTCCCCATAGAGGGCCCATCAACTACAAACCGTGGTCATGAAGTTCACACGCAAGGGTTCCCAGCTACCTATATTGGCTTACTAGTAGGTAAAGGGGGATTCTGTAGGGAATTACATGGGTCTCCACATGTTATTAAAGAAGGTATTATGGGTCCTTAAATAGGGTAGAAGAAGTCCCCATAGAGGGCCCATCAACTGCCCACCATGGTCCTCAAGTTCACACAAAAGGGTTTTCAGCTACCTAGGTGGGGCTACTAGTACCTAAAGAGGGTTTTGAAGGGCAATATAGGGGAGCTCTACAAGGTATTCAAGAAGGTATTATGGGCCCTTAAATGGGGTAGAAGAAGTCCTCATAGAGGGCCCATCAGCTACAAACTGTGGTCATGAAGTTCACACTCAAGGGTTCCCAGCTACCTAAATTGGGTTACTAGTAGGTAAATGGGGATTATGTAGGGGATTACATGGGTCTCCACATGGTATTAAAGAAGGTATTATGGGTCCTTAAATGGGGTAGAAGAAGTCCCCATAGAGGGCCCACCAACTGCCCACCATGGTCCTCAAGTTCACACAAAAGGGTTTTCAGCTACCTAGGTGGGGTTACTATTACCTAAAGAGGGTTTTGAAGGGCAATATAGGGGAGCTCTACAAGGTATTGAAGAAATATTATTGGCCCTTAAATGGGGTAGAAGAAGTCCCCATAGAGGGCCCATCAACTACAAACCGTGGTCATGAAGTTCACACTCAAGGATTCCCAGCTACCTATATTGGGTTACTAGTAGGTAAAGGGGAATTCTGTAGGGCATTACATGGGTCTCCACATGGTATTAAAGAAGGTATTATGGGTCCTTAAATGGGGTAGAAGAAGTCCCCATAGAGGGCCCACCAACTGCCCACCATGGTCCTCAAGTTCACACAAAAGGGTTTTCAGCTACCTAGGTGGGGTTACTATTACCTAAAGAGGGTTTTGAAGGGCAATATAGGGGAGCTCTACAAGGTATTGAAGAAATATTATTGGCCCTTAAATGGGGTAGAAGAAGTCCCCATAGAGGGCCCATCAACTACAAACCGTGGTCATGAAGTTCACACTCAAGGATTCCCAGCTACCTATATTGGGTTACTAGTAGGTAAAGGGGAATTCTGTAGGGCATTACATGGGTCTCCACATGGTATTAAAGAAGGTATTATGGGTCCTTAAATGGGGTAGAAGAAGTCCCCATAGAGGGCCCATCAACTGCCCACCATGGTCCTCAAGTTCACACAAAAGGGTTTTCAGCTACCTAGGTGGGGTTACTAGTACCTAAAGAGGGTTTTGAAGGGCAATATAGGGAAGCTCTACAAGGTATTCAAGAAGGTATTATGGGCCCTTAAATGGGGTAGAAGAATTCCCCATAGAGGGTCCATCAACTATAAACCGTGGTCACGAAGTTCACACTCAAGGGTTCCCAGCTACCTATATTGGGTTACTAGTAGGTAAAGGGGGATTCTGTAGGGTACATGGGTCTCCACATGGTATTAAAGAATGTATTATGGGTCCTTAAATGGGTTAGAAGAAGTCCCCATAGAGGGCCCATCAACTGCCCACCATGGTCCTCAAGTTCACACAAAAGGGTTTTCAGCTACCTAGGTGGGGTTACTAGTACCTAAAGAGGGTTTTGAAGGGCAATGTAGGGAAGCTCTACAAGGTATTCAAGAAGGTATTATGGGCCTTTAAATGGGGTAGAAGAAGTCTCCATAGAGGGCCCATCAACTACAAACCGTGGTCATGAAGTTCACACTCAAGGGTTCCCAGCTACCTATATTGGGTTACTAGTAGGTAAAGGGGGATTCTGTAGGGTACATGGGTCTCCACATGGTATTAAAGAAGGTATTATGGGTCCTTAAATGGAGTAAAAGAAGTCCCCATAGATGGCCCATCAACTGCCATGGTCCTCAAGTTCACACAAAAGGATTTTCAGCTAACTAGGTGGGGTTACTAGTCCTTAAAGAGGGTTTTGAAGGGCAATATAGGGGAGCTCTACAAGGTATTGAAGAAGATATTATTGGCCCTTAAATGGGGTAGAAGAAGTCCCCATAGAGGGCCCATCAACTACAAACCATGGTCATGAAGTTCACACTCAGAGGGGTTTCCAACTACCTATATTGGGTTACTAGTAGTAAAGGGGGACTCACCCCTCTCATCTCTCTCACTCTCCAACCAGAAGCTTAGAATCTTCTTTCTCTCCCCCAAAACCCTCACAATCTCTCATCAGAAAAAACAAAACCTAGAAAAAATGCTCGAAAAAAACTTTCCTTCAATCTGGTTCTCCATGTACAATTTTTCACCCCCACAGTTCTCTTCATCCTAATCAACAGAGTAATTGGAACCATAATAGCTTTCTCATCCAAAAAATAAGAAACCCAGAGAACAAACCCCAACTCACACCTGCGGGTTCTGTCTTAGAAAGACTAAAATCCTTCAATCTCTACCGTTAAAAAACTGAAGAAATCTCCCCCATTACCACATTCCTCGAACACCCTTCTACCCACCAAACCCTAGAAAATTCGGAAACCCTAGTAGAGGAGGCCGACCCGCATTTTGGGAGGAGTGTGTCGGACACACATCCGACGGCCGGAGAACGGCCGGTGAAGTTGCTGGAGAAGATGAAGAAATCGGCGAGTGCGAAATCGGTGTTTGGGCATTTTGAGAAAGAAGAGATTGTGGCGAGACCAAAGAGTATGAGAGAAGAGATTGTGGAGAGACCAAAGAGTATGAGGGAAGGGAATCCATTCAATCCGACACTCATCACAGTTCAAAAAATCTATATTTCAACCATTGAAATCCTATCACAAATCCAAGCACAAAATAGCAGAAAAATGGTTACAAATCAAAGATTACCCATCAAAAAGTTCATGGTCACATAGGTCAACAACAAAAAAAAAACATGGCATGGCAGTTAGGAGAGGGAGAGAGAGGAAATAACTAACATTTTTTGAACCCTAACCGTGTATATGCTACACGTTCGCGCTCACCATCGAGATCGCCGGCGAAAATGACGTTGCCGGAGGTGAGGAGGAAACAAAACAGGGAAGAACGAAGAGAGAAGAGGGAAGAGGGAAGAGGGAAGAGGGAAAAATAGATTTTCAAGTCAAATCAGTTGTCTGCTTCTGTTTATATGGCAGAGGGGCATTTTCGTCATGCCTGACCTCTTTATCTGGGTTTTAACCCCCTTGTGTAATTTTCAACAAACACTTGACCCTTGTGATATTATGTGATTTATTTGTCCCCCCCGTGTCAAACTTTCTAAAAGGAATTAGGAAACTTTGTTAAAAATAGGGTTATTGATTTCAACACCCTTTGGCTTTCCTTTAAAGTCTATGGTTTGACTTGTAATTTAGAGAAAAGGAGAGGGCAAGACAGTAATCTCACCCACCACAACCCACTTTAGCATTTAATGCCACAAGTACGGTTGGTTGGTGATTAGGTGAAATAAGAAGGGCAAAGTTGTAAGCTTATGAATGCTTTAATTACAATTTTACCATGTTTCCTATTACCTTTTATTGAAATGGATATTTATGAAAATTGGGGCTTGAATTTTGAGAATTGGGCCCACGGTCCGGTCCTTGAGCCCAGTTTTGGATCCAGAATGTTGGGACTGAGCCCAGGATCCAGTTAACCAGGCCCAAAACTATTGTTTGAGCCCAAACATAGAAATTAAATTCCCGTAATATATTTACAGCAAAGTAAGTGGATCGTTAAAACCCATAATGATTTTTTGGGGCCAAAGATCGATTTTTAAAGGATGTTAAAGTCGATCATGGGAACCGCTCAAGTAGACCATTAACTTGGATTCTTGGACTTAGGCCATATAAAGTACTCCATTGGTCAACCAAGAGTTCAAGCTCAATGGTTAAGGTTTTATCGTTATGGGCTTTGGTGTAAAAAGTTGTTTTGGGACCTTAAAGTATGCAAAGCATATGTTTTGCAAGGCCCACTTATGGATTATGTTCTATTTTGGTGTATGTATGGATGTACTTCTAAATGATTAGTATGGGATTATGGTTTGTTTTCTTTATTGATTCTTATGGAAATGTAATTCTGATATCCATACTCTACAGTTAGTACCTCCCCGAAGGAACCCTTGTGAACCGGAATCGACCCACTAGCATACGGTTTAGGGCCAATGAGTCGATTTTGATTTTCTTTATGTCACGTAAAGGAGAATGTCATGACAACTTGAGAGTGGCCACAACATCTTGACTTGTATTGGCATTCGGTGGTTAATTAAGACCGTTGGTTGCACTCAACCACAGCAAGAGAATTCGATGCAAATGTATGAACTATGGATTTATTGATTCTAATCGATCTAAGGCAAGAGCTTCCAATTGACTCGGGAGTAGCCACAGCATCCTGGGCTATGATGAGGTTCTCATGGCGAAGTGCAACGGCAAAGTGCACTACGCCACATGGGGTTGATCGATTTGCATTGAATTAAGTGACACATGCCATTACGATCAGGCAGTGAAACGTGATTGATAGGCCCCACAGGGAAGCAATCATGGTTCACTGATTGATCGGTTGAGGTGATCAGTGGGAGATCAGTTTTGGGGATATTTCTAGATGCCCACAAGTATAAGGATATCTCTGAGATTGGTTTTACAACTGGTTGACCCCGTAAATAAGGATTTTGGCAAATTATTAGTGCGTTGCAACCTTTGCCCACAGGAGTGTTGCAATGACGCATTTTATCTCTAGCCAGCGTCGTTAACGTGGGTTGATGACCTAATATATTTAAATGGAATCTAGCACGCATTTTATTAAAATGCCGTGTTCTTATGTTTTACAGTTGCACTTTCTACCATGGTTTTAAATTTCAACCGAAATCCAAAATTTTGGATTTCAATGGGGACCGAAACCGAAATTTCGATTAAATGCCACTTTTTATTAAAAAAATGTTACAAAATTTCGGTTGAAATGGGTACCGAAACGGGTACGAAATGGATACTGAAACCGATTTCGGTGGGTTCGAAATGGGTACCGAAACTGAAATTTAAAACCTTGCTTTCTACTATGTTAAGTAATGAAGCTACTCATATTCCCTTTCTTAGTGGGGAAAATTTCTCGGACTGGAAAGATAAAGTCTTGCTTACATTAGGGTGGATGGACTTTGATTTGGCTTTCCGTGTGAAAGAACCTCCTAAATCCATGGAAACCAGTAAGCCAAAGGAAAAGGATCTGTATGAGAGGTGGGAGAAATCCAACCGATTGAGTCTTCTACTCATGCAGAGCCACATAAGTAAGAGCATTAGGGGATCCATCCCCAAGTACGATAAGGCCACGGAATTTCTGAATGTTGTTGAAGAGCAGTATGGAAGTTCCGATAAGGCTCTGGCTAGCACCCTAATGGGCAAGTTATCTTCTTTAAAACATACTGGAGCAAGAGGGATCCGTGAACACATCATAGAGATGAGAGATATAGCCGCTCAACTAAACTCACTGAAGATTGAGATTTCTGAGCCTTTCCTCGTGAATTTCATACTCAGTTCCCTTCCAAATCAATATGGGCAAGATCTCTTATAACACACATAAGGTGAATTGGTCCATAAATGAATTATTGACCATGTGTGTTCAAGAGGAAGGGAGACTGGTATAAGAAACCGTCAGCTCGGTTTACTGGCGATAAGGATCAATGCCCTTGCTTCTTCTGCAGGAAGAAAGGACACATCAAGAAAGACTACCCCAAATATGCAAAGTGGCTTGAAAAGAAAAGTAATCTCTATTCATGTGTTAGTTATGTATCTCATGCTGCTGACGTCTTTCATGATTCCTGGTGGATTGACACTGGTTCCTCAATCCATGTTGCCAATACCATGCAGGGCTTAACCAACCACAGAACCCCAACTGAAGGTGAGCTCACGTGTGGAAGCAGTTGGGTCATATACGCTTTTTCTTCAGTCTGGTTTTAGTTTGCACCTTGAGTGAGTCTTTTACATTTCATCGTTTTCTAGGAACTTAATTTCTATTTCCAGACTTACAGCTTGTGGTTTTTCGTTTAATTTCTTTGACGCTACATTTGAGCTATCTAAACCATTCAGTTATTGGGTATGGTAATCTTGTTGATGGTTCGTATAAATTACACCTTAAATCTCCTTCTAATTACAACCTAATGGCCCTACATGATAAAAGAGGCATTAAAAGACGTAATATGGATAAGGACTCATCTATCCTCTGGCATAGGAGATTACGACATATCTCCATAAATAGAATCAAAAGGTTAGTGAATGACGGTATCTTAAAGACACTGGATTTCACAGTCAAAGATACTTTATCTCCTTTATCGATGACCATTCACGATACATGTATCTCTACCTTCTATTTGAGAAAAGTGAGGCACTAAATGCTTTCAAATCTTATAAGGCAGAGGTAGAGAGACAGAAGGAAAGGAAAATTAAAATCGTGAGGTCAGATAGAGGAGGAGGGTATTATGGTAGGTACATGGAAACAGGACAAAAGCCTGGTCCATTTGCGAACTTCCTTAGGGAGGAGGGTATCATTGCCCAATACTCCATGCCGGGAACCCCACAACAAAATGGCGTGGCTGAAAGAAGGAATCATACGCTAATGGATACGGTAAGTAGTATGCTCAGCAACTCCAATCTCCCAATCTCTATGTGGAGTGAAGCCCTTAAGACCGTTGTGTACATTCTTAACAAGGTTCCCAGTAAGGCAGTTCCAAAGACTCTCTTTGAGCTTTGGAATGGTTGGAAACTCAGTTTAGGCCATGTACACATATGGGATTGTCCAGCTGAGGTGAGGGTGTACAATCCACATGAGAATAAGTTGGACCTAAAGGCTATCAGTGGGTTCTTCATAGGATATGCTGATAGGTCCAAGGGATACATATTCTATTGTCCATCCCACTCGGCCAAAATAGTTGAGGCTAGGAATGCCAGATTTCTTGAAGATAGTGACATCAGTGGGAGCAAGCAACCTCGAAGTCTCAAACTTGAGGAGATGTGGGATCAGGATTTTACACCTGCACTAAAGATGGTTGCACCCCTTGCCATCCCACAGGATATCACGGTGGAGCAACCAGCCAATACAGTGCCGCCCCATGAGGAACCGATTGCCACTGAACCCGTTGCATTAAGTCCACTTCCAGTAGACGAAGAGGTGACTTTAAGGAGATCCTCAAGAGTAAGGAGTCGACTATTCCACATGACTATGAGGTGTACTTGCAAGATATTGACCATGAAGGTAAGATCGATGGTGACCCAATCTCATTTTCACAAGCCATGAGTAGAGAAAATGACACGTCTTGGTATGACGCCTTGAAGGATGAGATGGATTCCATGGCCAAAAATCAAGTTTGGGATCTTGTAGAATTACCAAAAGGAGTAAAACCTGTTGGATGCAAATGGGTTTATAAGGTTAAAAGAGACTCATCTGGTAATATCGAACGGCATAAAGCAAGACTTGTGGCTAAGGGATTTTCTCAATGTAAAGGTGTGGATTACCATGAGACCTTCTCTCTAGTTTCTAAGAAGGACTCATTAAGAGTAATCATGGCATTGATGGCTCATTTTGATTTAGAGCTACACCAAATGGATGTGAAAACAGCCTTTCTCAATGGGGATCTTGACGTGGAAGTTTATATGGCTCAGGCTGAAGGGTTCACATCGGATAAAGGAAAGCACCTGGTAAGCAAATTAAAGAAGTTTGTGTATGGGCTAAAACAGGCATCCCACCAATGTATATTAAATTCCACGACATGATATCCTCATTCGGATTCATAGAGAACGTCGTGGATCAATGTATATACCTTAAGGTCAGTGGGAGCAAATTTATATTTCTAGTCCTATATGTAGATGACATTTTGCTAGCTAGTGATCTAGGGTTACTACATGAGGTAAAGTAGTTTCTAACTAAGAACTTTGATATTAAGGATATGGGTGAAGCCTCTTATGTTATAGGCATAGAGATTCACAGAGATAGGTCTCAAGGACTCTTGGGACTATCTCAGAAGGCCTTCATCAACAAAATTCTAGAGAGATTTCGGATGCAAAACTACTCGTCTAGTGTAGCTCTTATACTGAAGGGTCATAAGTTCCAAGAGGAATAATGTCCGAGGAATGAATTAGCAAGAAATGAGATGAGAAAAATTCCATATGCATGTGCAGTCGGCAGTCTGATGTATGCGCAGGTCTGCACTAGACCAGACATCGAATTTGTAGTTGGGATGTTAGGCAGATATCAGAGTGATCCAGGGATGGAGCACTAGAAGGCAGCAAAGAAGGTTCTACGATACCTTCAAGGGACGAAGGATTACATGCTTACTTACCGGCGATCTGATCATTTGGAGGTGATTGGATATTTGGATTCAGACTTTGCCAGGTGCTTCGATACTAGGAAGTCCACTTCAGGATATGTCTCCCTACTTGCAGGAGGTGCTATTTCATGGAGGAGCGCGAAGCAGAGTCTGACCGCTTCTTCCACTATGGAGGCAGAGTTTGTGGCGTGCTATGAGGCCACTTCACAAGCATTATGGTTGCGAAATTTTATCACAGGGCTTAGGGTTGTTAACTCCATTACTAGGCCTTTGGTGGCTTACTGTGATAATTCTGCCGCAGTTTTCTTATCAAAGAACAATAAGAGTGACAGTGGTAACAAGAACATTGGCATCAAGTATCTTACTGTTCGAGAGAGGATTAAGAATCGTCTAGTGATGATAGAGCACATTCGCATTGATATGATGATTGCAGATCCCATGACTAAGGGGCTTCCTCCCAGATTGTATGAGGGTCAAGTGGAGCACATGGGTCTAGTTAGATCATTTAGTGCTTGATTGTGATACAGTGACACCATTATTTTCATTTGAGTTGCACCTATGTTTTGATGATTCTTGCTATTGTTATTTTTATCTTTCAACTACAGTTTATACATAAAGTTCCAATGAAAGATAAGGTTTGTCTATGAGGACAAAATAAAGTTGGACCGGAATGGGCATTGGTTAGCCTATTCATAAAGAATTACACTAAATAAATTGTTCAATAAAGTGAATCAGTAGCATTGTGATACATGGAAGGGAATGCTCGCTTTAGGGTAGTACCGCCCTTGAGACTCTTTATATGAACTAAGGTAAACTTTTTAAAGAATATGGATTGAGAGTTAGTTTTCGAAATGTATGGCCATACGTAAGGTTTTTAAAATGCCTAAAACCCAAGTGTCTTTTCAAAAAAAAAAAACCTTAGGCTTATCAATATGGACAAAGTGGGAGACGGTTGAAAACGTATTTCCATTTAGGTGGACCATAATTGATACATCTAAGATTTGGGAAATCTTAGACTTTTGTAAAGTGGGTTTTTGGCTACTAAAGATAACTTTCATTAAGAACCTAAATTAGAAAGAGTTAGTGTAATTGGGAAACCAAATCATTCCCTCAAGCATATATACGTGTGTTTCTTAATGGGAGCAACAATTCTATTCCATCAGAAACTTGGGTTTAGGGTTTTCTCTGTCTGGTCCCGGATCTACCTAGAACGACCCGTGATTCCATTGATCTGAGCATAAGGCTTGGATAGATCTGAAGACTAAGTCAGAACTGAGTCTGTCGCGTTCATCGTGGAGCGTCTTCAACCGTTGGATCTAGAGCATCGTCAATCGCTTCTATCTGATCATCATGGCCGAAGGTAACAATCTTTCCGCTTAAGGTTAATTAAATTTCTAACATGGCCTCGTATAATGGGACCCATCGAAAAGCCATAAAATAGGTAAGATTTCAAATTTATTTTGAGCCACGAACAATTCTCGCATTTTCCTTGTTGTCAAATAATTTTCTTGAGATAGTTTTTAATAGGTAGGCTTTTTTTACCTATGAACCCATTATACGTAAAATAAATGCCAATTAGGCCATGTTTGTTTTGGATTTTGAGAACTGCCTGTGGGTCGAACTAATCATTAAACTCAAGATTAAGGCTATGTTTGTTTTGCATTTTGAGAACCAGTTGTGTGTTTAGAAATGATTCTTGGACTCAAATTTATGTTTGATTTTGAGTGCAATAATCAGTTTTGGACTCACGATCAGTTCTCAAAATCCAAAATAAATGTGGCTTTAGTTGTCAAGAATCATGATTTAGTCATAGTTAGCTTTTTTCTTAAAAAAATCATTTCAAATAAGTCCCTAAATACTTCTTATTTTAAAATACCACACTTAACTTTTTTTGCCCAATTTTCTTATATTATGCAAAAACTTCAATGGTTTTTTTTTTAAAAAAAGGATTCAATGGTTTTTAATATGAGAAAACAATAAACCTAAACATTATTTAGCCAAACAATCATGATTTTAGAATTAATTAAACAATAATGCAGTATTCAGGAACTTCATGGAAATAATTTTTTAAGAAATTAAAACTTCTCTAGACATTTCTTAGGCTCTGTTTGGATGCCCAACTTTTGGCATGTTTAGGGATTATTTGGGAGGATGAGGTGTAACCTAAGCAAAAACCTCTGATTGTTTGCCTTTTAAGAGTAATGGGCGAGGGAACCATAGGGTGTCGGGTGATGTGGCATACCTTCTGCCCCCGGTGAAATAACCCCAAAAGTGGGTTTTTTTGTAGGTACTCGTGTACTCTCTCTCTCTCTCTCTCTCTCTCTCTCTCTCTCTCTCTCTCTCTCTCTCTCGGCTTACGGGGTCCAATGATACCCCTGTGCTCAGATGGCTCTGACTGTTCAAGGTTGTGATTAAATCGATCCGTCCTGCGATGGTACTACTCAATAAAGATAATGGTTGCGCCATTTCCATCAGCTATAAGTCTATAACTTTTGGTAAGATTGGTAGTGCCATGATGCAACATGTGGTATTAGAGTGAGGTTGTGGGTTCGAGACTTCCTGTGTTCATTGGGGGGGATTTCGTTTGCTTAAGTGGGCCAGCAATGACCCTCTACTTAGAGGGCTCAAACCGCACCAGGGTGTGATCAACCCCGTCCGTCTGCGATGGTGCTACTCAATAAAGATAATTGTTCCGCCATTTCCATCAGCCATAGCTTTTGGTAAGATTGGTAGCACCATGATCCTACTTTCTCTCTCTGTCTCTCTGTCTCTCTCTCTCTCCACCCTTTCCACACCTCTGCCCAATCCTTCTGCCCGCCCCCTCTGACTAGGCCTACCTGCCCCTATGCCCAGCCCTCTCCACGCACCATTTTCACAAAAGAAGAGAACATTGTAGCAAATCTTAAAGCACTGTAGCAAAGGGGAAAGCAATTCAAAAGGTAAGTTTTTAAATTTAATCTTTTCTTTTGTTGGTTTTTTAGTTTTTTTCTATATCCCAATTTTACGCGCAAACACAAATACGGAAAACCCTAGGTAAGTCTCGAGGATTCCCTTGAACTTTGCATATACCTAATTTAAAGAAACAGAGCCTTAATAATAATTATGCTAACCGAGAGTAGAACTGAGAGTTGAAGCAAACAAATAGCCTTTGTAGAAAACAAGAGATCAAAGACACAAAACCTTTGATACCCTTGTTGCAAAAGTGACCAAAACAAGAAGCAAAACCACAAGCCAAACACAAGAAATACAATCCCAAAAGAGATGGAGAGAGAGAGAGAGAGAGAGATTCTTCTATTTGAATATTATATTCAAAACAAAAAAAAAACATACATAAGTATTAACGTTGGCTCACGTCATTCTCTCTTCACACCACAAGCAGTGAGCATTCTCTCTTCTCAACACAAGTAGTGGTCACACATAGTACTCTCTATCTACAAAACCGTTTTGCACTTCTCTCTGCCGTGTGTAACGTTTTCCTCCTCTCTGTGTGCACATTCTATCCTCTTCTCTATTTATAGGCTAAGATAAATTAAAGTCCTAGTGTAAAGTAAACTAAACAAAATAGCCTTCTAATAAACAAACTTTTCCTTTTTCTAACTCTATTCTATTTAAAACCCACCATAACCTACTCTAATTGGACTCCAACGCCATATCGTAACTAACTCTTAACATAAAATTAGAAACTAATTCTAACCCAAGCAGTATTTCAAGAAACCACAATTAAAGATATAGACTCTTAACCGAATAGAATTCCTAGTTTAACTAGGATTTATCTATGCCCGTGTGGGCCCACATCACGCCGCATCGTCCCGTCCCCTCCGGCACTTTTGTAGAGTCGGTGATGACTCTCAACAGTCCCCCTCAGCGCTGATTCTCTATAAGTCACACCAAGTTTTCTTGTACACTTCTTCAAAGTTGTCGGTTCTGCAATACCGACTTCACTACCTGGTATTTCTACATGTGCCGCATGTACAAACTTTGGATTTGGCTTCCGTATCCGCAAGGATCTCCTTAGCCAGTTCACTTGAACATCAGATTCCTCTAATTGAGACGGCCTCATCTCTTCAGTTGTTTTTGGCTCATGAACACTAGTTTTCCATGGACTCCGTTACTTTGAACTTTTAGGGCTCTCTTGTCTAGGCATCACCTCCTTCTGAGGTTTCTATGATTCAACACCATCTCCACTTGGAACCTCAGCATTTAACTTCTCTCGTAGATTAGTGTCTAGCTCTGGGCTATTTAGATTCATCAAACATGTTTCTTGAAACATGCACACATCCATTTTCTGGGTTCACACATCTCCAACCCTTTCTTTCATAGTCATACCCAGTACCAGTAAAAACACAAAGAAGTGCCTTTTTGTCAAACTTACTACGCAGATGATCAGGCACAAAAATATAACAAATTGAACCAAAAACTTTGAAATGACTTACAGTTGGTTTGGTACCATACAGCTTCTCATATGGTGAGATAAACCCAAGCTTTGGGTGTGGAAGACGATTCATCGCATAAGCGGCAGTTCTCATATACTCGGCCCAAAACCGAGACGGTACATTCTTCGCATGCAACATACTCCACGAAACTTCTGCCAAGTGCCGATTCTTTCTCTCAACCATCCCCTTCGGCTGAGGTGTATCAAGACATGTGAGCTGCCTACGAATCCCGTGTTTACGTAAGTAAGTTATGAATTCGTTCAATGTGTACTCGCCACCATTATCAATTCTCAGGCACTTGATCTTACAACCAAAGATCACTCTCCATTTGTTCTTGGAACTCTTTGAACTTTCTAAAAACTTTTAATTTTTCTTTGAGAAAATAAACCCACAAAAAGTGAGAAATCATCTATGAATGTCAGCAAATAATTCATACCACCAGTGGGATGGTATTCTCACTTTCCAAAAAACGTCTGAGTGCTAGCTCGAGCGCTTCTTCACTTGAAATGTTGAATTGGGGTATGGAAGTTGATGTGCCTTTTCATATTAACACCCGACACAGACAATGTCATGTCAAACCTCTAAATCAAGAAGTCTCTTCACCAGTTTCTTTTTCATCATCACCTTCAGCCTTGAGTACCCAACATGCGGCAATGTCGCATGCCATAAATCCACAGTCTCGTTCTTCCGGGTTCTCTATATATACACTTCCTGAGCTGTCATCGCGTAGACCGAGTCTACTCTTTTTCCCTCCATAAAAAGAGTACTTGAGACACATAATTCATTGAAGATCTTCACATCTTCGGGGCCAAAAAGAACATAATTTCCTGCTCTCGTAAACTGAGATACAGACATTAAGTTCCTCTTCATGTCTGGAACGTGGAAGACATCCTTCAAAAAATGGTGCTCTTCAGTAGATCGAGAAACATTACCTATGTGGGTAATAGGCAATTTCGTATCATTCGTTGTTACCACCATTCGATTGCCTTTGTATTCGGTCTTTGTCACAAACTTCTTCTCATCTCCGATCATGTCATTCAAACATCTCAAATCAACTATCCAATCTCTAGAATAGTCTATTCGGTCACCTTTGTTTATGTCCGCCGAACTAGCGATAGCCACAACATTTGCACTCGTAAAAGCAACTTCACACGCATCGATTTGCTCTTCTACGATGGAGAGAAGAGAACACCACTCTTCATCACAATCAACCCTCTGGTGGTCTTCAAATATTGTAGAATTACCATTCTTCTACGATGGAGAGAAGAGAACACCACTCTTCTACAATGGAGAGAAGAGACCACCACTCTTCTACGATGGAGAGAAGAGAACACCATTCGATTGCTCTTCTACGAGTGCCGAGGGACGCGAGATCCCTCCTGCAATCCTCTAAGATCTCCACAACGTGAAGGAGAGCTCTACCAAGGAACTCTCGAAACTGTTGCCACCCTCACAGCATAGCATGAGTGGCGATATAAAAAGAAAGAGATACATCCTGATCCGGAGCCAGGGCTCGAAACCAAGATATATCTGAAAATAACTCAAAGTCGCCATCCATGGACACGCCATGGAACCAAAAACAAATGCTCTGTTTACAATGGATAACCAGAGATACAAAAGGTCCGTGCCTGATGACGAATGGAGAAGGTCCGAAGAGCGCCCCCAATTCGCCCGAGTGCGAACACTTGGTCTCTTATGCCATTTATTATTAACCTCGAAGAGTTTTGGGCGAAAATCATGTGAAATGGGAACAAATATCCCCGGGAAGACGTCTACCTAATCATGCATGACCAGGGGATGAAATAATAAGCACATACAAAACAAAATAAAAAATGTGTCGCCTAATCACAACTAGGTTATGAGTGACATACCTAACTGGTGTCTAAGTTCTGGTGGACAAACACATGCATGCTACAGCTACAGGTATAGGGTCTGCACAAGAAAGTAAGGAAACACAACAAAATACACAATATAACAACACAACAAATCCTAAGACTCTAAACGATTTAGCCCGAGTCCTCGGATGGTCTGATATTCATCCAAAGAAGCCTACGTATCCCCGCCTCCACGAGAATCAAGGCAACGTAGTTCTTCGCGCCTATTCTAAGCTAGGATGCCTAAGACACCTAGACCTCTATCTTAGACTCGATCTAAAAGACCGGACTAGTTATTAAAGCTTCTTGAACGATTATTTAAATTCCAGTGAATTGTGAATTTTAGGACGCCCTATATGCCCTAACTAAATGCAGATTAGCCATAAGCTAATGCAGGTGATTCCTACAACCTATGTGTAACTAGGCTGTGCGTCCTAAGGAAAACAATGGGATCGCTAACGCATCCTAGACCTAGTCATCAGTCGGCGATGTGAATCGCCAACTGACCGGACGGAGGCGTAACAAACCCCTAACTCTAACACAAACACAAACAAACCACACAACACAAGACAAACTCATAACTCTAAAACTCTCTATCTAGGACAAAGTCCTAACTCTAGAGGAAGATCTTTTCGAAAAATAATATTTTGGAAGATTTATATATATTTTTTTAAAAGGGTTAAAAGATTTATTTACAAAGGTTTGGCTGGACCTGGGATAAGAATCTCAAGCTGCACTACGTACCTCGTGGAAGAGGATCAAGCCAACGTAGTTCGAAAACGAACTCTCAAACTACGCTTCTAAAAGAAACACTCAACACTTTAGATTTTTTAAAGGTTTTTTATGTTTTTCAAATATTTTTGATATTTTTAAAGTTTTCAAATGTTTTCTTAGTTTCGAATTTCTGATTTTTTTTTTTAAAGCTTTTCCAATGCTCTAAACCTTTAAACGTTTTCAATCTTGAAGGGAACACGCAAGAACAACCACAAACTAGGGCAAAGCCCTAAATCCAAAAGGGGAAACCCCGAACAAGCAACTAACGCCTCAAAGAGACGAACCACAACAAGAAAGATAGCGTCCCAAGAAGAGAGAAAACGATCCAAGATCCCAAGCAAGCAAAGCTCTAATAAGACTGAGTTAGCCTCTAATCAAAGCGAAGTAACGACAACTCTAAAGGAGAAACTCCTAACTAAAAATACTAAAGAGGGGAACAAATGAGTCAGAGACTCTCTAGTAACACTACCGAGTCAAAGACTCACTCTAAAAGAGGAAGCCACTCTAACATGAGGCTAGGTAAGCCTCCTAAAAGAGAAACTCTCTACATGAGACAAGGCTTGTCTCCGAGACATAAATGACGTAAAAAGGAATAAGAGACCCTGTGCATATTTGGCAAAGGTAAAACACCCAGCCGGGCCGGACAGCTACCTAGCCCTAGGGTGCAACAAATGTGCAACCCAATACCCATAAGGGTAGGGGTATGCTGCCAAGCTGAGTAGGGTGTTCTCCCAAAACCAAACGACGCACAAAGAGGAGGTTTAGCAAGAGAATGAGACTGGGCAAGTCTCCTATATACAAAGGAGGGGTATGCTACTCGGACTGAGCAAGTCCCCTAAGGATGGGCTTGGGCTAGCACCTTCATCGCCCTTGCAATGAGAGGGGATTCTAGTATCTGAAGAAATTTAACAGAAATCTATAAGACTGTGTTAGTCTATCAAAGAGAGAAGAAAAGGCTACCAGATAATCGCAAACCCATTCTATTCTTATAAAAAATAAAACAAGCGCTAAGCAAAGAAGAATTTTCAATAAAAAAAATACACAATCTATAGCAATCATAAAATGATAAACAACATTAATTAGTCCAGACCAGCCGCTGGATAGCCTAATAAAGCAAAAAAACAATATCAAACACTTCTATGCCCAACCACAAACACCACCCCAATATGGGGATGAAATCAGATGATGCTAAAGTAATCATCTGATATCATAATACATATGATAATATTTCTAATCCCGCCTTGAAATCAGACAGTACTCATGTCGATAATATCGAATAGAGTAGTCATCTGATCTCCTTCTTTCCTAAAACAATTTATTTAAATAAAATTTAAACAAATATGATAAGCTTCAAAATAATCTCACCTGAACAGTCCATTCATTATTGTCTTCACAACCTAACTCAATGCTTAAGATAAGAAGAGTATTAGAAATATCAAAAGATTATGATAATCCCAATTAGTAAAAATTTCAGTGCATACAGGGGACATCAACTTGTGCAGATCCAAGTACGAAGCAGTGAGCCACAAAACATAAAGACGGGCTCCAAGTAACCTTATCATTGCCCAGAGAAGGGTTCTTTAAAAAAAATGGTTAAAAGAAATCCAAAAGGTTGGGTAGGCCTACTAAACAAAAGAGGGGAGCGCTACTTGGATTGAGCGAGTCCCCTAAAGATGGGCTTGGGCTATCGCCTTCATCGCCCTCACAACGAAAGGGTTATCTTCAATTAGAAGGCACCTAAAAGGTAAGAGATCTCTACCTAAAGAAAGAGAAAGAGGACATAGGGTATCATCAAGACAAGGTAGGTCCTCTAAAGGATGGGCTTGAGCTATCGCCTTTATCGCCCCATGATACAAAGACATGAAATCAAACATTGGAGTTTCTAACAAGGTCCTATTTTTTTCTCCTTACGGGCGAGAACTTCGAGAACTAAAGCTCCAAAAGAAATGAAGCTGCAAGAATGGCTCCTATTCTTGATTCCTTCTAAATACAAGCCTCTCAATCAATGCTCAAACCAAAGCAAATAAACCCATAAGAGTGAGAATCACCATTTCCCTGCAAAAGCTCTACCAACTAGAACTAACATATACCACAAAAGAAAACTTTAAGCCACATCTCCAAACACAGAGGGAAAGAAACCAAAGTTATTTTGCCCATATGCCATCAGCCAAGACCCACACAAAAATAAGAAAATCTCAATTGCCTTTACGGATACCCAAATGACTTGGACTCACATACACCGTGAAAGAAAAAATCTTCAAACCATATACTCGAACATAACAAAGAGAAAATCTCAATTGGTTTGCAAGTACTCCAATTTCCACAAAATCAGTAATGGGATTATCATTTCCTTGCTGAGAACAGATCAAAGAAAATATGGGCTTTGCATTTTATGAAAATTCCAAAGAAAACCCTATATTTGTCTAGCGATTTCTTACTCGAATTCAGCATAAAACACAAGAAAATCGAAGGAGCAATGCACACAGAGTAGCGTAGACCAAGAATAAGGCATAAGGAACTTGATGGAACCAACTACACTTACAGCAGGATAATGCAATGGACAGCAGCTCCTTAATCCTTTGGGGAATCAATTAGCCATGGTAGAATTGCCAACGGATTGAGACGTTGGTCACGACGACAACGGCGCAGAGATAGTGGCTCGCTGGAGGATGCGGTTGAAGATTGGCCGGGCTCCGGTGAAGAACCCACCGGAGAAGATGGGTAGAGGGGATCGGATTCTCCTTTCCCTCTCCCTCTCCCTCTCCCTCCCTCTCTCTCTCTCTCTCTCTCTCTCTGCTTTTCTCTTGCAAATGATTTTTTTTTATAGATGGAAATGGGTTGCAGAGAGGGAGGAGGTGGTCGGAGATGGGTTTGGTCTATGGTTAGGAGATGGGAAAAGGGTCAGATTGGATTTATGGGTTTGGGCAGTAGAGAAATCGAAGTGGGTTTTGGGTGTTTGGGTATGAGAAACGAAAATCCGTCGGTATGGATTTCAAAGAGGGTTTAATGGAGGAGCGATGGGGGACAATGGATATGGGTTTCTAGTTCGGAGTGGGTTTGAGTGGAGGTTGATGGTGGTGGTGATAATGGTGGAGAAGAGGGTTTGAAAGGAAAATGAAAAGGGTTTTGGGGATTAAGAAGTGGGAATGAGGGGCGGCTGAGAGGTGGTTTGGTCGGATTCCGGGGAAATTGCCAGAATCAATGGTGATGGGAAATGGAAGAGGGTTTTCTAGAAAAGGGGGAGATGGAAGTGTCGGCAATAGGAGAGCTGGGTGGTGGAAATGGCGGTTGGGGGTTTGGAGGTGGAGAAAATGAAGTGGGGTTGAAGAGGGTTTGTAGAGGGGAATGACCGGATTCCGGCAAAGCCACCGGAATCCATGGAGGTTGGAATTGAATGGGTAAATGAGAAGGGGGTTTTGGTGGTTTGGATGATGGAAGAAGGTGGTGGGAATATTGGTGGGGATTGATGGAGGTAGAAGATGAAGAAGAGGAAGAAGAAGGAGGAGGAGATGGTGGCGCGGATTTGGTCGGAGGAGGTGCTTGCCGGAGAAGAAGCACCCTCCCTCTCCTTGCAATCTCTTTCTCTCTCTCTGTAAAAATATGAGATCTCCCTCTGCTCTCGTCTCTCTCTGTGATTTTCCGAAATGGAAAAGGGGTTTGGGGTTAAATGGGGGTTTGATTGGAGGCGGTCGATGGGGGTGTAGGTGGTGAAGCTCCGGTGGGTAATGGATTCCGGTGGGTTCGAATGGTGGGAGATGGTGGTGCTCGGTCGGATTTGCAGAGGATGGGTTTGGATCAGGGATAAATGAAAAATGGAGGTGATGGTTGGGAGAAGAAGAAGAAGAAGAAGAAGAATGGTGGCAATGGCTCTTCCCCTCTCTGCTCGATTTCTTTTCTGTAAATTTCTCTCCCTCTGCTTCTCTCTGCTATGCGGCTGCAGATGGGGCTCCCTCTTGGAGAAGAGAATGAAGAGGCCTCCTCCAAAACCCTAATTGATTTGGGCTTTAAAGAAGGAAAATGATATTTTTGCCCCCTTTTATTCCCCAGACAGCCCACCCCAAGGCACTTCTCAATATTTTCTTATATTGACATGGGTGGTCTAAGTAGAGAACAGGGCAAAAATTCACTCACCTTTACATGAGTCCTAACCCTCTGATTTGATCTAATGGCCACCAAAGATTGCTTGTGAAGGAAGCAATAGAAATTTCCAAGAATGCCCTCTTGTATACGGGAAATGACATATTTCGCCTCCGCCCTTCTGAACTTGTACCACGACACTGTCTTAGCTCGTTCGCTAGGCAAACGGGCTCGGATCGCGACGAAATTTTAGAGAGACCTTGGTGGGACACTGAGCTAGCCCAGGGTGCAATTTGGGGCCCTAACGCACTGATTTGGAAGAGCTAAACACAAAACATGGAGGTGCTGGGCACGATCAAAATGGGGTGTCTACAGTAACTAACTCTTAACATAAAATTAGAAACTAATTCCAACCCAAGCAATACTTCTAGAAACCACAATTAAAGATAAACTCTTAAGTGAATAGAATTCCTAGTTTAATTAGGATTTATCTATGCCCGTGTGGGCCCGCATCACCCTGCACCGAAAAGTCCCTTCCGGCACTTGTGTAGAGTGGGCGATGACTCTGAACAGCCTTTCCCACATTAGCAATCTTTTTGTTGTTTTATGGCTTTTTGTTTCTTAAAATTGCAAAACTACTCATCTTATACCGTGTGGCGTGGGGGAATTTGTTCAGTTTCACTTCCCCTGGCAACACTCTTTCTTAATTTCATTGGCTAAGTGGAAAATAGTTGGCAATTGGGTATTGATAGCTAAAAATCATTTATATATAAAGATTTCAATATTTGATTTTAGGGATTTGCTACGCAATTTCGCAGCTGACTTTTGCAAGAGAGATCAACCACTTCTAATAGGCGTGCAACTCGGGCGGGCTCAACCCAAGCCCGTCGGGTTTGGTTGAGTTCAGGTCGGGTTTGAGTTTGGGTTCGGGTTGGGTTTTCTTAGCCCGGGTTGAATTCGGATCGGGTTTGGGCAACCCGACCCGGGTGAAGCCCGACATTTTTAAATAATTTTATTATTTTTTAAGCTTAAAATCTCGGGTTGGGTCGGGTGGAACCATGGTTTTAAATTTCGACCGAAATCCGAAATTTCGGATTTCGGTGGAGACCGACACCGAAATCGATCAAAACCGAAACGGTCATTTATTTCGGCCGAAATTTCAGAATTTCAGTCGAAATTTTGGTTTTTCTGAAATTTGACCCAAAAAATCTATTTTTTTAATATTAATTTAATATTTCACCGAAATTACCAAAATTTAATATTAAATAAAATATTGATTTCGGTTTCTGTACCAGATTTCGACCGAAATTTTGAAATTTTAGGGTCCGAAACCGGTACCGAAACCGAAATTTTAAACCTTGGGTGGAACTCGGGTCAAGTTGGGTTTGGGTTGCCAAAAAAGGCTCCTTGGGTTGGGTCGGGTTGAATCTCGTCCAGTTGGAACTCGGGTTATGTTGAGTAAATGGTTGCTCGGGTTGGGTTCGGGTTGGCCTCAACCCGACCCGAGTTGCACCCTTAAGGTCTTCTAACGAATCAAATGAACAAGACAAAATCTGTTGAAAAGTGAGCCTGTGTGGCTGTCCGCTCGTGCAAAAATCAGCTGTGAAAGGGCTTTCCACAAAAGCCTAGCAAATACCATGATTTTAATCGATAATTATAGAAGGGTAAAACCGGTATTTCACCATTCTCTTGCTGGTTGCTGCTTATGTGGAGATCTCTTAATGAAACTGCGTAGACTCACCTCGTCTTTTCCTTTTTAATTAGCTTCTGAGAGCTTTTTTATGAATTGTGATAACTTTTGCTAGATGTTAAAATACTAAAAGACAAAATGAGTTCATACAATTATCATAAATGGTGGTGCCAACATCAGTAGACTAATTATTTTAGGGAAAATGACCAAATAGAAGGGGTTTCTACTGAGAATGACATTTCAAGAGGGGTGTTTTGTAAATCACAAAACAGAAGTGATGTTGACTGGTTTGGATGACCATGGGACAGAAATACCCTTACTTAAAAAACACGGTTTTTACTTTACTCTCTTTCTCTCCCTCTGTTTTTACTCTCTTGATTTTTTTTTTTACTTTTTACTTTCCACTGTTTACTCTCTCTCTCTCCCTCTCTCTCTCTCTCTCTCTCGCTGCAAATACGAGCGTCGGCGAAGAAATTCCGGCAAGTCTCTCTGTCTCGCTCTCTCTCTCTCTGTGTGTCTCTCTCTATCTCTCTCTCTATCTCTTGGCCTCTCTCTATCTCTCTCTAGGTAAATCTCAGCAGCAAATCTCAGCGGCAAATCTCACAGGTTGGTAACCCATCTCTCTCACTGTCACTCTCTCCCTCTCAGTCTCTATGTGGTTTTGTCATTTAGGGTTTTGATAAGGCAGTGATTTAGTCGTTTTCTCAGTTAGGGTTATGAAAAATCAGTGGTTTAAACCAATCTCAGTGATTTAATTGATAAATGAGGGGTTTTAAGTAAGTATTGATGGTTATAATCCCCTAATTTGTTAGAAAGCAGTGGTTTAAACACCTAATTTCTGAGAAATCGGTGGTTTAAACTCCTAATTTCTGAGAAATTATTTGTTGAAACACCTAATTTGTGAGAAATCAGTCGTTTAATTGATAAATAAGGTGTTTTAACTAACTATTGATGGTTTAAAAACCTAATTTAGGAGAAATTAGTGGTTTAATTGAGAAATTACGCGTTTATTCTCCATAGTGATTTGCTCAACACCCTAATAGGCTTGTAATAAAATGAATGGACATGTCATTGCTCTATAGGGGCTGAATTTGTTACAAATCAGTTGTTTAAACCCTTACTTTTTTATGTTAACAGTGATTTAATTGATAAATTAGGGGTTTATTCTCCGTAGTGATTTGGTCAGCACCCTACTAGGCTATTAAAAAATAGAATAAACATTTCACTGCTATATTGGGTTTGAGTTTGCGAGCAATCAGGTGTTTAAACCCCTAATTTTTCATGTTACAGTGGTTTAATAGATAAATTAGGGGTTTAATTCTCCTTAGAGATTTGCTCTACACCCTAATAGGCTTCTAAGAAATTAAATGGATATTTGGTAATTTGTTTCCTCACATTGTGTTTGAACAGGTCCACATCTGATTATTTGGATTCATATTCATCTTTTGCATATAGTAATCATCTTGTGAAATCATGGTAATACCTCCTGTTATTCTTTTAAGTGTTGTATTTCTGCTAATGTGCTATATATCTAATAATGCTTTATTTTCCAGCCGTCTTATGTTACGTCAAGATGCTGCCCCTCCAAGTTTTACGACTTCTTCCAGTCCCTGCAGTTGAGGAATGTACATACTGATATCCTAAGTAGAAGCCCATTTGGAGGCTTGCTTAACCTAGAAGGTGTAAAATTGCACAAGGCAATTTTGACCACCCTCGTGCGATCCTGGATACCCAAGTCCAGGGCATTTAGAGTAGGCGGCATCGTAGTCCCCTTTGAGGTTAAGGATGTAGCATTAGCATTAGGTCTAAGCCTTACAGGGGATAGAATAAGGATAGACTGGCATTCGACAGAAGAGGTCGAAGGTTGGAGGTTTGGCAGTCCAACGGCAAGATTCACTGAGATTGAGAAGGTTATTAGGGCAGAGTCCATGTCGGACGAGATTTTATCGATCCAGGCGACAGTCAGACATGTCTTGCTACTCCTCTGCTGCTCTGTGCTTTTTGCACATGCCGACTCCACGGATCACAAGACGAAATCCTGCATTTTCCCCTACTTAGAAGCAGAGACCATCAGAAGAATTGGTTGGGCATACCCTGTCTATGGCTTCCTCATAGAGTCATTGGATTCATATTCGAAGAAGGGGATGGGATATACCAACGGTTGTGCTATTCTGCTACAGGTAAAGAGTACATATAGTATGTACCATATAAGTGATATGTAAGTTAAATTTTTGTTCTCTAATCATCGTACGTCTTCATTCCAGGTGTGGCTATTCGAGCATACTACCCTGTGGGAACCTTCAGTTCCAGATGCGCGTCCACGCCTATTGAAGTGAACCGCGAGGATCGATACACGGATGAAGGAGCAGACAACCCTCATTACCCTGATCCGTGATAGGAAGCTAAAGAAGAAGGAGGTGAGACGTAAAGCTTCTGTACTCCTCTAGGTCTCACTTATTCTAACCGAAATGAACTATTCGATGTCAGGTTCTGAAGTGCCTACTACCTATTCCTGAAGAAGAGAGTCTCTTATCCATCGTAGCAGATGATGTAGACAATCTCGACGATCCTCTTTTTCCTCAAGAAGAGGGACAGCGGCAGTCCGTCGGAGAAGATGATGTCTTAGATGTCGACAATGTTTTGATCGCAAAACGTTCTACTCCGATATCAGTGGTAAGGAACATCACTATCTTGCTTACATAGGGTCATTGTATTCAAGTTATCTAAATTTCCTTTAATCTTCGTAGGTTTATAAGAGAAAAGGTGTTGGAGACAAGGATCGTCTCCAAGACATTCAGATTTCAGAGGAAGAAACGATAGCGTCTCTGAGTCTACTGGTACGGTCTTTATAGTTCATTTTCAATAACTATATATTTCATATGTTATTAACTTCACATTTACGTTTTTCAGAGCAATGTAGCTGTTAAGAGAAGAAGATGGACAAAAAAAAGAAACTGATAAGGAAAAGAATAAAGTGGATGGAGAAGAGAAGCCTATAAGCAGGGCTGAATTAAATTTCATAGTGGGGAGGTTAAGACAACTTGAAGATGAAGTAGCTGAGTTGGAAGATGAAGTAGCTGAGTTGAAGAGGAAGCTGGCTGAAGGGGACCAGGAGGCTGAAGGGGACCAGGAGGCCGAAGGCCAGGATGGAGATGAAGGAGGGGGGGAGGTGATGAAAGGAGGGGATGACCGAGAGTTGGTCATCATTCCCAGCCAGGATACACCGGAGGTGGTTGAAGGTGAAGGTCCGGATGGAGGGGAGGACCAGCAGTTGGTCGTGTTTGGAAGCCAAGACCGACGGGAGGGAATAGAGCCGGTAGTAATTTCCATCCACGACACTCCAATAAAACCTATGGGTCCGAAAGTTTGGAGTATTGAGAGAGTAGTGAAGTTGGGTTTAAGAAGGAAGAAAGCCTCTCAATACACTAGTTCGCCGTATAGAGGTATTGGACGTAAGAAGACGAACAATAAACAGACGGCGACAGAGCCGCAAAACCATCGGTTGCTCAGACCGCTTCTTGCACTTCCCAAAAGATAAATTGGATTGAAGCTCTTCTGTAATATAGTTATGTACCCTTTGTAAATGCTAAACAATCCGGAGTTTTGCAGCCACCGAGTCATAAAGATCAACAACGAGTACATGTGTGCCAAAGACTTGCTTATTCTTAACGACCCCGTAGCGTGGTTAACTTCTCCAGTAAGTGTTTTGGTTATTTTTTCTAATACTGACTTCTTTCAGTAGTGATATTCGTCTCTAATATCTATATGTTATCTTACGTAGCTTATGAACATATACGCCGAGTATCTGAACGTCCGGGATGAACGGAATAGAAAACCTGGAGAAAGAGCCTGTGTTTCCATCAGCACCTACCTCTACGTAAGAATAAATCGTTTTTCATTCCCAAACTTTCATTTTATAATTTTTTAGGAAGCTTTGAATGTGTTTTGGTCACGAATCACTTTGCTTGTATTGCTTCTGTAGGATTGTATAACTGACAAGGGCTACGCCGGCCCCGGCCCCGACTCCGTTGAGAAGTACGTTTGCCGCTTGAATCAATGCCCGCCGGATAGCCTAAAAAGAGTCCTCTTCCCGGTGCATGTCCCTCAGCATTGGATTCTTCTAGTCCTTGATATGGTGGACAAAAAGTTCTACATCTACAACTCCTTGAAAGATGTTAAGTACTGGACAGAGGTTCGACCATTGGTGAGTTCGAGTCTCACCTTTCTTCATTAAATTTGTAAGTATATAAAACTGTTACCCTGTAATGATTATTTCATAGGTTCGATACCTGGAGGGGCTATACTTAGAAAAGTGGAAGGTGGATGTAAGTAAGTTTCTAGTGGAAGAACTTGACAAGAGGCCCATACAGAGAAAAAGGTACTAAATTTCATTAGAATCAGGAGTTAGGAAACTTAAATTCATTGTGCCTCTTATTTGCGCTCCACGAGCTTGGTCGATGATGTCTTCTTCTTTTGCAGCAATGATTGTGGGTTGTTTGTGCTGAAGGAGATGGATTGCCTAGCACGTGATGTGCCGCCAAAGTTCAGTCAGGCAGAGATCATGGTCATGAGAAGACAACTACTAGAGGATTTTTTAGATGGCCGGTGTGGCACGATTGTGAACTTGTAGGGGCTGTGGTGGTGGTGTTGCAGGTGATTGTTACGGAGGGAACCATTGAAGGGTTAGGCACCTTATGTTCCACTTTTAGAAGGCAGTGATTGTTATGCTGATTGTGAGGCCGAGTGCTTATGGTGGGTCGACGCTCTCGAGACATATCATTTCGAAATTGTAATGTCTGTAAATTGTAATGTATTATGGTGATTGTCAGACCACTTATTCCATTTCTTCAGTTCCAAATTCGAATGTATGTAAATTTCTCCATTGTGTAAGGATCAGACCGTCTCTTCCATTTTCCAACTCCAATGCAGGTTCAAATCGAATGTAACTTTCAAGACCTTGGCATCTAATAATTGGTTGGATTAGGATTTGATTGTTGCGCATGGTCATGAGTTCACATATGCTGCTTGCAGTGAGATACACTATTCGAAACAAATTCAATTTATTTGTTTTCATGGGGATAGGATGGATGGAAAAGGCTCCAAAATAATGGACTTAATGGAGGCGGCCAATCAAATCCAATATAGCACATTAGGGTAGATATGATATTTTTCTTATCAAAAAAAAAATTAAAATTTACTACTGCTCGGAACTCCGAGATTTAGTCGGAATTCCGTAGAAAAAAAAAATTTGTCGGAATTCCGAGAATTGTTTTCGGAATTCCGCAGATACTATAGGAAAATGTTTTGGTTTTTCACAATTCTGGTCGGAATTTCGAGAATTTTTCTCGGAATTCCGCAGTAAACTGCAAATCTTTTTAAAATGCAAAACCTATGTAGTCGGAACTCCGAGAATTTTCTATCGGAATTCCGCAGCGACTCTGATGGGTTAAAAAAAAAATTTCAGTCTCGGAATTCCGACACTTATCTAACCGCTTTTAAACCCTCGAACGTGCATTTTTTTTCATTTGCCTCTTCTAATTTTCCTTCGTTTTCCGTTCTCTCTGAAAACCGTTTCCAAACCCTAACTCCATTAACCATTTTCCCTTACAATCCCTTCAAATCTAACCGTAATTCATCATCTTCATCCTCCAAAACCCTGTTTTTTACCCAAAAGGTCACAAAATGCGTCATCCCTGCTAACACCCCCAATTTCTCTTCCTATTCCTCCATTTCCTCCTCCTTTTGTCCATTTTCTTCCATTCACACTCCTTCTCCTTCCATTTTCTCTTATTTTTCTTCCACATTCCTCATTTTCTTCGTCATCTCTTCCATTATAATCAATTTCTCTTCCATTTTCTTTCATTTTCTCCATTTTCAGAAATCTAAGGTTTCCCATCTTCCGTTTTACCCTCCATTACAACTTCTCTTATTCCCTAACTGTTCTCAAGATGTCTCGAACCAAAAATGTCCAAATCAGAGGTTCTTCCCAACGCCAGGACGATGAAGGACCATCGAGGAAGCGGTCTAAGAAAGCTACGGCTCCGGCTCCCGAACCGGAGCTTATTCCAAATCCCTACTTCTCCTCTGGACAAGCGAAGAAGGCATGGCCGAAAATGGCTAATCGTGGTGTCCGCACAGGGCGCTTCATAGAGCCCGACGTCCTCAAACACTTTGACCTTCAAGCTCGGTTTGACGCTCTTGGATGGACACAATTTCTTCATCTTGATGAGCTTATCTATCCTAGATTGGTACGTCTTTTCTATGCCAATCTCACAATCAGTCCTACGTACTTCGAAATTGAGTCTCGCGTCAAGAAAACAACGATTCGACTCAATTATCATGAACTTGCTGAGATGCTTGAGATTAGTCCCAATGGTTTTGAGCATTACTTTTGGCCTGTAAATGGGATCCATTCACTTAATGATCTTGATCACGACACTGTGTATGGTCGGATTACCCGGAGTTATAGATCCAACATGATAGTGAAAGCCTCCCATCTCATTCCTGAAGCTAAGATGCTTCACAACTTCATGTTCAGCAACTTCACCCCTCGCGGGGGCATGACCGATGCTCTAAGGCCCTTAGAGGCCTACCTCATCTATTGTATTCTTGAGCGTCGCAAGGTTTGCCTACCCTATATCATCTTCCGTTTTATGTTCCAAACACTTAAGCGGTCCAGAGCCTCCTTGCCATATGGCATGCTCCTTATAGGCTTATATAAACCACTGTTTACCTTATATAAACCAGTTGTAAAAACTCTAAACCACTGATAAACCTATATAAACCACTTATAAACACTATAAACTACTTCTTACCTTGTATAAACCATGTATAAACATTCTAAACCACTGATAAGCCTATATAAACCACTTATAAACAGTCTAAACCACTGATAGGCTTATATAAACCACTGTTTACCCTATATAAACCAGTTGTAAAAACTCTAAACCACTGATAAACCTATATAAACCATTTATAAACAGTATAAACTACTTCTTACCCTGTATAAACCATGTATAAACACTCTAAACCACTGATAAGCCTACATAAACCACTTATAAACAGTCTAAACCACTGATAGGCTTATATAAACCAATGTTTACCTTATATAAAGCAGTTGTAAAAACTCTAAACCACTGATAAACCTATAAAAACCACTTATAAACAGTATAAACTACTTCTTACCCTGTATAAACCATGTATAAACACTCTAAACCACTGATAAACCTACATAAACCACTTATAAACAGTCTAAACCACTGATAGACTTATATAAACCACTGTTTACCTTATATAAACCAGTTGTAAAAACTCTAAACCACTGATAAACCTATATAAACCACTTATAAACACTATAAACTACTTCTTAGCTTGTATAAACCATGTATAAACATTCTAAACAACTGATAAGCCTACATAAATCACTTATAAACAGTCTAAACCACTGATAGGCTTATATAAACCACTGTTTACCTTATATAAAGCAGTTGTAAAAACTCTAAACCACTGATAAACCTATATAAACCACTTATAAACAGTATAAACTACTTCTTACCCTGTATAAACCATGTATAAACACTCTAAACCACTGATAAGCCTACATAAACCACTTATAAACAGTCTAAACCACTGATAGGCTTATATAAACCACTGTTTACCTTATATAAAGCAGTTGTAAAAACTCTAAACCACTGATAAACCTATATAAACCACTTATAAACACTATAAACTACTTCTTACCCTGTATAAACCATCTATAAACACTCTAAACCACTGATAAGCATATATAAACCACTTATAAACAGTCTAAACCACTGATAGGCCTATATAAACCACTGTTTACCTTATATAAAGCAGTTGTAAAAACTTAAACCACTGATAAACCTATATAAACCACTTATAAACAGTATAAAATACTTCTTACCCTGTATAAACCATGTATAAGTACTATAAACCACTGATAAGCCTACATAAACCACTTATAAACAGTCTAAACCACTGATAGGCTTATATAAACCACTGTTTACCCTATATAAACCAGTTGTAAACACTCTAAACCACTGATAAGCCTATATAAACCACTTATAAACACTATAAACTACTTCTTACCCTGTATAAATCATTTATAAACACTTTAAACCATTGTTAATCCTTATAAACCACTTATAAACACTCTAAACCACTGGTAACCCTTAATAAACCACTACTTACGATTATAAACCACTACGGAGGAATCTTACCCAAAGAACCTATATAAACCACTTATAAACACCCACTTGAGTACTGGTTTATGGTAGTGAAATACTGGTTTAACTTAAGAAATTAGTGGATTACAGTAAAATAACAATGATTATAAAGTGTTTAAAGTAATTTAAATAAGATTAAATAGTGATTGAAGGCTTTCTGCAATGGAAGACAGTAGTTTAACATGAAAAACTTTCATTCAAGTTTATAAACATGCCTTATAATGGAAAGAAGGGAGAGGGGTAAAAATACACACCTTTCCATTCAATGGAAGCTTTCTGAAATGGAATGGTGGTTTCTAGTGAAGATTTTTAAGATTTCCAAATCTAATAACGTGTTTTTCCAATATTTGTTGAAAATGGAGGCGTTGTGCAATGCAATGAAGGGTTAGGAAGGCTTTTACATCTAAAAATGAGGTTTTTAGCATTAGAATGGAGCTTTTGGCATCTAACAATGGAGGTTTTTGGGTTTTTCATACGTACGTTTTTTTGGTACGTGGGAGGAAGAAGAAGAAGAGGGAAAAATGTGGGTTTTGGGATTTGTTTTCTCCTAAATATAATCATTTCAAATAGGTGATTTGATAGGGGGAGAGAGAGAGAGAGTCAAGGGCATTTTAGTCATATGCACTCTTGATTGGTGATTTAGAAAACAGCCCTCTTGAAATGTCATAGTCAGAAGAAACTCCTTCTATTTGGTCATTTTCCCATTATTTTAAGGCAGTGAAATTCCCCCCCTCCTGATGGATATTTTCCATATCCTTAGGAATTAGGATATGTGAAGGATGGAGGCGCAACCGTTAACTCCAAAAGCATTAAAAGTTAACGATTTCTGTTAAAGGGGCAAAATATCCATCAGAGGGGGGTTATTTTAACATCCGATTTTAGTATACTAAAATCAACACTCGGACAACTCCATTTCTTCTAATCATCTCTTTCTCATTTCTTCAATCCCATTTCTCCCTTTTCAGCCCTCTCTTCCAAGCTCACTCTCAAAAATCTCCAAATCTTGCGTAAATCCCCTCCCTGCTTCTCCATTTCGCCTCTTTTTCTCTCTCACTGTCTAGGGTTTCCATGTTTCATATTTTACACCAATAGCTTTATTCTCAGCTGAAAAATCGACTGATTTTTCTGTTTCTTTTTGCGTATCAAGTGATACGGACACTCCATGGTCTTGCTAGGGTTTTATGCCATCAGGTTCTTTAATTTGGAGAAAATTACGGTTTTGCCACTTGTCAGTCTGCGTTCGGTAGGGAATTCGTGACAATTCGTTCTGTTGAAGGATTGTATCGATTTCGGATATTTAAGGTAAGTAGAGTGTTTTATTTGATTATTTATAAATTTTAGCTTGTTTTTGTTAAGTTTTTTCTTTAATTTATGTAATTTTTCTTTGATGTACTGTTGGAAATTCTTAGATCTGTGTTGATGAGTTGGGTTTTGGGCATTCTGGTTCGAGTTATGATCAAATCGGACTATCGTGTAGTTAATTTTTTGCAAGATTAATGTTAATTCAAAGTTTCAGACTTTTTTCTTAATGGGCAAGCTGGGGTTAGGCGGACCCCGACCAGAATTCATTAAACAGAAGGCAAAAAGAATACAATTGGAGAAGGAGCCAACATCGGCCAACTAAAAAGAAAACACAATACCAGCAGGTTCTACCTAAGCTTAGTCCTTAAGCCTAACATATTTTTGACCATCTCTATCTCTGCACCCTTGCAAGGGCAAAGCCTCTTTGAGAGATAGTCTGCAGGCGCATTTCCTTCTCGCTATATATGCGTGATTCTCCATGCCGAAAATCGAAGCAGACAGGATCTGATCTGATTTACAATTTGGGTTGCCTTCCATGGTGTACAAGCCTTTCTCTCTATGATTTGAACCGCCAGCAAAGAGTCCACTTCAATCCAAATTCACTTAATTCCTATAGTCACTGCTGCTTTGAGGCCACGAAGAATAGCTTAAAGCTCGAGCATGTTGATATCAGCGCTTTCATCGCATTCCATGTTTTCTGAGTATACCATCATGATCATTCCTCTCTTATTTCGAAGTAGTCCGCCAATGCTGGCTCCTTCCTCCTCCAGAGATTCATCACTGTTTAATTTGACTTCTTTCTCAGGTTTCTCCCATGAGCAGTACCTTTCGTTATCTAATGATGGAAGCAATTTATATCCCAAGTGTGTAGCAGCCTGGAAATTTGTTTCCTATGGCTGGACTTATTTTTGAAAATTCGCTGGTTTCTCTCTCTCCATATGTTGTATCTGGTAGATTAGAAGCCCAATTTTAGAGCCGTGGCCCTCTGCCCTCTTCCTTTAACAGATTCTCTAATCCAATTTTCTTCCTCCAGAATTGAAATTTTTGGTTTTCTTCTTGTTCCTATTCGCCATAGAATCGACCTCCATATCCTGGCCGAGTACCCACATTTGAAAAACAAGTGATCGGTGCTTTCAGCAGCTGCTCCACATAGATTACAGGTTGTGTCGATACGGATGCCCAGATGAGTGGGCCTTTCTTTCGTATTCAGCCCTCCCTGGATAGCCTTCCAAGTAACAATGGCTTGACGGTGGCTGAACCCTTTGCGCCAAATTGTTTTGCACCATTCAGGCTTCCCATGATGCTTTCTGATTTCTTCCCAAGTTGATTTGACTGTAAATTTTCCACTTGGTTCTAGTTTCCATATTGGCAGGTTTTCTTGGCTTCCACTCCTCAGAATTTGACCCAGAATTATTTTTTCTTCCTTCAGGGACTCCTTAAACAAAACAGGGTTCCATACTCCTTGGCTTGTGACATTGTCCAACATTTTCATTACAGCAAGAGAGGAGCAGGTACTTCTTTTTGAAATAAGTGTATTCAGTTCAGCACCCCCTTTGAGTGCAACGGCTGATTCCATAATTCGATGCTGCTTTCTTCCTCCACAAGATAACAAACATGCTGTTTTGCTATATCTCTGGAGTTGAGGATACTTCTCACTCCTCATGATGGCTTCGCTGAAACCGGGATGGTCCAAATGTTTTTGTGCTTTACATATTATGCGTGGAACCAGGCCGTCCAAAGAGAATTCTTTGTGCTAATGAGGTGCCAAATGTTCTTAATCTGCATGCTCTTGTTTACCTCTGCCAGCCTTCTTAGACCAAGGCCTCCCTCTCTTTTAGGCCTGCAAATGTCGCTCCATGCTATTGTGTGAATTTTTTTTCTTCTCTTCTGTCCTCCCCCCCAGATGAAGTCTCGGAAAATCTTCTCAATGCTTTCCAAGATTCCAGAAGGCACATTGAAAGCAGCAGACCAGTATAACTGGTAAGTGCTTAAAACCAATTTCAGCAGCTCCAGTCGACCTGCCTGAGATAGGGATTTGCAAGCCCAGGATTGAATTCTCTTTCTGATCTTTCCAATCAGCGGCTGACAATCATCCTTCTTTATTCTCGAAGTGAAAAGAGGTAACCCCAGGTACTTAATTGGCAGCATGCCTTCTTGCATACCCAAGGTCCTCTTGATTTGCTCCTTTTTTCGACTGCTTGTTCCTGCAAAGAACACTTCACATTTAGATTTGTTAGCTTCAAGACCAGTTATATCAGTAAAATCTTCCATCAGCCCCTTTGCTGCTGTCCTGGTTGCATTCGAGAAGATCATCAAATCGTCCACGAACATCAAGTGAGATACTGTGAGTTCGCCCTGAACGAAGGGAGTAGAAAAAGTGTGATTTTGTCTAGCTTTCTCCAGGAGCTGAGTTAGGATCTCCATGACTAAGGTGAATAGCAACGGAGAGAGCGGGTCCCCTTGCCTTACTCCAATGGAGGAGGTGAAGTAACTGCGCGGAGTGCCATTAATCATGATGGCAAAAGAGGGCTTTGAGATGCACTCCATGATCCAATTTACCCAGGTCTGGTTAAAATCTTGCCTAAGCATGAAACCTGCAATGGTTTGTCGGTTGACATTGTCAAATGCTTTCACCAGATCAACTTTTAAACACATTGCAGCTTTATGGTTGGGGCTATGAAATTGTGTAATAAATCATGGGTCAGCAAGATATTTTCCTGAATTTGTCTCCCTCTAATGAAAGCTGATTGCGGAGCAGTCACCAGCTTACCAATCACTGTTTTTAACCTCGAAGCCAGTATATTTGTAATGGTTTTATAAATTACATTGCATAATGAAATAGGCCCGAATTTGGAGGGGGAGGTGGAGTCCGAGCCTTTTGGGATCAAAGTGATCAAGGTCGAATTCACCTCAGCCAGCAATTTACCACTTTTGAAATTTTTTCTGATTGCTGCAACAAAGTCATGTTTAGTAAGGTACCATAAATGCTTGAAAAAATTTGCATTGAAGCCAGGCCCCGAAAATAGTCAATAAGGATGTTTTCAATTTCCTTTGGCTCTGTAGTGAGAGCTCCTTCCTCCGATTTCATCGCGATGATCTGATTGGAACTTAATTGGAACTTAAAAGTTTCAAACTTTCAGTAATGTTTAGAAGATTGTATACCAGAGGGTGGTCTGGTGAAATTCAGTTTCGGACTTTTAAATATGGGGATGAATTGGCTGCCGAAATGAGGGTGTTGAATAATGTATTAGGTTAGTTTAGACATTACTTGTATAAGTTAGGGGTATTGTAGTCATTGTATGTTGTTGCCCTATTTTGGGCCTATATATACATCATATTCATGAGGAGCTCCCTAGTGGAGACTCTCCATCCTTCACTCCTCTTCTTCTTCTAACCCTAATCTCATTTCTAACATGGTATCCTAGGAAGCACGGGTACTCTCCCGGGGCTCGCGCACCCGACACGTATGGGGTGCGGGCGGGTACGTCCGAGTACGCCCCGGGTACGTCCGGGGTACGTACCCCATTTTTTTTATAAAAAAAAACCGTGTCGGGTGCGCACCACGCGTACCCGACACGTCGTGCTTCTTCCTGCTGCTTCTCTTTCCTCTCCTGTACTTCTCTCTACTTTCCTTTACTCGGTATTTACATGTAAACCATTTAAGTAAATGTCATTTACTTAAATGGTTTACATGTAAATAACGGAATACCCCCCTTTTGGATTTATTAAAAATAGTTTCAACACTCAAATCTAAAAGGAAAAAAAGTCAACTCTCCAGTTCTAGTACAAAATTCAAAGAAAAAGGGTCGGGTCAAAATTTTAACTTTCTTAACTTCCAAACGGTAGGGTATTTTTCAAATTTTAAAAATTCATAAAATCTATTGTTGTCCAAACATTATTAAATCCCAAAAGTCCGGTAAAAAAAATCTCATAATTTGGTCTCTAAAACTTATTCATCTTGTCAGGCACTGGTCAACACACTGGTCACAGACTTTTTTTCTAATGAATGATATATTGATGCCTCATGTTATGAAATATGGAACTTAATCACTTATGAAATGAAGAGTAATATTAGAATTTTTCATTTTGGTGATGTTATTGTTATTTGATTGCTCTACAATTATTATTTTTTTAATTTTTATAAATATATAATAAAATATTAAAATATATTATTATATTCGGCGTACCCGAACGTACCCGCACCCGGTTTTTTTGGCAAATCACGTACCTGTGTCGTGCCGTAACCGCACCCGTACCCGTACCCGTGCTTCATAGATGGTATCAGAGCCAATGGGCTGATCCTTCAAGAAGCAAAGAAGAAGAGTATCTCCCTCCATGCCATCATCCCTTTCTCTCGTATCTCTCTCGTATCTCGTTTTCCTCTCTTTATCTCTCTATAGTTTCTCCCTCAATTCTTCTCCCCACTCGTGTCCTTCCCTCCTCCTCCTCCCACTGCCCCTCTTCCCTTTCCCCTAACCCCTCCATTCCCTGCTACAGTAAGCCACTATAGTAACTGCTACAGTAACCCGCTACAGTACCGCTACAGTAACCTGCTACAATACCCAAATAATAAATAAAAAAAACCATTTCTATACCCTAGAAATCTCACTCTTTCTTTTTCATTTCGTCAAACCCATTTCGTTTTTAACCCATTTTCCCTCTATCGTATATCTCAAAACAAAACAAAAATCATGTTTGTATTACTTGTGTAAACCCATTTTGGGTTCTCCTCCATTCCAAAGCTCTCTTTATTTTCTCTTCTCTATAGCTTTTTTGGCCTATGGCCTTTGTCTTTCTCATCTCATCTTCAAGGTGCACCCCAAGTATTTGATGAAATGTCTCAAAGGGATTTTGTGCCTTGAAAGTGTTCTTTTTGTTTCAAGTTGAAGGCCTTTGGCCTCAACTTGAGGGGGAGTGTTGTCTTGTATTGTTTCTTGTTGTTCTCTTGTGCTTGTCTTGTTGTCGTCTTTTTATCATCTCTTTCTTTCTATTACCTTCTATGTCTTTTATGTAGTTCTTCAAGGCGCGCACCAAGTATTTGATAAAATATCTAAGAGAGGTGTGGTGCCTTGTTTGTCATTTTTCCTTTGTCTTCTTCTCTACGGCGCACACCAAGTGTTTGATCAAATGTCCGAAAGCGGTGCAGTGCCTTATTTGTCTTCTTTTCTTTGCAAGTTGAAGGTATTTGACCTTCAACTTGAGGGGGAGTGTTTTCATTTAGTTCTTTGTGTCTTTTCTTAGGAGTGTTGTCCACTTTGTTGTCTTTTCTTGAGGGGGAGTGTTGTTAGTGTTGTCTTTGTCTTCTTGAGGGAGTGTTGTCTTGTTTTCATGTCTTGTTTTTCATGTCTCTTCTTGTTGTTCGGTTTTTTGCCTTATCCCTTCATGTTATCTTCTTCCTCCTTTTTCGGGCGATGGCTTCCATATCCATCGTTGGTCGGCTCTCTTACAGGCGACTGTCTTTTCCCGTCGACCTCTCCTTTACGGGCGATGGTTTCCCCATCGTTGGTATGCTCTTTTCAGGCGACGATGTTCATGCCGTCGACCTTGTCTTCAGGCGATGATGTCCCCATCGTTGGTTAGTTATCTTCCTCTTCTTATCTTCAGGCGACGATGTTCATGCCGTTGACGTTGTCACCAGACGATGGTTTCCCCATCGCTGGTTGGGTATCCTCTTCCTATCTTCTTATCTTTTCAGGTGACGATGTTCATACCGTCGACCTAGTCTCCAGATGATGGTTTCCCCATCGTTGGTTGGTTATCTTCTTTCTCTCTATCCCTTCTCTCCAGGCAACAGTTTCTCCATCGACCTTGTCTTCGATGGTTTCTCAATCAATTGCTATCCTCTTCACTTGGCGTTGTGCTGCTTCGCCAATGTTCGTTGTCCGCACCTTTGGTGTGCCTCTTCTGCTTGCTGAATTGTAGTTGTTCTTGCCATGGCGCCTCCATTGTCCTCGATATGCGGATATGTTTGTCGTGCTCTCATTCAGGGAGAGGCCCTATTTGATCGCTCTCGTTGTTGTGCTACTTCAGGGGAGCTACTCTTTTTATGGACATTGATCTCGATGCTGTTCATGGTGGCCTTTGTTTTTTTGTTTATGTTTTTCATTATGTATGTACCACACCAGCTTGAGGATGAGTGTTATACCAAGCTGGATGTGTATGAGCTTCTTCTACTTTTTTAGTTGTTGACGTAGTTCTTTGTAGCAAGCTGGAGCTTCATAGTTAGGGGTGTTCAATCGGTTTTAACCGAACCGAATTGCCCCGAAATTACTAACCGAATTAAATTCGGTTAGCTAAAACCCATAACCGAAACCGTAACCGAAAGTTTATATGACCGAATCTAACCGAAACCGAAATTTTAATTCGGTTAATCGGTTAGTTCGGTCTCACCGAATAATCAAATCTTGTTTCTTTTGACTTAAGATTGGGGGTAAAAAAAAATATTGCACCCATTTCTCCATGAAACATCAATAATCAATTCATGGAAAAAAAGAGCAGTAAGCTATTCAATGCCAGTAGAACAACGAAATCAATGAAAAAAGACACAAAACCCTATTTCAATTGGAAAAAAAGGAGAACCCTAAAAGCAAAACCTAAAAACCTAAAAAAGGCATACACCTCTGATTTCTGAGTGTTCTCATCTGAGTCATCTGACCGGAGTTGAACCGGAGTTGGAGGAGGCTTGTAGCAAAAACCCTCTCAAGAAAAGAGTAGAAAAAAACTCGTTGAGGCTTTGAGAGAGAGAAGAAGATTCGAAGGCCATTAGCCCATCGCCCGTCGGTGAGTCGTGGAGGTGGCGTCGAGAGAGAAACCCATTTCAAAAATAAAGAGGAAAAGCTTTGCTGTGATCTTTGCTGTGAGAAATGAGAAATGAGAATGGAAATAGGTTTAATTCAAAAGTAAAGAGGAAAAGCTAGGATAGCTATTAGCCACGTCAGGTTGCCTTGTCCTTTGTAATAATTATTCTCTTTACAAGATGCTTTTTATGTGGTTGTAATGAATCCCTTGACTTTTAGTTTTAGCAACCAAAATACCAAATAGCCAAAATATAATTCGGTTATTCGGTCTAACCGAATAATTTCTTCTTTAAAACCGAAACCGTAACCGATATCCGAAAACACAAAAATTCTTAAACCGAAACCGAACCGAAATTATAAATAACCGAAACCGAAACCGAAATATAATTCAGTTCGGTTGGTTTGTTCGGTTACTACCGAATTGTGCACACCCCTATTCATAGTATATACACTCCAGCTTGAGGGGGAGTGTTGAATAATGTATTAGGTTAGTTTAGACATTACTTGTATTAGTTAGGGGTATTGTAGTCATTGTATGTTTTTGCCTTAGTTTGGGCCTATATATACGTCATATTCATGAGGAGCTCCCTAGTGGAGACTCTCCATCCTTCACTCCTCTTCTTCTTCCTCTCTTCTAACCCTAATCTCATTTCTAACAGAGGGCAAAAAATGATGTTTGTTTAAGAGTTTTATTTAAAAACATTGAGAAATGATGTGAGAATGTTGATGCAATTGTTTGGAATTTGATGGTGTTTGGAGAGGAAGGATTAAAATTTTAAAATGTTAGCTGGGATCTGTGTGATTAAAATGAAGGCAAAAAAAATGATGTTTCAAGCATAGCTTCAAAACTCTACTGAGTTGGCTCCCTTTTGCCTTGGTCGTGTTCTTTCTCAAGTTCATGTTTTGCCCTACAAAGTCAATCAAAACTGCTTTGACTCTCCTAAGTTATGACTGTGTCAACCAACCGAGTATTCAATTGCATCATGCCGAGTCAACTAGGATTTTCTTTGGCTGCATTTTCACCCGCATCCCCGTTTTGAAAAAAACTGGTTTGAAAACGAAGGGTTATTAAACTGTTAGGTGGGATTTGTGTGATTGTTATTGGCATTTAATAATTTAATAGAAGAATCTGGCTTTTAAATAAATTTGGATGCGAAATGAATGAGTATTATCAATTAACTTGATTATGCCATTGGAGGGGTTATGACAGACTGATTTATTGGGTTCCTACAGTTTACACCAGGTATTTTGCCTTACTGCAAAGGAAAGCTTTTTGGGGTTTACCTCATTTGGGAATCAGTTAAAACTTACAACGTTATATGAAAATTGACTAGAAGGAAGCTTGACCATATTTTAGAAAAAAATTATCTCATATTTGGGTTTGGGTTTCATATTTGCATGTTATTCCATCAAATATTGCAAACCATGCTTTGCTACTCATTCATCAAAGGATCTTATTCTGGTAAACCACTGAAGTGGCCAAAACACAGCATGGCCTGTTATATTTCCAAGGCTTGTAACCATTCCATGCTTCTCCTCCTTAATTCTTGCTAAATGCACATTCAACCTTGTTTCAAGGCCTTGGTTTCTTCTTTACATCTCTCTCTCTCTCTCTCTCTCTCTCTCTCTCTCTCTCTCTCTATATATATATATATATATATATATATATATATATATATGAGGAAAAGGATTGTACACTCGAGCGTACCAAGCTTATGGTACGCTCGAGTGCCCCAATCACTTGGGTCCCACATTTTTTGTGGTGATCCAAAGCATTCATTTGCAAGGCCCTATCATAGATAGGGTGTGTACCAAAAATCAGCTCCATTGAATCATCCTAACCCCTCCAAAAGTGGAGGGCAAACATGGGCAGATTTGTGGTCTGTCCATTTTGCCCTCCACAAATGGATGGGTTAGGATGATCCTATGGAGCTGATTTTTGGTACACACCCTATCTATGATAGGGCCTTTCAAATGAATGCTTTGGATCATCCTAACAAAGTGGGCCCATATGTGATTGGGCACTCAAGCGTACCATAAGCTTGGTTCGCTCGAGCGTACAATCCTTTTCCTCTCTCTCTCTCTATCTCTCTCTCTCTCTCTCTCTCTCTCTATATATATATATATATATATTGGGATTTGCTAGGGACCATCGCAGAAGGCATTTCATGGCTGAGTGGCTGCTTTCACATGCAACAGCCCAGCCGCAAAATACCTTCTGCAATGGTCCCTACCAAATCCCATACACACACACACACACACACATATATATATATATATATATATATATATATATATATATATAGAGAGAGAGAGAGAGAGAGAGAGAGAAAGAGAGAGGAAATGGTTTGTGTGCAGCTGCACAGGTAAGCTATATGTGCATGGCTACACAAACCATGTGGGGGCCACATTTTTTGGGGGATCCAAAGCATTCATTTGGAAGGCCCTTCCATGGATAGGATGTGTACCAAAAATCAGCCCTATAGGATCATCCTAACCCGATCAAAGTTGGAGAGGAAAATGGACAGACACTGTTTCTGCCCATTTTTTCCCTCCACAAATGGCAGGGTTAGGATGATCCTAAAGGGCTGATTTTTGGTACACACCCTATCCATAGAAGGGCCTTCCAAATGAAAGCTTTGGATCCCCCAAAAAATGTGGCCCCCCACATGGTTTGTGCAACCGCGCACCTAAGCTTAGGTGCGCTCGAGTGCCAAATCGCATGGGTCCCACATTTTTTGTGCTGATCCAAACCATTCATTTGCAAGGCCCCATCATAGATAGGGTGGGTACCAAAAATCAGGTCCATTAAATCATCCTAACCCCTCTAAAAGTGGAGGGCAAAAATGGGCAGATTTGTGGACAAACAGAGTCTGTCCATTTTGACCTCCACAAATGTATGGGTTAGGATGATCCTATGGAGCTAATTTTTGGTACATACCCCATCTATGTAAGGGCCTTTCAAATGAATTCTTTGGATCATCCTAACAAAGTGGGCCCACATGAGTTTGGGGCACTCAAGCGCATCTAAGCTTGGTGCGCTCGAGCGCACAATCCTTTTCCTCTCTCTCTCTCTCTCTCTCTCTCTCTCTCTCTCTATATATATATATATATATATATATATATATATATGTGTGTGTGTGTGTGTGTGTGTGTGTGTGTGTGTGAGTAAAGGGTTCCTGCACTTGAGCACATATGAGCTTATCTGCACTCTAGTGCAGAAACAAGGGTGGGGCCACATTGTTGGGGGGATCCAAAGCATTCATTTGGAAGGCCCTTTCATGGATAGGGTGTCCACCAAAAATCAGCTCCATTGGATCATCTTAGGGTGTCCATTTGTGGGGTGAAAAAATGGGCAGATTAGTGGACCAACAGTATCTGTCCATTTTCACCCCCGCAAATGGACACCCTATGCCAATGAAGCTGATTTTTGGCATACACCCCATTTGTTATGGGGCCTTTCAAATGAATTCTTAGGATCACCCCAATAATGTGACCCCACCCTTGTTTTCTGCACTCGAGCGCAGGAACCCTTTACTCTCTCTCTCTCTCTCTCTCTCTCTCTCTATATATATATATATATATATATATATATATATATATATATATATATATATATATATATATATAATGAGGAAAGAGTTCCTACTCCACGTAGTAGATAACTTATCTACTCCGTGGGCTTAAAATACAATGGGGACCATATTGTTTGGGTGATCCAAAGCATTCATTTGATGGGCCCTCAAGTAGATAGGGTGTGCCCAAAAAATCAGCTCCATAGGATCATCTAACCCTTCGAATGGACAGATTTATGAAGGTTTATACCCGTCCATTTTTGCGTCCAGAAATCGAAGGGTTGGGATTATCCTATGGAAGCTGATTTTTTGGGCAGACCAGTCTTTGTGAGGGCCCGTCAAATGAATGCTTTGGTCACCCAAACAATGTGGCCCCACTATATTTTAAGCTCACGTAGTAGATAAGTTATCTACTCCGGGGAGTAGGCACTCTTTCCTCATATATATAAATCATGTACACATTTATATTACTCATGTTCATTGTTAGATGTGGGCTTGCTAAGTGACCTGTGGGAGTTGGCTCATTATTTACCTGTCCGTCCTTACTGAGTTGAACGTGTTCTTCATTGGCCATGATCTAGACAATTTTTTCAATTTTTCGATCGATTTAGTGCGCTCAGCTGAGTCAACAGTTGACCTGTCAATTGTTTAAATATTGGTTTCCTCAAGAAGTATTTTGTAATTTATTGGTTTCCTCAAGAAGTATTTTGTTATTTTAAGACCTCTTGACATTTCAATCTATGCAAACATATTTATATTGTTCATGCTCATTGTTTTCCGCACATTTAAAAACTCAGTCTTCGACGTGGACTTGTTCTGGCGCACGGTGGATTCAACTTGACCAAGTCAATTCTTGACTTAGCTGACTTGGCTGAATTGAAGAATTTCTTTACTGGCCTTTATCTGAATGATTGTTTTGATTTTTTATAGGTTGGGCTAAAGCCAAGTCAGCTAGGTGGGTCAACGATTGACCACCAAGTGTTAGACATTTGTTTCTCAAAAATTTTCCTTGTTATTTTAAGACCTCTTGCTTTTATATCTATGATTAACACCAACCAATTTGAATTGGCAAGTGAATAGCTGTTATGGCCCATATGGTTATTAATTCTCAGCTGTAGGATCACTGATAACTCATTTTTACATTTATTTAGATCTTAGCTGTTACAGGTGTTTTGGAAATGATGTATGCAAAATTAACCAATGTACCTGAATTTGTCTCCTTACAGTTTAAGGGTTTGCAAAATCATTTTAGTAGAGGCAGGATAGCTGATGTGTTTTCAATGACTACATCTTCACATGATATCAATACACATTAACAGTCAGTTTGATCTATTCAATCTTTTCCAGAGGGTAAGGATTTTTATCTGCTTAGTTGATTAAAGACAGCTTAGTTTTCTCAGGTACCTCTAGAATGATTGCATTGTAATAATGATCCTTTGCCTTGCTTCTAGTATTCTTAAGGGTAGACATTTTACCTTTTTGTAGGCAAAAACAGATTGTTCCACAAGGCATGTGATGTTCTGGTAACTAAGCTAACAGTCAACATGTTGACTTGATCCTATTTGAGATTCTGCATACTGAATTCATTCATCTATTTTTTATACTTTCAACTCCAATGCATTGTCAAATAGTTGGTCAACATTTTGACACCACTCCATGTTTTCTGATTTTCATCATTTGTCGCTTCGATATCATCTGTGTTTTGAGAGTCATCATTTACACGAGTTCAATTTTGATTTGAGAGTCATAATCTACCCTTCACCATCTTGGAAGCCACGCTTGATCGGATGGCTTAAACTCAATTTTGATGGAAGTGCTAACGGTAAACCGGGCCCTACAAGAATTGGAGGACCATCCGTGACACAAACTGCAATACAATATTTTCATTTTTTGGTCCATCTGGGATATGTGAATCAAATGAGGCAGAAGCAAGAGCTTTATTGCATGGTCTTAAGTGGTTCGTTACCCATCGTGTGGGCCCCTTAATAGCAGAGGGAGACACTTCGAACATCATTTCTTGGGCGAGAGGTGAAAATATTGTATTACACTTCGAACATCATCCCTTGGAAACTCTCTGATATCATCATGGAAATTCAGGACTGCTGCAAGGTGATTTGGGCAAGTTTCTCACATACCTATAGGTCTGCAAATGAAAGGCCGACGAGTTAGCGAAGGCCGGTATGAAAAGCAGTTGCATTGTAGAGAGTGTTTTCATTGTATCCCAGGCCAGTTAGGCTTCAAAAATAGGGATTTGGTTTCCCTAAATTTCTTATATTTGTACCTTACCTAGGGATGGGGGACAACTTGTCCCCTCCGTTCATATGTAAGACTATTTCAAATCAATAAAGTTACCTTTCTAAAAAAAAATGTTGATTTAATATTGAATATTGTAAAAGAATGGGATAGAGACGAATGATATAGAAGAACGGTACCAAGAAGAATGAGATAGGGCCCAATATATGAAGGTTTAAGTATCAGGTTTAGCTGCCAGAGTGAGAAGCGAGTGCAAGAAGCGATAGGGAGGCTGAAGGCAGAAACATGGGAGCTAGAAAAGAGTAAATGCAGGCAATAAAAAGCTCTATGGAAAGAAAAGATGAAACAAAGCTTTTAGAAAGATAAGAGTTATAGTGGGTTAGGAAGGTTTAATGTAGGTTAAGTAGAAAAGAGGACTTCACTACTGATTAGAATTACAAGTTATAGGAATTTATACTTTTACATGTTTTATTCATTTAGATTTAGTGTCTAAGTTTGTGGAAAGATCCACTGAAGTTTTATTTGGATCTTAAGATGAGTTTTTGAATTTGAAGTACACTCTTTTGGCATTATTAAAAAGGGAAAAAATTCCTTTAAGAACAAAGTAATCACCTAATTAGGAAACATACTCTTAAATAAGTGGAAGCGTGTGAATTTCGGGAGTTAGAAGAATTTGGCCTTATTTTTGTTATTCACTATGTTGCATGGATTCGTGTGAAGCCCACTGAGAATCGCAAATCGATTCGTTTGGTATTGGATCCCGCCACGGATTCGTGTGGGATTTTCACCCACATGAACAACTCTCTTTCCCTTCTCAATTTGTGAGGTTGGATTTTTACCCACACTAATTTATTTTGTTTTGATACATATAGATAACTTATTAAAAGAAGCTATTGCTCAAGTTCCAAAAATTTCCTACTTGACTTTGTTCTTGTTAGTTTCTACGTTCACTTCACTGCAATTACCGGACTCGTTTTGCATGGTTGTTTTCAAAAGTTTATTCGTCTCTGCCTATTTTAAGTGCTCTATTGATTCTTCCACTGAACTATGTTTTGTACAATTTATTTAATGCCAGCCGGACTTTTACAATGATAGCTCATGTATGTTACATATTTATGGCCATGGCCTTTTCATTCAGGTAGTTGACAGGCAAGGAATGCATTAAAGTTGGAGGATCCAAGTCATCATTTTCTGTAACTTTGTTACATTAAAACATGCCTTCATGGTGGGGGAAGTCTTCATCCAAAGAAGTGAAAAAGAAGACAAGCAAGGAGAACTTTATTGATACGTTACAGAGAAAACTTAAGACACCATCTGAACAGAAAGGAAATATTAAATCAGGAGGGTCTCGAAGGCGTAATAATAGTGAGATCTCTTCCAAAAAAGGGTCTAGATCCCGAGCAGAGTCAAGATCACCATCACCCTCTACTCAAGTATCGCGCTGTCAAAGTTTTGCAGAGAGGCCACATGCACAGCCACTTCCATTACCTGGGTTGCACCCTTCAAGCATTGGGCGCACTGCCTCGGGAATCAGTTTATCGAGACCACTATTATCAGAAAAATGTGTCAAGCCATCAATGTTTTTGCCTCTTCCAAAACCTGATTGTATCCCTATTACATCAGATGCTATAGACATTGACGCAGATCTGGCTACTGCTTCTATTTCGAGTGGTAGCTCCATTGATAGTGATGATCCAGTTGATTTTCGTCTTTTTAGCCCCCAGGGAAATGACTACGAGAATGGGTACATAACTGTTGGAAACAGCCCATCCAGGTGAGTTTGCTAATGATCTGGTTGAATACTACACTGCTTGTTCTAAGGCTATGTCACAAATATCTCCGATATTTTCAAAATATAGCGACTTTATCATGATATTTTAGTAAAACGACAAAATCCTGATATAATCCTGAGCATTTAAAAAATATAGAAATATTTTCATTTATCTCGATAATATCAAGATATTTTTACGATATTTTTTTTTTATTAATTTATATATTTTTAAATTATTTTATTTTATCATTTTTCCCGATATAAACTCGGAAAAAATAAACAAAAATTAATATATCCCGAGATTTTCCCTTGCTGAGAAATTCACGATATTTGTGACATAGTTCTAAGGATCTTGTAGTGGAGGAAATATGATTATGGGCAATTAATTTGTGATTACATTTCTAATTGGTTCCCCTGTGAGTCTCGACCCCCATCCTAACATGTTTTTTGTTAATCTCTCCTGAAGTTTGATGCATAAGGATCAATCCTCTCTCATCAACCGTAGGAACTCAAAGGAGACACTGAAGCCAACCAATCCTTTGTTCAATAACCAAGGCTTCTCTACATCGCCCAAACAAGGACTTTTAAGCACTTGCCCATCTAACTTACAAATTCCTCACTATAGTGCATTTGGGATTGGCAGTGCTCCTGACAGTTCAATGTCAAGTCCTTGTAGAAGTCCTATGAGAGTGGTTTGCCCCGATCAGATTACAGCCTCTGCCTTTTGGGCTGCAAAGCCTTACCCTGATGTTGCTCTACTTGGATCGGGCCAGTGCTCCAGTCCAGGTTCAGGCCATAACTCTGGGCATAATTCAATGGGAGGAGATATGTCGGGACAGTTATTTTGGCAGCAGAGTAGGGGTAGCCCAGAGTGTTCTCCAATACCTAGCCCTAGAATGACAAGTCCCGGACCTAGCTCTAGAATACATAGTGGTGCTGTCACTCCGCTGCACCCTCGGGCTGGAGGGGCCGAACCTGAATCGCCCACAAGCTGGCCCGATGATGGGAAACAACAAAGCCACCGGCTCCCACTCCCCCCAATAACAATTCCACGGAGTCCTGGAAGGGCCGAGAATCCCACAAGCCCTGGTTCACGCTGGAAGAAAGGAAAGCTACTTGGCAGAGGCACATTTGGACATGTTTATGTTGGTTTTAACAGGTGAGTGTCTCGTCTTTTGAGAGCTTTGAAGGAAATTGATGTTTGCATATACTGGTTTTGTCTTTTTTACATGGAACTTACTAGCAATATGTTGCTGCTTTAGTATGCTTGCATGTTAGCCTGTTAGATAATTGTGGATGGTAGTCATATTGGTCTTTTTCATTGTTTACCATCTATATATTTTCTAGCCGTGGCCCAGTCACATAGTCCTATTTTCAATAGAGCTTAAAATCTTGCAACTGTGTATGCTTGCTTTTAATTTCCTTGGAGAGGCTCTTTCCAAAGTTATTCCGGTACTAGTTTTCTAGTCCCATGCTATGCATTGTGTAAAATGATGGCCCCCACGCCATCAAAATATGAGGTGTAAAATGGTGGGGCCCACGCTAATGCATAGGTTCGGCTAGAGATGGTGGACCCCACATCATCAATAACATTAGGGGTAAAATTGTGTGATCCATCCTATGCCTAGATACGGTGGACCAATATTACCAGGGTCGCCCTCCCACGCTTCGACCCGCGATCCGGGTCCGAGGTCGCCAACCCGAAACGTGGGTCGTTTGTGACCCGGATCACCGAAACTGGCGACCCGAGCGACCCTCGAGAGAGAGAGAGAGATGCGTAGAGAGGGAACACTTCGGTGGACTAGAAAAAAAGAGTTGCACAATAGTTTATTAGTTTGTTCATGTTTTTATGTCTTTATTTCAGAACTGGGTAGTGATTTTTTGTTTGCTTTCATTTAAGATTGAGAATGCAATACATGTTAGTACTTAATTTAGTGATATTTGGATATCTTCAAATTTTATACATTATAGATTGGATTGAAACTTGAATTTTCATTTTGAATATACATGAATGGCATACACGGTGGTTTTATTTATTAAATGTATGTAGTATGGACTATAGAATGACATTCTTGTTAAAAAAATATGAAATATATATATATATATATATAGAGAGAGAGAGAGAGAACGGTTTTTACACACGTGTAGATAAGTTATCTACACACTAGCTTAAAATACAATGGAGGCCATATTGTTTGGGTGATCCAAACCATTCATTTGATTGGCCCTCACATAGATAGGGTGTCCATAAAAAATCAGCTCCATAGGATCATCCCAACCCTACGATTTGTGGAGGTAAAATGGACGTGTATAAACCTTCACAAATCTGTCCATTTTTTGTCTCCACGGTTTGAAGGGTTAGGATGATCCTATTGAGCTGATTTTTTGTGGACACCCTATCTATGTGGCCAATCAAATGAATGGTTTGGATCACCCAAACAATGTGGGCTCCACTGTAATTTAAGCTAGTGTGTAGATAACTTATCTACACGTGTGTAGAAACCGTTTTCTCATATATATATATATATATATATATATATATAGAGGAAACTGTTGGTGAGCTTAACCAAACTTATGGTGAGCTAGCTTGCCCAATCACATGGGGGCCCACTTTGTTAGGATGATCCAAACCATTCATTTGAAAGTCCCTTACATAGATGGGGGGTGTACCAAAAATCAGCTCCATAGGATCATCCTAACCCCTCCATTTGTGGACGACAAAAATGGACAGACACAGGTACACACCCTATCTATGATAAGGCCTTGCAAATGAATGGTTTGGATCACTCCCCAAAATGTGGGACCCATGTGATTGGGCAAGCTAGCTCACCATAAGTTTGGTGAGCTTAAGCTCACCAACAGTTTCCTCATATATATATATATATATATATGAGGAAAGTGTTCCTGAGCTATAGCTCAAATAAGCTTATCTGAGCAATAGCTCAAAAACACATGTGGCCCCACATTTTTTGGGGGATCCAAAGCATTCATTTGGAAGGCCTTTCCACGGATAGGGTGTGTACCAAAAATCAGCCCTGTATAATCATCCTAACACAATCAAAGGTGGAGGGGAAAATGGACAGACAATGTGTGTCTGCCCATTTTTTCCCTCAACAAATGGCAGGATTAGGATGATCCTGTAGGGCTGATTTTTGGTACACACCCTATGCGTGGAAGGGCCTTCCAAATGAATGCTTTGGATCCCCCAAAAAATGTGGGGCCACATGTGTTTTTGAGCTATAGCTCAGACAAGCTTATCTTAGCTACCTCTCTCTCTTTCTCTTTCTCTCTCTCTCTCTCTCTCTCTCTCTCTCTCTCTCTCTCTATATATATATATATATATATATATATATATATATATATATATATATAGAGAGAGAGAGAGAGAGAGAATTGGTTTGTTAGCAGCTGCTCAGATAAGCTAATCTGAGCAGAGCTCACAAACCATAGGGGGGACCACATTTTTTGGGGGATCCAAAGCATTCATTTGAAAGGCTCTTCCATTGATAGGGTGGTTACCAAAAATCAGCCCTATAATATCATCCTAACCCTGTTTGTGGAGGGGAAAAATGGGCAGAAACATGGACACACAGTGTCTATCCATTTTCCCCTCCACCTTTGATTGGGTTAGGATGATCCTATAGGGCTGGTTTTGGTACACACCCTATCCATGGAAGGGCCTACCAAATGAATGCTTTGGATCCCCCAAAAATGTGGTCCCCCACTATGGTTTGTGAGCTCTGCTCAGGTAAGCTTATCTGAGCAGCTGCTCACAAACCATTTCCTCATATATATATATATATATATATATATATATATATATATATATATATATATATGTGTGTGAGAAAAGTGTAGCTACACGTACGGGTAGCTAACTTAGCTACTCCGTCGACTTAAAATACAGTGGAGCCACATTGTTGGGGGGATCCAAAGCATTCATTTGGAAGGCCCTTTCATGGATAGGGTGTCAACCAAAAATCAGCTCCATTGGATCATCTTAGGGTGTCCATTTGTAGGGTGAAAAAATGGGTAGATTAGTGGACAATCGCGGGAACCGTTTTCTCACACACACACATGGGGAAAACTGTTCATGAGCTTGAGCTCATATAAGCTTATATAAGCTTGAGTGCCCAAACACATGGGTCCCACATTTTTTTTGGTGATCCAGACCATTCATTTGCAAGGCCCCATCATAAATAGGGTGTGTACCTCAAATCAAGTCCATTGGATCATCCTAACCCCTCCAAAAATGGAGGGCAAAAATGGGCAAATTTGTCGACAAGCAGTGTCTGTCCATTTTCCCCTCCACTTTTGGATGGGTTAGGATGATCCTATGGACTTGATTTTTGGTACACACCCTATCTATGTAAAGTCCTTCCAAATGAATTCTTTGGATCACCCCAAAAAATGTGGGACCCAAGTTTTTGTGGCACTCTAGCAGTTTAGCTCATATAATCTATATGAGCTCAAGCTCATAAACAGTTTTCCATATGTGTGTGTGTCTAAGGATTTGCTAGTGTCCGTCACAATAAGCATTTCACAGATGGTCTGTTGCATGTGACAGCAGCCACATAAGCTCACTTTTCAACAGATTTTATCTCCATTCACGAGGTGGCTGCTGCCACATGCAACAGACCATCCGCGAAATGCCTTTTGCAATGGATGGTAGCAAATCCCATATATTCGAACCGATCCCATAGAAACTCGGTCTTTGACTGCAAAGCGGCGTCTAAATCTAGTATATATATATATATATATATATATATATATATATATATATATATATGAGGTAAGTGTTGGTGAGCTTAAGCTCACCAAACTTATGGTGAGCTTAAGCGCCCCAATCACATGGGTCCCACATTTTCTGTGGTGATCCAAACCATTCATTTGCAAGGCCTTATCATAGATAGGGTGTGTACCAAAAATCAGCTCCATAGGATCATCCTAACCCCTCCATTTGTGGAGGACAAAAATGGGCAGATTTGTGGACAAATAATGTCTATCCATTTTGACCTCCACAAATGGATGGGTTAGGATGATCCTATGGAGCTGATTTTTGGTACACACCCCATCTATGTAAGGGCCTTTCAAATGAATGCTTTGGATCATCCTAACAAAGTAGGCCCCAATGTGATTGGGCACTTAAGCTCACCAACACTTTCCTATATATATATATATGAGTAAAGGGTTTCTGCGCTCGAGCACATATAAGCTTATCTGCGCTCGAGTGCAAAAACAGGGGTGGGCCCACATTGTTTGGGGGATCCAAAGCATTCATTTGGGAGGCCCTTCATGGATAGGGTGTCCACCAAAAATCAGCTCCATTGCATCATCGTCCATTTGTGGGGTGAAAAAATGGGCAGATTACTGGACAAACAGTATCTGTCCATTTTCACCCCGACAAATGGACACCCTATGATGATCCAATGCAGGTGATTTTTGGTACACACCCCATCCATGATGGAGCCTTTCAAATGAATGCTTAGGATCACCCCAACAATGTGGCCCCACCCTTGTTTCCTGCACTCGAGCGCAAATAAGCTATCTGCGCTCGAGCGGAGGAACCCTTCTCTCTCTCTCTCTCTATATATATATATATATATATATACTCTCTCTCTCTCTCTCTCTCTCTCTCTCTCTATATATATATATATATATATATATATATATATATATATATATATATATAGAGAGAGAGAGAGAGAGAGAGAGAGGAAAGTGTTCCTGAGGTCGAGCTCAGATAACCTTATCTCAGCTCGAGCTCCAAAACACATGTGGCCCCACATTTTTTGGGCCATCAAAGCATTCATTTGGAAGGCCCTTCCATGGATAGGGTGTGTACCAAAATTCAGATCAATTGGATCATCCTAACCCAATCAAAGGTGGAGGGGAAAATGGACATACATTGTGTGTCCATGTTTCTGCCCATTTTTTCCCTCCACAGATGGCAGGGTTATGATGATCCTATAGGGCTGATTTTTGGTACACCCCCTATCCATGGAAGGGCCTTCCAAATGAATGCTTTGGATCACCCCAAAAATGTGGGGCCACATGTTTTTGAGCTCGAGCTCAGGAACACTGTCCTCATATATATAGGAAAGTGAAGCTACACCGCCGGCTTAAAATACAATGGGCCCACATTGTTTTGGTGATCCAAAGAATTCATTTGATTGGCCCTCACATAGATAGGGTGTCCACCAAAAATCAGCTCCATAGGATCATCCCAACCCTACGATTTGTGGAGGCAAAAATGAACGTGTAAAAACCTTCACAAATTTGTCCATTTTTGCCTCCACAGTTTGAAGGGTTGGGATGATCCTATGGAGCTGATTTTTGGTGGACACCCTATCTATGTGAGGGCCAATCAAATGAATTCTTTGGATCACCAAAACAATGTGGGCCCATTGTATTTTAAGCCGGCGGTGTATATATATCAAATGAATTCTTTGGATCACCAAAGCTTCACTTTCCTCATATATATATATATACTAGTAAAAAAAACCCGTGCGATGCACGGGCCGACAAAGAACTGTACGGACCAGATCATAGGTTGATCCAAACTGTCCATGTGATGGAACACAACATCAATAGGTTGTGCCTGTAAAATCATTTCCATAGGCTGATCCTAGCCCTCCAATCTATAGAGGTTTCCATAATTAAAAAAGCATAATGGAGGGGGGTAGGATTGAAATTATGTAGCTTTAATGGGTGCCTTTGTTAAAAAGCATAAAGGAGGGGGTAGGATTGAAAATATGTGGGTTGAATGGGTGCCTTCGTTAAAAACAGTCAAAAAAAGTGATGTGTAATTCTCATACAATTTTGGGAGAAATTCAAATAATTCTCTCCTTTTCTCTTCTGCTATATATATATAGCACCAAAGTAACCCAGATTTGTGCTCCAAATCGACCCACAAGCCAAAATAGCGAACCGACTTAGCCTAACCCCATCGTACCGCATACCTACCTTCAATCGTACCCCATACCTGTTCCCCTACCGCATACCGGAACAAACCACGTTCCAGATGGGCCCCACACCATCAAATTATGAGGTGTAAAATGGTGGAGCCCACCCTAATGCATAGGTTTGGCTAGAGATGGTGGACCCCACCTCATCAATAACATTAGGAGTAAAATTTTGTTCTCCACCCTATGCATAGGTTAGGGTAAAGATGGTGGAACCCACGCACCAAAACTTGAGGTGTAAAATGGCAGGCCCTATCCCATAATAAATCAATAACATGAGATGTAAAATGGTAGACCCCACCCTATGCATGGGTTTGGGTGGAGATGATGGGCCCACGGCATCAAAACTTTAGGTGTAGACTGGTGGGCCCCACCCATGCTAGGGATGATCATTAAATGTTAAGTCCCACCCCATCATAGCATTAGGTGTAAAATAGTGGGCCGATCAGAGTAAGTGTAAAATAGTGGCCCAGCCCATGCTTTGCTTGGGTATACCGTGTTAGGCCCCACCCTCCCAAAACAAGACATGAGGTATAAAGAAAATGCTTTCTAATAAAAAAATTCTTGGAAAGAAAGCGAATGACAATGGAAAGATGCATGCTTAGTATACATTATAGATAGATAGATTTTCCAAATGGGAGGAGAAGTTATATGCCGCCATCACATGCATCTTCTGAGCTTTTTTTAGAGTAATGTTGTCTTATCTATTCATTTGAGCATGAATGTTCTTATTCTCTCCTCTTGATTTTAGTGAAAGTGGTGAAATGTGCGCCATGAAGGAGGTTACACTATTTGCTGATGATGCTAAATCAAAAGAAAGTGCCAAGCAATTGATGCAAGTATGTCTTTTCCCACTATGATTACTTGAAGTATTTGCCCAAAGCTTGCGGTTTATGTTTTGTTATATTATTCTTTCTGCAACTTGTTTTACTGTGAGTTTTATATTATTTTTTTCGTTGGGAATTTCATTTTCCTTTCTTGGCCATTTTGACAGGAAATAGCTCTCTTGAGTCGCTTGCGGCATCAGAACATTGTGCAGTATTATGGATCAGAGACAGTACGCCTCATTGTGTTGATTTCTGCTGATTGCTAACCTTTTATTTTGTACCTCCTTGTTGTGTTTCCAATATGCTTATTCATCAAATTTTATTGAAAATTGGATACGTGTCATTAAATTATATTTCACGACTTACGCATTCCTAAAAGTTCCTTATATTATTTTAAGCTCATTTATTCACTTCTTACTTTGTCCATGCTAATCTCTCTATAGGTAGAAACTTAGAATTAATTGTCCCTGTAGGTAGAAACCCATATTGCATGGATTCTTGGGCTTGGTGTGCCGATTCGCGTGTCGAGACGTTTAGGCACGGATACGGACACGGAGTCGTATAGGAAACACACGGATTTGTTTCCCAGGTGCATCTCGTACGATTCCCGTTTTCGGGATGAATCTGACACAGCTTGAATGGGTTTTTTATATGAATCTAGTATTTTATAAGCTTATGAAATATGCATAGAACATATGTTTAGAAACAAATCTTTGTAAACGTAGAAACTTATGTTTAGAAAGTTTGACTGGAAATGAAAGAATGAGAAGAGTTAGAGACCAGCTCCCCCTCTCTATCATATTTATATATTAGAATTATGTACAATGACTAAACTGCCCTTAGGCTTATTACATATGTTAACACTCCCCCTCAAGCTGGAATGTAGATATTATACATTCCTAACTTGTTACAAATGTCATTGAGTGTAGCTTTACTTAAGGGCTTGGTAAACACATCTGCTAGCTGATCTACAGATTGAGTGAAGGCAACCTGAACTTCGCCGCTCTGTATCTTCTGGCGAATGAAATTACAGCCTACATCAATATGCTTAGTCCTCTCATGAAATACAGGATTAGTAGCAATGTAAATGGCAGCTTTATTATCACAATAAAGCTGTGCTGGAAATGACGATGAAAAACCAATCGGAGAGATTGTAGCCAGAGAAGCTCTCCACTAGTGTGTGGCATAGCTCGATACTCTGCTTCTGCACTAGACTTGGAAACTATATCCTGCTTTTTACTTTGTCATGATACAAGGTTCCCCTCCAACAAAGGTACAATATCCTGTGGTAGATCTCCTGTCTACTAGAGAACCTGCCCAATCTGCATCACAAAAACCTTCCACATGGGCATGTCCATGTTTCTTGCCCTGGTGCCCCCTTTAGATAACGAAGTATCCGAACTACCGCTGCCCAGTGAGAAGTGCATGGTGCACTCATAAACTGACTAACCACCCCAACTGCATACGAAATGTTTGGGCGAGTAACAATAAGGTAGATAAGCTTCACAACTAGTCGGCGATATATACCAGGATTATCCATTAAGTCTCCTTCTACCATAACTTAGCAAGCACGGGTACTTAAAATTACCCATCGTACCTGTGTCGGGTGCGTATCCGGTACGGGTACGCACGCACCCAAGAGAATGTTAAAAAAAAAACCATTGTTTTGTGAATCGGGTGCGTTTGGGGTGCGCACCCGACACGTTTAACTTTTTTAAAAAAAAAACTTAAGTTACGGGGGGTGTGGGGGGTTAAACATACATACAATGTAATGGGGTGAGTTGTGTGGAGTAAAGGTTGGGTGGGGTGGGGTTTAAAAAACACTTAAAAGATACACGAATTAGGTTTTTGTCAAACCCTAACGCAGATCTCTCTCGATCGATCGATCGATCGATCGAGGCCCAACTCCCTCTCCCTCTCCCTCCGGCATCTCACTCCGGCTCTCCCTCCAGCTCCCTCTTCTGACTGAATCTCCCTCCGGTTCTCTCTCCGACTCTCCCTCCAGCTCCCTCTTCTGACGGAATCTCCCTCCGGTTCTCTCTCCGGCTTTCCCTCCCACTCTCTCAAAGGTATTTTTCTCTCTCTCACCCCCTCCCTTTCTACAACTCTCTCTCTCTACTGCTCTCTCTCTCTGTATACAACTCTCTCTCTCTCTATTCCTCCCATTTTTTTCTTTTTCCTCAGATTATACCAACGGATTGTGTTCCCCAAACCTATTTGAGTCCAAATGTCCAATAATAGGTTCAGGGCTGACAATCAGTTGTCATAATCTCCAAACTTAGGCCCTTTTCGTTTGATATTTTGGCAACTGATTATCAGCCTCAAACCTATTTAGGGCTGACAATCAGTTGTCATAATCTCCAAACAGGTTTTGGGCTTTTGGCCTTTTGGGAGCACAATCGGTTGTCAAAATCTGAAACGAACAGGCCTTAAACTCTAGAGGGCTAGAGGTCTACTGTTGTATATGGAATTTGCTAGGGAATTTTGGGATTTGCTAGTATATGGGATTTGTTAATTGCTAGTATATGGATTTTTGGGATTTGCTTGTATATGGGACTTGCTAGAGAATAGGCTTTACTGCTGTCCCTATTTTTTTTTTCAGTCCACAACTGATTATTGGACTGAAAGTGACATTGGGCCCTGTTTGTTTTTCATTTTGAGAACAGATTGTGAGTCAAAAGCTGATTATTGGACTCACAATCTGTTGAGATGAATTTTGAGTCCAAGAATCAGCTTCGGACTCACAATTTGTTCTCAAATCCAAAACAAAGAGGGCTTAAATGCAATTGTTTGTGCAATAATCTGTTGGAATTCTGCAATAATTCTGGAATAATTTTTTTGAGTCCAATAATCTGTTGGAATTCTGCAATAATCTGTGCAATAATCTGTTTAAATGCAATAACTGTTGAGTGTTGAGAGTCCAAAACTGATTATTGGATTCAAAATTTTGTTTAATTTTGAGTCCAATAATCTGTTTGGGGCTCATTACATTTAATGATTTATGCCCTGTTCATTTTAGGCCCTTTTCAGTTTAGGCCCTCTTCACTTGTTCAGTTTAGGCCCTGTTCTCTTTAATTTTGAGTACAAAAATCGGTTTGGGGCTCATTACATTTAGTGATTTATGCCCTGTTCACTTTACACACACACACATATGTATATATTGTTGCCTTGTAACCTTGTTTTGTTGGGTTGCAACGTTGCATGCTAAAATTGTCTTTGTTGCTTAATAGATTTTAGAATGTCTTCATCTGGTGCTAGTAGTGCCGCCCAAGCCTCACATACGTCTTCTACTAATGAAGATTTGTCGAAGCCTTTATGGAAGCATGTCTCTAGATTTGATAAAGATCCTAAGGGTGGAGGGAATGTGAGGTGGCAATGCAATTTTTGTAGTAAGAATTTCAGTAGCTCCTACACAAGGGTCAGGGCGCACTTGTTGAAGATAGCGGGACAAGAAATCGGACCATGTTCTAAAGTGAAAGCAATTGATCTACTTGCAATGCAAAGGTTTGAAGAAGAATGCAAAGAGCGTATGAAGCAAAATGCTCCCAAGAGAGTGCCATTGTCGACATCAATCTCATCGAGTAGTGGATCATTGGGTTGCACGAGTAGTATGCTTGCCCCTCCAAGTTTTGATCTAAAGTGGAGGAAGACAAGTGGTCCAAGTGGGAGTGGGAGTGCTGTTGAAAAGGCATTCAATATGGCGGCTCGCAATCAACTACATGCCGAATTTGCTCGGATGTTTTACTCCGGTGGCTTGCCATTTCACCTAGCAAGGAACCCACACTACGCGAGTTCATACTCATTTGCCGCTAATAATGCCCTTTCCGGTTATTTGCCTACAGGATATAATTTGCTAAGGACAACTCTACTACAAAGAGAGAGGGCAAATGTTGATAGGTTGTTGCAACCCGTTAGAGATACATAGAAGGATAAAGGGGTGAGCATCGTTAGTGATGGATGGAGCGACTCACAAAGAAGGCCTCTCATTAACTTCATGGCGGTAACCGAGGGTAGGCCTATGTTTCTCAAGGCAATAGATTGTTCGGGGGAGACAAAGGTCAAACATTTCATTGCCAACTTGTTGAAGGAGGTAATTATAGAGGTTGGGCATGAAAAAGTTGTGCAAGTAATTACCGACAACGCCGCAAATTGCAAGGCGGCCGGACAACTTATTGAGGCACAATTTCCTTCTATCTTTTGGACTCCATTCATGGTACACACCCTCAACCTTGCTTTGAAGAACATATGTGCGGCAAAGAATGTAGAAACAAACCAAGATATATGGAGAATGTAGTTGGATCACGGATGTTTCGGGAGATATTATGCTTATTAAGAATTGCATAATGAATCATTCCATGAGATTAGCCATATTCAACGAGTTCAATAGTTTGAAGTTGCTTTTCGTGGCGGAGACACGATTCGCGAGTGTTATTTTCATGCTTAAGAGATTCAAACTCTTAAAGCAAAGGTCTTCAAGCCATGGTGATTAGTGACAAATGGAGTTGTTATAGGGAGGATGATGTGGGGAAAGCAAGGTATGTGAAAGAGAAGGTATTATATGACATATGGTGGGATTCCATCGACTACATACTCTCATTTACATCCCCCATCTATGACATGCTTAGAGAGTGTGACACGGATATACCTTGCCTTCATGTGGTGTATGATTTGTGGGACACCATAATAGAAAGTGAAGGCGCGATTTATAGGAAGGAAGGAAAGAGGAAAGAAGATGACTCGACCTTTTATGGCGTGGTGCACAACATTCTCGTTGGAACAAGAGCAACACTCCACTCCATTGCTTGCCTCATTCATTGAATCCAAGGTTAGGTGATTTAAACTTTAAATTTATTTGGATTTGTAGCTATCTATGTTTATTTCTTACTTTTAACTTGAAAGTTAGAACTTGAAACTAAATTAATGTTTTCTTTCTTAAAGGTATTATAGTGAACAATGGCTTAGTGAGGATTCAAGTTGGGTGCCTCCACATAAGGATGCGGAAATTTATACGGAGAGGGTAAAGTGCTTCAAAAGATACTTCCCCAACTCTGAGGATCGCACGAGAGCTAATGTGGAGTTTGCACAATTCTCTATGAAGTCTGAAATGTTCAATGACATTGCATCAATGAAAGATTCACTTTCAAGCCTCATGAATGGTGGGCCATCCATGGTACATGTGCTCCTATGCTTCAAAGCATAGCATTGAAGCTTCTTATGCAACCTTCATCTTCATCTTGTGCCGAGAGAAATTGGAGCACTTACTCTTTTGTGCATTCCCTCAAGAGGAACAAGATAACTCCACAAAGAGCTCAAGATTTGGTTTTCGTTCATAGCAATCTTCGCCTTCTTTCAAGACAATCTCTACAATATAATCAAGGAGAGACAAAGATGTGGGACATAGGTGGAGATACTTTTGATTCTTTTGAGGATGTTAGGATACTTGAAGTTGCTAGTCTTTCCTTGGATGAGCCGGAGTTGGAGTCCATTGTTTTTACCGATGATGTTGAGGACGATATTGGAGATGAGGCAACAGACTTCTTTTCTTATGAAGAATGATGTATTTTGTATTTTGGTGATTTAAGTTATGAATCTTATGATGAAATATGGAACAATTTGCAATTTAATCACTTATGAAATGAAGAGTAATAGTAGAATTTTTCATTTTTGTGATGTTATTGTTATTTGATTGCTCTCCTATTGTTTTTTTAATTTTTTGTAATTTTTATAAATATATTATTATATTCGGCGTACCTGAACGTACCCGCACCTGGGTTTTTTGGAAAATCGCGTACCCGCATACCCGTGTCGTACCCGCACCTGTACCCGTGCTTCATATCTTAAGTATTAGGGTCCATAGGCATAGTAGCTAGTTTCATCCCTGTGGTACCAGTCTCCAACAAATCTAGTACATATTTTCTCTATGAGAGATATAAACTAGTACCAGAGTATGCAACCTCAATCCCCAAGAAATATCGAAGGCGTCCAAGATCCTTTGTAGCAAATTCTTTTTGTAGGAACACCTTTAACCTCTATACGCCAATAGTATCACTCCCTGTAATGATGATATCGTCTACATAAACAATGAGTAGGACGTGCCCTGCATCTGAACGGCAACTGGACACAAAGTGATCTACATCACACTGTCGCATACCAAATCTCATAATCGCATCACTAAAGCATCCAAACCATGCTCTTGGGGATTGTTTTAGTCCATACAAGGACTTATGAAGTCTGCAAACTGAGGTCATCTCCCCCTGAGCAAAATACCCTCGAGGTTGCTCCATATACACCCCCTCTGTCAATTGTCCATGAAGGCATTTTTGACATCTAGCTGATATAGGGTACAGCCTCGATTGACAGCGAGGGAGATAAAAACTTTGACAGATGGAATTTTGCCCACTGGGGAGAATGTCTCTATGTAGTCAAGTCCATATGTCTGTGTGTAGCCCTTAGCGACAAGGCACGCCGTAAGTCACTCAATGGTTCCATCTAGCAAGTGTTTGATGGCAAATACCCATCGACAACCAACAGCCTGAGCCCCAGAAGGAAGCAGAACCAAATCTCAGGTATGATTAGTCTGAAGTGCATCCATTTCAGCATCCATAGCAACACGCTAGCCAAGGTGAGCAAGTGTCTCTTGGATATTATTGGGTAAAGAGATAGAAGACAAGGAGGAGACAAAACTGCGAAAGCAGGGGGAGGGATACTTATAAGAAACAACAGAAGAAATAGGATAAGCAGTCTGATGAGATCTCGTAACAGGGCTAGAAACAATAAGTACCTGAGGGTTAGCAACTGGGATCTCTGTCTGAGAGGAAATCTGCTCGGGCACAATATCAAATGTCGTATGTTTCGCTCGACGATGATAGACCTTAGTAGCAGGTGGTGGAGGACACGGTGTATCTGTAGGAGGACAAGGATGATCAACAGGATCTGGAAGGACGTGTATAGGAAGAGGAATCGATTGCGCGGAAATGACAGAAGTATCTCATGTAGGTGGAAAGAACGGCTCCGACTCGAAGAAAATGACATCAGCTGATACAAACATACGTCTCAACCGTGGACTATAGCAACGATAGCCTTTCTGGGTACGAGAGTATCCCAGGAATACACACTTTTCTGCCTTGGGATCCAATTTATCAGGACATGGAGAGAGAGAGTATGGGCAAAATAGACACAGCCGAACACTCATAGACTCACAGGAAACGGCTCACCAGTCGGATGAAGGATGGAAAAGCGGTAGATCCATCCATAACGGAGGATGGAAGGCGGATAGCTAAGAAGCAGGTAGTGAGTACAGCATCACTCCCATAAGGCTTATGAACTCGCATCTGGAATAACATAGAGCATATGATATCAAGAAGGTATCGTAGTTTGCGCTCAGCCACACCATTTTGCTAGGAGGTATGAGCGCAAGAAGATTTGTGCATAATACCACGGTTGGATCAAAATTCCTGGAAGTCAGTAGAGAAGTATTCCCTAACATTCTCAATGTGCAAACATTTAATTCTACACTAGTCTTGATCAGCGATTTCAGCATAAAATGTGAAAAAAACATGAAAAACTAGAGAGAGATCTTTAATCAAATACAACCAAGTAACACGATAATAGTCATCCACGAACACAATGAAATATCTCTAACCAGAATTTGACATAATCCGTGAAGGACCCCATTCATCTGAATGAACTAAATCAAAAGGACTCATAACACGACGAACAACTCCAGAGGGAAAAGACACACGACGGTGCTTCCCGAGTTCATAAGACCCGCAATCAAAAGACTGAATAGTATACAGAACAATGGACGACTGAAGAAGCTTATGCATATAGGGGTGACCCAAGCGACATTGTCAAAAGTAGGAATCAGCGGAACTGTGCAAAATATGACGAGGTGGGCTACTGTCTAACCGGTAGAGTCCATCATGCTCATAGCCCGAAGCAATCATCCTCCCAGTTGAGAGATCCTAAAAGACACAATAAGATGGAAAGAATGAGACAGAGCAGTTTAAATGTTTTGTAATCTGACTAACAAAGTAAGCCCAAAATGGGGTGAAAGAGTACCAATACCCGAGATCGGGTTGGACGTCCCATCAGCTAGAGTTACCAAGTGGGGATCAGATACTGGAGGTACTAAGTAGAGATGCCCGAGAACACTACTTGGCTGGGCAAAACTCGCAGTGGCTGGGCGGTTGCTCAACTGAAGACGTTGAAACTCATCCTAATCAGGCCGTGAAATGTTAAGAGAATTTGTAGTAGGTGCAGACGTCGAGTCAGTTGGGACAGAAGTATCAGGCAGACTGGCAACAGTAATGTGGGCCGAACGAGACGGCAAGTTCGGGATGCAGCTGAAAATAAATATCAATATGGTGGCCCTCTCGCTGAAAATGAGTGAAAAAAGAGCGGCCACGGCCGCCACCAAGGCGACCGCCACCATGACCTCCACGGCCTCATCCACGACCAAAGGAGGCACCACCACGGCTCGAATGACTACTACTATCATATGCTGCGAGAGCTGAGCCATCAATAGAAACAGCTACCAAGGAGTCACCAAGAGAGCACTGCTGAACACCGGAATATACCTTCGTAACTGAAGGAATAGATCCAGATCTAATAATCTGCTAATGAAGATGTGTGTAAGGAAGCATCAAGGGACCAGCAATATGAGAGGCCATACTCCGCCAAAGTAGTGTACGGATTAGGGCATCATCCTGTTCCCATCTATCATAGGTAGGATCAGTAGTAGGAGGAGGATCATGACGAATGATGTGAGCATTTCCACGACAAACGAGATAAGTCTCGACGGCAACCTTCCAAGTCACATAGTTTGTCTCATCTAATTTTGCAGTGGTCATCTGTAGGAATGAACCATCCACAGAGATAGAAGAAGAAGAAGCCGAAGAAGAGGGTATCACATGGATCCCATGGGTTATGCCAGTAGATGGATTCTCAATAACAGGTTCCATAACGACAAACAAGAAGAGATAACTGACAACCCAACTATGTGGCTCAGAAAACAAAGATAAATGAAAAGAAGGACAGACTAAATGAGGAAGAACACGCTAAATGCGGCTTCGACGAGAATAGACACATAAAGTAAAGCACAATAAAGCATCCATAGGGAACAAATACGAAGCCGCGAACGAGAGAAAAGAAATAAGGGATGATAGAATGGCAATCTAGTGCATTAGGGCATAAGAAAAATAGAAAAGCTGCGAAGGAATAGTAAATAGGCAATTTAAATGATGGTTAGCGTTAGGGTTTTAAGAACAAGGAAGTAGAATAAGGTGGGGGCAGGGTTGGATAGAGGGTGCGGTATTGATTTGGGTAAGGGAGAGGGGATGCGGCACTGATTAGGGATTGGAGGGGGTGGCACTATTCACGGTACTGTTCATGGGTACTGTTCACGCTATTGTTCACGGCACTATTCATGCTATTGTTGACGGGTTAGGGTTAGGGTTTGGAATGGATGGATTGTTATGGCTAGGGTTAGAGTTAGGATTAGGGCTTTCGAGTGGAATCGTCGATCTTCAATCTGGAGCTTCGCTCGAGTTTGTGGCAGATATAGGGATGGGTTTGTCAGAGAGAGAGAGAGAGAGAGAGAGAGAGAGAGAGAGAGAGGGATGAGAGGCGGACGCAAGGAGAGGAGGGCGTAGTCCCTAGGGATGAGAGGCGCAGGCGAGGAGAGGCGGGCGTGGTCCCTAGGGCATCGTAACCCTAGGGCTCCGATACCATGTTGGAGTGGAAATGAGAGAATGAGAAGAGTTAAGAAACTAGCTCCTTGTCTCTATCATATCTATATATTAGAATTATGTACGATGACTAAATTGCCGTCAGGATTATTACATATGTCTACCAGAAACAAATCATAAAATCGGTTAAAAAAATAAATAATTAAAAATTAAAAAATTATATATCATGTAAAATTTGAGCAATAATAAATTTTTGAGTTAAGAATAATAGTCTCCAAAAAAGACATTAGTATAAGAGCGATCCTACACCTTTGCATCGTGCATCAAGGTTACCAATTATTAAGAAACGGAAAGTAGAGGATTCCCCCAATAGGTAACTCAGCATTTCCTATATTTTATCATCTTAAATGGCTTCCAAAGTCCAAATTGGTTTTTTAAAGAGAATGTTTTCAATATAAAATAGGATTCTCAAGAAAGCTAAGAAATATTCAAGTAATATATCCATACTCACAAATCACATCAAAATTGCAACCATAATTTGATCAAACACCAAGGAAAAATATTGCAGCAAAAGTACAACTGAGGTTCAACAGTTTTTTGTTCTAAACCATTCACCTGCTAGACCCTAGGATGAATGGTTCATAATTCAAGCATTGGGCAGCATCTGCTAGACCCTAGGATGAATGGGTCATAAATCAAGCATCGGGCAATCCTAGCCCTTTGTTTCACAAGGATTTTGTGAAATTGCATTTTAGCATTCTGAGCTGTACATTTTACCCCATGAGATATGAATGAAAGGATTGCCCAATGAAAAAAAGATTTTGGAGCATTGTATATCTACCATCGGGACCAACCCAACAAAACTTTTACCCATCCTTATTTTTTCTAAAATAATGAGGGCTAATATCAAAACAAGTGAAAATACAATTTCCCATAAGTATATTATCTTAAGACAGACGTAAATTTTCATTAAGAATGTCATGTCTTAGCTGAAATCTTAATCAATTTCTTCTGAAATAAATTATGTTCCTACAAAAAGAAAAAGACCCAATTTTTTTTTTAAAAAAAACCAGCTACAATAAAACTAAAGCCTAAACCCCGTTATCTTTATTTTTTTTGAAAGATTTTTAATTGTTCACTCCCTAATCTAGTATTTCTAAGGATCGAGAGGTAAAAGAAAAACACTTGGGCCATATTTAGATTGCATGAATTGTTTGGAAAAGAAAGAATTTCTAGTGTTTTAATTATTTGATTACAAATGAAAATAGTAACTCGAACAAATACTACTATTACAATTTATGGTTTGATCGAATACTCGAAAAATACTGCTGTTGTGGGACTCTTCAACAACAAAAAAGGAAGCAAAACCAGTTTGCCTCTCCCAAATAAAAAATCCAAAACGCAGCAACAAAAAAAAGTAAAACCTAAACCCACAGCGATCCTGAAATGCACTAAACTACTGAATCAATGTCTCTCAGGGCGTTTCCCCCAAAAGCCATTCAAAAAATAATAAATAAAAAACAAATACTATTATTGAAGCGACTCTTCAGAGAGAGAAGTACTAAATGCAAGCAAATGACCTTCGCCGAAGATCAAACCTTCCTTCAAAAATCAAAAAATGACATCCGCTGTTAGTAATCCAAAAATACAGGTCATCCCCCAAAAAATTTGAAAAATAAGAGCTTGGGGTGAAGTACCTGGATGACTGTTGATGGATATCTTTCTTGCTTCTTCTCCTCCTTTCTACTTCTTTTTTTGACGGCGAGAGGTCTGAATTTCCCAATAGTAAGAGGGGCATCGAGAGAAGGGTGATAAGGCGAGAAGGGCTTCGGAAGTAGAGGAGAAAGGGAGGGTGAGTTGAGGAGTGAGGAAGAGGATGAAAGGGGTTAGGGTTTTAATAAGAGATGAGTTTCCAGTTTTACGATTTGTTTCTAAACATGCATTTTTACATGTATTACCATTTGTTGCTAAACATATATTTCTATGCATATTTTATAAAACTTTATAATATTGGATTCGTATAAAAAACCCATTAAAGCCGTGTCGGGTTCATCCCGAAAACGGGAATCCTGCGGGATACACTTGGGACACAAATCCGTGCGTTTCCTATGCGAGTTCATATCCAAACGCCTCGACACACAATTCGGCACACCAAGCCCAAGAGTCCATGCAGCATAGCCTTTGAGGCTCAGAAAAGTTGTTGCATACACCAATTCAATCCTAAAAATGATATTTAAAAGAGATTCCAATAATGATTGAATTGATTAGACCTGAAGCTCTTATTGGAGTCAGAAAATCAAGGCAATAGTTTCCATCTAGTCTTAATCACTCAAACCGGCGGTGTACTGTATCATTCTATCAGCGGTGGACTCGATTCAATTTGCAAACTATAGTTTTATATGCCATTATTGTTTAAATGCTAGTTTATATTGGATGCTGGAATTTCTGTAGGCAATGTGACATGTGTAGTGTTTCAAAATACTGATGCGGGTCAAAACGATGTCGAAGAAAATCCTAGTTGACTCAGCACGATGCAGTCAAGTACTCGGTTGACGCTGCTGAGTACTCGGTTGACGTGGTCATAACTCAGGAGAGTCGATGGATTTTTTATTGACTTTATGGGGCAAAATGCGGCACACCAAGCCGAAGAATTCATGCAACATAGCCATTGAGGCTCAGAAAAGTCGTTGCATACACCAATTCAATCCTAAAAATTATATTTAAAAGAGATTCCAATAATGATTGAATTGATTAGACTTGAAGCTCTTATTGGAGTCTGAAAATATTGTTTCCCTCTAGTCTTAATCACTCAAACTGGCGGTGTACTGTATCATTCTATCAGCGGTGGACTCGATTCAATTTGCAAACTATGGTTTTGTATGCCATTGTTGTTTAAAATGCTAGTTTATATTGGATGCTGGAATTTCTGTAGGCAATGTGACATGTGTAGTGTTTCAAAATACTGATGCTGGTCAAAACGATGTCGAAGAAAACCCTAGTTGACTCAGCACAATGCAGTCAAGTACTCGGTTGACGCTGCTAAGTACTCGGTTGACGTGGTCATAACTCAGGAGAGTCAATGGATTTTTTATTGACTTTATGGGGCAAAATGCGGAACAAAGTGGCAAAACGCGGAACGCAGCCAAAGGAAAAAGGGTGTCGACTCGAAGGAGTCCACGATGATGTGGGGGAGTTTTAAAACTATGGACACGAGTATACTTTGATTCTGATGTAGGCTTTTTATCGTTGCAGTTACTTTTCTTGGTGTTATTAACTGGGGCGACGACTTTTTCCTATGTTCATGAATGTTTAAGGCCTGTTTGGTTTGCAGGAAAGGTCGTTCGACAAGGAAAGGTCATTTGACACATAAAGTCCTTTCCTTTCCACACACAATGTTTTTTTGCTTGGCAGAGACTGTTTATGCAACTGCAGGTTGTAGTTACAGTGGGGCGAATTCAATGTTGAGGAGCTCTGTTTTTTGGTACAAGTAGGATATCAATGTAATCTTGGCTTTTACACTTGGGGGACACCTTGTCCCTAATGATGTAATTCGGTTACATCAATTAAGAAGATTATTATTATTTTTTGAAAGATCGCCAATTTTATTGCAAAAAGGACCGAGATGGTCAAGATACTCAGTTGAGGAAAACAACCCAAAAGAGAAAAATACAAAAATAGGCAAGAGAAAATCATGGAGGTAGAGAGTCAAACAATGGCAATGCCTCTTTCGACATTCCTTCTCTCGCAATCCTATCGGCCACCTCATTTGCCGATCGGCAGACATGCTTAAACTCTAAAGAGAAAGGCTTTATCCAATCGAGCATTTCATCAAAATACCTATCAAATCTCCACAGATGAGGCAATCCCAATTTTTTCTCCAAGGTTTGGAACGCCTCATATACAGAGTAACCTGCCTCAATGTTGTCAAGATAGGTTTCTTTAAGACTTTCAATGTTATATTTACAGCTACAAAATCCCTTCCCTATCGAGTTGCCCAGAGAGAGCACTCCCGGGGAGCTTTCCCGCCTGTGCAAAAAGAAGTTACGCACATTATTCCTCCTCCAAAGAGAAATCCCGACGGAGAGATCTAGGTGGATGAACTTTCTAGTATGCTTCTTTGAAGAAAAACATATCTGAACTCGATGAAGACCCCTGTCCGTTCCAACTTGAAAATGGTCTGAGTTGAGTTTACAAGTTTACAACCTCATGCTTAAAAATTGAGCGATTGATTTTGAGGAATGCTAGTGACCTTTCTCAGTGATGTATTGCATGAGACATGCAGAGTGTGGTTGGGGAAGGTGACAGAACTAATGGTGACATTGAGTCCGGATAACCACCGTCTCCAACTGATAATTAGGTATACTGGTTAAAGAAGGTGGAGGACCTGAAAACTGGTTGAAGTGATGATGTCATAATGACTTCAGCATATGGGCTCATTATTGGTCCTTTTGATCTCAAATTCATAAGCCTTTATCTTTGATGTTTAGAGATTTGAGGTATTCCATTTACATCTTTATCTAGGAGTTCTAAAGTGTGTTAAGTTCTGTTAAAGTATAAAAGATAAATACCGCCTTTCTGCAACAACTTAAGCTTTTGGAGAAGTTGGTTAGTTAACATGGTATTAGAGCCAAAGGTCTCGAGTTCAAACCTCCCGGATAGCAAAAATCCACATGCGATGGTGGGCCGAAAGTGGGACCACATATGCCACGTGTTTGCCAAGTGGGCCACACGTGCGGGGAAGTGTTAAAGTATAAAAGATAAATAACGCCTTTCTCCAATAGCTTAAGCTTTTGGAGAAGTTGGTAAGTTAACAAGTTCTAATTACTGTTTCACTCTTGTTTGGGAGTTTTATTTTCGGATTTGATTTCATTTTTGGCTTGACAAAGGTTCTAATTGATTTTTTTGGTTGGTAAGGTTCTAATTGTCGTTTCCCTCTTCTTAGAAGTTTTAAGTTCTTCATCGAGTTCAACAGTTCTGAAGTGACTAATTTCAGCAGCTGTTTCGAACATGAATTTCTGAATTTTCTTGGCTCTTTTCTGTTGAAGAGTAATACTGCTATATGAACAAGCAGTATTACTGTTCTTTATATTTCCCGCTCTTTGAGCTCATAACTTTGTCACATGTGCTGATGAACTGTTAGTATCTGGAACGAGGGTGTCTGACCTTTGGATGTTATTATTAGAGAAGTCAGGCAGTTAGTTGTAAAATGGTGTTTAGTAGGGTAGAGGATTTTTTCTGTAATATCCTATTTATTAATTGTTAAAAGGTACTATTTCTTTAAGTCTGAAGTTACTACACCTGATAAAACCGACCTTTTAATTTCAAATGGTTATTGGTGCTGCTTTTTTATAACTGTGCATCTCTGCTGCGCTAAGTTGTATATTTCACTTCGTTTCGGCTGAAACAGGCCGAAATTTCGGTTTCGGACTGGAAACCTGAACGAAATCCAATCGGAATTCGTTCCGTTCCGGATTTCGTTCCGTTTCGGCCCGTTTTGGTCCGTTTCGACCGAAATTGTCTAAAAGGCGGAATTTTTTTAAAAAATTACGGGAATGCCATTATAGCCATTGGGACTGTTTTGGGATCATTCTACCCTCATTTTATGATTGTTTATGACCGTTTTATAGCCGTTGGAAGGGTATTTTCCGTTTTTTCACATCCACAAGCATTCACACCGCTATATATACCCCATTAACCATTGTTTTTCCACTCTTCTCTTACAAACTTCATTTACACACTTTCCCACCAACTAAGATCTATTGAACTCTAATCTTCTTTTAAGCTCTTCAAGCTTCTCTGATTTTCTGACAATTTCTGATTTTTTTGCATTTTTTCATATTTTTAACTACTTAAAAAAAATTCCCTCTGGAAAGCAGAAAGAAAAGTTTCGCAACCGAAACGTGGAACGAAACGTCTAAAACACCGAAGTGTTCCATTCCAGTCGCCAAAACGAAACGGCGAACGAAACGGATTTTACAACTTAGTGTTGCGTGTAGTTTGATATCAAATTGAAGGATTTTACAGTTGAACCTTCTATTTTTAATTCCGGGTTTTGAATAATCAATTTCTCGCATTTTTAAAATTGTTCTTGTGGAGTTATTTCCATTTAAAGAATGTATCAAGCAGCTGTGTATGCATAAATGTCAGATATGTTTAGGCCCTGTTTGGATTGCATGAATTTTTTGGAAAAGTTTGGAACGGAAAAATATTTCTAAAATGTCCTACTTTTGTTACACACAAAAAAGGATAATTGGAACCAACCCTATTCAATTTTTATTTAGAGGGGCCTTCAATTATGATGATATCACTCTAAATTAACCATAATCACCTCATTTCCATCTAAATTGTTGAAAGAAAATATTTCCCCAAGAAAAAAATTTCCATCAGAAATGTTTTTCTTGCAATCCATGCAGACCTTTAGTTTTCTTTCAGTAGATTGATTCTCCACTCCTTGAACAGGTCGATGACAAATTGTATATCTACCTGGAATATGTATCTGGTGGTTCCATCCATAAGCTTCTTCAAGAGTACGGGCAATTCGGGGAGCTGGCAATTCGCAGCTACACCCAACAAATCCTTTCGGGCCTCGCATATTTGCATGCTAAGAATACTGTGCATAGGTGGGTGTACTTCCAATTTTATTCTCATTTCGAATTATTAGGTTGGATTCAGTAATTCCAAGCATTTGATAGTAACCCCTTTCACGTCGTTCTTGTATGATTTTCCTGTTTCTAGACACTCTTCATACTTGTCATTAAACCATATTTCCTCTTCAGGGACATCAAAGGTGCAAATATCCTTGTAGACCCCGTTGGCCGTGTTAAGTTGGCAGATTTTGGGATGGCAAAGCACGTAAGATTTTCATTTGCTATTTATATGTGTGACATGTGGGTAATACATTAGTCTCTTTAGAGTTATATTGATGCGTGCTTTAGAACACAACTTTTTCCCTCCGTTATTTTTTTATGGGAGTATGTGTTAGAAAACATCTCATATAACTCATTTGGAGGAACCCTAGTTGAGTATTATTTTAGCTTGTATAACTTGATGTGTTAGATAAATCTTCTTTTCCTCTCCGTTGTATTTTTAGTTTTTGGGTCGGGCTGAAATATCTTTTTTGTATTCCCAGTACATGTCTTACCTACTTTCAAGAGGTCACTAAATTTGGTACCTATTTTTTGATGATGACTAGAGTTGTTATTATTTGAAGCAAAAGTAAAGAGGGTTTTAGCTGATCTCTCAACAAAGAGAGTAACAAAAGGAAAAACAGAAAATAAATTACAGTGGAGATACCCTCTCCCACCCAAAGGGCCTCTAGGAGAGCAACAAAAGGAAAAGGAGAACAAATAAACTACAGTGGAGATACCCTTTTCCGCCCAAAGGGCCTCTAAGAGAGCAACAAAAGGAAAAACGGAAAAAATAAATTACAGTAGAGATAGCCTCTCCCACCCAAATGGCCTCTTTCTGCCCCCTCTCTAGCCAAACCATAATCGATGTCATTGGCACATCAAGAGATATGCGAATATATTCTATTGACTCAATAAATACAAAAAATCTGCGATAGGAATTAATAAAGTGCTCAAGGCCTGTGCACTTATCAGAAGCCCAAGCTATAACATTAGCCGAATGACCCTCCCCTTTAAAATCTATCTGGATTGACAGTAAATACCTTAAAACCTTCATGCGAAGCCTGGATTTCTGCTTCACATGAATTTTCTACACAGATTAGACCTGGAAAAGCCTAAATGATAGAGCATTGACTGTCTTTAATCACATGAAGTACCAACAAAATTCAACTGTAATGCGTCAGTTGGATTAACCACCTCTACCCAAGTAAGAGATCATCCATTGAATGATATAGGATTTAATTCTACATGTGATTAAGCCATGTGGACAATCTTTGGCTTTGAAATTGTTCTTTTGCATCCAAATACTCCATAATATTACCAAAGGGGAAATTTTCCAATGAGTTTTTTATCTTTCTAACCAATAAAAGGATAGTACCGATTGGAAAATTTTCCAGCTTCTCTATAGGTGATGCACTAATTATCTAGCCTTGTTATTATTCATCATGTCTCAAGTATTGATGTTGTTGTCAATAACATTCCAACAAAAGCCTCCACACAAAGGAATTTGGATCGGCCAAACCAATGGGAGGTTTAGATTTGGATCATCGATTCGAGTCAAGAAAGCAAGGAAGGATAGCAAGTAGAAGCTACCCATAGAGTCATGAATCCAATATCATTGCTTCTAAAAGGGGGAAATTTAAGTTATCCCCCTAGTTTTAAAACTACCCTGCGTCATCGTGGACTGCCCTGAGTCGACTCCATTTTACCTTGGCCGCGTTCCGCGTTTTTCCCTAAAGTCAATAAAAACTCCATTGACTCTGCGTAGTTATGACCGCATCTACCGATTACGCAACCGTGTCAACCGAGTACTTGACGATATCGTGCCGAGTCAACTAGGATTTTCTTTAACTCCGTTCCGCACCACACCCGCATTTTTAAACATTTATCCAACCTACTGGGAGATCAAAGGGCATGCCCATTTCCCCATCTTTCAACTTTCATCTAAATGACCAATCCCAATAATCTTGTTTCACACTTGATGATATTAATTTGAGATTCGTGCTTCCTTGTTAGATGCAAAATCATATCATGAAGAAAACAATAGTGAGAGTGTAGAATCATCCAACCATTGAACCTTTTTTTTAAATTGACATTTATTATTCCAAAAAGTTCCAAATAAGGGACAAGTTGTCTCCTAACAGGCTACAACAGTACCACTCCATACATACAGTAGAATTAGCTTACATATCCATTATATGATACCCATCCCCATTCCCAGTTACATTACCCAATACCCTAACTTGTATCAGAAACAACAAAAGTACCATATTTGTGGGCCCCACCAAATCATGATACGTGTCTGCCATGCCACACAAACTTATCCACCTCATCCCAGCTGGCGATTTCGATTTTCAAAAATCCCGCTCGAAGACCTAGAGCTATGGTGCACCCATAACCGTGCACGATAGCCATTTATTCTATCGTACACCAGGTCATCTTCTTCGGCTGCATTTTCAGAGAGAGACGGTAGTCTTCTCCGGCAGCTCTCCCCGCCGGCCACCAGCTTCTCCTACACGATCACCACCTCCAGTATCTCCTACATCTCTTCCACAAAAGCCACCCATCTCCACCTCTGAAACCCAGCCACCACCACCATCTTCTTCAAGATCTAAACCCACCTCCACCACAACCCATTTTCTTCATCCCATTCCTCCATTTTCAGATCAATAACCCATCTTCACCACCCGATCTCCTACGGACTTCATCTCGCACCAACACCGAACCCCGTCAGACCCCCATTAAGTCCGGCCTCATTGGTCTCCCGACGACCTCCACGGCCTCCAGATCCGGCCTCCACGGCCTCATCCAACCATTGACCTTTCCAACCAAATATGATTTTCTCAACTTATTCTAAAACTAAATCTGGCATCCAAAATAATTTGTCCTTTGCAATACAAACTAATTTCGAAGCTTACAAACCATTGCCACTGATATTTAATAAAATTGACTCATTCCGACCAGGACCATATTTATCCCTAATGACATTCACTTGTTGTGACAATGGCACTCTTCACTTTATTAAACACTTTCCCTTTTTGGTTGATAGCTTTCTTCAACAAGGTGTTATGGGTCACTTAAATACATGCGTACTTGTGCACTCTAAATATTTGTATTTTCTCTTTATAATAGTTTCTTGATTTTGTTTATCTCAACACATGCTTCAATTTTTCAGATTACTGGGCAATCATGTCCACTATCATTCAAGGGAAGCCCTTACTGGATGGCGCCTGAGGTTGGAATATTTTATTGCCACAGCCTTTATTTTCTGTTCATAACATAACTTCCAGTTGCATTTTTCTCATCCATAGACCATTCAGGTCATAAAAAACTCAAATGGCTGTAATCTTGCTGTGGATATTTGGAGTCTTGGATGCACTGTTTTGGAAATGGCTACAACAAAACCACCATGGAGCCAGTATGAAGGGGTCAGTTTTTCAAATATTAGATATGGGCGACTTAGCTTTTTAATTTATATTCTATTATAGATTGATTTGAAATCTCATTGTTTCTTGCATGTCTGAAATGCATATATTTCTTATTGCCTCATCATAATTGCATACTTGTTTTACTAAATTTTTCTGAGCCGCCTTGTTGGGTTTTTTTTTTGTTTTTTTGAATGGCTCTTGTTGGTTTATCATATTGATGTGTTTCATGTTTGAGCCAAAGGTTGCTGCCATGTTTAAGATTGGGAATAGTAAAGAACTTCCAGCAATTCCTGATCATCTCTCAGATGAAGGCAAGGATTTTGTAAAGCAGTGTTTGCAACGCAATCCCATACATCGTCCTATGGCTGCTCAGCTTTTGGACCACCCTTTCGTGAAAAATGCAGCGCCGTTGGAAAGACCCATTCCTGGCTCCGAGTATCTAGAACTCCTTTCTGGAGCTACAAATGGAATTAGATCCACGGTATGGAATTTCCTTTTTTTTTATAAATTTTATCCACGGGATAGTCTATTTTCTTCTCGTGGTTAGTTTTATCATTCTGTTTTCTTATGCTACCCATGTTATATTGTGTTGTGAAAGTTGTTGGATCTGCTAAGCTGATTGGCTTGTGGCTACTATTAAGTTGCATATATTTGTCAACTCTTTTATTGGTTATTTCAATATTGAAGTTCATTTTCATGGTAACTGTTAAAATAGCTAGGTACTGTGCATGTTTGCTTGATTTACTTGTCTGGTCATATGTCACAAATATCCCGGACATTTTCAAAATATCGTGGTTTTATCGCGACATTTTGATAAAACAAAAAAAAAACTGAAAAAATTGTGATATTTTAAAAAAATACAGTGATGTTTTCATTTTTACCATTTACTGTGAAAAAAATACCCTGGGAGATATGGTGGGAGGAAAAAAAACCTTTGTTTGGTTGCTTGAACTGTTGGGTAGAAAAAAATTCTTCTCAAGCTTATTTTTGGTTCCTGAGTTTATTTTGGTTCCTGGGGTTATCTTGGGATGGGATGAAAAGGCAATCATTACAAAAGTGGGATTAAAAAATTCACCCCACAAGTAATCATTACAAGAGTGGGATTAAAATAAACCTAGTGCTAAAAGGCAACCAAACATGGGATGGGACCAAAATTTAACTTACTCTCCCACAAAACTCCCAGGCACAAAAAAAACCGGCAACCAAACAGAGCATTAGAGTGGAGGTATTTTGTTGGATTCCGATGGCTAGCAAGATCTCACATGTTTGATACTTCAAAGAACAAAAGTTTGGGTTAACCATATTTTCAGTCATTTGCAAGTTGACTAGGCGTGCTTTGGGACTAGATCCGTTGACGCTTCGGTATGAAAAGGATGTTCTTGGATAGTTACTGATCTCTTTGGTGAACCAACAGATGGGCCCTTTGGTGTAAAGCAACAATTTTTTTGGAAAATTTTCCTTTTTGCAGTTCATTAGAGATTATAGAATGAAATTAATAAGAGGAAGTTTAGGAGAAAATAAGCCCTTTTGGAATGCGAAATTGGATAGAGCTCAATCGTATTTTTCCCGTATCTCACAAGGACTTTTGGACATGATGCAAGATCTTCAACTTATTGGAAGCAGATTTTCAGAGGCCATTATAGAGTGGATGGTGATGCATTGGGATGGATTCTGTTGCCTCCTTGACTAAATCCTTGAAACTTAACAGTGATGCTGACTCTCTTGGAACCTATTCCTCTCCAGTATTGGGGTTTCTTGAGGATGGAGAAGAGAAGTGGTAAAAAAAAATTGCTAGGTGTTTGGATTTAAGATTCCAATGAAATGAATGCTCTGGTACTCTTATTTCCTCATCTTTATTTGCAAATAGGTGGAAAATTGTCCGTGGAAGGTGCTTCTTCGAATGTTATTGCTTTAACTAAATCATGCAAATGGCTCTGCTCAGGAACAATGGAAATTGGCTAGCACCATTAGGGAGATATGGGATCTTTTCAGGGCTATCCGTCCCACTCTGTATCACTCGCTTCGCTCTGCTAATGGAGAAGCCGATACTCTTGCCAAAGGTGGGGTGGACAAGTCAGAAATGGAGGTATCTGAAAGAATGGAACTCCTAAGGTCTTGTCTTATCGGTAGAATGAAATCTGAAAAATGGCAGTTACAAGAAGTGTGGGAATGGGCCAAATGGTTTTGGAATCTCCCCAACGTACCAGAACCGTTCTCTATAGGTTCACGTGAGGTTCTTTTTGGGTTTGAATCTGAATCTCAGGCTGAATCGATCTTCAAAAGAGGAGCGCATGCATATGGGAGTTTCTTAACATCTCCTGGCTCTTGGCATCCTACGCTTCAAACTGGAGCTAAAGCAATTTGGATCCGCTTCTATGGGATCCCGCTCCATGCGTGGGCATCCTCAACTGTGGAAGCATTGGGGGGGCTATTCGGGGCGGTAATGGAGACAAAAATGGACGGTAAAGGTGATTTTTTCAATGAATATGCGGTGGCGAAGGTGCACACGTCTGAATGGAGATTTCTCCGTTCTTATGTTCGATTGAAGGTTGAATCTCGGTGGTACACAATAGGAGTGGTGGGTGAACACTCTGAGGCATCCCACACCGGTTGGTGGAGAAGATAATATTAGGCCAAGACAAACAATGGAGAATGACAGGAAGAACTGGATAAGTGAGAATCGCGATCTGGGAGAAGATGAAAGATCGGAGAACAGAGACATTGGAAATTTTCTCCATTCGGATGGACAAAGGAAGAAGATAATGGATCTGCCGTTCATTGTTGAAGATCAACAATCGAACGGTCAATCTGAGCTACGGACTCACACGTGGCAGATGGAACGTGATAGAAAAGGCAAAGCAATAGTCGTTGATCAGACCATTCAAAGGAACGATCAAAATCCTACCGCTTATTCAAATTTCAAATTAAAGGGACCCCTGGCAGAAAATTCGATGGCGGTAGAAGCCCCTCTCAAACGTGGCATTACATGGGTGGATGACAGTGACATGAGGATAAGGTCTGGAGTATTGCCAGCTATGGGGTTACGTGGCCTCCCACCTGTGCCGTCTAGTAGAAGCTACTCTGGAGAAGCCGACAAAAATCAACGTGAGTCATTAAAAGAGGCAGTGACACGTGGTAGAAACCAAAATGCTACAAGGGTACGTGTTAAAGCCATTAGTGAAGATAACCATCGAGATCTGTCCTTTAGAATCAATAGAGGACCACATGTTGGTGTGAATCCATTTGGGGGTAACGGATGGTACTCAAAGATGGGTGCATGACCGACAGATGGAAAGAATGCCTTATTCCTATTGGAGAACGGAGAGAGAAGAAAGGATGCCTAGGTCTTTTCATCGTTTCAGAAAAAATGTTAAGATTAAAGGTGTCGGCCTCCGTGGAGGAGGAAAAAAGGAGAAGGGCATGGAATTTTTAGTCAAGGATAAACTTAGGAATGTGATAAACGATCTTTGGACGGAAATCTCGTAGTCTGCCGGAATATAGAAAACCCTAAAGCGAAGAAAATCCGTCAAGTCCCCTTCAAAAGAAGAGATCGTCCAGGAATTCCTCAAATTGAAATCAAGAAGACGTAAGAAGGAAGAATTGGCAGATGCTTCTGAAGGATCAAGGAAAATTCTTGAGGAAAGTGAAATTGCAAAATCGATGGAGGATCGAGGTCATGAACAAAATTCAAGGACTGATGACGATCCGGGTAAGAAGAAAATCCTCTGAACAAAATTATTGGAGATGAAGGCGAAGAATACGTGGAGGAAAAAGGGACTCCGGTGACGGCCATCGAAATTGATTTGTTGAAGGTAGAGCTTCAAGGAAAAATTAATGAAGCCTACTCTAGAGCTCCTGATTCTGATGAGTCAATTGTAGAAGCAACAATCTCTGAGCGTGAAGCTATGGGGATTTTGGGCAATGATCTGGTATTTCTCATCATGAAAATGAAGCTGAAACCTGGCGTATTATGGAGGATGCTGACAAGTGTGAAGATTGAAGAAAGGAAACAAAGAAAAAGTTGAGAAGGGGAACTAGGGAGGTTTGAGCCCTACTATGAATTTCGGATTGGGATTGGGATTGGGAAATCTGTTAATATGAAGATTGGAATATGGAACATAAGGGGTCTTGGGACGGAGAATAAATGCATAGCGGTGAAGGATATAATTCAAAGCCGGAAGCTTGATTTCATGGCTATTGTGGAATGAAAAATCATTGGGGGTGAATGATGCGATAATCAACAAAATCTGGGGTAGAAACCAAAGGCAGTGGGTGGCGATTGCATCGGCGGGGGGAATAATAGCGATTTGGAGAAGCAACCGTTTAAACACGGAGGAGGTAAGCATTATGTTTTACAATATCCATTATGTTTACATCAAACGAGTGGACTGAAAGATGGAAGATCACAATCGTGTACGGGCCAGCAAAAGCAAGGGAGAAAGGAGCTTTGTGAACTGAATTAATGGAAGAAGGGATCAATGGTCGGGACCGTGGATTGTAGGGGGAGATTTTAACATGATAAGATTTCCATCTGAGAAAAATATGCAGGGGAGAATCAATATCAGCATGAGAAAATTTTCTAATTTCATCTAGCAGGGACAACTTATTGATCTGCCGTAGAAGGGTCGAGATTCACTTGGTCAAACAATCGTGATAATCTCGTAATGAGCAGGTTGGATAGAATACTTATTTCGAAAGAATGGGAAGAGGCTTTCTTGGTTATATACCAACGAACATTACCTAAACCTACCTAGGACCATAACCCTCTCCTCCTAGAATTGTCAAACTACTCTGGGGAACCCAAACCTTTTAGATTCGATAGGAGCCTATGTGAAATTCAGGGGTTTGATGAGAAAATCAAATCGTGGTGGAACGAAATCTCGGTTGAGGGGTGGAAGGGCTTCATTTTATGTAGGAAGCTTAAAGCACTGAAGCTGAAAATTAAGGATTGGCAAAGAAGGGCGGATGAAACAAAGCGATGTAGAAAGGAGGAGATTATATCTTCTTTACAGAAACTGGAATTAAAAGAAGAAGCCGGTAGGCTACAAACTGCTCAGAAAATGGAAAGATTACAGCTAATAGAGGAATTTGAAGAAATTCTACGAAGGGACGAAATTCAATGGCGATTAAAGTCCCGCGCCCTGTGGCTCAAAGAAGGTGACTGCAACTCAAAATTCTTCCACAGGACTGCAAGTTTTCGGAGACGTACAAATGCTATTAATTGCTTACGGGAGGAAGATGTTCTAGTAGAAGACAAGGAAGAGATTAAGAACATGGTAATCTCTTACTTTTCTAGTCTATATCACAAAGAATATCATTGGAGACCTAAAATGGATGGATTGGCGTTCAGATCTCTAAGTCAGTCAGAAGCAACTCAGCTCGAAAGACCGTTCACTGAAGAGGAAGTCCAAGGCGCAGTATTCTTGATCGAGAAAAGACAGAGCACCTGCGCCTGATGGGTTTCCGATGGCTTTTTTCCAGAATTACTGGGAAATCATCAAAGATGACATCATGGCTTTTGTACGGGAATTTTATGAGCGTGGTGTAATGAATTCAGAGGCTAATACGACCTTTCTCTCCCTTATTCCAAAGAAGAGTGGGGTAATTGGTCTGAAGGAGTTCCGCCCGATAAGCTTAATAAACAGTGTCTGTAAGATTATCTCCAAAATTCTTGCAAGACGGATTAAATTGGTGATGGGGAGCCTCATTTCAAATTTTCAAGGTGCTTTTGTGGAGAAAAGACAGATATTAGATGGCGTACTAATTGCAAATGAAGTCATTGATTCAGTAAAGCGAAATGGTCAGAGGGGTTTGGTCCTAAAGATAGATGTTGAGAAAGCTTATGGCCACATCGATTGGGAGGTATTGGAATACATACAAGACAGAATGGGATTTGGCACAAGGTGGAAGAAGTGGATCAAAGCATGCTTATCAACTGCTTCCTTTTCTGTCTTAATTAATGGCACAGCTGAAGGCTTCTTCAAAAGCAATAGAGGCTTGAGACAGGGTGATCCACTATCACCTTATCTATTTATAATGGTGGCTGAGTCACTAAGTCTGATAATTTCCAAAGGCCAAGCGATGGGATATTTAAGAGGTCTAAAACCGAGCAGTAACTCTGAAGCCGTTAGCCATCTTCAGTTCGCTGATGATACCTTGGTTCTAATTGAAGAAGAGATGGCTTCAGTAAGAAATATATAGAGAATCTTTAGGTGGTTCGAAGTTGTAACTGGGCTGAAAATAAACTTCTACAAAAGTATGATGGCGGGGATAAATGTCCAACAGGAGACTGTCAAGGGGTATGCGGAGATTATTGGATGCGATGAAAGCACATTTCCAATGACATATTTGGGGCTACCACTTGGATTCGGTATCCTTAAGCCTGAACAATGGGACCCGGTGGTCGAAAGAATTGAGAGCAAATTGGCAATGTGGAAGTCAAAATATATATCCTTTGGGGGGAGAATCACATTAATCAAAGCCACGATCGCGAACATGCCTGTCTATTATATGTCCTTATTCAAAATCCCAAGCAAAGCTGCACAAATAATAGAGAAGTTGCAGAGAGACTTTCTGTGGGAAGGACATGGAAACTCAAAGAAACTCAAGCACCTAATGAACTGGAATAAGGTCTCGAACCTAAAAAAATATGGAGGGCTGGGGATTGGTAGAGTAAAATTGAGAAACAAATCACTTTTAGGTAAGTGGTTATGGTGCTTTGGGGAAGATAAAAAGGCTCAGTGGCATAGTGTAATTGGAGACAAGTATGGAAGACTAGGTGAAGAATGGGAGGCGAGAAATCCAGGGACTGGGAAAGGCTCGGGGGTATGGAAATCAATATGCTCGGTTAGAGAGGATTTCGATCCAGTGGTAAGATTCAGGGTGGGAGAGGGAGATGAAATCAGATTCTGGCTGGACCTTTGGGTGGGGATACAATGTTGAAGGACAGTTTCCCGAACCTATTTTTGCTTGCAGTAAATCGTGGATCAATGGTGTCGGAGTACATGAAGAGGAGTGTGGTGGATGGTGAGACCCTTTGGGATGTCAGATTACGGCGAAATCTGAAGGATGTAGAAATTAACCAATTTATTGCATTACTTGAGCTATTGAATTCCAATACTGTGCATTAAAGGATAAAGATGAAAGGATTTGGACTCCTGACACCCAAGGTGATTTCTCCGCAAAATCATTCTTCTCTGCTTTAAATAATGGTGACAAACCAGCCTCCCGGCAAGCGCGGATATGGACATTCAAATCACCTCCTCGAATATTGGCATTCGCGGGGACGGTTGTCCATAAAAGGATTAAAACCTGTGATAGGTTAAAGAGAAGATCCTTCAGATTGGCTAGTCAATGTATCCTATGCAAGCAGTCAGAGGAAACATTAGATCATCTATTAATCCATTGTCCCTTCTCGTTGAAAATATGGAATAGGATGCTTAAGACTTTTGGAGTGACGTGGGTCTTCCAGAAATCAATATCGAAGATACTATTGAATTGGTCGGGGGCTTATTTGGAGATCTAGGGCAATTAATGTGGAATTTATTGCCTCTTGCCATAATATGGAACGTGTGGAAGGAATGAAATAATCGAATATTTGTCGAGAAGGCTAAAAATGTGGAGCGGGTGCTCACTGAAGTAAAAGATAGAACTGATATCATGGGTCAAAAGCCGTAGAATCGTCACTTGCGGAAATGGGGAGATTCTCCGGAATTGGAATGCGATTATTTGGGATAGGAAAATTAGAGTTAAACAAACCCCAAAATGGGAACCGCCGCCATCGGGATGGTTAAAGCTTACCTTTGACGGCAGCACTCTTGGAAACCCGGGGAAAGCTGGTATTGGCAGTGTGGTGAGGAATTCGAATGGTGAAGTGCTGATGAAATACCTTGGGCCAGTTGGAATTTGCGATGCCAATGAGGCTGAAGTTAGGGCCTTACTTTTTCGGCCTCAAATGGTGCTATCGAAATGTGTCAAAGCCACTCATTATCGAGGGGGACTCTTCCAACACCATTGCTTGGGCCCTTAATAATTCCAAAGGGCCATGGAGACTGCAAAACACAATATCAGAAGTTAAGGATCTGGTTAGTGTGATGAATCCTAAAATACTCCACAGAAGGAGAACGGCGAATGAAATGGCGGATGAATTGGCGAAGCAAGGAGTGGTAGCGGAAGCAACGACGGTCAGCGTAGAAGCTATTCATCAACGACGGTCAGCGTAGCACCTATTCATGAGAATTTGGACTCTTAGAATTCATTGTGTCGCTTACATGTATCTTTCCTCACTGTAAGATTCCCGGGCTCCATAATGGGCTCTTTGTATCCGGGGACATCTTGTCCCCCAACTTATGTTGATTTATAAAGTTGTTAATTTTCAAAAAAAAAGAAAAAAAAGAAATGGAGGTGGTTACCAACATAGATGGGCAATGGGTTGGCTAAATTGGGAGGTTGATGTAATGTGTTGGAGAATTGGTCATATTATATGTGAAATCATAGAGTTGATGTTCCGTTTGTGCATGTTGTAAGATATACCAATGAGTTGGTTGCATATCCTTGCTAGAGATGGTGTTTCAGAATCTGATTTAGCCAAAGCGTTGTCCTTGGCCCCTGGTCATCGTTTAACAAAAAAAGGGAAGGGAAGCTGTTAATACTAGGTGCATGAATCTGGCTTCTAGGAAATTCTATATTTTTCTTCTGACATCCTGGGTTATTGAACGTCACATGCTTCATTGCCCTGGTTTTAAATTTGCACTGAAATACCAAAATTTCGTTTCGAATTCCGGATTTCGGCCGGGGCCGAGACCAACAGTACACATTTCGGTGTTGGCCGAAATTTCAGCATTTCGGTAATTTTGGCATTTTTTATTATTATTATTTTTTTGCAATTCCGCTTTTTTTACTGAAATTAGGCCGAAATTTCTGTAAAATTTTTGGATTTAAATGATTTCTTTTTCCTTTTTTACCAATTTCGGCCAAAATTTCGGTATTTCGGCAAAAATTTGGTTTCGGCTATATGTCCGAAACTGAAATTTTAAACCTTGTTCATTGCTTGTATACAATATTGCAGTCATCTAATATTATTATTTGATATATTTAGTATGGTAGCAAGCTGTTTGTGATAGGATGAAATAACTTTCAAGTTAACATACTGTGACACTGATTAGACAATTTCATATGACTATTGAAGGTCAAGCCCTTAATATCGTGTTCTGAGGATAAACTTAGTATCTCCGAGAACCAAGAAATAGTTCATAGCACAATCAAGCATGAATAGAACACAGTGCCATGGCTTACACTGCATACAAACTTGTACAGATTAGGCCTGCAGTTTGAGGATTGTTATTACTTTCTTTACCCCTATCTATGTTATGTGATAGTTAAGAGAGAGATTGAAATTGCTAACAGTCCTTTCTTCCACAAAAGAGCATAAATAGAGGCTTCCACTTCACGAGGAAAACTTCCCTGTTAGCTTGTTTACAACCCATATGATCACCAAGTAGCCTAGCTTCTGATGTGATTCCAAATTCTTTATTACATGGTGATCAAGATTGGTGTATCGGTCAAGTGGAATTGAACGTCATTTTCTTTTCTTAGTGTTTATTAATTTCACTTTTTGTCTCATATTATGCTGTGTTTGTTTAGTAAAAAATTGTTTTAGATTTTTTGTAGGCACACTTAAAGAAGTCTGAAATGCAGGCAGGCATGCTTTGTTGCATTCCCTGTTGGGCCTGTGTATCCAGTCTTAACTAGACAAGAGACCAACAAAATTCATCCTGGCTCATTAATTTTGTGCAGAATCTGTTTAGTTCATATCACTGTTTAAAATCCACCCCCTCCCACATCATTGACTCACCTGAGTCGACTCGTTTTTTCCCTTGGCCGAGTTCTCATCTGTGACTGAGTTATGATCGAAAACTCCTTTGACTCATCCGAGTTTATGAGATTTTGACCGCGTCAATCATTGACTCTGCTGGAGTCGATTCTTTTTTTACCATGACTGAGTTCTCATCTGTTTCCATGTTTTTAAACACTGGTTTACATATTTGTTTGCATGAGTTTTTGTGTCTTAGGTGGTGGGTTTGAATGTTCAATCTTTCTGTGATCTTTATCCAGGGTGCTAGACATTCAAGAAATCTTTCCTCCTTGGACATGGAAGGGCTAGCAATTCAGCAGCCTAGAGGGGGAAACACTTATTCATCGTCCAGGTCGGTCTCTCTCTCTCTCTCTCTCTCTCTCTCTCTCTCTCTCTCTCTCTCTCTCTCTCTCTCTCTCATTTAGTAGTGAAAGTTACTAGTTTGCGTCCGTTGGATATCAGGGTCAGAATTCTATATTTCTTTGCCTCTTGTATTTTGCTTTTATGCTTGATTCATTTGTTTTGAACATAATATGAAGTAGATAGTGATCATAGTTTCAGTAACTGTTCATAGGACCTGTGTTTTCACAAAGTCATCTGACCTTCGTGAATTATTTTTTGCTGGTTGTCTTCACCACCTCATTAATTTTCTGAATATCATAACAATGAGTTGTTGACCACCCTAGCCAGGCACATAGGGATAAGATTCAAGCCTATCACCAACTATTACCACCATGCATTAAATTGGATCCTTTTGAATGTGGTGTTCTGATTTTCAGTGACAGTCATATGCCAAGGAACAACATATCTTGTCCAGTTTCTCCTATTGGAAGCCCTCTTCTGCATCCAAGATCTCCACAATATGCGAATGGAAGGATGTCCCCTTCTCCTATATCCAGTCCTAGAACTACCTCTGGCTCGTCCACACCTCTTACCGGCAGTAATGGCGCCATCCCATTTCATCACCTAAAGCAATCAGCCTACCTACATGAAGGCTTTGGAAGCATGCCAAGGTCTCCCAACAGTCACTACACCAATGGCTCAACCTATCATGACCCCAATCCCAAACTCTTTCGAGCGATTCAACCAGGTTCGCATGCCTTCCGGGAACTAGTGGCATCTGAAAATGAAATTTTTGGAAAGCCATTTGGAAGGGTAGTCCATGGGGACCCACGGGAAGTGTATGATGGTCAATCAGTGTTGGCAGATCGTGTCTCTCAGCAGCTCTTGAGGGATCATGTGAAGTCGAACCCATCACTTGACCTTAGCCCTGGATCTCCGACTATTGGCCGTGTCAATGGTTTCTGATATCACACGAGCTGGCCCTTGGAGCAGGCTTTTGATCATATGGGATTATTCTTTTGATTTTGGCGCAGTTGGGTTATCATCGTGTTACTGGCTAAGAAAGCCCATTTGTACAATAATGACCCAAAGTGGAAAACTGTGGAATAAAGTTGGATCATTGGAAGCTGAAGTAGCTGAAGGGACATGGTTCTCACCTAGGGCATCGGCGTGCAAGTCCTCCATAGGTAGGGACCACACTTTCGTTACTCATTTCCCCTTTGATCATTAGGATGGTTAGTATTTCTGGCAGATTGAGTTTCTCTGTGAAGCGACTGAAACCATCTGAAGCAGTTCTGTGTTTCAAGGGCAATTCTGTTGAGTTATGAATTTCATTTGGATTTCTGACAGTTTGTGAGGAACTGGGGATGTTTCTCTTTACTAATTTTATCCGAAAATTAGCTCACCAGCCAAAACACTTTGATAGCTTGAAATATGGTACTACTAAGCGAAGGCTTAGTACAGAAGAGAGAAAAAACTAAGTTGAAAAGGATGGTAGGGTCTGGACCTTTATTTTTTTGGTCTGAGGCCATTGTACAGATGTTGGGAACTGGATTCAGGTCCAGCTCTTCGATGGTTCGCCGAGTCTTTTGCTTGATTTGTCAATACATTGCTACGTTGGCTCGGGTTTTAACTGTTGTTGTAGACTGTTCCACCTAATTTATTGTTGTATGTAACGTCATTTCTGCAGGAAATTGAAGAAATCTAATTCCGGTCTTTTTGCCCCCCATCTTGAATTCTGTTTCCTTTCTTCTAGCTGTAGTAATTTAATTTGATCACAGTAAAATAGTTTGTTAATTTCATTTCTTTTGTGTCAAGTGCTGTTCATGAGGGGAACATCTCATAATTGTATTATGTGGCCGATTAAAAACTATATCCTACAGGCCATATTTGGCTGGCATGAAATTTTTTCTTTCCAAGGAATTTTAGTTTATCAAGTGGTGGGAGAGGGCTAGGGAAGGTGGGGAGGAGAGACTAGAGGTGACTAGAGAGGGCATGCGAGGAGAGGGTTAGAAAAGGCTGAAAAACAGGGAAAAGAAAAAACCCTAATCAAAATATGGGATTTGCTAGGGTCCATCGCAAAAGGCATTTCGCAGCTGGTCTATCGCATTTGAGACCAGCCACCTCGTGAATGAAGACAAGAGCTTTTGTCTCCATTCACAACATGGGTGGTCTGACATGCGATAGACCAGCCGTGAAATGCCTTTTGCGATGGACGCTAGCAATTCCCTCAAAATATATCTATTTTTCCCTGCTTTTTAGCCACTTCTTACCCTCTCAATTATGCGATCTCAAGTCTCTATATCCTAACCTCCCTGGTCCTCTCTCACCATTTGATAAAACTAATATTCCATGGAAGAACAAATTCATGGTTGCCAAACGTGGTCATGTACCCACTATGTATAGAAAGGAAAATGGGATAAAGACAGCTGAAATACTGAAAATACCTTTGAATGATTGAAATGTAAAGTTTAAACATTGTTTTGAGTCTGGAGAAATTATATGATGGGTGGCCGTGAAAACACGTGAAGTCTACAAAAAGTAGGTACGGCCCACTTTTTTTTTATGATCCAAACCGTTCATCTGTTTGGGCACAACTTAAATAGGTTGTGCCTAAAAAATCATTTCCATAGGATGATCCTAGCCCTCCGATCTATAGAAGACTCCATAAATGATTTTTGGAAATCTCCATTTTCAGATCAGTTCAGATCGGAGGGTTAGGATCATCCTATAGAAATGATTTTTGGGGCACAACCTATTTACGTGTTTTCACGGCCACCCATCATATAAATTCTCTTGAGTCTGTTGCGTTATTAAGGCCATGATTTTTATTTTAAAGTATGATTCATTTGGAGATGTTAGGATTAAAAAATGAACACTTTTTACAATGGATTTAAAAATAATACCTGCACTCCCTTATTCAATAATGGTGCTCTTCTATATTTTAGGTTTTTGGCAATATGATTTAATAATCGTGCTCCTTGGTTAATTGGTTATTGCAATTACAGGAAAAAAAAAACAGTCAACAATAGTCAATTAGCAAGAGTAATAAACTGAGTCTCATTACTCACCAAAACAGGGGGAGCCTACTACTTTTAGGGGTCAAATAAAAGTAGGACCCCTCGTTTTTTAACGGGCAAATGAAAAAAAAATCCGTTAGTTTTAATTTACATTAGGGAACCCTACTACATTTAGGGCTCAAATAATAAAATCCCTAAGTTTTGGTTTACGTTAGTGACCCACTGTTTTCTGATCCTAAAAGGGGCGAAAAAAAAAAAAAACCCACGTTGATTTATTTTAGGCTCTGTTTGGATTGCAAGAAAAACATTTCTAAAAGAAAACTTTTCCTTTCCACGATTTAGAGGGAAATAATATGATTATGGTTAATTTAGAGGGATATTATCCTGAATTGAAATCCCCTCTTAGTAAAAATTGAATAGGGTCTCTTCAATTTATCTTTTTTCGTGTGAGAAAAGAGTAAGAAGTTTTACAAATGTTTTCCTTTCCAAACTTCTCAAGAAAAATCCTATAATCCAAACATGGCCGGGACTAAAGGGGCAAATAAAAAAATCTCGCTGACTTATGTTAGGGACTGTAGATAATATTATATGATCCGTAAGAGAACTTATATGATGCCCGACCGTCATGTTATAAAGGGCGGAGAGAGAAAACCATCTCTCCCTTGATTTTTAATCTAAGAGAAAACCCTTTTTCTGACTTTTCCTTGGTTCAAATACCAACGCAGCAGGTTTTGTCTCTACCCGCCCTTTACATTCTCATGGTCGGGCATCATATAATTTCTCGATCCGTAATTAAACGCAGGCTAGCACTCCAAGGTGGATTGTGTTTCGCGAAACTGTTTCACTGAAGTATCCAAAGAAAATATATATTTTTTAAATATAGAAGAGGGAATTGCTAGCGTCCACCCGCGAAATGCCTTTTGCGATAGACCCTAGCAAATCTCTATAAAAGATTTATTGATTGCTGAAGGCGAAATACATCATAGGGGACGAGGCAATGAGGCATCCCCACGCAATGGAATACACAAACAACAAGCGCCCAAAGCCCCCTAACCCACACCCCAATTGAATACAAGCAATTCTAACTGCCTATGCATTACCAAATACAGCGCATGATCTTGATACATTCCAAATAACTAAAACCAGCTAAAGCAACCGTGGAGCTACTCATTGAGGCCCGGTCTTGACCAGCCACTGCCTATAAGCTTTCTTTTTCTTTTTTTGAAAATTACAAAATTTTATTAGATAAAAAATGGGGACAAGATGTCCCAGTACAAACTGCCTACATCTGATCCAACCAGCCACTGCCTGTAAGCTTAGATTCAATACTCAGGCAATTATTGGCTAAGACAGCAAAGACGGAAGTATTTCGGTCTCTTCTTTGGCTTGTCAGCTTCCACATTGGCTGATCCTCTCATATGATTTTAGGGGCCATTTGGATAAGCAGATTTTAGAATCTTGGATTTCATCAAAATCATGAATGGGAGACAAGAGAAAAAGAGGACGAGCCGTCATTTTCTGATTTCTCACCCTTCTTTCCAACAGCAAGAGACAAGGAGTTCGTCCCATGTTTGATCATGAACCCTCTTTTACACTGTTTTCAAACTAAAACGTGGATTAGAATCCGAGATTTCTTCAAAATTGTACTTAAGAGACGAGAAGAAGCGGACCAGCCGTCGTTTTTTCCTCGTTTTTTACTTCCGCCCTTCTTTCTGTCAGCAAGAGAGTAGATCCAGGTTTAAGCAATCACAAGATGCAGGTGAGATTTCTAAAACCTGGTTTTCTTACTTAAAATCCAAGAAACGCTGCCAGGACAGCACGCCAGCAGCTTGATCATGACCCTCTTTCACACTCTTTTCAAACTAAAAACCTGGATTCTAAAATCTGCGTATCCAAACGACCCCTCAGTGTTGGCTTAATGAGAATGACTAGATCTCTTATTTCTGTTATTACATCACCAAGCTTCCAAGGCCCAGGTGATTTACTAGCAGCCCAAGCAATTGCATTGAAGGAGTTGCTTTCCAAAATCAATGGCTCCGATCTCGATTTTGAAGACCATTTAACCCCAATAGTAACGCATGGGCTTCAACTTCATTTGCATCACATATGCCCACCGGTCCATAAAGGATAAGATATTTTCTCCAATTCCCCCAATCCTTGCCTGAACCGGGTTACCTTTGGAACATCCGTATAAGTTGAATTTGATTGATCCAGCATAGGGCCAAGCCAATTTCGAGAAATATTATACTTTCCACCCTTCTCCATGACAATCATCCTCCAATTCCTTAAAAGGGAAATGTTATCCACACTGCTGTATTTTGCTGAGGGCACTCCTCACTTTATTAAAAGTAAGGTATGGCCCGCACCATAGGATGATCTAAACCGTCCATTAGATGGGCCACAACCTAAATCGGTTGTGCCCCAAAAATCATTTCCATAGGTTGATACTAACCCTCCGATCTATAGAAGGCTAGTATCAACCCTCTAACATTCAGATCGGAGGGTTAGGATTAACATATGGAAATGTTTTTTGGGGCACAACCTATTTAGGCTGTGGCCCATCTAATGGACTGTTTGGCTATGGTGTGGGCCATACCATACTTTTAATAAAGTGAGGAGTGCCCTCATCAAAATACGGTAGTGCGGATAACATTTCCCTTAAAATATCATTCACATTGTATGTTGCTTTAAGTTTATTTCCTCTACCCGGTATTACAAGGTCAATCTTCATATCTAGGAGTGTTCTTCCCAGTTCTCTCTTTCGGTCCTTGAATATTCGATTATTCCTTTTTTCCACAGATATCATGTTAGAGGTTGATTGTATTGCACAAAAATACAGAACAGGAATAGACTGAAGAAGAAGAAGAAAAATCCAGTGTTTCTTGGAAAAATGACTGGTTTCGAGGCACCAGAACCTCCAATTACAAGAAGAAGAAAAAAATAAATTCTACAAATTGATCTCCTTCTTTCTCTCCCTTCCTACTTTTATACCCAACAGAAATCTCCTCAACTGTTATAACTACTTCTAACAACCTCAACTGAATTAGTTGCCTAATCCCTCAGCCTTGTTGGCAACACCCTGTTTTTACTGCCCATTCTTCTCACTGAAGCTGTAGCCCCTTGGTTCGTGACAATTGCCTCCCCTTGAAAAGGAACCTTGTCCTCAAGGTTCATGTCAGGGTAGTAATGTCTCAGAACTGACAAATCCTCCCAGGAAGTGGGTTCAAGGGGTAATCCATCCCATTGTATTAAGAGTTGAGAAATGTTGTCACCGTTCCGTTGAATCACTCGATGATCGAGCACAGTGAGAGGTTTGCAAAGTGGCTGAGTGCCAGTGGACATTGGCTGCAAAGCTACCTCTGCAACTGATGGATCACCCGTAAATCGTTTAAGCAAGGAAATATGAAAAACTGGATGAATTTTTTATCCTTCTAGAAGCTGTAATTTGTAAGCTACTTCTCCAATTCTTTCAAGCACCAAATATGGACCATAAAACCGTCTAGCAAACTTATGAGAACTCCTTTGTGCAATAGAAGATTGCCGGTATGGTTGTAACTTGACTAGTACATAATCACCTAGCTCGAATTGTTTATCCTGGCGATGTTTGTTAGCTTGAAGTTGCATTCTGACCTCAGCACGTTGTAGGTTAACCTTCAGTTGTTGTAAAACCGTATCCCGTTGCAGTAATTCTTGATCTAAAGCTTCCAATTGGAGGTTTGCGATTGAACACAATTTCAAAAGGAGTCATCCGGGCAGCAGAATGGAAAGCTGTGTTATACCAAAACTCAGCCCAAGGTAAGAATTTGGACCATTGTGTTGGACAGTCACACACAAAACTTCGAAGATACATTTCTAAACAACGGTTTAAGGCCTCGGACTGGCCATCAGATTGCGGATGGTAGGCACTGCTCATTGCCAGTGAAGTCCCTTGTAATCTGAATAATTCTTGCCAAAATCTACTGAGAAAAATGGGATATCTGTCACTAACCATGGATTTAGGAATTCCATGTAATTTGCAAACATCGGAGACAAAAACCTGAGCAACCGTGGAAGCAGTAATGGGACTACGCAAAGCACAGAAGTGAGCATATTTACTCAATCGATCAATAACAACCATAACGATTGTTTTGCCATTTGAATTTGGAAGAGAAGTAATAAAGTCCATCGCCCAGTCCTCCAGTATTTGGTCCGGAATTGGTAATGGCTGTAAAAGACCAAAAGGTTTTGTATGTTGGGATTTCGATTGTTGACAGATGAGACAACCTGAGACAAATGTCTTGACATCTTGTTTTAAACTTGGGCAATGAAAATTGAGAGCTAAGCGAGCTATGGTTCGAGAAATTCCAACATGACCCCCTACTGGAGTAGAATGGAATTCATGTATTAAGGGTGCCTTCAAGTTTGAATCTGGTGGAAGCATAATCTTACCATTATAGAGGAGTAACCCGTGGCGGAAAGAATATTGACTATAGTCGTTGTGTCCATGATCCAGATTGTTGCAGATCTCTCTGCTATGCGGATGAGAAGCATGTTCTAGCTTGAGTTGATCCATTATGTCAAATAATGGAACAGAGAGGGTCATATAGGCAAGACTTCCAATTGGTTGTCTGGACAAGGCGTCAGCTGCAAGATTCTCTTTCCCTGGTCTATAATGAATCTCAAATTGAAACCCCATTAACTTGGTTAACCAATGTTGTTGCTCCGGTGTTTGAATGGCTTGATCGAAGAGAGATTTCAAGCTCTTCTGATCTGTTTGAATGATGAATTTCTGTCCCAGCAAATATTGACGCCATTTAAAAATAGCTTCTGTGATGGCAAACATTTCTCTGACATAAGTGGAAGCAGATTGCATTTTGGGAGAAAATTTCTTGCTGAAAAAAGCAATCGGATGACCCTCTTGAGACAAAACTGCCCCGATACCAAATCCTGAAGCATCAGTTTCTACAAGAAAAGGTTTTTCAAAATTCGGAAGTGCAAGAACAGGGGTGGTCGTAGCTGCTTGTTGTAATTGAACAAATGCTGAATGGGCAGACGAATTCCAGGAAAACCCTTCTTTCTTGAGCAAATCAGTCAGTGGGGATGCTATGTGAGCATAACCTTTGATGAATCGGCGATAGTACCCTGTTAAACCCAGAAATCCCGTAAGTTCTTTAAGATTTTGAGGAGTTGGCCATTGAAGAATTGCTGCAATTTTGGATTGATCCACTGCCACACCCTCAACTGATACAATATGTCCTAAATACTCTACATAAGTTGTCCCAAAAGAGCATTTGCTTCTTTTAGCAAATAATTGATGATTTTGTAAAATTTGTAGAGTTTCAGTGAGATGTATTAGGTGTTCTTCCCAGCATTTGCTATAGACTAGAATATCATTGAAAAAAACAAGTATATATTTACGAAGAGCTGGGCGGAATACATCATTCATCAAGGACTGAAATGTAGAAGGAGCATTTGTAAGGCCAAAGGGCATAACTAGAAATTCATATAACCCGTCATGTGTTCTGAAAGCTGTTTTCGGAATGTCATCTGCTTTAACTCTAATTTGATGGTAACCTGAGCGTAAATCCAGTTTATAAAAGTACCTGGCACCATGGATTTCATCAAGTAATTCGTCAATGGTTGGAATCGGAAAGCGATCCGGAATAGTAACATCATTTAGAGCCCTGTAATCGAGACAAAATCTCCATGTTCCATCTTTCTTCTTAACTAGAATAACTGGAGAAGAAAAAGGGCTGTGGCTTGGTTGTATCACTCCTGAATTAAGCATCTCTTTAACCAAACGTTCAATCTCGGCCTTTTGAAAATGCGGATACCTGTAAGGTCTGACCTTGATAGGAGTAGTGCCAAACTTAAGAGAGATTGCATGATCGTGTGATCGGTTTGGAGGAAGAGTTGTGGGTTCTTGAAAAACTTGATTATATTTATCTAATAATGCAGTTAACTCTGTATTCGTAGGCGAATCGATTAGAGAATATTCAGGTTGAAGCAGTTGGATATGAAAATACATCTGTCTACCAGAAGTGGCAGCAAGGCGCTTGAAAGTATGAAATGGTATAAGATCCTCTGGTTTGTGATTTTCACCTTGCAAGTGAATTTCCTGACCTTGCCATTGGAAATCCATCGTAAGACGTTTATAGTCAAAGATTATTGGTCCCAGAAGTTCTAACCATTGAACGCCCAACACGATGTCAGCTCCCATGAGTGGAAGGACAAAGAGATCCACCTGAAATTTATGGTTTGTCATGGCGAGTGTGACATTTTTGCAGAGACCTGAACATTCCAATCGTTCACCATTTCCTACCACGACTTGAAATTTTGATTCTGGAAGCAATGGTAAATGTAAATACGGTATTAATCTTTCCAGAACATAATTGTTTGAGCTACCTCCATCAATCAGAAACATAATCACTTTTCCATTAACAATGGCTTTCAACCGCAGAGTTTTTGGATTATCTTGGCCTGTTAAGGCATAATATGAAATTTCCGGATTGATTACCGATGACTCTAAAACCGATGTATTGTCTTCCACAGTCACTGCTTCAGATTCTTGAGATGTATCCTCATTAAAATGTAAAAACAATTGTCGATTTTTACATTTATGACCCGGATTATACTTTTCATCACAAGTATTACACAATCCCTTATCACATTTAGCTTGTAATTCTGCAGTTGTTAACCTTTTAATCTGAGTGTTTGGTGAAGGAAATTTAGGAACTGACGAAGAAGAAGAAAACCAGAAGAAAAATCCAGTGTTTCTTGAAAAAATGACTGGTTTCGAGGCACCAGAACCTCCAATTACAAGAAGAAGAAAAAAAAAATTCTACAGATTGATCTCCTTTCTTTCTCTCCCCCTTCCTACTTTTATACCCAACAGAAATCTATCTCCTCAACGGTTATAACTACTTCTAACAACCTCAACTGAATTAGTTGCCTAATCCCTCAGCCTTGTTCGCAACACCCTGTTTCTACTGCCCATTCTTCTCACTGAAGCTGTAGCCCCTTGGTTCGTGACATATCATGTCATAGCAAATGGGACGAGCTTCCGAATGATTCCACCGGCTTTGCCAATTGTGCAACACTTTTAATACCGCCCATCCACACGAGGCAGGATAACGGGCAGCTCACCAGAAGACATATTTGCAAGCTAGACATGCCTTCTCTTTAGGCGGCCACATGTATTAATTTTTGTCTTTGCCACCGTTCATGCAAAGGCATGAAGAGTGAGGAATCGATGTAGGACTGATTTGCGAAGACATTAGGCCCTTGTTCGTTTTGGATTTTAAGAACCGATTTTGAGCAAATAAACTGATTATTGGACTCAAAATTACATTTAATTTTAGGTCCAATAATCAGTTCTGGACTCAAAATTGGTTCTCAAAATCCAAAATTGCATTTAATTTTAGGTCCAATAATTCAAAATCGGTTTTCAAAATAAAAATCGAAAAGGGATCAAGTATACTGAACTGATCGCGACTGATGACGGGCTAGGGGAAATAAGGTGAAGAGTTCAGTAGTAATGTGGACTGTTTTCTTAGATCCAAACAGATCTGGAAATTCTGGGCAGTTGGGATTGGATGGGTATAAAGGGCGGGTTGAGGACAGATCTGGGAATTACAAGTGTAGGGTAAGGTATGGAATTTATGATAGGTCTAAAGAAACAGGGATAAAGGTCTTGGTCATGGATTAGGATGGACTGTTGGAAAGTTCAACTATATAAAAGTGCAGGGCTCTAGAGACTGGTGTGGGTATGGGCTGAGAGCAGCCGAGGGTTGATAGGAAAGACAGGCATTTGAATAAGGTGGCTGAATAAGTGGACTGTTGCAATGGTAGGAAAGCACTGCATTTTCCTTTGAGAAGCCAAAAAATCCCTTTTACAGTCTCTCGTGTACACCTTCAAGGGTTGCCTTTCATTCCTATTGTCAGGACCCGGGTAGAACTCACAGTTAAAAGCTAGCCGTTAAGAAGTGGGTGTCCAAGCACTTATAAGCCCATCCACACTTCTTATCCGATGTGGGGTCTTTTGCTTTTGCGTGGAACCCCAACAATCTTCCCCACGTGGAAGCACCGTGGACAATCTCGCCCCTCCACGCTAGAGCAACGTGGATAATCTTACGCCTCCACGCGGCGGCAAGGTAGGAACTACGAGATCTTCTCCAAGGGAATTTCACCGTCGTCGAAGGTACACCTGGGTTACAGAGATCTCTCAGGAGGGAATTTCACCATCCTCGAGAGTACACCAGGGTTACCATGCCCTGGCTCTGATACCACCTGTTGAGACCCGTGTAGAACTCACGCTTAAAAGCTAGTAGTTACGGCGAGGGTGCCCAAGCCCTTATAATCCCATCCACATCTCATAACTTATCCGATGTGGGATCTTTTGCTTTTGCGTGGAACCCCAACACCTACCAAGGATTCAAAGAGAACATAAATTTTCCCACACAGCATATAACCATAGGAATTTGATAAACCAGCCAAAACTAAAATGCACTGGAGTAAAATAGTCAAATTCCATGAATGAGTTTCTCAATGTTAGAGCCATAACCTTTCCATCTCCCAATCCTAAAAGCCTTCTGCCCTGTTTGGTTGCTAATTTTCGGGAGATCATCGGAAGATCATCTTTCGAAGATCTGCCCAAAGCATGTTTGGTTGCCATTTTGCATTAAAACTCCCTTTGACCACCGACATCTTCTAGATATCATCATTGCCTTTGTGGTGGCAATGTTCCCCCCTCTAATCTTCTCCCCATCTTTCGCCATTTTGGTAAAATTTGGGTGGGAGATTAGGAGAAGATTCTTGTCTTATCTCTTTTCTCTCTTTCTCTCTCTTCCACCATCTTTCTGCCTCTTCCCTGTCTCTTCTCTTTCTGTCTCTAGTCTTCTCACCATCTTCCATGCTTGTCTAATTCCTGAATCCCAATAAGGGCAACCAAAGGGGGGGGGGGGGGGGGGGGTGAATTGGTTGTATATTAAAAAAATTATCTTTTAAAAAAAATTTGCAAGATTAGTTTCCAAAAGCTTAAATGAATATCCTCTTTTAGACCTTTTGACAAACACTTGTTACGTGACTTTTGAATACCCTTGTTGATTATTTCATTTTAATCTTTTTATCAAAACATTTGGTAGATGATTGAAGATTACAAATAAAATACAAATCCCACAACAAGATAAAGGAATAAGATGAATGGTTTCTTTTAGGCCTTTTATCAAACACTTGGTGAAACCCTAATTGATTTACTCTCTTTAGTTCTTTTGACAAACACTTTGTGAGTGATACATGCAAGCAAAAATAAAGAACAAACACCACAACAAGATAAAGTAAAGAGAGAGAGAGATGTACCAAAAGACAAATACACACAAGGTTTATAGTGGTTCGGTCTAAAACAAGACCTACTCCACTTTTCTCAAGTTTTGCTCATTGAGTGATTCCACCATATGAAGTTTGGTATACCGAGGATGGTTCCGCGTCCTCCACACTCGCCCACAAAGAAGGCTCCTCGTCTCCGAGCACTCGCCAACAATCTTCTTGAAATTTGAATGTGTTATGCCTTCCTCTAAGGCTAGTACACCTCTTCAATACAAACTTTTCCTTCTCAAATAGATCTTACAACTTTGTTTGATTAGAACTTCTCCAACTAGGGTTCAAGTGAGCTCGGGGGATTTTCCTTTGAGTAGATGATTGCCAATGAGAGCTTGAATTGAAGCTTGAATTTTTTCAATAATGATCACAAGTAAGCTTAGGAGATCTTCTTCAAAGTGATTACAAGTTTGAAAGCCAAGGAGGAAGATGAATCTTCAAGAAACCTTTTGAAAGATTGAAAACCCTTTAATAGCAAGTATATTTGATTTTCAAAGTTGCAAAAGTCCTTAAATGCTTCATTTACTATGGTATATATAGTCTAAACCAAAATATAACCGTTCAGGGGTAAAATGGTCATTTTATAGGCCCAAAAAAACAAAACTCGAAGTGATCGTTACAGCCACGACTTTTTTTTTACGGCGCAGCCGTTTACACATCGTCTACACATTTCTAGAAGCTAAAAACTGGGTTCTGGATTTGGGTAGATGATGCGTAGCGCTCTACGCTTCCATCTACGATTTTTCATATTGTGTTTTCTTCTCTGTTTTTTTTCCACTTTTAATATGATTCAAAATAGGTTTTGGGGGGATGAGTAACATAAAAATTAGCATATTTTGAAGATGTTTAGACCCCTTTAAAAATACTTTAACTTGATGGACCTAAGTTGGTTTTTAAGGTGAAATTTAAGGCCATTGAAAAATCATTTTTGAAACTATTTTGAAAACTCTTGCAAACCACATTTGAAACTTGATCCCCATTCAATCTAAGCTTGTATGATCCCTTTGAGTCCAATGGTTGAATGAGCTAGCTTGACCTTCCATGTTCATGCTTTGACTTTGATCTTCAACTTGGCTTGACTTGCATGAATTCCACCTTGATTGTAATCGAGCTTCATGCCTAGCTTTGAACCTTAGTCTTAATCTTTGAAGAGACAAACTTGAATTGTGGCTTATCATGCATGAGGTTTGTCTTATTTACTTTTGATTGATTGATCTAGACTTAACTTGCTTTTGGTCCATGTTGCCTTGAATTGTCCTTCTTGATACCTTTATTTGTCTGGGCACTCTTAACAAAGATAAAGCATTAGTATTAACCTACTTTGAGCAATTTGGGTTTGTTATCATCAAAATCATGATCAGTGTCAAACTAAGGAGCCCTTGGGCTAACAAATTCCTTTGACTTCTTCTTCTCCTAATCTCCCAGCCAACTTCAAGCAACCAAACAGAGCATTCAAGAAATCAGAAGTCATAGTTGTTTCTCATATTATGAATTTGTCACACATGGAATCAATAAGGCTTTACAGACTAGCATAATCTTCTCTGTTGATAATAGATGATTATTTAACAAGTTCCAATATACATCCCTTGACATTCTGTATGCATAAAAGCCTGAGCTGCTACCAAGGGCATTACAGAAAATTTTACATTGTCAGATGTAATTGCAAGGGCTCAAGAAGTAAGAAGTTCTAATATAGCTGACCTTGCACAGTTCAGAATACTTTACTATCAGAAGTCAGATCGAGCAATGTATGGAGTTCCAATGCTGTGGCATTTGTTTTATGATTCTAAAATTTATTTGTAATGGGTAAAAAGATCAAGTACAAATGCTTAGACTCAATTCAATAGGTGGAACGGAGATAAAAAAATAGGGGAGCAACAACTCCTCCACCAGCCGAAGGTCTTATTCGCTTTTCTCTCTTTCTGTCTCTTCCATTTGTCTCTCTTCCACCCTCTATTTTGGTAATGACACCCCCACATCTTCCGCTAATCTTCACGCAGATTGCCACGCAACCAAATACTACTTACCACTCTTCCTCTAATCTTCTCCCCATCTTCCATGCTTGTCTAATTCCCTTTGACTTCTTCTCCTAATCTCCCAGCCAACTTCAAGCAACCAAACAGCGCATTCAAGAAATCAGAAGTTATAGTTGTTTCTCATATTATGAATTTGTCACACATGGAATCAATAAGGCTTTACGGACTAGCATAATCTTCTCTATTAATAATAGATTATTAGTTAACAAGTTCCAATATACATCTCTGGACATTCCGTATGCAGAAAAGCCTGAGCTGCTACCAAGGGCATTACTGACATTTTACATTGTCAGATGTAATTGCAAGGGCTCAAGAAGTAAGAAGGTTCTAATATAGCTGAGCTTGCACAGTTCAGAATGCTTTACTATCAGCAGTCAGATGGAGCAATGTATGGAGATCCAATGCTGTGGCATTTGTTTTATGATTCTAAAATTTATTTGTAATGCGTAAAAGGATCAAGTACAAATGCTTGGGCTCAATTCAATAGTTGGAACGAAGATAAATATAGGGGAGCAACAACTCCTCCACCAGCCGAAGGATTTGCTACATACATTGCTTCATTATATGCATTAAACATCTTTACTTGTCTAACTGCTTCAATCAAATCCATGATTTCTCTGAAAAATATACAGTGATTCCCTCCACATGTGATCTAACACATGAAATTGGCAATCTCCACTCATAAGGAAAAAAAATACATGAATTTCATCTTGTACTAAAGATAGTAGTAGATTGGAAAAGGAGATTACCAGCCACTATATCTAATTGCTGCCAGAAGTCCCTGTCATGCACAGAGCTCGATTACTGAAGACAGCCACCACCTGACTATGAACAAGATCAAAGCAAGATACATAACAAACATAAGAAGGAACACTCAATTGAAAGGGAATATGGAATTTCCTACAATAAGATACAACAGACACTGTTTTCTAGAAGCGACCGAGACAGATCACAGATCTTTGCAACTAATCAGCCATGGCGATCTTATTCCTAAACACTAAGTAAATGTTGGCATTATGGGAAGACTAATTTCCAATGTTTTCAATAGGTAACTGATTTAGGCATCAGCAATACCTCCAATAAGAGTTGATGTTGAAGTACTGAATCAAATAATCTCCAAATGCTGCCTAACCAAAAAACTTCCAACTCATGAACCTCTCAAAATGAAACATAAAAGCTTTCCATGCCTGTTGAAGTTACATTAATCTCTCAAAGCCCTTCAATTAAAGTTCCCATGCATTCATTGTCCAACAGCCCCCAACCCCAACTATTGAAAAGCAACTCAGAACCCTTGATTTCCTATATCTCAAAGCCTAAACAGATAAAGAAATCTCCAAGCAATCCTCAACAGTCCCTACACCATACACCAAACGTCAAGCGGGTACAAGTTGTACCTTTCATCATCAACCATGAATATGATCAAATTAACATAAACGATCAAGCCAACAAACACCTAATACCTAATAATCTAGAACCCACCCTCTTCCATTCCATCATGGTTAAAGTATCTGTATACATAACATATGGTTGATATGTACCTCATTCATCAGCACCCACCTATATCGGTCTTGTATCGGGCGTATTGGCCAGATACAGTACCATGTCAAGCCACATGAATATCCTGGGCACCTAGAAACACTACCTAAACCATTTTTCTTTCTTTTCACTATTTTTTATTGTTTTATATTTTTCTTTAGGTCTAAGCATTGTATATGCATATGACCATATCCCATTAATCTTTACTCAAATCAAGCACCAAAAACACAAATCCAAGCACTAATATATGGGTCCAAATTGGCTTTGACAGATTAGGGAATTTTCTCCACTTGATATACTAAATACATGATCAAACTTTTCTCCCTTTTTTTGTTTGGGTGTGTTTGGTTGCACAAAAGCCAGGATGCCTTAGGGGTTTTGCTTGGCATTTGGGTGCTACATCAGCAAAACTCCATGTGTCATCCTTGTCCCCTCCCTATAAAATCCAAGCAAAGAAACAACAAAAACGGTGGAACTTTGCTTTGATTTCTTAGTGGTGACACCCGCTACTACTACTCTACAAGATTGACAACCAAACACTACTTACCCCTACTCTAAGAGGTAAGTTCCAAGTAAATCCAATCCTTGTCTCCTCCATGTTGACTACTTAGACCACTAATCTACGAGGTAAATACATGCAACTAAATAGAGACTTAGGATTGCTTGTAAGTCAACAAAACATGCATGATTCATTGAATATGCATGTTTTTGTAAGACATGATAAGACTTGGTGGTTATTTATGGATTTTTTTTTCCTGTTTTTATTTTTATTTATTTATGGTTCTAATCTGCCCTCTTTAATAATGTATGATGTTTTCTTTAATATTCATTGCTTTATGAATTTAAAGTTTCTTGAGGGCCAGACCCATGAATCCATGCACATATTCGCTTCTTTTTTTTTCTTCTTTTTATTTATTTTCATAAATTTAATGTTTATTTTGCATTTTCATCTAATACGCCAATGTTTAACTATCATGGAGCTAGATTAGACATTTTTTAGCTTGATCTACATATCTATGGTCCGTTGTTTGTTGCTTTTCTACATCTCTTTCCTTTTGCATTTCTTCATGATCTAGTTTTCATTTATATCTTTCTTTTACTTTTATGGATATTTTTTTTATTTTCCGGTTTTCATTTTTATTTATTTTTTGTTCTATTCTGCCCTCTTTAATAATGTATGATGTTTTTTTTAATATTCATTGCTTTATGAATTTACAATTTCTTGAGGGCCAGACCCATGCACATATTAGCTTTTTTTTCTTCTTTTTATTTATTTTCATAAATTTAATGTTTAGTTTGCATTTTCATCTAATACGCCGGCGTTTAACTATCATGGAGCTAGATTAGACATTTTTTAGCTTGATCTACATATCTATGGTCCGTTGTTTGTTGCTTTTCTACATCCATTTGCTTTTGCATTTCTTCATGATCTCGTTTTCATTTATATCTTTCTTTTATTTTTAATGACATTCTTAGAACTAAATTTATGTGTCCATACTTGTGCTTGTTTATTTTCTTTTTTATTCGTTTCTATCCTTTTTAAAAGATTTATTATTTTCTCAATATTTTTTATTCTTTACATACATTGTGTTTTGTGCATGTACCTACCCCACATTGTTTTTTGAAATGGATTAAAATAAAAATTAAACAAACATTTGTAATGGAAAGAACATATATCATGGCAATTTTGGTATGATGGGAACAAAAAATAAAACGTATAAATATCGGCGCAACGTATGGATTTGCAAACTCCTTTTCCCTAACAGATCCATGTTAAGGGATCTAATAAAATTGAACTCATGCATCAAGCTCTCTTAGGCTTACAAACATTCTTCAAGCAACCAAATGACCCTCACTAACCCAATTCCGGGATATCCTATTTCTCCAACCTCTACTGAGTTAGGATACTGTTAGAGTTAGTGCCCTAAAAACCAGTGTAGTTGGCTTATTAATTAATAAAAGTTTCATTTCATGACATTTTTTTGGTGTTATTTAATTAATATGTGAGATGTGCTTAATTGTGTTATACATATTAGTCCTTAGGGAGCAAAGTAGGAATCCCATGCTCAATGATTCACATATCCTAGAGAGCAAGGAGATATGGAATTTCAGTTCTTTGCAAACCTTGAAGGTTCCTAGTTGGGGTCGAGATTGGACATCTCCTCCTGTACACAACTAGCACCAATCTTGCCTACATGCACATGACATGGGGTGGCTTATTTCAATCACTTGGGTAGTAGACGCTAAGTAAGAAGAGTGGATGCGACGATGGGATCGTGCACTGAATAGGATCATATTAGGATAGCCTGTGGACAGAAGATACTAAAGCTATTCTACCAGACAGGATCAATTACATGTCCTTTGACTTGAGGGATCATATTGATCTGTAGGCCCGTCCTTCTTTCTTGGTCTATCTAATAGTGGCTCTTTTAAGGATCACCTAAGGGTATTACTGGAATGTTAGACAAACCTACGAGACTAATAGAGATACACGACATGGAACTCTCCGCCCAAATTATTGGGAATCATCTACAGTTTTTGTCAGAGCAGTAGACCTATAAAATTACCTGGCCAGGTGGATTTGATAAAAGGTTTATCAAATGTTTTCCAAAATATATTTTGAAATGATTTTTACCAAATAGATTTGCGGACACAAATTGCTTGATTAAACCATGAGTGGGCCCAGGAGGTAGTGTGTGTCCACCCTTCGTAGGACCCAACTCGGTAGATATGGAAATGGAGAAGGGACTTGCACATATTTGATATGATTAGGGGTATGATGATTCGACGGTTATCTTCTGGATTACGTCTCGATGGAGGCCACTAATCCAATGTGATTGTAGTGTTGACTATGTAGCATGATCGCAGTGGGGCCCACCATTGGGTTCTGCAGGATTAACTGATTGAATCCCTACAATGATCCCACTCACAAGTCTAATGATCCATTTAAATTATTTGATAGGGGTCTCGCAATTATTTGGTTGCACACATAGACTAGTTTCGTGGCATTTGATGCAAATGGAAGATTTACACCATGTGAATGGTGTATATGCGCTATAGGACGCATTGGGAATACCAAATTGGTTAAGTATTAACCATGTTAATAGGGATATTTTGGAAATTACATAAATATATCATGGAGCTTTGATCCTATTGGATAGGACGGATTTGTAATTTGATTGGAAATTGCAAAGGATTTCAAATTCGATAGTAGAAACCCACATGAGACGAATTTGGGTGGGACCCATAAGTGTGCGCCCCATTTGGAGTGTCCATATCAATTGTGTATTTAATTATATGAACGTTATCTTATTTCTGAAGTGTTAGATGAAAAAGAAAGAAAGAAAAAGCTTGTATGAATGGAAAGAGAGAGAGGAAATCTTTGACCAAAAGTTTTGGAAACAAAATAATATAAAATGGAAACCCAATTGAATTGGGAAATAAGCTACTTTCTTTTTGGGTAGCCATATATATATTTAGCTTATATGTTTCCATTATTGACTTTTAACATTGACTAGTTTCCATTTTTTGGTACTATTGAAAGCAACTTTTGGGAATTTTAAAAAGCAACAACAACATTATTTAAACCACAAAAGGTGGACGAATTGGGTTGCCCAAGCTGCTGGAATTAATATTGACAACCCTAAATTCGTCCATGTCTGTTTGTTTCTTCGTTCTAACTAATTTTGGTTTTGAACTCAAAAGCCATTCAACAAGCAAAGCTCCATCATCTTAAAGGTGCTTTCCCACATACAGATTCTGATTTAGATCAGAATACAATCAAGGACAATTGGTGTTCTATCCCCTTTTGTGCAAAACAAAGGATTTCATCGGATCAACTTGCGGGTTTGCGGCATTTAGAACGATCATGAGCGTTCGAAGAGTAGATCACGAAGAGGTTCTTCTTCGTAACAACAATTGAGGTAATTTATATTTTATATGTTTTATTTTGATCACCATCATATCATCTAGACCCAAGAATTCCTGGGATACGGGCAAAAATTGAAGAATATTTTTTGTTCTACGCGATTCTATTTTCCGCTGCACATAGCAATTTTGCTTGTGGGTTACAACCCTTCTAACAGATACAATATATAGGAAGGTAGTAAACAGACATTACAATGGTTTATCATTTAAAGTGACAAAACACATCATATTTAAGAAGACAGATTTAGAAATTTAGTAACAGAGGTGGGAGCCGGGAGCCGGCTGGGCTGGGAGCAAGATTAGAGCAGAGTACAAGTTAGTTTTCATCAGGTCAAGATTGAGAGCTTTATAGGGGATGCATGTCGTTGGCGGGTTCTGACTTGTGAGCCTTCGAGACCATGGACCCACCTCAGAGATCAAACAACTACCTATCAATCTATCATTCCATGCTTTCCAAATGTTCATCCTAGGAAGAATACTTATATGACAGTTAACTCATTGCCCCCGTGACAGTTCAATGAATTTGATCACAAACCTCAACTAATATCGCCTTATCCATGAGGCGGATTCATCGACATATCACAAGACTTATGTACCTTAAAACTATGTGCTCATCCCTCCCAACACTCATTGAAGGAAATGTTGTTAAACCCCATTCATACACCTTTGAGATTTGGTTATCATTCACCCTTCAAGGTTGAAAGTTACCTCAACTGGGTTCCTTGTCTCCTTCTGGGAATTTTGATTGATAAGCTTCGGGTCTAAATTTAAGAAACTATCTAATTGGTTATCTTCTGAACATGTTTTCTCATGGTTTTCTACACACAATAGGATTTATAGAAGTGTTTTCTACTGATTTCTAGACCTCTATTGATATCAAAAGGCTAGGAAACAGGTACCATGTCAAAGCCGTCCGCTGCAATTTGAAAATATGATTTGGTTGCTGTTAATCAACAGAACTTACCTAAAGAGTAAAAGAGATTGATAGACCAAAGAAACCCATCTGTCATGGAAGGCAATATACAAATATCTTCCGAGAATCTTCAAATTGCATGATTTGGTGATGCGCAGCATCCTCTTGTTTGGATTCTGTACTCTTTCAGACCACGAGTGAGAGAGAAAATGTTACATGGGATGTTTTTTTTTTCCTCTTCATGAAGGGCGGAACTAGGCCTTAAACCTACGTATCCAAGCTAATACAAGCATATATAGCCATAAATTAGCATCATGGTATTCACAGTTAAGGCACAACCAAACATTACTCCTTTAGAATTTATTGTTTTTAATGGACACACATCGAATTACATATCCTCTAATCATATTCCTGTGTGTTTTGAAGAGAAAACCAAGGGACCAACAGGACTGCTTATGCTCCTTCAAATGCAAGAGGAACTTCATTCTGACCGCATAAGCCATGACCCTAATTATGAGGTGTCAGTCGTTATCCTCTAATGATAGTCTGATATGTTAGAAAAAGGAAACCAATGCAACAGTGGATTCTTCGGCTCTTTCAAGCACAAAAGGAACTTCATCCCAAACACCTAAGTGATGGCCCGGATTAGGAAGTGATGATCATTATCAAGTACCATGTCAGTGCCAAAGAACATCAAAATTTATTTACCCACAAGATGAACAAGAAAGCTTTATATATAAATGAGTTAGGGTCATTAAGTCAATTCATAATGCAATCTCTAATGTATAAAGCCAAAACAAAACAAACAATATTCATTTACCCACCAAGATGAACAAGAAAGCTTTATATATAAATGAGTTAGGGTCATTAAGTCAATTCATGATGCAATCTCTAATGTATAAAGCCCAAACAAACAAACAATATTCATTTACCCCCAATCTTTATTTACCCCGGATTAGGAAGTGATGATCATTATCAAGTACCATGCCCGTGCCAAAGAACACCAGAATTTATTCACCCACACGATGAACAAGAAAGCTTTATATATAAATGAGTTAGGGTCATTAAGTCAATTCATAATGCAATCTCTTATGTATGAAGCCCAAACAAAACAAACAATATTCATTTACGCCCCCCGCCGCCCCCCCCCCCCCCCACACACACACACACACCCACACCCACCCAAAGAAAAAAAAAACCTTCACTGTGAAGGTTGTAATTTCACTTGCTAGTAGGGACAACCTCAAAATGTAATCCATGCCAGCTGCATGTGTTAAAAAAATTTAATGACACCTCCAACAGCTTAACCTGTTGGAGTAACTGGTTGTTTCACATTGTATCAGAGCAAAGGTCCTCGGTTCAAACCTCCTTGATAGTAAAAATCCACATAAAATGGCCAAACCCAAAAGAGGTGCCACATGTGCCCGTGTGTAGGCCAAACTTACGAAAAGGGGGCCACACGTGAGGGGGAGTGTTAAAGTATAAAAAGACTTAAGAACACCTTCTCCAACTGCTTAAGCTTTTGGAGTAACTGGTTGTTTCACAGCAAGTTTATCTCTTCTATTAATTTCCCTCAAAAGATCTTTTCATGAAATCCATCTAAGCATATACCTTTAGATAACACCCTTTTCAGTGCAATATTGTTTGGCAGCATGCTTTGCTGTGATAAGGATGTTTGTCTCTTAATTTACCTCAATGGATCGTTCAATGAAATTGATCTAAGCAGATACCTATGGATAACTCTCTTCTCAGTTGCAACATTGTTTACCAGAGTGCTTTGCTGTCGAACCTTCCCACCATACCATGATCACAGTCCTGACACCTGATCCCAGATTGGTGTGATTTTATCATTAGCCGGTTCTGTTGTTAAAGCCTTCCGACTCTCTGCTCTTTCCCTTATAATAGCACTTCCAGAGGTGCTGAATTCATTCTCCTCTCTTATCTCTATGTAGGAGTCCTCTATCACTGCAACTCCATATATTCAAATTTCCCTAGTGCTTTTAAAGCTAGCTATTCCATGTTTGTTTTGGATCGACTCATGACTTCTTATTAATTCTACTGCTATTGATTTCAGCAAAGGAAAATTAATAATAAATATCACTAAAACAATAAATAACGCCTCAAAAAAATCACACCCCGTTGAACCAATAAGTATGGCATAACCCTTCCATTATAATATATGCTACATAAAGGAAAATAAAAAATACTTTTGAAACCATACATATCGAAAATCCGAAACCCATATATTCCAAAATGAAGAATTCAATAATCTGTACCTATCATACTGCTCAAATCGCCCAAAACAAGTCAATGTGCAAAGAAACAACCACTCTATCTCCTAGCAAACAGATTTTCCGCTGCAAAATCATGGAAAATGAATCTACATAAGAAAGAAATCAATACAACATTTTCATTCAATGCACATGTCTGCCTGAAGATGGTAAAATAGATATCAATTACAATGACCCACATTCAACATACAACATAAAACACTAGTCACGAACCCATTAATAGGCGTAAGCCACTGAAACTGAATTTGCAGCACAAAACATTCAACGGTTCCACTCTCGCAGTCCACCATATACTCATATAAACTGTAGTCATGCATTTTTCCCCTCTAAAATCTTTTTTACACATTCTTTTCTCTGTACAAACAGCCCATGCCCCTCTCCTTGAAACTCATGAAGAACCCAACCTAAAAACAGAATTTACAAACCATGAAACTCTCTATTTACTTATCTAAATGATCCCAAAAACCCTTCAAATTTACAAAAACTGTTATTTAGCCCTAAACAACGAGGTTTCCCTCTTTCCCAAGTAATATTCTTCCGCAAAACGAAACCAGACCATTGTTTTTTCCAAAATAAGACTAGAACCTTGCCCAGAATGCCAGAATCAAGTTACAAATCTTTATATCCTGGCCCAGATCCTTCACCCTTGCATAAAACCCCAATCAATCATGTCCTCACCACATTTTACACCATATTTTTCTTTTCCAAAATCAAATCGAAAATCCAATCTTTGACAATCCGGTAGTCCCCCGCTCTTCCCCTATAAAAACCCATCAAACAGCATCCTCTAGACACAATTTTTCAACAAGAAAAACGGTCTCCTCAGAAGCAACTTTTCGATTTTTTTTGTGCTTTCATATAATAGGGCAGCAAAACGTCGTCAAAACCCATTGATCTTCAAATAGGGTCTGTAAAATCAACCACACACATCCTCTCTCAGCCAAGTTGCATCCATCAATGCAAGGTTTTGCCAACTCCAATGCAAAAGTGGTATCCTCACAAACCGGAAGGACTAAACATGATCTTTATATTTGTGTATGATTTTTTATTTTTTTTCTGATTGGTGAGCTGGGATCAAACCTGAGACCTCAAGGTGGAGAAACAAAGCCTCAACCGTTGAGCTACAGGCCCAACCCCTTTGTGCATGATTATTAGATTGCGAGTATTTGAATTTTCTTAATTAGATTGATTGTTGTCCATCCTTGAATACTCGGTCTTTTAGTTAGAATTTTGTGTATATAATTGGAACATTTCTATGTAATCAAGTTATTTCTTAGTTTTACCTATCTTATTTTTATATATATACTCATCCTTTAATTACAAATATACATTCATCAATCTACCTTTTAGCATCCCTTTTAAAGCTTTCTTCCAACGCCCACAAATTCATCTAACTGAAATCATACTTCCTAGAAGTTTGCTGATTTTTCTTGACTGGTTTCATTAATCGAATATATGAGTTTCCATTGCATAGATTATAAATCAGCATAATCCAAGGAATCCTCGTAGTCGAATTGGTATTTTCTAATTGTTTCTATTAAAACCAATTCATTCAATATCCAGTTCCCCATTGTCTATCAGATCAGTTGAGCATCTACTCATTCTTTGTTTTCCAAATCAAATTGCATAAACCTATAGGTCACTTAAGTTCTGAATATTTAAGTCAATCGCCATATTTTGCTTACAAATGCTTTTCTATTCTTTCAAACACCATTTCAGTCCAAAATAAATTCCTAAATCTAGTTTTCTATCACCATTTTTTTCATTTTAAAAAATCTATTTTGCTACCATTATTTCTTTTTTTTAATGACAATTAAATTTTCAAGTGACAATTCTATGAACTAGGCATTGATTCACAATAGATTTAAGAGATATAGTATTCAAGCAGATATGTAATTAGGATCATTTAAACGGAAATATCCCTTGCCTGGGTTTGTTTTTTTTTTTTGGTGAGGGGGGGGATTGCTGGAACTTCCTATTGATGCCACCATATTGGCAGGAGCTCCTCCTCAGCTGCATTGATGCTTGCCTCAGTGTAGGATTCTTTTGGGTTCAAAAATAAAAAGTTCATGTATTGTTGTCGAGGTGATCATCGCGATCGAGCATTTTGTTTTGCACTTCGTCCATTATAGGGGTGCAACTCGGGTCAGGTTGGCCCGACCCGAGGAACCCATTTTCCAATCCGAACCTGACCCGAGTTCCAACCCGATGAGGTTCGACCCAACCCGACCCGAGGAACCCATTTTTCCAACCTGAACCCCACCCGAGCTCAACCCGACTTTTTAAGCTTACTAAAATAAAAAATGTCAGGTTTCACTCGGTTCGGGTTGCCCAAACCCTCATCCCGATCCGAACTCAACCCGACCTGACCTTTTTTCGGGTTGAACCCGACCCGAGTTGCACACCTATTGTCCATGTCATAGCTTCAATTTTGTGAAAATCATAACTTTCGGTACTCTACCCCAGACGCTATATTGTGACATCTAGGATCAGCACTAATAGTTACCTCAACTGCAGATCTGTTCTCCTCATGTTTCAGAGTTCGGTAATTACACAGGGAACCAACATGTTTTTTTTTTTAATGATATATTTAAAAATATAGATATTTGGTGGAGGGAACCAACATGTTAACAGCCAGTATTTTCTAATTACTTCGCAGTTTGTACCTAGTGGACAGTAGAGAGCAAAAAATTTGGCAACCATCAAGTACATCTCATGAGTAGCTTTCCCCAAGAAAACACATGCATAAATATCTGTCTTAGCTTTCAAGCATGAGAAGGGTGGCAGGTCCGAGCATAACCAAGGTTGACCTTAAATTAGGACCATCTTCTCCATTTCAATTTCTCCATCAAGGGGCAATGACTCCATGCAGAAAGCAATTGGCATCCCTCATCAAACAAGTCCTTTAGACACCATTCAAGAAAGCTTTTTTTTATCAATCTTCAATAATTCTAGATTTCTTAAAATGTAAGTCCTAAGAATTTGATAGTTTTTAAACTTCGCAGGTATGAAATGACACCCGATTGCTTCCCCTAACAAACGATAGATATGGGTTATAGCGATCCATTTCTAAGGAGACTTGTAATGAGACCCATTTCTAAGGAGACTTGTAATGAGAAATTTAGTAGCAAAGAAATGCAGGGTTCCATTGCAAATTTAAGAATTAAATCTGATCAATTCTCATACTATTTGATTTGAATTGTAAAAATTATTTCACCAATATTCCTTCTCAAATTCGACTTGTTAAATTAAAACCTGGTCATTGAAATCAAAGGTCTAGTTCTTGAATCTTCAATCCCAACCAAAGGACTCAAAAAATAAACCAAACGGGTTTACTTTCTCCTCCCATTCCAGACATTGGAAGAGTGGGGATAAAAATATAAACCCAACCACAAATCACAGGATATGATTTACCACAAGCTAAATAAAATAAAATTACTCTCCAATTGCAAGCATACCAAAATAAGGAAGAAAGAAGTAAATTAGGGCGCAATCAATCTTCTATTTTGCCATTTCAAAAACAAAATCAATCTTCTATTTCACAAATTAATAACAAAGCAAAAACTGAATGAAACACGAAGTATATTATATTCCATCAATCTACTATATCACAAATTAATACACCAACAAGAACTGAATTAATCACAAAGTACATTATTTTCCACAATGAATATCACAGGTTTTTTCTTAAAAAATGGACAATAAATATAACAGGTACTATCAACAAACATTGAATATCAAACAAAATCACCGATTTCTTGGTCCGTCCTTATCGCCGTCCTGATCCATCAGTTTGTGCTTGTCAACGAGTTTGTTGAGGGCAGATTGAACGGCGTCGTGGCCACCGATGAGCAACCGGGTGATGATCTCTGGGTCAGTCTCAAACCTGGCATCTTCGAATTCTCGGCGGGCATTCTCCCTCAGCACATCTCTCCACGGGATGCCGTAGGCGTCAGGCCAGGAAAAGAATCGGGTGGCTCGGAGGATGTCTCGGTAGAGGTTAAGTGCCTCGCGGCGAGTACTAGTGAGTCGACGCCGGACCGTGAGCTCATCTTCATCATCTTCCTTCTTTGTAGGGTTCTTGACTATATGGCGTTCCAACAGTTCCTCCACCATGTCTGGGCCGTTGTGTAGGAAACATCTGTCAATAAAATTTCTGGTGGTGGTAAAGGAAACGGAGATTTTCCGCCATTTCTCCACCTTCATGGCCATCTATCTAGGAATCAGGATTTTCTTTATTAATAGTACGGGTGTTTTGGCGATTTGCAGGACTCAGATCGAACGATTTGCGTCCAATAAGTTGATCCGGTGAGTAATGAGTCTCTAAAAATGGGATTTGACTAATTCAAGTTCATGTTGGAGAAGGCATCAAAGAAAAAAAAGTTTGAAAACAAGGAAAAAATCTCTACTCAAAATAAATTTTATTTTTCTTGATTTTTTAGCCACTTCTCATTCTCTCCTCACTCATGCATTTTCAAGTCTCTCCTACTCCCACCCTTCTTGTCCCTCTCTCACCACCTGAAAAAATAATATTCCTTGGTAAACATTCCTGGTTGCCAAACATGAACAAAAATATGCATCAAATTCCATCATACAACAATAAAATTAACATCTTACATCTACAATAATGTGAGGGGACATAAAATTAAGCAAAAAAATCTCACAATTTCAAGCAAACTGCACAGAATGCATTCATTTTTTATTTTTTTTGAAATGGCGAGATATATTGATTAAATGGAACCGAGTTGGTCCTCAGAATACAAAGGGAAAAGAGAAAGAAGATAAAAACACATCAGCTATACAAAATACAATTAAGGTGGAAGATCATCAAACCACTCTAAACCCTGCCTGATGACCCCAGTCTTGGCTAGTCCATCAGCTTCTTCATTGGCTGATCTTCTAACATGGGCAAAAGAAATTTCCGACCCCGCCACCCAGTCCAAAATCTCCTCAATAAGGCTGAGAAATCTCCAAGAGGGAGGAGCTTTACCCGCAATCCATCTAATAACATTAGAGGAATCCCCTTCCACAACAACTTTATTCAAGACAGGTCTTTCGATGTGAAGGATACCAAAGTATGCTGCTTTTACTTCCACTTCCGACGAATCTAAAATCCCATTCGGTCCAGAGAACGCCCACTCCACAGCCCCTACATTGTCCCTCATTAGTCCTCCAACACCGGAAGACCCCAGGTTTCCAAAGGATGCACCATCCACATTCAGTTTACTCAAACCCACAGGCGGCGGAACCCACTTCTGAACAATCTTCTGCCTAGTTGACCCTTCCATACAAATGACTTCCCATCTTTCCCACAAATCATAAGCCGACACGAATCTGAACAAAGGAAGACTCTTCGCCCATTGGATAGACATAGCTATAATCCTCTGATAAATACTGAAGGATGAAGTGGCTGTGCCCTCGAAAACCCTACCATTTCTTACAGAATGCATTCATTTTGATCCATGTAAATTAAAAAGAAGAGAAAAAAACAGTATTTGTACAGTCCTAAATTACGAGAACTGAGACAATATGTGAATGTAGTTAGAGAAACAAGATTTTCAATGAAAAGTGAAGACAACATCCATCTTGATTCCTAAAAAGTGGAAAAAGTAACCAAGAAGGGGGCACATTTGGCAACCATGAAAAGGGGGGGGGGGGGGGGGGGATGGGAGTGAAGCCTCAGAAAAATAGGAAAAAATATATATAATTTGACATAACATATATGTTTTCACTGGTTTTTAGGAATATCTCATGCTCTCTCCAATCTCCATGTTGTCCACTCTTGCCCTCTCAAGTCTCTCTCCCCTACCTCTTCTGTTCCCATAATCCCATTTCACAATTAGACCCATGATATTCTATGGAGTAATTATTCATGGTTACCAAACATACCCTACATAGTGTCAAATTAAGAGAGAACCGTATAAGAGTAGGGCTAGAAAGGCAGGTTAGCAATCATCAAATATACTTCAGGCATGTTTTGAAACCATGAATTTGTTTTTCCTGAAATCCTTTCCCTTGCAAACTACATTTTCAAGGTTTGGGCAATCCCTTTTTCCAGGCAAAAACTATTGCAAGTAGAAGTAGAACTCTATATGGTTTTTTCCCAAGAGAGTTTTACGTGAAATTATAGTTACCTAATCACGGTAAAACTATCGTAAAACAACGTCCTGAGTAAAAGTTTTGGATGGCAAACTTTTTCAGTGTAAGGTTTTCCTTTTACGTTGATCCATTGTTTGCAGTAAAAAGAGATCTAAACCAAATACAACGTTCAAATGACCACTAATTTTACAGTGTAAAACTCGAAGATCGCTTAGCCATCTAGTTTTATGAAAATTAAATCAGTGGGCTAGGATGATCTTCTCTAGAAAAATTTTGGGCCGTGGCCTATCCACAATTGGGACTATTTAATGAACAGTCTAGATAGCGCTTATGGATGGGGACCATGAACGGTTTAAATCATGCATATGGGTGAGCCACACTAATTCACTATTCAAGTGGTCCACAAGTCGAATGTTTAATAACTTCAAACTCCAACTCTCAGTTTGCCAACAGTCATCTTGTTTAAATAGAGGCGAGTGGATAGTGTAAAGTAAACATGAAGTGATCATGGCCATACACCAATGATATGCACCACACACTACTTGGAAGTTGGGGCCAATTTTGTCTCAATAGTATGTTGGGAAATTCTGATCAACCACTATGCACAACAATCCAATCACCAAAGTTGAGAAATAGAAAGAATTTGAAGTTATTATGGGAAGGTGCAAGCTAGATTATGAGCAAAGCAAATCATATAATAAGTGGAAGGGAAATCAAGACAATCAAGACATGCTGGATCAAAAGCAAGATGCATGTCTAAAGTCAGGAACAAGAAAACAATCCGGAGAAAGGATGGCCGTGTTTGTTTAAGATTATGACAACCGGTTGTGAAGGCCAGACCGATTATCAGACTCAAATTTAAATGTAATCTTGAGTCCAATAATAGGTTTGACTCTCACAATCGGTTCTCATAATCTTAAACGAACAGGGCTTTAGGGTCTGACTGGATTGCAGGAATATTCAGGAAAAGTTTGGAAAGGAAAATATTTCTAAAATTTCCTACGTTTTTTGCAAGCAAAAAAGATAACTTCAACCAATCCTATCCAATTTTTACTTAAGAGGGACCTTCAATTAATGATAAAATCCCTTTAAATTAATCATAATCATGACATTTCCTTCTAAATTGTGAAAAGAAAAAAAAATCTAAGAAACAAAGGCAGATTTCACGGAACAGAAGCAGGTCAGACATACCAAACTTGACAATCCCACTGATTTAGGGAATTGAAGAGAAACAGAGTAGAAATTCAATAGTTCACACCAAATCAAACCAAAGCAATGAAAGGAGAGAACAATAGACAAAATAAAATTTTATCAAAAAGCAAAGAAATCTTTTAAGAGAAAGTGACACTCATTCTCATAAAACAGTGAAAAATCAGCAGAAACAACAAATAGGAGTGAAAATCCTACTTGACTCCTAAGCATCCTCAACCCTTGTGTTGCGTGCCTAGATGGGTTCCACTTAAGGTAGAATAAATTAGTTTATATTTTGTGGAATTTTCTCTCTAGTTATTTGGTATGGATAGGAGTCTTAGAGATAGGGGTTATCTAGATTGGCTTGGGTAGGAGTAATAGAGGAAGTGGTCAAGTGGGTTTTCTATTTATAAATAACATGTAAGTAGTAAGGGTGTAGCATGGGTCGAGCTCAACCTGAACCCGACGGGTTCAACCCGATTTTGGCTCAGGTAGGGTTGGCATTTCCTCAGGTTGGGTTGGGAAAAAACAATCTGATTTAATTTTGGGTTTGGTTAGGGTTGAGGCCTTGGCAACCCCACTCCACCCGAACCCGACCTCTGTCCTCTAATTTTATCATGATTTTCTTAGGGTTATTATTTTTTTTCTTGTATTTTTCTGCTTGGTCCCTAGGTGAACCCGAACCCAGCCCGACCCAAGTTGCACCCCTAGTAAGTAGTCTTTTTGAAATCAATGAAAAAAGTTTATCCTGAAAATTGTCTTTTTGGACACAGAGGACTGACCCTTCCCTCCAAAGAAGATCAATCACGTTGCGAACCAATTTGGGTTCGTAACACCTCGCTTCTCTCTAATCCTGAGCATTAAACTAATACAAAGCGGCTCTCCCTGAGCCAAACAAACATCCCACAAGAGAAACAGAAAATTATAAGCCCTATGCTACTATTGACGACATTTTAGAATATATTGGGCAGGTCATCGGTATCTCTAAACTAAATATGTTGAAATGAAAGAGGGGAACTGAGCAACTGGAAGAGTAAAATGAGGATTTCATGGAAGAGAATACCCTGGAGATGCAAGGAATGAGAGAGAGAATGATGAAATCCGTACCTTTGGGGGGGGGGGGGGGGGGGGGCTGGAATCTGAAAGAGCAGCGGAGAGTTTTGAGCTTCCGTTGTGGCCTTTCCTTTTGGCGATCAAATGAGTCTCTGTCTTTCTCTGTTCTCTCGTCGGGAAAGAAAAGGAAAGGGAAGTAAACTGATGTGGCAGAAAGGAAAGTGAAGGAAAAGAAACCTGTCAGATGAGCGTTTCGTTGCACAGAAACCTCACAGAAACTACAGAAATATGCGTTTCGTTACAAGAAAACTCAATAGAAACCTGTTAAATAGAAACTGTGATAAACTGATATGGAAAATGATGCCAACATAGAATCTAGTCTAAAATAAGTGGGTCCAACCCTCTGAAGTCGATCAAAATAAGAAAACCATGAGAAACAGAAGTTGAACAATAACAATGCCAATCAAATTGTCACAAATAAAGAGTTGCCACACTTTGACCGCTTTGGTAGGGCGACCATCCTCGGTTCTAAGTCTTTTATCGTCCATCTAACAACAAGTGGATAGTACTGAAACAAATCATGAGTTAACAATAACAATTAAAACATGAACGGTCAAAACCCAATTAAAACATTAATCATGAGTTAACAATAATATTAACAAAAACCCAAGAATCTCACCAAATTTCAGAGATGAGAAACACAATAGCAAATTTCTCCCAAAAATTGACCAACAAAAAAAATATATCTATTTGCTTACAATTACTGTTGAGCATTAAACGCGAAAAAGATACTCAAAACCCTAAACACGAAATCGTGACCCGAGAATCTCACCCATAAAAACCCACTACTCTGTTCACAGAAACCCCAACCCTAAAAACGAAAATGATAGCCGAAACCCACTCTAAAAACGAAAATGATAAACCCTACAATCCACAAATGGGTATTGAAGAAACCGATCGAATCAAAGAGTTATATGAAAACCCATCAGAGCATGAGAACCACAAAATCAACCCAATAAAAAACACAAGAAGAACAATCCCTAGTTCAGGTTTTTATAAACCCTATTTTCTGAGATTTTAGAAGATGAAAAAAGGAAAAAAAACATTGAGAAGAAAGAAGAGAAATTGAGAGAGAGATTCGTACCTGGTAAGAAGCTTGGAGAGGGTGGAATTGACGAGGATGCGTGGAGACAAGCGTTCGGAGGTTGAAGACGAAGTCGCCTGTTTGTTTTTTACGCACAGCAAGAGTCGGGGGAAGGTGAAGGAAAAGAGGGGTTTCCGATATTAGTGCTCGGAAACGAACCTCGATCAAAGTCGGGGAAAGGTATTTTCCACGTATTTATTTTTCTTTTCCACGTAATTTCAAAAGAACACAGCATAAGAGATCGAAAATGGGGAGAGCAAAGAGTCGAGAGTGGGAGAGGGACGAGCAATGAAGAGCAATTGTGGGCCTGTGATCTCACAAAAGAATGGGAGCGATAGAGCGTCAAGAAACCCTAACACGAGAAGAAGATCTCACCCAGAGAGCTTCCAACAAGGGTTAAAGAAAAACGGGAAGGGAAAAAGAACATGAGCTAGGTCGTAAATGTTCGTGTTACCTAGGGCTGGCAATTTCACCCGAAAAAGCGGGGATCCGCCCCGCCCCGCCCCGTTTGGGGAGGGGATTCTCCGAAGGGGAAGGGGAATATAAAAATTCCCCGGTGCGGGGAGGGGAAGGGGATGGAGTTGTCCCCGCCCCACCCCGCCCCGCCCCGCTAATCAATGCCATTTTTTGTAAATTTTTAAGTGTTTTTTTTAAGGAAAACTACTAGAAGCTCTGTGGATCGGCTACAAGATTCCCCCAAACATAAACTTAGCTTGTCTTTTCCTTTTAATTAGCTTCTGAGAGCATTTTGGGAACTATAATAACCTTTTCACAGATGTTGAAATAATAAAGACAAGCTGAGAGCCTGAGACGCTGAGTGTATGCAATTATCAAAAAATCGTAGTGCCAACAGAATTTTAGGGTTGGGTTGCAGGTTTTAATTTTCAACAAGAAAAATTTAGTTACTAGAAATTTGTTTCATGTCAGCACTAGACTGAATTGCAGTTAAAGAAATAAGTCATTTGTTGATTTTGTTCTCTTCTCCATTCTCATTTCTCATGCTCATCTTGGGGTTAACATGCTATACAGAATGAACTAATGAACATTATTTTGCGTGTGTGAGCGCCCACTTATGGACTTTTAAAGTTCATTGTGACTACTGAAATAGTTACTTTTTGCACATTGGCTGCCTGTTAATGAAGGTAATCCTGGTGCTCATTTCCTATTTATCATTCCATAATTTATGCAGAAAATTGCTGAAAGATGAGGTCCTGTTGTTATTTATGTTTGTTGTCTCATCCATGCATTTCTTATTTTGTCTATCTGTTTGTTGATCACATGAATAGAATCATAGCATTCATCACAATATTGTCTGTAATGGACGTAGAAGAAAGAAGCTCTGTTTGCTGGTTTGGTTGGGTTCCAAAGAGGGGGCGGGGCGGGGATTTTGTCCCCGAAGGATGCGGGGAGGGGAAGGGGAAGGGGAAGGGGATTAGATATTCCCCGCAGGGAGGGGAGGGGGATTCCCCACCATCCCCGCAGAGGGGAAGGGGAAGGGGAGGGGGAAAATTCCCCGCAGAGGGGAAGGGGAAGGGGACCCCAACATCCGGCCCCGACCCGCCCCGTTGCCACCCCTAGTGTTATCGTCCTGAGCGCCCCCCCGGGGGGGCGCCTAGGTATGGAAAAACGGGAAGGGAAAAAGAACATGAGCTGGGTCGTAAATGTTCGTGTTACCGTCCTGAGCGCCCCCCGGGGGGGCGCCTAGGTATGGAAAAACGGGAAGGGAAAAAGAACATGAGCTGGGTCGTAAATGTTTGTGTTACCGTTCATCACTTCTTGCGCTTTAGTAGTTCATAAAGCCTCCCATTCATCACTTCTTGCGGACCCGCTATACATTTCAAATGGGGACCCGTTATACGAACCAATGGGAGACTTTATAAACCACTAAAATGCAGGGAGCGTAATTGCGTTGCAACGTAGGAACACTTTTCTCTATTTTTTATTGGGCAATGATAAATTGGCTTTCTTATGGGAGATTTCCTCACTTCGTTTGGTTGCACAATAGCTCGGCAACTATTGGAATTTGGTTTGGATTTGGCATGTCTTCCACATTTGTTGCCAAAATGCATTGGACCCCCTTTGATTGTCTTGGATTTCTCTCATGTAATAATTGCCTGTCACTTTCTTTCCCCTTCTTCAAAAAGCAAAGAGTTATGGTTGAATTTTCTAGGGAATGGTGCTCTCTTTCTTTCTCCCTATATTGGTAATGACACCCATTACTTTTTTTCCTACTCTTGGAAATGATCTTGCTTGAGACATGAGTGGATCCGTTTGACACCCCTAGCACTAGACATGGCAAACGGGTGGGTCGGGCCGGGTCAACCCGCGGGTGATGCGGGTGCGGGTCACACGGGTCGGGTCAGGAGATGACCTGCATTTTTGAGGGTCATAATTTTAGTGACCCGCGAGGCTTGCGGGTGGGTCGGGTTTACCCGCGGGTTACCCACAAATTCAAACAATAGTTTATTTTGGAAAATATTATCACTGGATTTTGATGAGGGGGGTATGGCCGGCACTGTGGGATGATCCAAACCGTCCATTAGATGGCCCACAGCCTAAATAGGTTGTGCCCCAAAAATCATTTCAATAGGTTGATCCTAACCCTCCGATCTATTGAGGGTTAGGATCAAGTGATCAACCCTCTAACATTCAAATCGGAGGGTTGGGATCAACCTATGGTGCTAGCCACAACCTATTTATATTCTATGGTGCCAGCCATAACCTATTTAGGCATTAAACCCTTAAAAAATAGATTAGCATAACAAAATCTAACTAGATTAGCATAACAAAATCACCACCCTTTAAAAAGCCAAGTGACTTGCGGGTGCTCGCGGGTTGACCCGATCCGACCTGTGTTTTTGCGGGTTGGGTCACCCGCGGGTTAGTTTTAATGGGTCACTAAAACTCAGACCCGTGCCCGCAAATTTGCGGGTGGGTCGGGTCGACCCGTGAGCACGGGTCGCTTTTGCCAGGTCTACCTAGCACTAGGGTTAGTATTTTTTGAGAAGGGGAAAATTGCCAATGGGGGACATCAAATTACAAGAATTGCCAAAGGAGGACACACTTTTGAAAATTTGTTAGAGGGACGAAATGGGGGTTATCAAGTCTCTAAAAGGGGGTTATCAACCCTCTAAATGGGGTTATCAAACTCTCAAAAGGGGGCTATCAATCCTCTTTAACAATTTTTCAAAATTGTGTTCCCAGTTGACAAATCTTGTATTTTGGTGTCCCCCTTTGGCAATTTTTCTTTTTGAAAAGTATTGGAAACACAATAGGATGATCCATACCATCCATTTGATGGGTCACAATGTAAATAAATCTTCCCATAAAAATCATTTTCATATGATGATCCTAGCCCTTGATCTAGAGAGGAACTTCATACCATCATGTAAACCAATTATAGCCGTGCAATACTTTTTAGTTTTTACGGGGCTTATACCAAGCGGACCACAATAGGGTTTAGAGTTTAGAAAGAGACGCGAACTAAAGAGATTCACTCCCTTTCTTGTCAAAATCCAAAAACCCTTGTTCGACTATCTTTTAGAGCAGAGAAGCGGGCAATGGCCTCTCGACTTTCTACTCGATTTCTTCGCCTCGCATCAAACTCTCCCACCGTTGTCAACAGCTTAGGGTCCCTCCATTTCATCTCTCTCTCCATAGCTTCATTATATTTATGGCTTTATCGAAGGATTCAGTGTCTTAAATTTTTATTCAACTCATTTTAAAGTACTGATTATTTAGCTCCACTGTTATTGAATTCCTCTGTTCCTTTTTAGATTACTGCATCTAAAAGACAGTTTTCTTTTTCCAGAAGTTAAATTGTCTAGGCCCTATTTAAATTGCTGGAATTTTGTGGAAAAGTTTGCAATCCAAACAGGGCCTAATGGAAAAAGGCTCAGATTTGGGTGTCTATGACATGCTATTTTACGCTTAATATGCACAAGTGGCTCATAGTTGATAACATTCTGCATGTTAAAATCCTAGAATATGATCCTGATCCTACGGAAAACGCTTTTCAAACTCGCATGAATCCAACCTGATGAAAATCATTCAATTCACTCAGGAAATGGAGCACTCTATAGGGTTTCATGATGATAGCAAATGATTATGATGATTAGCAACTTTAATAATCTCTGATGGAGAGTATGTTGAACTACCAGTTTTGCTAGTTTGGGAACTAGTAAACGGGGCCTCGATGTTAAGGCCTGATCAAGTCAGCTAAATTTTATTTTTCCAATCTTTAGTGTTGTTTCTTAGTGATAGAATCAACTAAATCTTTTTTTTTTCCATATTTCAATGTTGTATTTTAGTAAAAGTGTTATTATTGTTATGCATCTATAAAAAATCATTTTTATTATGTATCTAAATATGAATTTGTTGTCTTTGTCAGGAATTGGAGCTCGAAAATGAAGGTGTTTTGTTATTCTATTGCGTTTGTTCATGCACTTTTTCGAGTTTCTTGACTATTTACAAGGAATATCTTTGCAAAATGGGTCATTCCATTTCATTTGCAAAGATTTGATTCCGACACTTCTGGTTGTACAGGTCAATCAAGTCACTCAGCCCTGCAGCAGTTACTCTTCTAGAGCGATCGGAGATCAAACTTACCATTCTGATTCCAAAAGTGTCGTGCAGAACAGATGTGATTCTAGTGGAATGGCATCACCAGAGGTTCGGCCTGATTAAAGAAAAGACTGTGTGTGCTCTATAATCTGTGCATTAATAGTTTGTTTATAGTCAGCATTGATCAATCTGAAACCTTTTGTAAGTTAAGGTGCTGTTAGTAGATTTCTTTGGCGGTGATAAACATTTGAAACAACTCGGCCTGGAAAACTTCCACCCGTGGTGCCTATGTTTCAATTGTATTTTACTCACATTTCTAATAATTACAAAAAACATGGAAATTTTGTAAAATAAAATAAAGGGAAATGATATCAGCACAACCATGTTTTGATATTTTCACTAACTTATCTTGCCTTTTAGTATTTAAAGAGCTGTCAAAGGCTATTACAGTTCCCAAAAAGCTTAAACAATCCAATTAAAAAAGAAAAGACAAGTTGGGTCTCTGAAATTATTAAAACATGGTTGTGCTGATATCAGTTCCCACAAATAAAAGTACTTTGAAATTTTGCAAAAAAAAAAATATTACTATAATATCAAATTATTTTATGAGAAATGCTAAAAATTATATTGATTGTGAAACTTTCAAAATTATTGCATTTTTCTTGGAAATTGCAAAAAGCATGGCATGATTTTGAAAATCATCAATAATTTTCAATATTCTTCTAACCTTTTAAGCAAGCAAATATACTTCTAGGTTCCACATGGTTATCAAGATATGGATCGGTATCGAAAGAGCAACATGGTAGGCTCACGCAATCATAGAATCGGGGAGAATGTTCCAAGGAGGGCTAAAATCCACTTTCTTGTTGACACGGTAAGTACCAGGGCATGTCTCTAAATGTTCTTTTTGTTCTATGGCATATGTAAAGAGGAAATAAGATGACAAAGCAGCTGAGTCTTTTATTAAGATTTCATCTATTTCTATTAGGAAATTATTCGAACTAGATTAACTTAGTCTCAAGTATGCATTGTGTTCATAGATGATGGATTTTTTCATTTGCTGTTATCACTAATTTGGTCATATGCTCCTTTGAGTGTAATATATGATGATATTTTCTCTTTATATTGTTATCATTGAAGTGGCCAACATTTTCTTCAGATTGGTGGATAAGCTGGAACTAACCGAAAACTAAATGTCCATCCATAGGTCCAAACCTATGTTGCATCGGTACGGATAAGAGTGTTGGAATCCGACTCGGGTATCAAGTGTCGGATTCGGCAAACGTAAAAAAGAATGATTCGTGGATTCGCCAATATATTTAAATCAATCCTCAAATTTCTTTTTACATAAGAATATGATTATAACAAGTAATATATTGAAAATTTTAACAGGCTGAGTAGATATAAATATATAACGCTTTATTTCCTTTTATGAAACTTACTATTAGGATGGATAAAACTCAGAACTTGCAATAATTTTTAAGTTGTGGTAGTAGTTTTTAGAAAAAAAAACCGATGAAAGAGATCTAGAAGTGTCTCAAAGAATCCTGAACTAGTGGAAACCGAGACGTCTCCGACACGGATTCTTCACCCATTTAGAAGAAGAATCCATGTGACATGGGTCCAAACACTAGGCATGCTGACTCAGGACGAATATATGGAAGGGAGGACTCTAGGTAGGGTCAAATGGATCTGAGTTGGGTTGTAATCTAGACCGTGATAGGGAATTGGTTACAAGGTTTTGGTATAGAAGGATGTAGGTTTCGGGATATGTATGAGATTGTTTAAAGAGTTTAGAATAGTGATATAGACTGGTTTAAAGTTTTATAGGTCGTGCAGCTCAAGAAATAAATTTTTTGTTGTACAGTTTTAGGAAAAAGGTTGCAACAAGTTTTGGGACCAGGATAAGGTTTTTTATGTGGATTGTAACAGGTTTAGGAAAATTTGGGGTTAAATCTGGTTCAGGAATAAGATGCAGGAAAATTTTACAGGGTTTTAACAGTTGTAACAGATTTGTCAAAAGGGTAAAGATATATGCAAAAATCAGTAACCCAAATCAATCACTCAATCTGTGGTATATCTTGAATGAAATTGGCAGCATAATTGTAATGAAAATTTTGTAATAGATCGGTGATAAATCTATCACCAGATTATAACAGACAGGGTTTCAAGGGTCAAAGGATAGTTCAATAGTTCTTGGTCTGATCTATGAAGTTTGTTAGTTTCTGTGTGGATCAAGGGTTCCAAAGGTAATCAATAATCTAAAGGGAAGGGTTATGTGTAGATCTGCTTGCAGATTTGCAGAGAAAAGTTTTTGTGGACAATTGGAATGACTTCAGGGCTTTTGGTTCTTCAAAGTTGGGATCGTGATTGTAGTTGGAGGTTTATGGAAATAAATAAAGTAGGTAAAGAAAGATAGAATTATGGAGAAAAGTAGAAGAAGAAGAAGAAGAAAGAACTGAAAAGGTTTAGGGATAGAAAAGGATCTAGAATCACACCAGGGGTCTCCTAGGCATCACACTTAGGAAAAACCAAAGAAATCCGTGCAATAGCATCACACCATAGGCTCGACCATGAGGACCTCAGCCACTATCATAAAGTTAGAAAATCACCTCCACACATAAGGTTTAAAGCTTCATCTTTTTTTGTCATTCATTCACCCACAAGCAGTGAATGTTTCTCTTTTTTAAGAGATAGAAGGTTTTGGTAGTTACATAATTACCCGGGGCCCTCTATTTAAAAGGGGGACTGACATATGGCAATGCGTGGTTATGGTAGGGCATAATTAACTAGCGCTCTCTATCTTAAAGAGAGAATGGCACATGGCAATGGGAGGTTCTTGTAGTTACATAACTTTCTGGGACTCTCTTTAAAAGAGCGATTGACACATGGCAATGGTTAGTTATGGTAGAATTAACTACCTATGGTTCTCTTTTTTAACGAGAGGCTGACACATGACCCCCTGTAATTGTCTCAATACAATGTCAGAAACTTAAAATGCAGCAAAATAAAAAAAATGAAGTACAAACTAACATATGCAACACTGACAAACTAACATAATGCACGCATCGGAGTTACGGCATAAAAAAACGTTGCACTGTATGGTGTCCTAGTAGTAGCCTAGCACAAACTAACTAAAAATCTAACTATATCTGAAACTTTGCATAATCTGTGCTGTGGAGTCCGAATCTATCTCGATCAAAGCTAGGAAATCCTTCATCGAACCAAATGGAGCTGATATGTCATGATCAGTGTTTAAAAACGAGGATGTGACGCGGAACGCGGCCAAGAAAAACCTTGTTGACTCGGCACGGACGCTGCCAAGAATGCAAACACAACTCGGGAGAGTCATAGGAGTTTTTATTGACTCTGTAGGGCAAAACGCGGAATGCAGATGTGGTGCAATGCGGAACGCGGCCAAGAAAAAACCTTGTTGACTCGGGTGAGTTCCTTGTCGTGTCAACGAGTTTTTAAACACTGGTCATGATAGTGACTTTCTACCTAGTTGTTCTCATAATATCTGCTAGCAAAAAAGGCACGTGATGATGTGCGCTACAACGCTGAAGTAACCCGTGCCATACTTGTAGGAAAAGCGTGAACGACCTTGAACAAAATGGTACATGTGGGCTTGGCTTTATATATGTCCATATTACAATTTTATTATGGGGTGAGTGGGTTGGCTGGTCTACTCCTTCACCCCCAACTTAGGAAACCAATTTTGAGACAGCCCCTTAATATGTTGGAGGCTTTTATATATATATATATATATATAATGCGTATTGTAGGCCCAATAAGTGGCATATTTGCCCATTAGAATTTTAAGGATTTTTATTTCCATGTTTTAGTCTTTAGGGATTTTATTTTTCATGTTATTTTATTTCCATGTTATTTAATTGCCTATATATAGGCCTCTTGTATTAAGGTTTTTAGAGATTTTGATGATGAATGAATGAATTGAGAACATAGATTCTCCCCTATCCCTCTTCTTCTTCCCTTTATTCTCCTCTTAATTCCTAGTGGATTCTAGGGTTCTTCTTCTCTTAATCTTCTATTTCTCTCCTCTAATTTCTTCTCTCTTCTTTCCTAGTGGATTCTAGGGTTGGTCTCTCCTTCCCTCCTTCTATTCTTCTTCTCTTCCCCTTATTCTTCTCTTTTCAACTCTATCTTCTATTTTCCCCCATGGATCACATCAAATTGGTATCAAAGCAAAAGATCCCAGCTCTATCTCTCCCTGTTTTTTTTTCTTTCTAGTTTTTTTTTCGAAGAAGGGGTGGGGGTGGGGGGCAGAATTAGTCTCACTTAGTTGGAAGTGGTGCTCAAGGTAAGAATGGGGGTAAGAGTAGAGTTACTTAAGGGGGGGGGGTGCCTAAAGAAAAAAAAGGGGGGTAGAAATATACCTTATAGTATAAGGTATTCAATGATTAACAGGGGGTGTCCAGGGAACAAAAGGGGGGGTTATCGTATGGAATAGCTTACCTTAGCAAGTGACTTTGGCAACTTATCTTTCTCTTTGCCTTTGTGAAACTTGCTGTGTAAGTTACAGTGAAACTTGCTCTGCAAGTTACATACACAAATTCTTAGCTGTTGCTTCTCTGATAAAAGCAATACTTAACTTGCTGTCAAAGAAACCCAAAAATGGAAACTCTTATGGAGATTTCGAGGATGCATGCCTACAATGGATCAAGGCTCTTGATGCATACCATAAGTATTATGGTTATGATCATCAAATAACCATACATCGAGTTAAGAATACAATATGTAGAGATGAAAAGGTGAAATGGGGACACTTCTTGAAAGAGCGCAGTGACTTAGGTATGCCTTGTTTTAGTCGATGGCAAAATATCCGTGATGAGTTCGCGAAGGTCTATGCTCGAAAAGCTTATTATTGATATCATCAGAGGCAAAGACAAGTCCAACCCCGAGGAGCCTGGGAACAACAGACTCAGGTTACTTTGGATTAGCACTCAGACATGATAGCTAATATGAAGGTAACCTTGAATCGCATTAGCAAGCACCTTGGGTTTAAGGCTCCCATGGAGGCCATGACTGTCAGGAACTCATGCTCAGCCTACCCATCTCCTTCTTCCCCTGTTGATGAGGCTGCATCTCTAGAAGGAGAGGAAGATCCCATGACTGATATTGTCGACTCCCACGACATGCCAGACATAGATGATGCTAGTGGTCTGCCAGAGGCCATTGTCTTAGAGCCAGACACATGTATTTTCAGTGGTCAGTCAGATGATATTGTTGATGAGGCTGATGTCGATGAGTATGATGATTCCGAGATTCTCTCAGGGCCGACTGCCGAGCATCGAGAGAGGGAGCTCAACACTTCCACAGCTGAGGCAGATATTGTGGCTGGGCCATGTGAGGCCGGCCCATCGACAGAGTCGACAGAGCACAGCCGCGAGTTAGAGGTGAGTGTCCTGACCGATGAGCCATTACCGGAAATAGATGATCGAGAGCATATTGTGGAGGATTGCCATATCTTTGAGCACATTGTAGGACTTTGTGTTGACACAGAGGAGATATTGGTAGATATTTATTCATGTGGTTATGGTAATGCCTATGGATGTTACATCCAGCACAGGTGAGATCACTTGCATGTTTCAGCAGATGATTGGATTGATTGGGATTACTATTTCTACATTCTGTTGACTTGTCAAGGTGGATTGCTTATGCCGATCTCTATTAGGCAAATGTATGACACCGATGGTCTTCTATTACTACTGGAGTGGGTCATTTATATATTTGATCCAGGTGGACTAGAACTCGAGGCGAGTTCATTTCAACAAGGAGAGAATGATGTGTATTGTAGGCCCAATAAGTGGCATATTTGCCCATTAGAATTTAAGGATTTTTATTTCCATGTTTTAGTCTTTAGGGATTTTATTTTTCATGTTATTTTATTTCCATGTTATTTAATTGCCTATATATAGGACTCTTGTATTAAGGTTTTTAGAGATTTTGATGATGAATGAATGAATGAATTGAGAACAGAGATTCTCCCCTATCCCTCTTCTTCTTCCCTTTATTCTCCTCTTCATTCCTAGTGGATTCTAGGGTTCTTCTTCTCTTAATCTTCTATTTCTCTCCTCTAATATCTTCTCTCTTCTTTCCCAGTGGATTCTAGGGTTGGTCTCTCCTTCCCTCCTATTCTTCTTCTCTTCCCCTTATTCTTCTCTTTTCAACTCTATCTTCTATTTCCCCCCATGGATCACATCAATATATGTGGAAACGTTTTCTGCGCGATACCTCAGATAAGTTATCTGAGCAAGAGCTCAAAAAATCATGTGGGCTCACATTGTTTGGATGATCCAAAGCATTCATTTGATAGGCCCTTACATAGATAGGGTGTGCCCAAAAAATCAGCTCCATAGGATCATCCTAACCCTTCGATTTTTGGAGGTTAAAAATGGACAGATTTGTGGAGGTTTATACCCATCCGCTTTAACCTCCACAAATCGAAGGGTTAGGATAATCCTGTGGAGCAGATTTTTTGTGCACACTCTATTTATCTTTGGACTATCCAAATGAATGCTTTAGTTCATCTAAACAATGTGGGCCCATATGTTTTTTTGAGCTCTTGCTCAGATAACTTATTTGAGGTATCGCGCAAAAAACGTTTCCCCTATATATAGGCTGAACCTAGCCCTCTAATCTATAGAGGTTTCCATAATTTAAAAAGCATAAAGGAGGGGGGTAGGATTGAAATTATGTGGCTTTAATTGGTGCCTTTGTTAAAAAGCATAAAGGAGGGGGTAGGATTGAAAATATGTGGGTTGAATGGGTGCCTTTGTTAAAAAGCATAAAGGAGGGGGTAGGATTGAAAATATGTGGGTTGAATGGGTTCCTTTGTTAAAAAAAGTCAAAAAAAGTGATGTGTAATTCTCATAGAATTTTGGGAGAAATTCAAATAATTCTCTCCTTTTCTCTTCTGCTATATATATATATATATATATATATATATATATATATATATATATCCGTGTGTGTGGGCATGGGGCCACACCATTCGATGATTCAAACCATTCATTTTTTGGGCCCCAACTTAAATAGGTCGTGCCCCTAAAATCATCTCCATTCGATGACCGTAACACTCCGATCTGTAGAAGTTTCCATAACGTGCCGTCCCTCTACAGATCAGAGGCTTAGGATAATCGAATGGAGATATTTTTGGGGCAGATCCTATTTAAGTTGGGGCCCAACAATCGAATGGTTTGGATCATCGAATAATGTGGACCTCACTGTGGTTTTTTGAAAAAAAAAAAAATACCTGCACGATGTGCGGATACCATACAAACTCTCTCTCTCTCTCTCTTTCTCACTTTATGTATATAAAGATGTCTTAAATCTTAATACGTAGGTCGACTTACGACATGTATGTGTGACAACTATGTTTTATGCAAGAACTTTTTAGAAAGTGGTGTCTTTGTTACATAAGTTGCCAACAACCTCTTATTGTGATAAATCAGTCTGTGTTTGAGAAGTTTTGTTCATATTAAAAATTAAATGTTTAGCTAAATACATCAATTAAGCTTAAGTACAACAAAGGATATCCGTTGATTATTATAGCATATATTAATCACTTGATTTTTTTGATTTAAGAGGTACAATATTCCTGCAATGCACTTTCAGTTAATTTTGTTTCCTTGTTATGATAAGAGGCTAAAGCACTTGAAATCCCGCAGCTTTTTGACCTAAAAGAATCTAAAGAGGCTCTCTATGATGCACTTGATGCTTGGGTTGCATGGGAGCAGAACTTCCCTATATCTTCATTGAAGAAAGCAATGTGTACTTTAGAAAAGGAGCAACAATGGCATAGAGTTATTCAGGTATGAGAAAATTTCTCAATTTCTCTGTGCTTATTCTAAATTTATATTGATTTAAGAGCCATGTTTGATTTATATGTATTGGTACGGACACCATAAAAGTAATAGTTCCTATAAAAGTGACGAAACTTGTGAATGTTCTTATATATCGATAGCATTGAACCGTCTTTGTTGAAATTTTGGATCAAACAAGAACAAAATTAATTCATATTTAGACAAGGAACACATTGTGTTGTGTAAATTGTCGGAATCTATGTTAAATATTGTATCTGTTTGAGTGCTTGGTGAGTGCACTGCTTGATGTTGTTAATTTCAGAATTGATGGGTCGCGCTTAGGAAATCCACAGCTGTCAAGGTAGTGTTGCATTGATAGAAATCATGGAGGTGGGTAAGATTGTTTTTGGTAGGTCTGGTAGTGGTGAAGGATTCCATTGAGGCAGAGAGATGCTTAGGCAGTGGCTTTGGAACTTGGGAGGGGAAAGAGAATTTATTTGGTATAAAAATTTCAGATAAATATGGGGTTGGTAGGTGGGGTGAAGTTTTAGTGGTTCAAGAGTGGGTGCATGGCGGCCTGTTTGTTTGGTCATTGAGAAGCTCAAAGATTTTATCCTATTTAGGGGAGAGAGAGAGAGAGAGAGAGAGAGAGAGAGAGAGAGAGAGAGAGAGAGAGAGAGAGAGTTGGGTTTTGGGAAGATGTTTGATTAGATGATGTTTTTGTGCGTTTCAACCGTCTCTCTCTCTCTCTCTCTCTAAATAGGCAAGGTTTTAAAATTCGACCGAAATCCACACCGAAACCGGAATTGCCAAAACCCGAAACGGTACCGGATTTCGGCCAAAATTTTGGACGCGACGTAATTTCAGTTTTTTAAATATTTCGTCCCAAATCTCGAGAAATTTAACCCAAAAATCGCAAAATTTTTAATTATATAGCATTTTCCTCGAAATTTTGACTGAAATTACCATAATTTTGGAAATTTCGGCTGGGATTTGGTATTAATTAATATATTATTTTTTAATTGTGTACCCAATTTCGTTCGAAATTTCGGCGGAACTGAAATTTAAAACCTTGTAAATAGATTGGTAGGTCATAAAAGGAAGAGCATTCTAGAGTTTTTCAATAGGTCTGGTGGGAAGGATAGTATGGAATTGGTCTCTAAAAGGCATCCCAAAAATGATGAGATTGTGTGTGTGTGTCTGTATGTAATTGCATATTCCCCATTTGAGGGATACAATTTGGTTTTGGGACTTAAGGTTATGTTCTTAGTATAATCTTTTTCTTCATTTATTTATTAATGAATTAGAGGCATCTTCTAAGTGATACACATGGCTTCCCCTAGAGTCAAAGTCTGTGCATAATTGCATATCCCCATTTGAGGGATACAATTTGGGTTTGGGACTTAAGTTAAGGTTATGTTCTTAGTATAATCTTTTTCTTCATTTTTTTATTAATGAATTAGAGGCATCTTCTAAGTGATACTGATGCAAATATTAGGCCTAAATAAGTGGCATATTTACCAATTAGTATTTTATTAGGGGTATTTTAGTCATTTGGTTATTTAGAGTTCTTATTTTAGTAGGCTTCTTTAAGAGTTCATGTTTAGTAGGTTTCTATCTTTTAGGTTGTTTATTTGTCTATACATAGGCCTCTTTACAGCTTATTTTGTAACTTTGATTGGTATTGAATAAAGATGCTTCTCCCTCTAATTCTAGTTTTCTTCTTCCCTCTTCTGATTTCTTCTCTTCTCTCTCTAAATTCGTCTATTCTTCTCTTCTTCTTCTACTTCTCCCTAAATTCGTCTCTTCTTCAGGTTATTTTCGTCTCTTCTTCCCCCATTCTTCTAATTCTATCCCCTTTCGTCTATTTCTCTCCCCTTTTATCAAATTTCCCTTCACGGTCCTACATAAGATACATGGCATGAGGTGCTTCCCCTAGAGTCAAGGCCTTTTGTTGAACGACAATTGTGAAAACTGAAAAGTATATATGGATACTATGTACTAAGAAAAATGGAATTTAGTCTTGCCAACATGAGTTCTCTTTGTAAGGAAACAAAGGATTCATGGAACCATCTTTTCCTCCCATATAACAAGGTATTCTCATCTGTCTTCAAGAGCTTCGGTGGTTTATAGGCTTTTTTAGTATCAACCATGGATCTCCTTTAGGATAGTGATGTAATCCAGCCATCATCTTAGCCATTGGATTTAGTTTTTGGGAAAACTACTAGAGACCCCCTAGATAAAAACGTGTCTACAAGAATCCCCCAACATTTTCTTAATTACCAATAGTACATTAATAGCTTTTAAAATTTTCTTTTATCCATTTTACCCTTAGTTGTAGATAACTTAAAAATTCGTATAGTCTCCCACTTCATCAATAACGGCAACATTAAATCCTCTCTCTCTCTCTCTCTCTCTCTCTCTCTTAAAGGCATCATCCCTCTTTATGAGATTTTATATGGTTCTATTTTTTCAAAAAAGACTATGTGTCGCACTGTAGGATGATCCAGACCGTCCATTTGATGGGCCACAACATAAAAATACTTTACAAGCCTCACCATAGGATGATCCAAACCGGGTTGGGATTATCCTATGGAAATGAATTTCCGGTTTGGATCATCCTATGGAAATGAATTTTGGGCTGGCCTTCTCTAAATATGGGCCTTGCCAGAATCAGTAGAGTCCTCGAAATTGAGAACAAAGTGGCCATCAAAGCTTTCTCTAGCTTTATCGGTATCAATGATTTTAACAAAGTGGAAGTGGACACTGTCCTAACAAGGCAATGTATTTTAATGTGGAGCCCTATGGATTTTAAGTAGATTCCTCAAATGTAATATCATGTGCTTTGATTGAAATTTAGTAACACCACCTTAGAAATTTGATAACCGAATAGGGAGGGAATCGCTAAGGGTCCATTTCGATTCTAAAAAATGGACGAAAAGGGACAATAAAAGGTCTTTAATTCCTGTCAAAGGCATTGGCCGACTGCTCGGTTAACAAGGAAAGCAGAATTTTGATTTCCAGAAGTTTCCTTCTCGACCTTGTTTCGGCCAAAGTGGCACCCAAAAATAGTGCTTCGGTTTTTCGCCTAAATCGAGAGGATTCAGGTAGGAATCTCTCTTTCTCTCTCTCTCTCTCTCTCTCTGTATATATATATATAAGATGAAGTGGTTCTATTCGTTAATAGCAAGCCCTTGCATCGATGGAGAACTTTCGGGTGGAAAATGGCCACAGAGAAGTGCACTGGGGTGAAATCTCTCTCTCTCTCTCTCTCTTTACCAGCTACCACTCGCAACCTAAATAGCTTCTCTCTCCATTGGCAGCTTCTCTTTGGGGCAGACAATGAGAGCTCAGTGGAAACTCCGTGTTCCGAGTGCTTCTCATTGTTGGAATTGCCATTTATGACATTTCTGGCATGCTTTGAGCGGGTTGCTTCTATACCCAAAAATTCTTTCCCCTACCAGAGAACGAAAGGGGAAACTCGAAAGAATTGCCCTACAAATCGAAATCGACTTCCTGTGATGAAAATCTGATAGCGGTTTGATTTTGTGCGGTTTCCGAAATCAAATTTAATACGGGTATGGAAAAGTACGTTGTGTCTGGTGTCTTTTTATTTGTATCTGGGTTTCCTAGCCCAACAAAGAGCCATGACCTGAGTGTTGGAGAAGCACTGCTGCAAAACCGGCGCTTTCAGATGATCCTGCTCCAAGCCATCTTCCACATTGCATCTCCAACCCTCCAGTCAAGAACCACCAAACTTTATGCACTATTCTATATCACATTTGGAAAATGCTAGATTGAATAATACTTGCCTCTGGTTCGACAACCATCAAATGGAAGAGAAGAACCTGCAAATCTACCTCCAGGCACTTGTAGTTGGCAGTCCACGGTCTTAGTTTTCTGGATAGATTTCAGGTAGTCCACTGACAAGAAGCTGCAAATCGACCTCGACGCACCTGCAAATTGACCTCGTCTCCTTCTCTATCGCTTCACAAGGGAATCGGAGCATCCTTGGGTTCTTCTTCCCTGTTTTCTTCTTTTTCATGCTTCCATTGGATTGCTTTTCGAAGCATCAATGTGTTCTTCCTTTTTCATACTTGCAAATGTTGGTGGATTCATTAGTTATCGAGGGGGCTGATAGGACCTTAAGTCCCTGTTTTTAGAGGGCTATCTGGGACCCTATTTTTCTTTCTTTCCTTTTCTAATCTCTCATTCTCTCTCCATACAAATAAGAAAGAAAAAGAAAACGAAAAAAAATCCCTACAAGGCATTCAGCTACAACTTGCTTACTTTCAAGGTACCTTTTTGGTGGAGATGATCCATAAAATGCGGTTAAGTCGATGAGTAATTGGCTGGGTACCCTCAAAGGTTAGTAGATTCCCTGGAGGAAACAGTTAATATTATTCCAGAGCAAGAAGTTCAATCCCGTCACATTTAGAGATGCAAGCTCAGAGGCTAGTTCTTGGCAATAGTTGTGGAAAACCAGTGCTTGCAGTTGACGATTTATTTTATTTGTTTATGACATCTCGACCACCCTATTGGTCGATGGGGCAGTGCAACACACTAATGAAATATGAAATAAATTATCTGGGTCATGTACAAAAAAAGGACAAAATTGCAACGCGATTAACTTCTGAGATCAATCAAACAAACTAGGAGTAAAAAATAATTTGAAATCTAGTAGATTTTAATCCCACAATGAAATTGAAGGATTTTTATGATTGTAATGAATTAAATCAGGTTCTCTCTATAGATTTTTGTTTCATGAGATTGAAAGACACCAACACTTCTTCAGAACTGCTACTAGTCTAAGGTAGACCTATATAATTTTACAATTTTTTTTTTTTTTGTTTTTTGGTTTTTGTAAAAAGCCCATCAGCTCTTGATGAAGTCAGAATTCTTCTTTTAGAATGTGTAAATTCTAATCTAAATTGGCCTTAGCTCTAAAAATATCACATCATTTCAGCCCATGGGAACTTTGGCTAGTAAATTAAGTTAGTAATGATATCATTATTGGAGGATTTTGGGAAGAAATGGTTCTTGGAGACATTGAGATATTTCCGCAACCATTGAAAAGCCTTAAAAATACTCGTTTGTGCTGGAAAACAACCAAACTAGGTGAGATAAAATTAGTAAATGACGGGGCATCTATTTTTGTGTGGAAAGCAACACCCGAGCGGAAGCTAGAAGCATTTTTGAGGTCATTAGATATTGTAAGGCCTTAGGATTCTTGATTGTTTTGGTGGAATCTGACAAGAAGGTCTCAATCTAATGAGGGTCCTCCTTGGTCGATTAAATATTATTGGCAAGAGCTTCACTCTCTTATCCTTGATTTGAAGCCTAAAATGACACATCAGATAGAGTTACCAGGTCATGGATCACCTTGCTAACTATGCTTGTAAAGGGGCGGTCCAATCCACGAGGCTCCCGCCATTGCGGGGTCTGGGGAGGGCTGGATGTACGCAGCCTGACCCCTGCTTTGCAGAGAGGCTGTTTCTGTGACTCGAACCCGTGACCACCAGGTCACAATGGAGCAACCTTACCGTTGCTAACTATACTTTAAAGTATAAGAAAGAGTAATATTTTTTTTATTGGGGAGATCTTCTTACATTGGCTAAAGGCACTGTGAGATGTGATTTATTGGGAATCCCTAACATTCGTAGTAGGTAAGATTTTTGTATTTTTTGGTTTTTTTTGTTTCATGAGATAAAGTAGTTTGTCTCCCTCCTGTACTTTTGTAACTACTTGGGCATTCCAAGTAATTGTAGCGGGTAGGTTTTTTTTATATTTGCGTTGTAGATCTGGAGGTATGGTAATGGTGGTATGTCCCCTCTGTGTACTCTTTTATCATGTGTAAAATTTAAGCTACCGGCCCGAGTTCTTATATATATGTTGCGTTAAAAAAATAGGATTTTGGCTTATGTGATTTTTGTGAGTGGACCATAATTTCTTCAGGCAATGGATAAGCATTAATTAAAAATTGATGTTAGCAATTTTCCTACTTTTTTCTTTAATTTATGTTATATTTTTTTATAGTCCATTATCCTTTTAGAGGATTTTGGCTTATATTTTGTTTGCGAGTCAAACATAATTTCTGCAGGCAATGAATAAGTGTTAATTAAAAATTGATGTTAGCAATTTTCCTACTTTTTTTCTTTAATTTATCTTATGTCTACTTGATAGTTCATTATCCTTTTCTTCTAGGGAATCTTTTGGGTTGAATTTGAGAATAACTTAATTACTTTTAAGTAGGACATATGAATTCTTCCAATGTTGAAGAATTTGATCAAATGCCTGAAAAACTCTCCGAGTGGACCCTACCCTATTGAGACTTGTTCAGGGGTATCTCATTTTAATTCTTTTGAGAGAAACAAACTATGTATTATGATCAACTAGGAGTACTTTGAAAACTTGATCTGCTATCAGGAAAACTTGATTGATGCCTTGGAACATGAAAGATCATATTACCATTCAAAATAAAAATAAAAATTGAAAGATCATATTATCAAATAAGCTTTTGATTCCATAAACTTGATTGATTACTGCCGTGTTTCATATTGACTATGTTGAATAACATGTATTAGGGATAGTTTAGTCATTACCTGTTAGAGAGAGGATATGGTAGTCATTGTACTTGGTTGCCCTAGTTGGGCCTTATATATACATCATTTTACATGGGAGCTCCCTAGTGGAGAATCTCCAACCTTCACTCCTCTTCTTCTTCCTCTCTATCTCTAACCCTAGCTCATTCTAACATGGTATCAGAGCAAAGATCCTTTGGGAAGGGGTAGAAGGAAAGAAGAAGAGTATCTCCACGCCACTCTCTCTCTCTCTCTCATATCTCTCTTTGCCTTTACACGCAAGGTGTTGTTTCCTCTTTTGTTTTCCGAAGATTTCTCCTCAAATCTCCCTAATCTTTCTCTCTTGGTATTCTCTCTCTTTCTCGCAACTCTCTCTCATACATATCTCTTTTTTTCCATTTTCTTGTTTTTGGAGTTGTAAATCACAAGAAAAAAATATATTCAAAAATCTCTCGAGAATATCTCTGTCCCTTCTTTTTGGTTCTTTACCCCAAAATCCCATTATTCTCTAAGACCATACCCTTATTGGGTTCTTTCTAGTTTCTTTCACCCATCTTTATGTTTTAAATCCTTTCTTTTTTTCATGTTTTGAGTCTCTTCCCCCACCCTCTCCATCCTAATCTTTGTCCTTTCTCCTCTAGATTCGTTGTCTTTTATGACTTCTTTGTTGTTCTTCAAGGTGCCCACCAAGTGTTCGGTGAAATGTCCGAAAGAGATTTGGTGCCTTGGACGTCTTCTTTTCGTTTCAAGTTGAAGGCCTTTGGTTTCAAGTTGAGGGTGTGTGTGTCTAGTGTTGTCATCTCTTTATTTCCATTGTTTTGTATGTCGTGTTGATGTCATCTCTTCCTTTACATTGTTTAGTGTTGTCTTCTATGTCTTCTTATGTCTCGTATGTTGTTCTTCAAAGGTGCACACTAAGTGTTTGATAAAATGTCTAAGAGAGGTGGAGTGCCTGCCTTGTTTGTCTTCGTTCCTTTGTCTTCTTCTTCAAGGCGCACACCAAGTGTTCGATGGAATGTTCGAGAGAGGTGTAGTGCCTTAATTGTCTTCGTTTCGTTGCAGACCTTCAACTTGAGGGGGAGTGTTCTCATGTAGTTCTTTGTGTCTTTTCTTTAGGGGGAGAGTTCTTTTTTTTTCCCTTGATTTTGTCTTCTTAGTATCGTCTTCTTGTGGGAGTGTTGCCTTATCTCTTCGTGTTGTCTTGATATTGTCCTCCTTGCCTTGTCATGTCTGGGCTCATGTAGTCTCCCCTGAGGGGGAGTATTGTTCTTCGTCTCTTTCCTCGTGTGTCTTCTCTTTCATGTCTTATCCTCTCGTTTCTGGGCGATGGTTTCCATTCCCATCGTTGGTCAGCTTTCTTACAGGCGATGATCTTTTCCCGTCGACCTCTCTTTTCCGGGTGATGGTGTCCCCATCGTTGGTCGGCTCTTTTTTAGGCGACGATGTTCATGCCGTCGACCTTGTCTCCAGACGATGGTGTCCCCATCGTTGGTTGGTTATCTTTTCCTTCATTTTCTTCCTATCATTAGGCGACGATGTTCATGCCGTTGACCTTGTTACCAGATGATGATTTCCCCATCGTTGGTTGGTTATCCTCTTCCTTTCTTTTTCTTATCTTTTCAGGCGACGATGTTCATGCTGTCGACCTAATCTCTAGACGATGGTTTCCCCATCGTTTGTTGGTTATCCTTGTTCTCTCTCTCTCTCTCTCTCTCTTCCCTTCTCTCCAGGCGACGGTGTTCCCGTTGACCTTGAATCCGATTTTTTCCCCATCGGTTGTTATCATCTTTACTTGACGTTGTGCTACTTCGCCGATGTTCGTTGTGCTCACCTTTAGTGTGCCCCCTTTTTTGCTCGATGGATCATTGCTATTCCCCGGTCGAGGTGCCTCAGTTCAATCTTTCATGGTTCCAGACTTATTGCCGGGTTCTCATTCAGGGGGAGACCCGACTGTGACTGCTCTCGTCGTTGTGCTACCTCAGGCCTCAGGGGGAGCTGCTCTTTTTTATGGCCGTAGATCTCGATGTTGTTCATGTTGGCCCTTGTCTTTTGTTTATGCTTTCATTATGTATGTACCACACCAGCTTGACGATGAGTGATATACCAAGCTGGATGTGTATGAGCTTATTGTACTTTTTTAGTTGTTGATGTAGTTCTTTATAGCAAGCTGGAGCTTCATAATATATGCACTCCAGCTTGAGGGGGAGTGTTGAATAACATGTATTAGGGATAGTTTAGTCATTACCTGTTAGAGAGAGGGTATTAATTTCCTTGTACTTGGTTGCCCTAGTTGGGCCTTATATATACATCATTTTACATGGGAGCTCCCTAGTGGAGAATCTCCAACCTTCACTCCTCTTCTTCTTCCTCTCTATCTCTAACCCTAGCTCATTCTAACAGACTCGGACTTGGACACAGTAAGTCCCAGTCAACTTTCACTTCCAATCTTTTAAACCTGATCAAAAGATTCTCTTATAGGAAAACAACTATTTTGACATTTTGATCTGATGAACTTGATCTCTCTGAACTTTCATTTTACCCCAGGCAGTCATGATTCATGAACTTTCTATTCAGGACTTTCTGTTTCCATGATAAGTTTACCTTTTCAGATAATTTCTTTCCAGGTAATAAAGTGGATGCTAAGCAAGGGGCAGGGCACTACAATGGGAACTTATGAGCAGTTAATACGTGCTTTAGACAACGATGACAGAGCCGAAGAAGCGCACACATTTTGGGTGAATAAAATTGGTCATGATCTCCATTCGGTGCCATGGAAGTTATGTGACCTTATGATTTCTATTTATTATCGAAACAACATGCTAGAGAGACTTGTAAAGGTACCCCATTTCTCAACTGATTTTCTTTCCCTCTTTGCTACAAACTAGTAAAAAATGCACGTGCAAATGCACGTGCGATTGAGATATTTTACAACATGGTTTATTAAAGCTTCAGAAAACTGGTTTTGGAAATATCAACTAATTAAAATGACAACTACTACACTGAATGTTTGACGCCAATATCACAAACAGATTGCAGGGATGACATCAAACAAATGCCACTCACCCTCTCTTCTTTCAAGTACTGCCTTAAATCAAATTTAATTTGTTTGTGGCATCATATCTTGGAGGACAATTGCTATTCTGTTGTACTTTTATTTTGTTTCAGGAGCACTCACTCCAGATTTTCCATTTCATGCATCGTTTTAAAATGTGTTTCTGTTCACGATTAAATCCCCATTCACGACTAAAAAAATCACCCACATATTGAAATATCAGCTTGCCGATGGTTCTAGTTTACTCCGCATCCCCCACCCTGTGAACATACAATGATGCAACATCTACATCAAACATGCTCTAACTACCACAAATTAGCATGCCAAAATCCATATTTTCGATGACAAAATAATGTGATTCTATTCCAAAAAATAGAATAATTGATTCTTAATAAAATAGTTAAAATGCGTTCTAATTCTGGAAGCACTCCAAAGAATAAGAATTAATTCTGGCTTCCATGATGAGAATAGTGAGAATGGTTACAGAGCGCAACCTAAAAGTTTCCTAGAATATGGTACCAGCACTAAGGCTTCAACAATATTTTGGCACCAGAGGATGAGGATTAATTGCATGTGGAGGGTTGGGAGCTCAAACAAAAACAATGAAAAGGACATGGATAAGATGAGGTGAAGTGAGCTAAAGTATTCGAGTTGCTTGGGGAAGCAAAAAACAAACACACATCAGTGATTGGAGATAATATATAACAGGATAATGTAATGAAGAGATAGCTGATGCAGAGACAAAATAGAGGAGCAGCTATATGACCAAAATGTTGTAAGTACCTCCATGGATGCAAAACTACATATATAAAAATATAGATGTCAAGAAACGAAATAAGAAAAGGGTATCAATTTTATTCGTGAAACATTCAGGTGGGATTCATTTAATTCATCTGAGGTGGCTTCACATGCAACAGCTCAGGCGTGAAATGACTTATGTGATGGTCCCTAGCAAATCCCTTCCCAATATAATCCAAATCCTAATCAGAAATAACGTTATACTTTAAAACTCCTTACATAGGATACTAACTCATGTAAACTGACTTAGATAAGAGGAAGGAAGGAAGGAAGGAAGGAAAGTACATTGTTCCCCACGAGGTAAATGATTTGAGGATTCAAGTGACTCTATGCAGCCGTAGTTATGAAAGGGCAAATGGAAGAGAGGCAAAATATAAGGGAAACCAATAAACGTTAATTGCTAAACAATATTATTTTCTATGGTAGTTGCCTATAGCAAGTCCTCTGAACTTTAATGATACTTATAGTCAGTTAGTTACATGGAGAATCTTTCTCAGTTTTCGTAAATTTGGAAGGATCGGTAAAGAAGATTATCAGAAAGATGCAAAAGTGAAAGATGTATTCAGCAATGGTAAATGATGCAGGCATCAACACATGCAATTGCAGATGGGAGTTGGAACATTTGGGTAGGCAAAGTAGGGTTTAATTGCAGATAGGAGTCAGCACATTTGCGTAGGCAAAGTAGGGCTTCATTTTAATGGCAAAAGGGTGTGAGTTCAATGATGATAACATAAAACATGAAAGGCGAGCCTGAGAATTCCTTCATTTATTCCTGAACAGACATGGTTCAACCACTATGAATGGAAAGAAGCTGCTGTTGAGGCAATTGTCTTCAACCTGAATACCTGGACAATGTCATAAATCAATTAAGCACTATGAGTAGAAATTTCAATACATCAGTCCAATTAAGCACTATGAGTAGAAATTTCATTTTCATAGTGCTTAATTGGACTGATGTATTGAAATTTCTACTCCTGGTCTCCATATTATTTTCTTTAAATAAATAATTGAGGAACTAAATCCTATCAGATACACTACTACGAATCTATGATACCTAAATTTTGACAGATAAGGGAAAAAATAAATAACAATCCTAGAGAAGGATAGATGCAAAATAAAAGAGAAAAGTAGCACTCGAAGGGAATGATGCGAGCAAAACAGAGCAAAATCAAGGATAAAAAGAAGTAACAAAAACCCAATAAAATGCAAAAGTAAAGGAATAGAGCAAAAATAACTACATACCAGCACCCAAGGAATATCGATATGGAGTTTTCGTATGGTATGTAGCAACCGGTGAGATCAAGCAAAATTGGCGAAGCAATAACGGATTTGTCCAGATGGTCCAGAGAGGAGTTATTTTTCACAGACAATAAAGCATGATATATCCACTGTGCAACAACCAATTACCCCAAAAGTTTAAGCTGTTAGAGATGATGTTATTTAATCATTTATACTTAAACAGTCCCCCTCATGTGTAGCCCCTCTTTTTTGGGTTGGCTGTACATGTGGATTTTTAATATGAAGGAGTTACTAGGTTTTAAAGTTTGAACCCAGGACCTGCCGTGAAGAGGCAATAGCTCTGACACCATGTGAAACAACCAATTACTCCAGATGCGTAGGCCCTGTTCGTTTGATATTATGACAACCGATGATGAGCCCCCAAACCGATTATTGGACTCAAATTACATTACTTTTCAGTCCAATAATTGGTTTGAGGGCTCACCATCAGTTATCATAATCCCAAAGGAACAGGGCCTTAAGCTGTTAGAGATTGTGTTATTTAATCATTTATACTTCAACATCCACAATAGGAGCTATTTTTCCACCAAAAAGACAAAAAACACAGCACATCACAGGCATCATAGGATGTTCAACAACTGATATTTTATACCTAGATCAAACATCATTGGAAATGTAAACAGCAGAATCCATGGCCACTTATTATAAGCTTCAGAACCCCAAAATTTTCACACATTTCCCACACCAAAGCCACAAACATAAGATTGTTTATAAATATCTTTTTCTTTCAATCAGATTCACACTCGAAGCCACGATTCTCGGACCCAACAGACATCTGAGAGCCCTCAAAGTGTCTGCACACAAAGTATAATAAAACAATCACTAAAAATGCAATATTGACATCCTACAACAACAACATGAAATTAAATCAAATTGCTAATTTCTTACCAAAAAAAACCTTTAAAGGGGTTTTACTTTTTAGTAATTTTCCCAACAATTAGCTTGAGGCTTTCTCTTGCATCTATGAAAGAGAGAATCCATCAAATCATCAAGAGATAACAAAATCTAAAAAAGAGAAACAAAAACAAATAAAGGGTGAAAGAGGGAAAAGGGTACATTCCAAGGCACATAAGTGCTGATCATTAAAGATATTTGGCTTCTTGTTGTTAATGCCGATCCAAATCAAATGAGTAAATGAAAGTCTTCCTCTACTAATCTATATTAGAATAAGAATCCGTAATAAGGCTTGCATCTTTGCCTAACTTCCTATATAATTAATACATTAAAATGAATGATAATCTAAACACAGATCATTTGGAGCACAAAATTAGCAAAATTTATTACCCTTATGCAGACTAAGATGCATCTCTTTCTTGACTTTGGCCTGCTTCTCGCGAAGTGTGCCTTCTTCCTCTTCAATCTCCTTCAGCCTCTTCTTCATCCCCTCAAGGTTCTACATAAAGTTGGACTACCTTGCCCTTGGTTTCTTCTCCTTTGAAGCTGGAGCTGGACTACCTATGGCAAAATGACCAAATAACTCAAGATAGCTTTTTTGAATTGTAAAAACCAATGAGGCGAGTTACATGGAGCTCAAAGTTGAAGCTAAAAAACCAAAAATTAACATAAAACATCTTGGTAGAAACTAGAAAGTCAAATTTTACAAAAACTCCACATAGTTTTGAAGCTATCTAAAATATCTTAGAATTTAAATAAAAGATCATTGTAGAAACTACATGATTTTCACAAAAACTCTAAATTGGATTTTCCATTAAGCAATATGAATATCTTACCATTTACAAAACGACATATAGATTGAGGCGTTGTCATTTTTCTACAGGGAACCAATGTTGGATAGCTGCATTGATATAAATAAGTGCAAATTCTGTATTATAATCTCCTGTTTTAGAACCTTCGCATTCAAATTCTACCATCAAATATGTGTACAGGAATGTAAATTATGGAGTGAACATGGGAAATAGATTTATTGCCAGTTGGAATGAATGACTGTAACAAACACACCATGGATATCCACTGTCATCTATTGGGCAAATCACCCACTTTCAGTGGCATTCCACCTTAAAAACACATGGACAAGCTTCTCAGAACTATTTTTCCATCTTATAAAACAAAATAATCCTCTCTTACATCACTAAAATAAAATGAGGCCTAAACATTCAACAGATCAAACCCCCAAGTCCAAGAAATTCAACATAATAAAATGACCCAGAAAATAAAATAAAGTTTTAGATTTTAAGCCCTTACTTTGTGGTAAGGAGGTTCCGTTTTCAGGTTCTCTGCGAATTCCAGTGTCCTTTTCAGTCCCTTCTTACTGACATACACGTGAGACTCAGCCTCAGAAACTCCATCAAAAGATTAAGAGTCTGGAAAGAAATGGAAAAAAATAGATAACTACAAAACAAGTTTCATGACTAAACTGCAGTAACAAATCCAATTGGATTTCAAATTTATAAGAATTTATTCTGATATAATTCCCTTAATTGCTGAATGTTAAGTTGCTTATTTTTTTATGATGATCACGTGGGTTTTCAATTTTCTGCGAAGATGGGAACAAAAAGAAAATTATGAAGAACATGCTGGCGTTTTTAGTGTGGCCCGCATTGGTGGGACCCACTTTAGAGAAAACGTTGGTTTTCCTTATTCACTTTGTGTTGTATTCACAAAGGGAGTCTTAGGGATAAATCCCAAGTGTTTTGAAACTCTAAAACAAAAGGTGTTTTAAGTGTGGAAGGATACGTGAATCCAAACTCTATAAATGTGTGATGTTGTTTGATGGAAACACATACATACGTAGCTAAAGTCCATCAGAAAGAGAGGGTCCCCAATATGAGATGAAATACTTGCCTGCGATTCCATTGATCGAGCCTTAAGGTCTTCTTAAAATTAGAAGATCTCTCTTGTTCGTGTGTAGCGGAGATTGGTTCGTGGTTCATCGAGATTTGAGGGATTCATGATCTTCAAATCTAATGGCCATGGCCGGAGGTGATTCCGCATTAATTTTGAATTAAATAAAGCCTAACAATTGGTAGCAGAGCTGACCTTCGGCTTGTGTCGATTGATCTAGAAAGATTGATTCATATTAAAAAGTATTATTCAAATCAAATTTCATACATCGAGTCTTCTGTATTTGAATCGAAATTCGATTTAATAAGGTTTAGAAGTTTGGATTATATGAAAATCGATTTAAATCATAACTAATATGATTCTAGGAATATATCAATCCCTTTGTGCTGTTACGGTGAAGACGCCATTAAAATCTGAAGGAAACTTCAAAATCTCAAGTTTCTGTGATTTTTGTTAAACTGGCAATAAAGGTTCTAATTGTGATCGGACGGCATATAGGTGTAGCCGCTCGAAGGACGAACTCAACCGCTCAAATGGCAGGTCGATCCGACGGTTGGATCAATTTTAATCTCAACCTAAAGTTTTCTAGGAACATAAATCGAAGTGGGTTTCTTTATTTTAAAAAAGGGTTGAAGATGAATAGCGAGCGCGTTTCTCGCTATCACGATCTATGACACCGCATGGGTCACGAAATAAAGTGGCATCACCTCCTTGTTTGTTTTTAGAAAACAGTTAAAAGGGAAATAAAAAATAATAATATAAAATTTTGAAAAGCTGTGTTTCCCAGCATCACCATTAAAGTTAGCGTAAATAACTTTTAAAAGGTTGTCTTTTTCTTCAGTTTATCTTCGGGCACTATGTTGGGCCCTCTAATGATATATTCTGAAAAAGTGTTGAACTGTACCCTACCGTTTTCGGCGTTTCGGACGCAATGGTATAGTTTCCATAGGTTGCTTTTCCGGATATTCCAACTTTTATTGGGCATTAGAAGTTGGGTTTATAATTAGGTTTAGGAAAAGTTTTGAACTGTACCTTAAAGTTTTTCAGCATTCTGGACACAATGATACAGGTTCCGGAACAATCCGAGACCAGTGGGTTGTTGTTTTTGATATTCCGACTATAAAATGGCTTTAGTAATTGTATCTGGCGATTGCGATTCACTCTCAAATTTTAATGGAATGTTTCTAGCACCCTAAGGTACTATGTGTATCAGTTTTTTATTGTTTGGATTGATGGATTTCAGTTTTCAAGCGGCCTAGGCTGTTTGTGCTCAGTTTCGCCTACAACCTCAAGGCTTGAAAACTGATTCAGGTTCTCTATTAAGGTAATCTGATCAATCCAAAGCTTTTACAATAAAGTTAATAATTGCTTAAAAGTTTACTATCAGTATTTGAAGTGTTTGTGTTTCAGTTTCAATTTATTGCATGATTCTTTAAATTCAGAAGTTTACTATCAGTATTTGAAGTGTTTGTGTTTCAGTTTCAATTTATTGCATGATTCTTTAAATTTAGTTTTGGTTGTTATTTGCAATTCCTTCAGTACTTTTGGATGTTTACAATTAAGTTAATCATATGCCATAAAGTAAAAATCTTGTAATATGACATAAAGACCAATCATACACCCAAAGATACCATTATAAAGAGGTATTCGATTATTCTGGGGGGCCCAAAGCATCCTATGGCTATGAGGATACCTGTGACAAGTGGTGCATTTACAGTGGCCATTGACATATAGAGTGTAACTTTTCAGTTGCTCTACTTTAATTATATCGGCAATTGCAATGGATTTATAATACATAGCTGCTTGGCCCAAAGGAAAACGGTTGTGTATTATGAATTCATTTTAATTGTAAGATCAATGAAGTTAGACGAAGGGTCTTATCCTAGGCCCAAAGGTATGGAGAATGGACCTAATTCTAATTTAATTGATCGGTACGATTATTAACGGTAAATCTAATGTGTGTTGTAACCACGAGATATGATGTATTTACAACTGAATATGTCAATATGGGTTGGCATTTTGGTATTATGGCTTAATTGGAATTTAGCACGTAGAAAGCATGTGTTTGTGTTTTATGTTTTGCAGCAAATTGAATAAGATTTTATGAATTTTAAATCTACTAGGATGTTCCTTACTAGGGGACAATTTTTATGAGTGGAAGAATAGAGTTATGCTCACTTTAGGCTGGATGGACCTTGATCTTGCTCTCAGAGTGGATGAACCACTCATTCCTACAGATGAGAGTTTGCAAGAAGAGTGGGACCATTATAAAGAGTGGGAGAGCTCAAACCTTTTGAGCTTACTTCTTATTCAAAGTCACATTGCTTAAAGCATCAAGACATTTCTCCCTAAGACCACAATGCCTGAGAATTTATAGAAGCTTGTAACTACCCGATTCCGTCAAGTCGTTACGAGCAAGAGAACAACGCAAAAATCATGAAATTTTTTTTTTTAAAATAAGATAATCAAGAACCACGACAAAAAACTTATTCCAAATTAAATAAGTCTACCATAACAAGAGGCCCTTTCAATACTCATACTCCAAATGAAAAGTAAAGTTTTAATAACTAAAGTTCAAAATAAAATGAGTCCCGACAAAAAAATGAGAACAGAAAATGACGCAAGACGCCATAGCGCAATAATCCATGAAGCGAACTCGCCGATCACACAATCCCTTATCCCATGGTTTCTTCATTCGCAAACGCTCCGCCATCTAACGCCTCAACTCCTGTGGTGGAGAAAACAACGTTAGAGCAGGGTCCGCGAGAGACCGAACAGAGTAAAAGGAACAATACAAAAGGGCATGCAATAATAATTCAGATCCTTAGCAATCATCTAAAAGCAATAGTAAATAACTGGAAAATAAAACTACACCATCTATAGCAGTATAAACAGGAATGAATGACAATAATGAATGATATGCTATGTGTGCATCGAATATATAAAATGAGACAGTATATTCCCCAAGTACATCCGGCTCTTCCCCATTTTCTTTTTCTGTCAGTTTTCTTCTGACCTTTTCTTTTTACCGGTGTCCTTGCCGCACGACTACCCACTACCCCTGTCCAAAGGTAGTGGCGTTATGGACTCGGATTTCGGTCTCGTATTTAATGCCTAGCCGTTTCGGGGATACTATCCCTTTGAATGGTTTGCCAATGAAAGGCTGTACATGCTTCTCGCGTTGGCCTTTGGACCTTAGGTCCCAGGATGATACCACTACACCCTTAATTTCCCCTTCACTCTCTCCCATGTATGATATGCAAATAGGGATTTTAAAGTACGTTACGTTTGCCTTGTTTTCCTGCATTCTTTCACTTAAAGGTTAGAAGCAGTTTATTTTATTTATTTTTCATTTCAAGTAAACAAGTATAATGAGCTATACAGTTATCACAAAGAAAATAGTATACGTAAGATTACTTTGCATGAAACTAGTTATGTTGAAACCATTGCAACACAAGGTCTAGCTGTCACCTGCCTTTAACTTATGAACGAAGCGAATAAATCAGTCCCTACTAGAAAGAGAGGGGAAGCGGTCCTGAAGTCAAATCAATAAGTACAATAGAGTCAATTTATTTCGATCTAGATTCTTTTAATCATTTTTTTATATTTTCTTTATCAGGAGAAGCCCCTGACTTTGGGGTCAACAGGGTACCTGTAACGATACAACTGCTGCCCTGTTTTCGGGGACATAAGATACTCTCATTTTCAAACACAACCTGGCCCATTTTTTGTTATAAAATCTTAGACCAGCAGGGTGTAAACCTGGTCCAATTTGGACCTAAATACTCATATATATATATATATATATATATATAGGACATAAATCTGGACAGATTTGGTGTTCTCGATTAAGGTCCAAAAACAGTACCAAAATTTGGGCCTGTGTACTCTAAAAACCACATACTATTGGCCCCAAAATCTGGACAGATTGTGTTCCAAGGTGGGGCACACACAATAAGATAAATATTTGGACTGTTTCATGCGCCCAAAATGGGCACAAAACCAAAAATAATAAAAATAAATCATTTCGCAAGGTAGTAATGCTAGTAGAATTGCTGAGATAAAAAGACATGCAAAATTTCATTTTTCTCAACTTATACTCACACGACAGTTGGAGTCGAAAACCATAGTAAGGTTTCATTATTTTGTAACCTAATACACATACGACTGTTGGATTTCATATATATATGGATTCACAAGATTTTAGAATGTCAGAATTAAACCAACGTCTATTCATCCATTGAACACTTACACGCATACATATACATGTATGTACATGTGTTTTTATGAATAAAATGATGGTTTAAGATCTCTGTATTTATGATGTTTGAGTCACGTGAAATGAAAATATTACAAAATCATGAAACTATGATTTCATTCGTAAAATCTACTACAAAGAGGATTTATCAAGAACACTTGATATCTTCTCTATTTAAATCACATATATATTTATTTGTTTTCTCTTTTTCCCCCTTGTTTTATAATACTTAACTGTTTAGGGTTTTGCTTAGAGAATGAATAAGATTAATTAGAACGAAGAAAATCACAAAACTTACTTGGATGGAGTTAGGGTTTGATAAGAGCTTCAATCTTCTTCTTCTCTTCTTTTCTTTCTTTCTTTCTTCCTTCTCTCTCTCTCTTGTAAAAAACTTTTGGGCGAGAATGGGAGAGGTGCACGTCACTATATAATTTTTTTTAATTCTATTTTCCTTGTTTTATGATTGGTAAATTAAGATGAGTCATAAGAGGGCTATAGTAAGTTACCAAAAACCCAACACCTTGGTCTTATTTATAAGGCATGATAGCCACTTTTTATGGGTTTTAAATTTTAAAGAAAAGGAAAACAACCAAAAGAGGGGAGAAAGATGCGCACAGTGAGTTGTGCGCATGATTCTTTCCCTAGTGGGGATTGTGTAACTGCCCAAATATTAGGAAACCTTTCATTTTCTCTCAATCTCTCCTTTTTGATTGGTCAAAGGATATTCTCAATAATATCTCCTTAAACTTAGATTTCTAAATCATATCCCAAAGAAATCAGCAATTATACGGGAAAACGTGGGTTTCTTCCCATACTCATTTTTTTTCCATGTTTTAAGTGATATTTTCCCCGGAAATTATTTTGACAACAAGACTTATTTTCTTCTCTCATTTAGGGAATTTAGTTATCACCTTCAATATAGCCATAGATTCTAAGATCTATGGATCAAAGCAAAACAAAGGGAAAAGAGTGATTAAAAACTAAGATCAAGGGTTGATCAACGATGGATCGTTGATCCCCACCCTCGAAAATAGATCTATTGATCCAATGGCCTAAATCTTAGGGTTTTGAAAGAAGAAGATAATCACAGTCATTACAAAGCTATTCAAGAACAGTTTATCAGTTCAGATAAGGCATTGGCTGCTACCCTCATGAGCAAACTCGTATCTTTGAAGCACACTACGGATAGAGGAGTGCAAGAGCATATTATTGAAATGCGCAACATTATTGCGCAAATGCAGGTCGTAAAGATTGAGATTTCCGAGCCTTTCTATGTGTTCTTTATCCTCAACTCCCTCCTTGTGGAATATAGTTAATTCAAGATTTGCTACAACATTCATAAGGGCAAATGGTCTCTCAACAAGCTTGTGACTATCTACGAACAGAAGGAATGGATGTTGAGGCAAGAGAAGCTGGAAACAACCAATCTTGTCGTTCGAAGAAAGAACCAAGGAAAGAATGGCAATAGTGATTCGTTGAAGAAGAAGTCAATGAAACCGTCAGTTATCCAAATTGGCGCTAAGAATACCCAAGTAAAGTACTTCTGCACGAAAAAGGGACACGTAAAGAAAAACTACCTTAAAGTGACTCGGAAAAGTAAGGTAATCTCATTTCATTTGTATGAATGTATATGATTTATGTTCAAAGTGGCACATGATGGATTGACAATTTTTTTTTCCAATCCATGTTGCCAACACCTTAGAAGGATTAGTTAGCCATCCGAAACTGATGGAAAGTGAGCTGTTTATCTTCTTAAGAAACTAGAAACATTCACGGATGGAGGATATAGACCTACCAGTTTGAGCCATCTACATAATTTGTTTTACATAGAGAAAGGACCTTTTACATACCTTTATTTGTTTTAAACTTTTGGACCATGATAAAAAAAGGGCGGCCTAGTGCATGAGGCTCCTGCCATTGCAAGGTCTGGGGAGGGCTAGATGTACGCAACCTTCCCCTGCTTTGCAGAGAGGCTGTTTCCGTGACTCGAACCCGTGACCACCAGGTCACAATAGAGCAACCTTACCATTGCACCAAGGCTCGCCCTCACTTTTGGACCATGATATGAACCTTAATTTCCATTTTTCGTCTCTTGATATAATTAAGGATTCTGTTATTGGTAATGGAACCTTGATTGATGGCATACATCGTTTGAGCCTAAATATTTTTTCCTTGAAATACCCTAACCGTGCAAGATTGTGTTGGCATTAAACGTAGTCATGCGAATATCGAATCCTCTACATTGTGGCACAGGAGATAAGGTTACACCTCCATAGAGTGCATTAAAAAGATACTGAATGATGGAGTCCTAGAGACTCTTGATTTTACAGTCCTTCGGACTTGTGTGGACTGCATAAAGGAAAGCAATCAAACAAGTCCAAGAAGGGTGCCAAGAGGAGTTCTAAAAAGTTAGAACTCATACATATTGATGTTTGCGGGCCAATTCCAACTCCTTGGTCTAAGGTGTTTTATCGCTTTTATCGATGATGTTACAAGTTACATGTATCTCTACTTCACTTTGAAAAGAGTGAAGCGTTGAGTGCCTTTAAGGTATACATAGCAGAAGTAGAGAGATAATCTGGAAAGAAAATAAAGATCGTTAGATCAGATAGAAGAGGCGAATATTACGATAGATACATTGAAATGAGACAAAGGCCAGGTCCATTTGCAGAATTCCTAAAGGAAGAAGGCATTATTGCTCAATATTACATGCCGGAAATACCACAATAAAATGGTGCAGCTGAAAGGAGGAATCACACGCTAATGAATATGGTTAGAAGTATGATTAGTCACTCGACCCTCTCATTAAATTTATGGCGCAAAGACTTAAAGACAACCATGTATGTTTTAAATTGGGTTCCTAGTAAGGCAATTCCTAAAACTCCATGAGTTACGGAAAGGTTGGAAACCCAATTTAAAACACTTAGGATATGGGGCTAGAGGTTAAAAAGTATTCATTCCACATGAGAGGAAATCAGACCTAAAGATTGTTAGTGGCTATTTTATTGGCTACACTGAAGGGTCTAAAGATTATAAGTTTTACTGTCCTAATCATACTACTAAGTTTGTTGAAGGAAAGAACATTGTTTTTCTTGAGGATGGTGACAACAGTGTGAGCGAACCAACTTGAGACTTAATCTTGGAAGAAGTGCAGAATCCAGTTTCTATATCTGTACTTCAGGATCAAGTGACCGGAATTCATGACCCTCTACAGGATGCGGTTATGAAGGACGAACTAATAGATGGTTTGCCACCCCAAGAGGATGATGCCATTGAAAATTCCAACCAGAATCCACATGAATTGGAGGATGTAGTGGCACTAAGGAGATCTTCAAGAATAAGGAAACCGTCCATCTCTTCGTATTACATTATGTATCTTTAGGAGGTTGCCCAAGAGTGTGCGAATGATGGAGAGACCCTTTGACGTTTTCACAAGCTATGGGTGGTGACGACTCTAATTTATGGCATGAGGCCATGAATGATGAATTAGAGTCTACGGCCAGGAACGAAGTCTGGGATCTTATCGAATTGGCTAAAGGGGCTAAAGCCATTGGTTGTAAGTGGGTCTATAACATTAAAAGAGACTCTGCTGTCAATGTCGAAAGATTTAAAGCGAGACTTGTGGCTTAAGGATTCACTTAAAAGGAGGGTGTAGATTATCATGGGACTTTTTCACCAATTTCGAAAAAAGACTCATTAAGGATAATAATGGCCCTTGTAGCTTATTTTGATTTAGAGTTACTTCAAATGGATGTGAAAACGGTCTTTCTTAATGGTAGTTTGGAGGAAGAGGTATACATGAATCAACCTGAAGGGTTTTCGTCTGAAAGTGGTAGTTATAAAGTTTGCAAATTAAAGAAATCTATATATGGACTAAAGCAGGCCTCCCATAAGTGGTACCTCAAGTTTCATGACGTCATATGCTCTTTTGGATTCATAGGAAACATTGGGGACCAATGCATATATCTTAAAGTCAGTTGGGGTAAATTTATCTTTTTAGTCCTATATGTACATAATATTTTGCTGACTACTAATAATTTGGGAATTCTAAATGAGGTGAAACAGTTCCCAACTCAAAACTTTAATATGAACGATATGGGTGAAGCCTCATATGTCATTGGCATTGAGATTCACAGAAATAGATCTCAAGGTATCTTGGGACTATTTCAGAAGGCCTACATTAAGAAAGTTTTGGAAGGTTTAGGATGTATAAATGTTCACCAAGTATAGCACCTATCCTTAAAGGTGGTAAACTCAGTGAGGAACAATCCCTGAAAAATGATTTGGAAAGGGAATATATGAAGAATATTCCTATGCTTTAGCGGTTGGCAGGTTGATGTGTGCATAGGTCTATATTAGACTGGACATTGAATACACTGTAAGGATGCTAGGGAGATACCAGAATAATTTTGGGATGGATCATTAGATAGCTGCAAAGAAGGTTTTATGGTTAGGGCACGCGGAGGATTACATGCTTACATACAGACGATTGGATCACTTGATGGTGATCGGATTTTCAGATTCGGACTTTGTCAGATGTCTTAATACTAGGAAGTTGATATTGTGGTATATCTTCCTACTTGAAGGAGGCACCATGTTGTGAAAAAGTATAAAGCAAAGATAGATAGCTTCTTCCACTATGGAGGCAAATTCATTGCGTATTATAAGGCGACTATGCAGGCGTTATGGTTGTGGAATTTAATCATAGGGCCTAGGATTCTGATTTCCATCTCCAAGTTGCTAGTGATTTACTGTGACAATTACGCTATGGTATTCTTATCTAACATGGAGTTCCTTAAAGTTAGAGAGAATTTTCTGAATCATCGAGTGGCTATTAAGTAAATTCTACTTTACAGTTGACAGTGGATCCCATGACTAAGGACTTTCTCCTCAGGTGTATACGGAACATGTGGATCATATGGGTCTTGTAGTAATTGGTGCTTAGTTACATGTCACTTTTGGTTGCAACATAAAGTTGATGATTTTGTTTATATGTTTTTCCATGTATATTATGTCTTAAATGTCACAAGGGTTGATAAGACGGGCTGTCCATGAGGACAGATAAAGTTGGACCCAAATAAGCATTTGTGGGCTTATTCAATAAAGTTTTAAACCACACATAAAGTGTACATTAGCGATCGGTGCATGTGATACATAGAAGGTATTATTTCGGTTGGAGGTGTATGCCGTTATGATTAGTACATTCGAGACATGCTATAAGTGTGTACAATAAAGACAAAATTAAAGATATTTGGGATTGATGTTTTCCCAAAACAATGGCCATAAAGTTTTCAAAATTAATATCTTAAGACTCTAAGTTACTTTGTGTATATACCAATGTGGACAAAGTGGGAGGATGTTGAAGTTTTTAGTGGCCCACATTGGTGGGACCCACTTTAGAGAAAACGTTGGCTTTCCTTATTCACTCTGTGTTGTATTCACAAAGGGAGTCTTAGGGATAAATCCCTAAGTGTTTGAAACTCTAAAACAAAAGGTGTTTCAAGTGTGGAAGGATACGTGAATTCAAACTCTATAAATATGTGAGGTTGTTTGATGGGAACACACACATATGTGTAGCTAAAGTCCATTCTAAAGAGAGGGTCCCTAATTTGAGAGGAAATATTGTGCTTGCGATTCCATTGATCGAGTCGTAAGGTCTTCTTAAGATTAGAAGATCTCTCTTGTTCGTGCGCAGCGAAGATTGTGTTCGTGGTTCGTCGAGGTTCGAGGGATTCATGATCTTCAAATCTACTCGCCATGGCCGGAGGTGAGTTCCACGTTAATTTTGAATTAAATAAAGTCCAACAGAACAAATTCTGGAGTGTCTTATATAAAAAATAAAAGTAAAAATAATGATTGGATATTTTTTTATGATGATCAAGTGGGTTTTCAATTTCTTCGCAAAGATGGGAAACAAAAAGAAAATTATGAAGAACAAATTCCTCAATGTCTTATTTAAAAATGACAATAAAAAAATAAAATGATAAGTAAAATTTTTGGAAAGGCCTTCATAGTTCAGTTACTACGTCCTTCCGGAATAATTGTTTGGTTGGTCTTGAGGATGATTCAGTTGTTACGTCCCTGTTACATGTATAATTATTTGGCCCTACTATGCATGTTACATGTATAGTTGTTACCCACTTAAACTTGTAAATTATTTGCAGGCATGTGTTTTGGACTGACATAATTACGGCGTGCTGGACATTGGAACTCCAAGATACTTGGTATATACTAGCATTTCTATACAGCCATATTATAATATAAATATAAAAGGACTAAAAGGCAAAATAGGACAAAAGGGTAGAAGTTTGGAAAATAGATAAAAGAAAATCCTACTGCAGATGCATGTGTCAAATACTATTACATTTCAAAAAACAAGAGTTTTTCATTGTTTTGTTGCCTTCTCCAATTTATGCACATTTTGAAAGTGATCACTATTTATGGTTGAGAACCTTTTATCTTAATTTATTCAAATGTATTTGGCAATTATTGAATCATTTTTTTGTTGAAGATTTGTTGTCAATCCTACGAGTTCCACTCATTTTAAGCTGATCTTGTTTCTTATACTTGATTTTTCAGCTTTTCAAAGGCCTTGAAGCATTTGACCGTAAACCCCAAAATAAAAATACGGTCCAGAAAGTAGCAAATACGTATGAAATGTTGGGCTTATTGGAAGAACAAAAGAGGGTAATGGAGAAATACAATGAACTGTTCAGTGAATCATCCAAGGGGAAATCCAAGAAATCTAAATAGGCCTCGAAAAGGACCACGGAGATAGCTGGTATGCTTTCTGCCATCAATACAGATTTAAATATCCCGAATTGTTTAGGCCGTGTTTGGATTGCAAGAAAAATATTTCTGATGAGAAATTTTTCTTGGGAGTTTTTTTTTATTTCAACAATTTAAGGGGAAGTGATACGATTATGGCTAATTTAAAGGGATATCATTATAAACTGAAGGTCCCTCTAAATAAAAATTGAATGGGGTTGGTTCACGTTATCTTTTTTCTTTTGTTTTTTCGTAGGTAATGTGGGATTGAACCTCCGACCTCTTTATTCAGAAATAAAGATTCTTACCAATTGAGCTAGAGGCCCAATCCTGAGTTATCTTTTTCCGTGTGTCAAAAAGTTAGGAACTTTTAGAAATATTTCTCCTTTCCAAACTTTTCTAGTAAAATCTTGCATTCCAAACAGGGCCTTTCGGAAAATATTAGTAGTGCATACCTTTTTCAACAACACATGGTTCTTGGTGGTAGTAAGATCCCTCCTGTGAAATAATATAATACTGCCCATGTTTTGGTAGTTGGTACGGGTGCCGTAGCTTCCACCAATGGTGTGCTATTGTTGATTTGTTGTAACAAGTGAATATGTTACTTCCTCATCATATAAACATGACAATCGATTTGGCAATAACCAAAGGATGACTAGTCATCCGTGTCACTGTCACTATAATACATATCTATGTAGATATGTATCTCAGTATATCATTCGTATCTCAGTATATCATTCGTGTCTCTGTTAGGCACGAAGAGCATGCCAATCATTCACTCAGAGAGAGAGAGAGAGAGAGAGAGAGAGAGCCATCAGAATGGAAATAAATGATGCTACGGAAGACCGAACAAGGAAGGCTCTACAAAATGAGATGGTTCGCGGTCCTCCCCGCTCCCCGTTTCCAGTTTGGGTTTTCCACTTCAAAGGTTACACGGGTTCGCGGCTTACCATTTCAAAAACATGAGAAAGTTAAGGTGACTCAAATTCTAGCCAAATTGAAAAAGCCCTAAAGACGTTGAGAGGCCTCACCTCCTTACTTTTTTCAAATGACCATCTGACACTCCAACAGCCAATGCATCAGCCCATATGCCTGCCCAGAAGCAGCCAAGCATTTGATCGCAGCATCCCCGCAAGCCAATCCTTCAGTTTCAGGTTCATACGTGTATCCGAGGAGTACCTCCCCAAATCAGAGTACGGACCAAGCAATGGCGTTGGGCTTCGAGCTGATTTCTTTGAGGGGAAGATTGACATGAAAGAAAAAGCTATGCATTGCTAGCGGTTCTCTGGTTCCAACTGTTGCTGGCGCTGCAGTCAGCCTTAGGTTAGGGCTATACGAATGAATCCTTCCTTCATATACCTCCCCACCAATAGATAGAGACAAATGGTAATAACTGAACCACGTCTACAAAATTAGCCTTTATATTTTTACTTATATGCTACTTCCTCTAGGCAAACTCCATAAGGGGTTTTAATGTTCTCATTTGATATCCATAGTACAAAATATTGGCCATTAGTTAATGTATCAGTGATTCTTTGAAATGTATTTTGAGTCTAATAATTATTTTAAGACTCAAAATCAATTCTCAAAATCCAAAACGAACAGGGCCTAGGGATTGAGCCCCTCTAGCTCAATGGTCAAGGCTTTGGTTCTTCAACCTAGAGGTCTGAGGTTCAATCCCAGCTTACATATCGAAAAAAACTAACAGGGCCTTAATGTATTAGCTGAATTCATAGTTTTCTCTCTTGGATATCTGTCTGTTAATTGATTTTGAGTCCAAAACTAATTATTTGACTCAAAATTGACCGCAGTTTTTGCCATTCCAAAAAAAAAAAAAAGGTGCAGTTTTGAGTCCAATAATCAGTTGAGGACTCGCAATTGATTCTCAAAATTCCAAAATGAACGGTGCCTTGATATATTATCTGATTCATAATGGATTCGTAATTTTCTCATTTGGATATCTGTTTCTCTTCACTTGATTTATTTCTGTGGCATCTGTAGAGGGGAAAAAGCATGAAATGTTGGAGACTCCAGAGAATCAAACCCTCGAACAGTAGTGTTGCCATGGCCGTGTGCCCGTGTGGAAGTTGCTTGCGAGAATGTCTGATATTCTTTATTAGGTATTGACTCCATTTTTTAATTCAGTCTGATATTCTCATCTTTAACTGAGTTTCATTCCCCTTGAAGAAGTTCTTGGTCTCATTTTTATGAATTTATTTTACTCGTTTAGCATCTGCAGGAGGTACTGATAAAGGAATTGCATTTTTTGTGTTGCAGTAGGAAATTCGTGTATTCACCTTCCATTCTAAGTTATAGAATTTGTAATTTTTTGTGTTACCCAAATGGTGCAGTTATCACTATTCTGCATTGGGTCTAAAGAGGTAAAAGAAGTAAAAAAAAACACATTGTATTGGGTAGTCAGTGTTGTCATTTTATTTCAGTGTAATTTTGAAAAGAATATCAATTTTTTTGTAATTATTTGCCTTCTTGGCACATCTCTCCACATCTTTGATTCTTTTGGAGCCTCCAGAATTTAGGGTTTAAAATGTGAAAAAATTGGAAAAAAACTGAGTTGTCTTTCATGGTTTTGTATATACTTTTTTAGGGGACGGCCGGACGGGTCTGTTTGTTTGCCACCGAAATAGAAAGGAAAGTTAAATGACATCATTATTTTTTCTGGTTGTTTGGTTGTCATCCGCTGTTTATTCTACTTTCCTGGTATGCGTAAACGAGATTTTTACTTCTGCTATGTTTTTACTTGAAAAATGACATTGTTTTACTTTCCTTCTACCTAACATGCATGGAAACGATACCATATCGTTGCTGCTAAAAGTGTCTAATTCTGGGGAAAGGACTAACCAACAGATAAAATGTCATCCTTTTACTTACCAATCCATTTGGATTCATATTGAGTAGAAGCAAAAGTAAAATGACATCTTTTTCCAAGTAAAAATAAAGTGGAAGTAAAAACTCAGTTTAGTTTACCTTCCTCTTGATTTGGAAGAATACTTTGAGTGTGTTTGGTTGCACAAAAATCAGGATAGTTTAGCGGTTTTGCTTTGCATTTGGATGCCATGTCAGCACAATCTCTTATTTGGTTGCCAATGTAGCATCGAATCCCTAGAGATTATTGGACAAGTTTCATAGGTAATTATTGCATGTCTGGTGACGTGAGATCCATGTCCCCTCCTTATACCTACCAAGCCGAATCTCTCAAAAAGGTCGAATTTGGCTTGGAGAATGATGCTTTTTCTCTCTCGCTTTCTCTCACTTGTCTCTTCTCTTTCTATATTGGGAATGAAACCTCTCGCACTACGAGGTTGGCAACCAAACACTACTTATCACCATTCTACGAGGTAAATTCTATATAGGGGTGCAGCATTGGTCGGGCTCAACCCAAACCCCCAAACCCGACAGGTTCAACTTGATTTTGGCTTAGGTTGGGTTAGGGTTGGGAAAAGCCAACCTAATTTAATTTGGGGTTGAGGCCCTGGCAACCCGAAGTGATTGAACCCAACCTCCATCATCTATTTTTTATCTTGATTTTCTTTCGGTTATGTTTTTTTCTTGGACTTTTTGTGTGGCCCAAGACTCAACCCAACCCGATTTCAGGTTAGATGGTTGAGAGATTTACAGGCGGGTTGGGTTAGGGTTGACCTTCCTTGACCCGAGGCTCGGGTTAGGGTTGAGGGAATGCTATCTCGGGTTGCCCTAGACTTAACCCGGCCCAAGTTGTACCCCTAAAACTCTAGGTAAATCAAATGTTTGTCTCCCCCCTATTGACCACCTATACCACTAATCTACAAGTTAGTTCTGCAGCCATTATTTTGAAAATTCCTAGGAGACTAGGAAAGTAGAATGAACAGTCCATGGCAACTAAATCTGATTAAATTTTTTTAGCAAAGGGAAAATGGTATCATTTTACTTTAGATTTTGTGTAAAAAATTGATTACATTGGCTGGAAACTACGCTTAGTCCCTGTTCGTTTCAGATTGTGACAATCGATGGTGAGGGCTATAATCGGTTGGGGTCCTCACCATCGGTTGTCACATTCTGAAACGAACAGGGCCTTAATTTTGAGTCCAATAATCAGTTTTGGACTCAATCCAAAATGAACAGGCCTGGGAGATACGGTATATAAAATAGAGGACTACACAGAGTCACTTTACCAGGTATAATGAGTCCAGCAGGGAAGTAGGTATGTATGTGAAATCAAGACTTTAGATCTTGTAGAACATCTTGAGGTGACCCAAAGTATTGTTCTCATCGTGAACGGGCGGGCATTCCATGTGTTATCAAGGTAAACTGGCATAAGTGGAGCCCGATAAGGATGTGTTTGGATTGCCGAAATCAGGAACATGAATTGCCAACCTATTCCGATTCTCTTGGAAACAAAATGGAAAATATCAAATTTTTTTTTTTAAAATCATTCAAACAATGGCGGAATCAGAACATATTCTGCCTGTTCTTTTTCTCTCCTTTGATTCTGCCGGCCCGAGTGTCATTTTTATCCTATTAATTCCGTTAAATTTTCTGACCAAACACCAACATTATGTTGACTTTTTATGCAAAAGTCTTTTTGTAATTCAATCTTACAAAGGGGTGCTTTTAGTCTTTTACATTGGCTTTGCTTTTTGCTTTAGGGCTTCTCACTCAAAGTTAGAGCTTCCCTCCAAAAGGACTAAAGCCATGAGAAAACTTTAGTCCTAGATGGGAAGTGTGAGAGGGTGAGAGTGGCCATATATATACTTTCACTTTCTTAGTCTTGTGAATGAGAAAGAGGTCATGAGAATCCTACGCGCACGGATCACCCACTTGGGTCCGGTGGGCTTTTGGTATTACCACACACGCGCGCCGCCCGGCCCGGCGCGTGGGCCCAAAGCCTTTTTATTTTCTTTTATTTCTTTTCTTTTTCTTTAATCATTATTTAATACTTTTTACCGTTTGAGATTCCTTAAATCTTGGTTTTGTGACCGTTTGGGAAACGTCTCTCACGCACTAAAAGAGTGCGACGTTTCATCCCAACGTGTCTCTTAATTTTTCTATAAAAACGGTTTTACAGAGATAGAAACATACACAGAACGGATTCTTCTTCTGCTATCTTCTCTCTGGTTTTCCTTCTGGTTTTCCCCAACCTTTCTGATCAAGGCTTTTGGCACGTATAAGCAAGTTGTTAGGCATCCGGGCTGCGTGAGTGCACACCCCTGGAGCGAGAGTTGTTGTATCCTGGAGGCATACGCCGTGACGCCCATCTGCACCGTTGATTCGTCATAGTGGGGGCGAGATTTGCCTTAAGGACAGCGAAGATTCTTCGTGCCTCAACTCGATAAGTGATCTAACGATTTGTTCTTCCTTTACAGTTTATTATTGCAGAAAATTGTTACTGTTGAAATCTGCTTTTGGAGTTACCAGATTAATTTCGTATAAGGTATTATCTCATCCTAAATTACAGATTTGCACATCAATTTTTATAACAATCTTAAGGCAAAACTTTACGATATGTGATCTGTAATTTGGGATTCCGATTATTGGAAATTAATCATCATGACTTCCCAAACCGAAAGACCGGAAAAATTTGATGGATCGGATTTCGGTAAATGGCAAGAAAAGATGCGATTCTTTCTGACCTTTCTGAACCTAGATTATATCTTGAATGCTCCTGAACCATCACCTGATGAGGAAGAACCTGCAAGAACCCATCTCTCTGAGAAAAGGAAAAGAGACAATTATCTCTGTAAAGGCCATATACTGAGTTGTCTCAGTAATCAGTTGTTCGATGTATTTTTCAGAATTGAGTCTGCCAAAGAGTTGTGGGAAACTCTAGAGCAGAAATACCTGGTTGAAGCCGCGGGTTCTAAGAAACATCTTATTGGAAAATATTTCTGATATCAGATGATAGATGTAAAATCTATTATGGATCAAGTAAATGAGATCCAGTTGATTGTTTCTGATATTCTTGCTAGAGGTATTAAAATAGAAGAACAGCTCCAAATTGGTGCAATCATTGAAAAATTACCACCTTCATGGGAGAAATTCCAAGACACCCTTCTGCATGACAGAAACGATTTTTCTCTTCAAGATCTATTTGTATATCTTCGAACTGAAGAGGAAAACCATTTCAGAAAACAGAAATCAAAGGCCTATGAGTTTAACTCTAAGGCAAATCTCACTGAATCTTCATCTGGAAAGAAAATCTATTCTAAACCTGGGTCTGGATCTGGAAAAGGAAATTTCAAGAAAAATAATAAGGACTTCAAGAAAAAGAAAGGTAACTGCTTTGTGTGTGGGAAAGCAGGTCACTATGCTAAAAACTGTCGCAAAAACGACAAGAAGAAAAACCCTCAAGGAAATAATGCGCCTCAGGCAAATATGGCTGAAGATCAATATCTGTCGGCTGTAGTATCTGAAGTGAACCTGGTTAGCAACGTGAAGGACTGGTGGGTGGACACTGGTGCCACCAGACACATCTGTAGTGACATAAGTGTATTTTCTTCTTACGAGCTTGTAGGGGATGGAGAGCAGCTTTTCATGGGAAACTCGTCATCATCTGCTGTGGCGGGTAAAGGAACAGTCCTATTGAAGCTTACATCTGGAAAAGTTCTGAAGCTCTGTGATGTCCTTCACGTACCAGATATAAGAAAGAATCTGGTGTCTGGGTCACTTCTGATCAAGAAAGGTTTTAAACTAGTTTTCGAGGCTGATAAATTTGTCATTACTAAGAATGGTGAATTTGTGGGGAAGGGTTATTCTAGTGAGGGTTTATTCAAACTGAATGTATCTGAGAACATTATGAATAAAGCATCTTCTTCTTCTGCTTATATTATTGATTCTTCTTGTTTATGGCATGGTAGGCTAGGTCATGTTAACTATGCATCTTTAAAGAAAATGATGACCATAGGTCTAATTCCTAAAAGTAATCTAATAGTAGATAAATGCGAAATTTGTGTGCAATCAAAGTACTCTAAGAAGCCTTTTCATAGAGTAGAAGAAAGAAAATCAGAACTTCTTAGTTTAATTCATAGTGATGTATGTGACTTAAACAATGTTTTAACTAGAGGAGGAAAAAGGTATTTTATTACATTTATAGATGATTTCTCTAGATTTTGTACTGTTTATCTTATTAGATATAAAGATGAATCATTTGATAAATTCATTTCATTCAAATCTGAAGTAGAGAATCAGTTAGAAAAGAAGATCAAAATCCTAAGATCTGATAGAGGAGGTGAGTACACCTCTAATGATTTTAGTGATTTTTGTGAATCTCATGGCATAATTCATCAAGTAACTGCACCTTACTCTCCACAACAAAATGGAGTTGCTGAACGTAAAAACAGAACTTTAATGAACATGGTAAACTCTATGTTAGGGAGTTCAGGTTTACCTCAGAACCTATGGGGAGAGGCTCTTCTCTCTGCTTGTTATATTCTAAACAAAATTCCATTTAAAGATTCTGACAAAACTCCTTACGAGTTATGGAAGAATAGAAAACCGCATTTTAAATACCTTAAAGTGTGGGGGTGCTTAGCTAAAGTTAGGATTCCAGATCCTAAAAGTTCTAAGTTAGGTCCTAAGACTGTTGATTGTGCATTCATTGGATATGCACAAAACAGTAGTGCATATAGGTTCTTAATCTATAGATCAGATCATGTTGATATGCATCCTAACACCATAATTGAATCCAGAGATGCTGAATTCTTTGAAACCTTATTCTCTTATAAAACTAGTCTAAGTGAGAACACACTAAAAAGACCCAATGAATCTATAGAAAAAGAGCATCAAGTGTCTGAGGAATCTGTAGAGCCTAGAAGAAGTAAAAGGGCAAGAGTAGAGAAAAACTTTGGTCCAGAGTTCATTGCCTATCTTCTAGAAGGAGATCCAAAGACATATAAAGAGGCAATGTCACTTCCAGATTCTTCATTCTGGAAAGAAGCTGTCAAGAGTGAAATAGACTCTATTTTGAGTAATGGGACATGGATCTTGACAGATCTGCCTCCTGGTTGTAAACCTATTGGTTGCAAGTGGATCTTTAGAAAGAAATTAAAAACTGATGGAACTATAGATAAGTTCAAAGCTAGACTAGTAGCTAAAGGGTTTAAGCAAAAAGAAGGAATGGACTTTTTTGACACTTACTCACCTGTAACCAGGATAACCACTATTAGAATCCTTATTGCCATAACTGCAATCTATAACCTTGAAATCCATCAAATGGATGTCAAAACAGCCTTTCTGAATGGTGAATTAGATGAAGAGATTTATATGGATCAACCTGAAGGCTTTGTAATCCAAGGCCAAGAGCAAAAGGTATGCAAACTTATAAAATCTCTATATGGTTTAAAACAAGCACCAAAGCAATGGCATGAGAAGTTTGATAGTGTGATGCTATCAAATGGATTCATAATAAATGAATCAGATAAATGTGTTTATAGCAAATTTAGTGGGGACAGTGGTGTTATTGTTTGTCTGTATGTAGATGATATGTTGATCATCGGAACAGACATAAGTGTAATTAAAGACACTAAGAAATTTTTATCAAATAATTTTGATATGAAAGATCTGGGAAAGGCAGATGTAATCCTGGGTATCAAAATAAATAGAAACCCAGAAGAAATAATTTTAACTCAGTCTCATTATGTAGAAAAAATATTAAGGAGGTTTAATCAATTTGATTGTAAACCTGTGGCTACCCCATATGATTCTAGTATAAGATTATGTAAGAATAAAGGGAGTGGAGTAGATCCACTTGAATACTCTAGAGTTATAGGGAGTCTAATGTATTTGATGAACTGCACTAGGCCAGACATAGCCTATGCAGTGGGTAGACTCAGTAGCTATACCAGTAATCCTGATAGTGATCACTGGGAAGCACTAATTAGAGTATTGAAATATCTTAAAGGAACCATAAACTATGGTTTGCATTTTTCTAAATATCCTGTTGTACTAGAGGGGTATAGCGATGCCAATTGGGTATCTGGATTTGAGACCAAATCTAGGAGTGGATATGTCTTCACTCTAGGAAGTGCAGCGGTTTCTTGGAAGTCTACCAAGCAAACTTGTATAGCCAGATCCACTATGGAGTCTGAGTTTATTGCTTTAGAGAAAGCAAGTGAGGAAGCCGAATGGCTTAGAAACCTTCTGTCTGATATTCCACTTTGGAATAAGCCAGTACCAGGTATTACAATCCACTGTGATTGTCAAGCTGCTATTGGAAGAGCAGGTAATAATGTATATAATGGAAAATCCAGACACATTCGTCGGAGGCATAACTCTATAAGACAGTTGTTGAAGAATGGAGTGATAACCATAGATTTTGTAAGATCAATTGATAATATATCAGATTGTCTTACAAAAGGACTAAATAAAAATTTAGTCATAAGCACATAGAGGGGGATGGGGCTGAAGCCCATTGTTTAGATCACCTATAACAGGAACCCAACCTATCTGACTGGAGATCCCAAGAAGTAGGTTCAATGGGAAAAACAAGTTATTTGAGTGATCTGTTTTGCACCAAGTTGTATGTGAATTAAGTTCACTAAGCCTATCCCTATGGTGTGGGTGCAACCTGTAACGGTAAGAGGATGAGTTGTAGGACTCTTAATGTTATCTATAGCTGACTAGCTGTCATGCTGATTGTCAGTGGGGTGCATAGTTACAGGGCACTCCTGATAGATACACCTATATGAGTGTGGAAGTGTGGCCGCTTCCTATGAGAATTGGGCTAAATTCTCTAAAGCTCTCATGAAATCAGGATATAGCACATGGCCGAAAAGTGCAACACCGTATGAACTTGCTTATGCCTTCTGTGTTGTGTGTGTGGTATGTTGTTTCAGTTTATTACTAAAAGTGCTTGGTTCAAGACGTATATTCACCAAGTACTTGATAAACTCGATATACCTGCACTAAGTAAAGGTTCAAGTCCAAAAGACACCTCTACTGATGCATAACACATCTTGCCTTGATCAAATCTATTTACATTTATGATTTATTTCTTGTAATTTTGAATTAGTGGGGGATTGTTGACTTTTTATGCAAAAGTCTTTTTGTAATTCAATCTTACAAAGGGGTGCTTTTAGTCTTTTACATTGGCTTTGCTTTTTGCTTTAGGGCTTCTCACTCAAAGTTAGAGCTTCCCTCCAAAAGGACTAAAGCCATGAGAAAACTTTAGTCCTAGATGGGAAGTGTGAGAGGGTGAGAGTGGCCATATATATACTTTCACTCTCTTAGTCTTGTGAATGAGAAAGAGGTCATGAGAATCCTACGCGCACGGATCACACACTTGGGTCCGGTGGGCTTTTGGTATTACCACACTCTTGCGCCGCCCGGCTCGGCCGGCCGCGCGCGTGGGCCCAAAGCCTTTTTATTTTATTTTATTTCTTTTCTTTTTCTTTAATCATTATTTAATACTTTTTACCGTTTGAGATTCCTTAAATCTTGGTTTTGTGACCGTTTGGGAAACGTCTCTCACGCACTAAAAGAGTGCGACGTTTCATCCCAACGTGTCTCTTAATTTTTCTATAAAAACGGTTTTACAGAGATAGAAACATACACAGAACGGATTCTTCTTCTGCTATCTTCTCTCTGGTTTTCCTTCTGGTTTTCCTCAACCTTTCTGATCAAGGCTTTTGGCACGTATAAGCAAGTTGTTAGGCATCCGGGCTGCGTGAGTGCACACCCCTGGAGCGAGAGTTGTTGTATCCTGGAGGCATACGCCGTGACGCCCATCTGCACCGTTGATTCGTCATAGTGGGGGCGAGATTTGCCTTAAGGACAGCGAAGATTCTTCGTGCCTCAACTCGATAAGTGATCTAACGATTTGTTCTTCCTTTACAGTTTATTATTGCAGAAAATTGTTACTGTTGAAATCTGCTTTTGGAGTTACCAGATTAATTTCGTATAAGGTATTATCTCATCATAAATTACAGATTTGCACATCATTTTTTATAACACATTAGCTAGAATAAAAAAAGGATGCCAATTCCTGCCCCTGATTCTAGCAATCAAAACATTATTCATGTTTTTAAGAAGGAGAGTAAAAGCGACTTTTTAGCATTTTTCAATATAATAATAAGAGACCAACAACTTTACTATCAATTATAAAAATAAAGTAAAAATAAAAGTAAAAAAATAAAAAAACCTTGGGTCCTAAAAGGTGGCATGTATTTGAGATAAAGACCAGCAATCTTGTAGAACCTCATGAGAAGGTCTTGTTCTCATCTCTAATGGGCAACCCATGCAAAAGATAATGAACTACAAAAAATCAACTTTGCAACATCTCTTGATAGGTCTTGTTCTCATCTCTAACTACCTCTTTGTAGTTTGTGAGAAGGATTTGCATGAGTATGTAGTTTTGAAGCCTTTGAAATGCTTTGCAAGGGGTTTCATTTGGATGGATTTAGAAATTTTAGGATTTTAATGGGCTGGAACTATTAATTGTTAGAAACAAAATATTTTGATATAGGGTTTCCAGGTTTTCAATGGTTGGGCTTTGATTTTGTGTTTCAAAGGGTTTCGTTGAGGGCTTTAAATGGTTTCAATGATCTCATTTAGGGTTTCAATCGTTTTGGGGTTGATTTTGGGTTTTAAAGGGTTTCATTTAGGGTTTGAGAGGGTGTAAATATTTTTATTTATGGTTTGAATGGCTTTGAATGGTTTATGTTTTCATTTAGGGTTTGAATGGCTTTGAATGGTTTAGGTTTTCATTTAGGGTTTGAATTTTTTTGCACTGTTTTGCTGATCTTTGCAATTTCCTTTTTATTTTTAAAAGTCATGCTAATTTCAAGTTGTAGGATATTCTTTTTTTGGTATGCAGCAATTCATCAGTGCAATCCATTTTACGATCAAGAGCAATTTTGATTACTGGAAGGCTTCTTTCCGCAGAGTAAATTTTCAAAGTTGTTGATAAAGCTAGTAAGAAAGTCCTTTAAACACTACATGTTCATGTTATTGATATTTTGCTTCTCTCTAATGCCATCATGGAACAAAATTGGCTATGCTTTAAAAAACACATGTTTATTTTAAAAAAAAATCGTTTGCATTCTAATGGAACTCGTATCAAGGTTAACTATGTGAAATACAAAGGGAAGAGGAAGAATGAGGAGTAAAAGAGGAAGATGGGAGTAGAGAGAATTCGTGAGGCGTCTCCCTTGTGTGGGGACATCCCTCTGTTATTACGAATCAACATGCAAAGATAAATATTATACCAATGCCTTTAATGAGGAACCTAAATGAGAGTAAAAAAGATGCATAAAAAACACTATGAAACTATGATTTATATTTTCTGGCATTCCTCTTACGGTGCTGGTACATTGAGCTCCTTTGCCGTTATTTATAACGGCAAAGGAGCTTCAAACAAGTGGAATAATAATTTCTGAGTATTTTATTAATCGAATGAAGATGACATCTACGTTAGATAAAAAAAAAAGAGAACAGTTCATCGGCATCCTTATCCATTGTAAATCTGTAGTTGAAAATCTGTCCATACTCCTTAATAGTCCACCGATCCGCCATTCTAACTTTTTACGTAAAACCCTGCCCTTGCAGCCTTTACACTTTAGCACTGCACCAGTCATGTAAACCTCAGCCTACAACTTGTTTCCCTTTGAAAACTACCATACCCCTTAATAGTCCACCGATCCGCCATTCTAACCATTAGTGCAAATACTACTACCATTTCAAAACCATTTGCAAATAAGATTACAGGGAATGATATTACCTATTGTTAGTCTTTTCCTGAAAGTGGCTTTATTTTCAGGAAAAGACTAACAATCACCTCAGCTAGCATTGTGGGTTTGCTCCCCATAGACCCGAGTTCGAACCCACACCCCCCCCCCCCCCCCGCTCCGCGTAGTTACCCGATGCACATGGTTTACAGGTGATTGCGTGCATCTGTAGGGATTAGTCCCGCCCTAAACTGGGGTAGGGGATACCCTCAACTCAACTCAACTCAACTAAGCCTTTGTCGCAAACTAGTTGGGGTCGGCTATTGAATCCTTCAGAAAATTTTAATGAAGAAGGTGAAAGGATCCACCTGGCTCAAATTGACTAAGTCTAATCCTGATACTAGTTGGGTTCGTCTATATGAATCATTTTCTTCCATTCTATCCTATCGAAGGTCATGTTCTCTGTTATGTTCCTAGCCCTCGAGTCTTTCCTCACTATTTCTACCCAAGTTGTGGGTAGGGGGTAGGGGATACCCTATGTGATAAAAAAAATGCTTGAAAATGGGGTGGAGACATAATTTCCCTGTTTGGATTGCAGGAATTTTCTAGAAAATTTCGGAAAAGAAAAACTTTTCCAGAATTTCATTCTTTTCCATTGCTTGATTACATGTGAAAAAAGTAACTTGAATCAGTGCAGTTCAAGTTTTATTTACACTGGACCTTTAATTTGTAATTATATCACTGTAATTTATTATTACTCTCTAAAACATGGAGGCAAAGAATTCATGGGAAGAAAATTTGCACAATAACTGCTTTTCCTGCAATCCAAACAGGGATTGCAAGAATTTTCTGGAAAAAGTTTGGAAAGGAAAAATATTTCTAAAATTTCCTACTGTTTTTACATGAAAAAAGATAACTTAAACCAACACTATTCAATTTTTACTTAGAGGGACCTTTAATTTATGATGATATCCCTCTAAATTAACCATATAATCATATATCATTTTCCTGTAAATCATGGAAAGAAAAAAAATCAAGAAAAATTTTTCTATCAAATATTTTCTTGCAATCCAAACAGGGCCAAGATCATATCCAGAATTTTTAGATGTATCCAAAGAGTTCCTTAGTCCCTAAACAACTTGGTTTCTACATTATGTTTCTTTGGGAGCATTAATTTTATGGAGTAATGCCTTTGAACCAGGTGTAAGGTAGAAGACATTCTTATGGAGATGGACCGTATATTGCGACCAGAAGGGGCGGTCATTATCCGCGATGAATTTGATACTGTTATCAAGGTGAAAAATATCGTTAGATTTTGATTTAACAGCATTAGATTTTGATTTGTAGACTTCCCATTATTTATTCTGTAAAAAAGGTTTTGACATTCTTCTGAAACCTTTATTTTTCCAACTACGATGAATAAAGAAGTATCTTTCGATTTGCTGTGGTTGTTGGGTTTCACTTCTTGGCTCCATTGTTTAATATAGTATGTTCGTAAATGCACAAATTGAGGCCTGCGTGTTTGATACTACTTTGATCATCTAAAGATTCCCCATTGGGCTCTACTATCATAATAAATTCTGCACATTAAACTACAATGACTCTTCCATTTGATATAAGGAAAGAGCCCCTGTTCATTGGGAGTGTAAAAAACAAGAGGGTTGAGATTGTTTGATCATAGATTTTTGGGGCTTGGCCTAACTCCATGATAAGGCGGAGTAGATAATGATCTTGAACATTCAATGGTAACAAAAACACCTTCACAGTTACAAAAATATGGGATTTTTCTCGTGAGAGAGAGCTTGAACATTTGGTAAGCAAAATAGGGGGTATTGGCACATCCACACATCTAACATACAGGGTATGTAAAGATGAGATAAGAAAAACAAAGAAAGCATGAATCAGAAGCTCTGTTATGCAGTTGAAATGATCTTGTGAAGTGGTAATTAATTAATTCCAGCGGCATCAAAAGCGTAATTTTCTTTGTATTTTCAAGTTTGAAATATTCATTCTTCTGAGAAAGAGAGGAATTGTAAATGATGTTTGAGAGCTCTTAGATACCATATAAAGAGCTCTTCCTTTCCAAACTTTTCCAGATAATTCCTGCAATTTGTATTGAGATAAATTCCACCATAAAACTAGACAAACGACTAACAATAACAGAAGAAAAAGTTATAGCCATGGTTTCAAATTTCGGTTTCGGAAAGCGTTTTGCTCCCCACCAAAACCGAAATTTCAAAATGCAAACCAAATAAAATAATATTTTATTTCATATAAAGCAATTTTAATCCTTAAATTTCAGCCGAAATTTCAGGGAAAGTATCTACAATTTCGGTTTCGGGGTTGACCGAGACCTGAAATTTCGGATTTCAATCGAAATTTAAAACCTTGGTTATAGCATGAGAAGAAGCAAATGCCATTAAAGCAGTAGATAGTCCACTTGAGCAATGAGTAAAAGCATAAAATGATTGCACAATGTGAAATGGAAAAAAATCTTGGCCAGCTAATGTTCAAAGGGAAATGATATATTCGCCCCCTTTTATTCCTCGGGCTACCTCTTGTAGTGTAAAAGAGCAGTCATAGATACACTAGAGGGAGGTGGCCCAGGGAATAAAACAGGGTAGAATATACATATATACATATATATATCACTTCCCATGTTCTAATCCTTGCTAATTGAATTTGGGGGGAGCGGCTTTCTAGTGGAAGGAGATTCATTTAATGTGATTGCTTAGATTAGTGGTGGTTATTTGAGTACTTGTCACTTTTCCATTTTTATTAATAAGCTGAATAATATTTTTTTTAGCAAAGCATAAATAAACTAGGACCCGTTTGGATTGCAGAAATTTTCTGGAAAAGTGAAAAATATTGCTAAGATTTTATATTGTTTTGACACCAAAAACAGATAACTTGAACCAACACTATTCATTTTTTACTCGGCAGGGTCTTCAATTTATGATAATATCCCTCCAAATTAACAAAAATCATGTTATTTCTTTCTAAATGGTGGAAAGAATGAAATTTTTTAAGAAAAGATTTTCCACCAAAAAATGAATGAAGGAACAAAATCTCTCGTCATACAAAACAAAAATCTCATCCAAGAAAAAAATTTCTTTGGGAATTATTTTTTCCTTTCCACAATTTAGAGGGAAATGATATGACTTTGGTTAATTTAGAGGAATATTATTGTAAATTGAAGATCAGTCATGTGTAAAAATTGAATATGGTTGGTTCAAGATATCCGTTTCCGTGTGTTAAAAAAAGGAGGAAAATTTATATGAAGCTAGCTAAATGTTCCCCTCGCTATCCAGTGTAGCAATTTATGTTGCATTTGGACGTTGGGGAGCTACATTTTTGAAATGGGAAGTGATATATCTCTAAGGACCAACAATCATATCTTGGGTCCAGAAAATAGCCTTATAGGAATCACCTTCAACCTTCTAACTTACCTTTCCATCTCTATGTAACGTTAGAGGTGATTGTTTACGACTAGATATAAACAGAGAAATAAGTAGAGAGGATGAAGAAAAGCAGAGAAGAAACGTCAAATACAGTAGTGTTCTTCAGTTCTCCCATTATGGGCATGTCACAATATAAACCTCTAAATTACACCTCCTACCCCGAAGATGCTGCCAAGTGAATCAAACTAATTTTTTCGATGTAAAATAGGATCCAAATCAAGAAGAATAATTTGAATTGTAGATTATAAGGCATCATTAATGACCACATTGGTCTAATCAAGTGTCAAGAACAAGTTTCTGTTCAACATTTTATTGCAATTGTAATAATCTAAGGAATATCTGTCTTACTCACATGGCTACAAAATTGCTGGACTTTGTCAGATCCTTATTGGAAAACAAATGTCGCCTGCTGTGAAATGCTGAAACAAAGAGCTCCCCCCTAAATTAGCAAAAACTGAGCCTCAGCACACCATTGCTTCTCTAGAGTAAATTTAATGAAGTATTGAGGGGGGAAATCAGAGGAAATCGGGTTGTCCGGTGGATGTTAAGCATTGATGCCACATACGACTGTTGGGGTCGACAGACCTCGGAGAAGCTATGACTTCAGGGATGAGAAGGTAAACATAGTGGGTGTTGCATATGCCCACTGTAATGCCACTGTATCCCGCAAAGGCACCGTGAACCTGAATAATAATAGATCATGGAATTGTCATAGAAACATGTTCAAATATTTTAATAAGTTAAAACACAAATATGAAAAAAGTAAAAAAGAAAACCATGAGATGTACTTAGAACTGGGCCCAACAAAGTCTACATGCCCGACTGTTAAGGGCAGGTTTTCAGCCATGATAACTTTTTTCTCTTGGAAAATGATTTTCCCAAGGTTTTGCAATTCATATTTTTAGGGAAAAATTGTCCCAGTTAAAACAAATTTTTTTGGGTAGGTGAGCTGGGATCGAACCTGAGCTGAGATACAAGGACTCAACCATTGAGCTACACTTTCAATCCCTCCAAGTTAAAACTTTACAAGTGTGTCTGTGTGTGTGTGTGTGTTTTTTTTTTTTTTTTTTTGCTGAAATAGTTTTAGCTAAAATAATTTTTACCTAAAAAAGGCATTAACAAACCTGGGAAAACATTTTTCGAGGAAAACAATTATTGAATAGTTGAGGCAGGGAAAGCAACTAACTTGATTTGAAATTGAAATATAGGAATGGCAACAATCTAATCAATGCAAATCCCATGAATCCATCAGTACAGATACAAATAACATTACAGAAAGATTAACACTGCAGAGCCATTTTACACGGATTCTTCTAAATGGGCAAAGAATCCGGGCTGGACACACCTCAGATTCCAATACTTAAGGATTCTTGGAGACACTTCTAGATGTCTTTTATCTGTTTATTCCGCATACCACTACCACAACTTTACAATTACCATTTACCTCATGTTTTCATGAATAGAAATGAATATTATATCTACTTACCCGATTAAAATTTTCAATATATTTTTGTTAAGACTGTTAGAGTGAAAGAAGAGAATGAGAAGAAAAAGGAAGAAGTTCTGTTTACTCCCCCTCACTTTAGTATTTATATAAAGAGAACATACAAAGACCACTATGCCCTTAGGCTATGCAATACACCTTCTAACACTCCCCCTAAAGCTGGAATGTATATATTGTACATTCCAAGCTTGTTACATATGTCACTCAATTTTGTATAGCTTAAGGGCTTTGTGAACACATCTGCTAACTGATCAGCAGATCTCGTGAAAGAAACATGAATCTCGCCTCGTTGTATCCTTTGGCGAATGAAGTGGCAATCAACCTATATATGCTTGGTTCTCTCATGAAAGACCGGATTGGTAGCTATATGAATTGCAGCTTGATTGTCACAATACAGCTGAGCTGGAGCAGATGAAGAGAAACCAATCTCTGAAAGGAGAGAACGTAACCAAATAAGCTCCCCGCTGGTATGAGACATAGCACGATACTCTGATTCGGCACTCGACTTTGAGACTATGTCCTGTTTCTTACTTTTCCACGACACTAGATTGCCACCAACAAAGGTGCAATATCCAGTGGTGGATCTCCTATCTGCTGGAGATCCTGCCCAGTCTGCATCACAGAAGCCTTCTACCCGAGTATGACCATGCTTCTTGAATACGAGTCCTTTCCCTGATGCTTCTTTCAAGTAGAGAAGAATCTGAATCACTGCTGCCCAGTGAGAAGTACGGGGTGAGCTCATATGCTGGCTGACTGAGCCAACAGCAAATGATATATCTGGACGAGTGACTGTAAGATATATGAGCTTACCCATCAGCCTCCTATATCTGCCAGGGTCATCTAATAAATCTCCTTCTTCTGGAAGGAGTTTCCCATTTGGGTCCATGGGAGCAGACGCAGGTTTCACTCCAAGGTGACCTGTCTCCTCAAGAAGATCTAGTACATATTTCCTCTGTGAGAGGGAGAGACCTCTAGTAGAATATGCAACTTCAATGCCAAGAAAGTATATGAGACGACCCAAATCTTTGGTTGAAAACTCTTTCTGCAAGAAGGTTTTCAACCTGAGTATCCCCTCTGAATCACTGCCTGTAATGATGATGTCATCGACATATACAATCAATAGCAGACAACCAGTAGTGGAATGAGAACTGAAGACGGAGTGATTAACTGCACATTGCTTTATGCCATAGTGCATGATAGCATCACTAAATCGTCCAAACCAGGCTCTAGGAGACTGTTTGAGACCGTATATAGACTTCCGCAACCGACATACTGAGGAGGACATCTCCCCCTGAGCAACATACCCAGGAGGTTGCTCCATATACACCTCCTCAGTAAGCTCACCATGTAAAAAGGCATTTTTCACATCTAACTGATGCAGAGGCCAGTCATGTGTAACTGCAAGAGATAGAAGAACACGAACAGACGGAAACTTAGCGACTGGCGAAAAAGTCTCTAAATAATCAACACCAAAGGTCTGAGTATAGCCTTTTGCCACCAACCGCGCCTTAAGACGCTCAATAATACCGTCAGGTAAGTGTTTGACGGCATAAACCCAGCGACAACCAACTGGTCGAGCCCTTGGAGGAAGAGGAACTAACTCCCATGTCTTATTGGCCTGGAGGGCCTCCATCTCAAGATCCATGGCCGCACGCCATCTCGAATGATCAAGTGCAGCTGGTAAAGACTGTGGCAAAGAAACAGAGGACAAAGAGGAAACAAAACTCCGAAACATCGGGGTGAGAGAATCATATGAAATAACAGAGGAAATAGGGTGAGCAGTACTGTGAGAACGAGTACGAGCAGCAATGGGAGAATCTGAAGTAGAAGTAGGAGAAATAGGTACCTGAGATGTGGGGGGTGTGATCTCCGGCTGCAAGGACGATGGCGCAGGTGGAGGAGGATGAGCTGTAGATCTCGGCCGAGGAGGATGAGCTGTAGATCTCGGTCGACGAGGATATGTCTGCGGAGGAGCGGGAGGAGGAGCCTCAGGAGGCTAAAGTGAAGATGAGGGATCACAGACAGAAATAGTCTCAGGAACTAATACAAGAGGGGAGAGGAGAGAAGCCGGAAGGGCGGGGAGGGGAAGAGAAAGGTCCGAGTCAGGAACTGTGGAAGGAGTCTCATGAGAAGATACAAAGTAGGACTTAGACTCTAAGAATGTGACATCAGCAGACACAAAGGACCGACGCAGGCGAGGACTGTAACAGTGATAACCTTTCTGGGTACGGGAGTACCCAAGAAAGATGCATCGTTCAGCCCGAGGGTCCAGCTTATCAAAGCCAGGACCAAGGTGGTGAACAAAACACACACACCCAAATACCCTAGGGGTGATAGGAAAGGGGTCATGACCAGGGTATCACACATCAAAGGGGGAAGAGCCACCAAGAACCGAGGATGGAAGCCGGTTGGCAAGGTGGCATGCAGTAAGAACATCATCACCCCAATAGCTATTGGGAACTCGCATTTGAATAAGGAGAGAGAGCCCATGAAGTAAAGAGCGCATCTTCCTTTCAGCCACACCATTCTGCTGAGAGGTGTGAGCACAGGAAGACTAGTGGAGAATACCCCGACTGGAAAGAAAATCCTGGAACCCATGGGTAGTGGAGAAATATTCTCTAGCATTATCTGTGCGCAAGCATTTGAGGGCACAATCAAACTGATTTGTAACCTCAGAATGAAAAGTACGAAAACAGAGAAAACCTCAGAACGATCGTGAAGCAAATACAGCCAAGTCATGCGAGAATAGTCATCAATGAAAACAGCAAAATATCTATATCCAAAAATAGAAGGAGTTCTCAGGGGACCCCATACATCAGAGTGCACTAAAGCAAAAGGGTGCGAGGCCCGACTAACAAGCCTAGAGGGAAAAGACACATGGTGGTGTTTTCCAAGTTCACAGGCCTCGCACTGAAAAGACTGAATAGGAACAGAAACTATAGAGGTGCGCCGTAAGCGCTCAATGCATGGATGACCAAGGCGGTAGTGCCACTGGTAGGCGTCGACAGAACTGTGTAAAATGGTACGGGGGGGGGACCTCCATCCAGACGATACAACCCATGTACCTCACGTCCTTTACCAATCGTCCTCCCAGTCGCAAGATCCTGTAATAAGCAATAAGATGGATAAAATGAGACATAACAGTTAAGATATTTAGTGAGCTGACTGACTGAAAGTAAGTTAAAGGGAGACTGGGGAACACAAAGCACAGAGAAGAGGGTAAGACCAGGGTAGGGAGAGGTACTCCCTGTACCAGAAATGAGAGTAGTACGACCATCAGCGAGGGTCATAGACCGAGAGGAAAGAGGGTGAAAAGACCTGAGTGATGATAGAGTACCTGTCACATGGTTCGAGGCTCCCGAATCAATGATCCAGGAGCTCGCGCTACTGAGAAGAGAGGCAGGAGTGCTACCTGGCTGTGCAAAGCCAGCACTAGGAGGATGGGCGGCCAAGCGTAGGCGCTGGAGCTATCATAGTCGGCCTGAGTGAAAGACGGTACAGCTGAGTTGGAGCCGGAGGAAGATGCTCGAGGATCAGAGTCTTCCAGAGTAGAAAGGTGCGCTGATCGCCCGAACTGAGATGGCGGCGGGGGACGACGCTCAGGATGTAGCACATAACAGGTCTCATCACGGTGGCCCTCGCACCGGCAATGTGTACAATATAGACAAGGTCGGCCACCATATCCCCTGCCATGAGAGAAATCCGTACCCATGGTACGTCCGCCACGGCTAGAGTCACGGCCACGGCCTCGGCCAAACATCCCACCATCACGGGCAGGACGATCTCCTATTGCATATGCCGCGGTAGCATGACCATAAAAAACAGCAGGAGTAAGAGAGGCTCCACCTAGACACTGTTGTGCCCACTGATAGACCTCCTCGAGGGAAGGCATAGTGCAAGAACCATAAATCTGCTGGCGAAAAAATATAAACTCGGGGCCCAAGGTCTCGAGAAACTGAATAACTCGAAGCTGATCCCGCTGCCGAGCGGCGACGGCTAAGTCTGTCGTCAAGGGCATAAAAATGTCGAGCTGCTGACAGTGAGAGATGAACTGACCATAGTATGTAGAAAGAGGGGTGTCACCACGCCGAAGATGCATCCACTCAGAATATGTGGCACAAATACGGGAGAGGTTACGACGCCTGAAAACATAACCGCAGTATGATCCCAAATTCTCTTTGCAGTCGGAAGCTGCATCATAGTCCCTGAAATCTGTGGGATCATACTCTGCCAGAGTAAACTACGGATATGAGCATCATCCGTTTCTCACTGCTCATAAGTGGGATCCAAAGCCGTAGGAGGGTCACGGCGTATGGTGTAGACCTTCCTTTTGGCAATGAGATAAACTTCCACCGCCACTTTCCAATTCATGTAATTGAAACCATCAAGCTTGACTGTGGTCATCGGGAGGAAGGAGGCATCACCCGATGAAGGGGAAATAGGGGTAGAAGAAGAAGAGGCTGTGTGTGTGAGAGGGATGCCCGTCGAAGGGGTTTGCCCGAGAGAGGGATTTTCTATAGTAGGAAGCTCCATAGAATGATGAAGATGAAAGAGACACAACACACCACGTCAAAGCAAGGGAGAAGAGAAAATGAGAATGCCTCTAGGGCATAAAGGGACCACTATGTGTGGCGAGAGAGTGTGTCGCGGCTCCGACGAGCTTGAATAGAAAAAGAAGACATAGTAGAACCTCTAGGGCATAAACGTAGCCGCGAACGAAGAAGAAAAAGAGATAGGAAGAAATTTAGACCATAGAGAGAAAGAGGGGAAGAAACTTAGGGTTGTTAGGTTAGATGAGAAGTTTAGGAAGGGAAAATTTGGGTGGGAGATTATTTGGGAAAGAAATGGAGGGGAAAGGGTTGTGGAGTGTGGCGGAGGGTTTTACGGCAAGAGGGGCGGGAGGGGGGGGCGTGAAGGCGAGGGACAGGTAGGGTTGGGTTGGGGCGTGAGGAAGAGAGGGGCGAGGGTTGGGGCAGGGAAGAGGGGCGAGGGTTTGAGAGAGAGAGAGGCGGGAGGTAGAGAGTGGAGGGGCGGGAGGAGAACGGAGAAGAGGGGCTTCTCCAAGGTCCCTAGGGCACAAAACCCCTAGGGCTCTGATACCATGTTAGAGTGAAAGAAGAGAATGAGAAGAAAAAGGAAGAAGTTCTGTTTACTCCCCCTCACTTTAGTATTTATATAAAGAGAACATACAAAGACCACTATGCCCTTAGGCTATGCAATACACCTTCTAACAAAGACCATATTATAATGTAAGAAAACAAAATTTAAAAATTGATTAAAATATCAATACAAAGCAGTAATGAAATGTTGTTTTCTTTTTTCCTTTTTCTATTTTTTATGGAGAAAGTATCGCGATGATATATGGAAAGCATGTTGAGGGGCTATAAATGAAGTCTTACATCATTCTGTCCAAGAACAGTGCAGAGGATGGCATTGGATGCGTTAGCACGACAAGGGATCATATAAGTTGGATCAATGTATTTGGCATCAGCAGGAACATCTATCTCCCTGAAATGCTTTTTGATCTGCAAGAAAAATTGAAAGCTTATTATCAATATGGCAGCCACCTTAAATAACAATAACAATTTGTGAGCAACTAGAGGATAGTATGAAATACAGCTTTCAAGATTAACATTTTAGACTAAAGTAACAAATCAAGGGAAATTCCAACAAAATTCCAACTAAGATGTGTATGTTGTATGTGATGCAGGATGGAAAGGGAAGACATTAGGTATGGTGACTCTAATACCAATTGACGAAGGGCAGTCAAGGGAAAGGCATATCTGTGGAAGCTATGGCATATATGGGAAAGGATAAGGTTTTTGTTATGAAATCACAAGGGCTAAGAGAATAGGTTATGGGGGATATCATGAGAAACTAGAGTACTATTATTTGGGAAAAAGGTTTGGAAAATGAGCCATTCCAAAGTGGCTCCCTCCCCCTAGTGGATGGATCAAGTTTAGTTTTGATGGGAATTCTAAAGGCATACCAGGTCGGGTGGATATTGGAGGCATCCTTCATAATTTGGATGGACTTATTTATTAACCCTTTCTGGGCCAATAGTTGTGTGCAACTACATTAAGGCGGAAGCAAGAGCCCTTCTTTGGGGTTTGGAATTTTATGCAAACTCTTTTTGTGGTCTCTTAGTCATTGAAGGTGACTCTGCAAATGTCATTGCTTGGGCGACTAACAAGTTAGTGGGTCCATGTAACGACCCGATTCCGTCAAGTCGCTACGAGCGAGGTCCTTTCAATACTCATACTCCAAATGAAAAGTAAAGTTTTAATCACTAAAGTTCAAACTAAAGAAAGTCCCAACAAAATAAAAACAGAAAATGACGCAAGACGTCATAGCGCCATAATCCATGAAGCGAACTCTCCGATCACACGATCCCTTATCCCATGGTTTCTTCATTTGTAAATGCTCCGTCATCTAATGCCTCAACCCCTGTGGTGGAGAAAACAACGTTAGAGCAGGGTCCTCCAGAGACCGAGCGGAGTAAAAGGGACAATATAAAAGGGCATGCAATAATAATTCAGATCCTTAGCAATCATCTAGAAGCAATAATACATAACTGGAGAATAAAACTACGCCATCTATATCAGTATAAACAGGAATGAATAACAATAATGAATGATATGTTATGTGTGCATCGAATATGTAAAATGAGACAGCACTTTCCCCAGGTACATCCGGCTTTTCCCCAGTTTACTTTTCTGTCAGTTCTTTTCTGACTTTCTCCTTTTTGCCGGTGTCCTTGCCGCACGACTACCCACTACCCCTGTCCAAAGGTAGTGGCGTTATGGACTCGGATTTCGGTCTCGCATTTAATGCCCAGCCGTTTCGGGGATACTATCCCTTTGGATGGTTTTGCCAACGAAAGGCGGTACACGCTTCTCGCGCTGGCCTTTGGACCTTAGGTCCCAGGATGATACCACCACACCCTTAATTCCCCCTCAGTCTCTCCCATGTATGATATGCAATTGAGGGTCTTGAGGTCCATTACCTTTGCCTTTTTCTTCTCCTGCATTCTTTTGCACAAGGGTTAGAACAGTTTATTACGCAATGCATTTCAAATAAACAAGTATAATAATCTAAGCAATTATTATTGAGACATAGTTACATATATAGAATTACATTACATATGACAAGTTATATTGAATACAATTACAAATCAAAGTCTAGCTATCACCTGCCTTCAAGTTAGATTTGTGGATAAGAAATTGACGAGCCCCCTAGAGGAGGTGGGAAGATTGATAACCTGGCAAGGATGAGATACATATACTAAGATCTCCGACAAAGATGGCCACTTCCTGTCTTAGCTTTCATACAAAAATACTTACATCTATGTAAATATGATCAGCAGTTGTAAGTTATCTAATATGCGAATTTACTTATTAGTCCACAAATGAAGTTTTTGATTTCTATTAAAGATACACCCTACTGTTGATCGGAGTATAAAATCAATAAAAAAAAAGAAACCTTTGATTATTATTAATTAGGGTCAACTGTTATTCAAGTATTTAATTGATGCAATGAAGTTTGTAAAGATTTGAGGAGGATAATACCTAGAATACATATCTAGTAGATCGAGAAATCCACACGCCCATATAATTAAGTAACATGTCAGCCCAGATTTAGACTCAAGGGTAGATTCATAAATATGCCATCAACGGATAAAATTTGAGCATTTACTAATACAAGTGAGCCCTATGGTTTATTTAATACTATCAATTGTAAAAGAAAATTTGTGAGACATATGGTCTTAAAAACAGACAACTGAAAGGCTCATATAATTATTATCACCATGAAACCCATGATTTCACTACTAAAAAAAATTGTAAACCCTTGAGTGATAATGGTATAAGCAAAACCTTATGATTTTTATTAAGTAAAGAAATCAACCATTAATTCAACTGTTAACTTATACGAGTGAAACTCATGATTTTCAACTATAACTCGTGTATTTACTGAATACAATTAAAACCCATAGTTTTATAAATAAATAAAAAATCATAAATTTGCGTTTTATTAATCTAAATCAACTGTACATCCAACTATTTATTACATACTCGAAAATCAATAATTCTTATTAATCAAAATTAATTGTGATTCCAAGCCTTAATTAACTATATCGGAAACCTTATGGCTTTATTAAATAAAATCATTGATGGCATTAGCAAGATATTAACACAAGTGGAATCCCATGATTTTATTAAATAACAGTAACACCTTTTTCCTTATAAGGACCATTATAAAGACCATAGCATAGGATCAATTCTTAGACAAGGTATAGATGTACTTACTTGGGCAAAGATTTAGGTTTAAGAAAACCAAGTGTAAGCCTTTTTCCTTCCTTCCTCTTTTTTTTTTCTTCTTCTTCTCTCTTTTTTTTTTTTCTATTCTTTTCCCTCCCTTCTCATAACTGGGTGAGCGTTAAGAGGTTTTGGGTTAGGTGCATGCTTTCCAAACATGTACTCCTTTATTTGTTGCATTATTTTGGTTGTTTCTCATTCTTATCTCTTCCCATAAGGAAGGTTAGCATTTCTACATGTTTCAATGAATCTTAAATTGAGATTTTCCCTCTAACTAGCTTTCAATAAAAGAAAATGGGACCCACTTAAATTTTGGGGAGTATGCACGACTCAATTTTTTTGAGTTGTGCACGCTAATCTCAATTGGAGGGGATCGTGGTCCCTCTTAGATCACGCCCAATGCCAAAATTTACCTCTTTCTAAATTTTGTCTGGCTGTCTTTGATTAGATTCCCATTTATTTTGGCTATTTAACATTCCTAATTTAACTCCCTACTAGTCTTCTAGGGCTGGAATAATTACATATGAAATAAGAAGGCTACTAGTGGGCCCACAAGATTTTGTTTTCCTTAAGGCACTATTTCATTACAGATTTTCCATTCTTTTCTTTTCTTTTTTTTTAAAGTTTTCAAGGAAAATAGTTAATCATATAAAGCATTAACTACAATAAGTACTAACCGTTGGTTATTAGATCATTTGATCAAAACAAATTTTGAGGGAGAATAAAAGATTAAATTCAAGATCAAGGATAGATCTACGGTGGATCGATGACCTAGACCCTCAAGTTACGATCTAATGGCCTTAAAAGCCTAACATAATCATTAATGAGGGAAACAAAAGGGTGGTCGTTACAGTCCATGGAAACCAGCAGGGGTTATTGATGAAATTATTGATCTCTGATTGAAAGTAAATCCAAACTTTCAGCATATGTTGAGGTCTACTAATGAGCAAGTGGATAAAACAGCTAAAGAAGGGGCAGAAGAGAATGAAATGGTCTCTGTCAACTCCATTTCAACTGAAGGCTTGATGTAGGGTATCTAGATAGGATTGGGTTTAGTTTATTGGTCTTGTATCTGCTATGTTCCTCTTTGGGAGGTCTTGTACTTGCACATTTTCTTTAGCAAAAAAGTTTTATTATCTTTCAAAAAGGGTCTAATGAAAGGCAAATATGGGTCAGAGTGGGCTGTTGTAGATCTGGTTGTGGATTAGGACTAAACTTTCAGGTTTAAGGCAGCTCTGAGTATAATTATAAAGGACTGTTGCAGGTTTGGATTAACCAGTATATGGTATAGGCGTAGGTAGGGCTGATAGGTGGGATTAGACCTGACCTAACAGTCCCTTGATGTCTGTAACAGACCAAAAGGGTGGACTGTTGGTCAACGTGGATTCATTAAGAGAATGATGCCACAGGACTCACCCCTGGAGGCTAAATAAATATTAATCAGTACCTGGTTCTAGAGTCTCTCTAATTCTATAAAAACATGCCAGCAAATTTACTGGGTCTACTGGGAAAAAAAGATAATTGCACATAATAGTATGAATCACCACATATAATAAGCATTTCAACTACTATGGGCGGGTCCACGTCAAAGAAAACAGATGCCTCCTTTTTGTAAATGGCTTAAGATATTAGAGCAACCAGATTGAACTTCTGGGGGCCTCCTCCTTGTGAATGGATTAAGATACTAGAGCAACCAGCTTGAATTTCTGGGGGCTAAATGGCTGTGCACGCTGGAGCCATATTTTAAACTACGAAAATAGATGGCATCTTATTATTATTATTATTATTATTATTATTATTTTGAAATGGTTAGATGGCATCTTATTATTGGAGTATTAACTTAAACATAAACAGAACAACCAGAATCAACGTCTGGTGTTTTGACAGTTGTGCAACTCTGGAGACTTTTGTTTGATCTCAAGAAAAGAGAAATTGAATAAAACAGTTCTTCTAAAAAATGTTTCTCATATTAAAATATCAGAAAATAATGTGGGCATTTATGCAATTTTGAAACCCATATTGCTATATTTTTACCTATGCATTTGACTTTATTATCAATAAGGTCGTATTAGATCTGAGGAACACCAGAGTATAGTGTTAATCACTAGAATCTAACCTGCTGTTGGATATGGACACCAATATCTCCAAATACCACATTCCCAGATGCATCTGTTGCATTTGACTTTTGAAGCAAATCCTGCACATCAAATTCAGAAGTACTATGAATGCAATTTTTGTTCAACGATCTACCGTGAATGCAATTGAGTTATAATATTAAGAAACCATTTGAGATTTTAAACTCCTATAGCTCCTATTAAATGCATACATGACACCATAAGCTCCTTGGTGGAAATATGTGACATAAAACCATGAAACAGAAAATAAGTAGACCTTTGTTAAGACTCCAAGTAAATTGTGCAGCTCATCTATGTAGATAGTAAGCGTATCCTTAGCAAGTAGCAACTAAATTTCTGGAAGTAGTATGTATGTAGCACTGAGAGGCACACATAGATATTTATGAACCTTTAGACCCGCATTAAAAAAAGTCGCCGGCCATGTTTCTAGAAATTCATATTCTAAAAAAATAAATTATGAGATTCAAGGATAATGGTTATCAGTGATCTTGATATAGATGGAAAAGCACAGAGAGAACCATGGGTTTACTTTCAGATTAAAATGAACCTGATTTCTAAGTCATCCAAAGGTTTAAAAAAGATGGCAACTCTTGGGATGCCAAATTTACCCCTCATAACCTGTTAAGACTTTCAAAACTTGATCGACCACTTTAGTTATTCAAAACTTGTCCCTAAAGAATTGACAGATTTTCATTTGATTTTCCCATTGAGTATTTCTCCAGGCCATCATTGCTTCACTGAATTGACAGATTTTCATTTGATTTTCCCATTGAGTATTTCTCCAGGCCATCATTGCTTCACTGAACACCTATATTGAGTTTACACATAAGGACAGCATGAAGAAAAAAATGACAGCATAAAAGGCTTCCCGTTCACATGCAGATCAATTATCAACTATGGAAGATGCTTCATGCCCAGCCATGCGTAGAGGACCTGAGAGTTCGGATTCATAAAATACCCTAAGTTAGTTAGAAATTGATATATGATGAGATGTTTTCAGAGCTCTTTTTTTTTGGATGATAATCTTACTGGTAAAAGAAGGGAATAAGAGGGTCAACAACCAAACTGAGCAACATAAGGAAACAAGAAGTAACCCTCAAGGGGGAGATTCGGCCAAACATCTCTATAGTGACTCTAACCATGCCATTACGTGCCAAGGCATCCACATCACCGTTGTCAGACCTAAAAATATACTGGAATGCGGTAAACTGCCCCTCAACAACATTGAGCACATCCTCGATAGTTAAGGGAAGCCCCTACTGAGCTTCATCTGCCAGCTAATGCTGTGGTAGTGTCTCACAACCATAGTTTTAAAACTCCGCCACGCCCGTGTCGACTCCCCGAGTCAATTACCTTTTACCTTTGCCGCGTTCCGCATTGACCGAGTACTCACCCGCATAAACCGAGTACTCGACCGCGTCGTGCAGAGTTGACTAGGATTTTCTTCAGCCGCATCCGCGGTTTTAAACACTGCTCTCAACAACTATAGAATCAAGCAGGGAAGGATATCAATGAACCGGATAAAATTTAACTTTTAAGACCAGTCTAAAGTCCCATTGAGTTAGATTTTCCATTTGAATCGAAACCAGATAATATTTAACTTTTAAGACCAGTCTAAAGTCCCATTGAGTTAGATTCGGTCCTTCACCAGAACAGAATTGTGATAAACTCATATTTACTTGAGCTTTCATTGTTCAGTCTTGCTGTCATGCTCTCAGTTTCCAGAAGTTTTTGCAACTTTTGAGTATTTCACCTTAACTATTTTTGCTCCCCACAGCCCCCCAAGCCAGTTTCTTGTATAAAGTTCGTAGATCTCTTCTTGGTTCCAACTTTTATCTCTAAAATCTAAACTGTAAATTTTCATGTTTGCAAACTAAGATCCCAGTTCCCATAAATTCTCCAAATTGTCTTTCTCCATTGGGAACCTGAGGTTTTTATCTCACGACAGCCAAAAGCTTCTCATATTTGAAGACTTGAGTGCCAAAATGTCCTTATCTGCACATCAGTATCATTTATTTGCATTCTAGTTTGTTCATTATATTTTTGCTGAAGAGGTTAGTGGAAGCAAGACTAATACTTATTTCAGTGGTAAAAATACTACAAATAATTTTCAAGCTACCAAGGAAAAACCAGGGAAGATTCCCAGTAATCTGTCTTAAATGCACGCATACAGAATTCACTTACTTGTCCTGCTCCTTCAGCCACACAAACCACAGCTGATCCTTTTGTCTGTATCAAATGCTCGAGATGCCGTAAGACACCATATGATCCCTCTAAACTAAAAGGTACCTTCATTTGAATTATCAAGAAATTATTCCCTAATAAAATCATAATAAAAAGAAAGCATATCATTAAAGCTACACACCTCAGGAATCAGACAGATGCCAGTCTGTCCACTAGAAAGTGATGCATGCATGGCTATAAAACCACTACTTCTTCCCATCAACTTCACGAGTCCAATTCCATGATATGCACTACGTGCCTGAATACAGCGAAGAGAAATCCATTAAATATATAAGTGAGATTCAAGAGTCAATAAAAAAAATGTCTGAGAGACGCCTACACTTTTCTTTTCGGAAAATAATCCACAAGTTCCACAAGAGCTGTTAGATAAGTTCTTTTTTTTTTTTTAATGTAGAGCTGTTAGATAAGTGAAAGCTGATTACCTCAATATATGCAGAATTGATTGCCCGTTGAGCTTCTTCTACAGCAGTATCAAAACCGAATGTCTTATCCATCAGAAGTATATCATTGTCAATGGTTTTCGGCACACATACTACAGAAACTTTCATTCTTCTCCTGTGGCACTACATGTGAAAGCATTACATCAGCCATGCAATTGAACCATCTCTTAAATGGAACTTGTAATCATGTTATAGGGTGTACTAAAATTCCACTCTAACAGACCGAATGGTCGAAAGAGAAAGTATGAGTTTTGTTGCAACATCAATTAGTAGATCATGACCTCGACTTAGTGAGAGGTAAATGAGGCCCAAGTAGTAAAGGCGTAGATAACTTGGGTGATTCACTCTTAGGACTAGGAGAAAAATATCCTAGGTCACTTGGGTAAGTCACTCTTAGGCATCTAGGCAGCTGCCTCCAACAACCATGAATGCTGCTTTAAAAGATTTTTAAATATTCAAATAAAGACTGTATACAAATGAGAGTATGAAATACAATGGTGTTATTTGCTAATGGTTTAAGAAGCAGATATAAGTACCTCATTGTGTATTGCATTGGCCCCTGCATGGGTGCCATTCCCGCCCAATATAAAAAGCATATCGATTCCCCTGGCCTAAAATACTCAGTTAGCATAATGTAGATTTTTAATCTTGATGCAAACTAATAAGAGATAATGGAACAACCATTAGTGAAACCACATTAAACCTGAGAACCAGTTAACTTAATATACCTGTACGCTATCTACAATGTCACTAGTACTAGCTCCCCCACGAGAAACTCCCAATAAACTTCCACCGGCAAGATTAATGTTTTGAACCACTTGGCGTGAAAGCTGCAAAGTCAAATGGTAAATTTACAATTAAAAATAAGAATAGATCCGGACCAGAGGAACTCTCATCTTATGGATTCAAGGAGATTAATCACCGGTATTTCAGGCAAGCCCTTCTCAAAAATCCACGGTAACCAAATGGGATTCCAACAATCTTCTTGACCCCATATATTTCAAGTGTAAAAACTATCTGCATAAGCATGTGAAACTAAGGTTAAACGGAAGTTCTTACTTAAGTGTGCATCATATCTTGGAAGAAGCCATCCATGCATAATATATTCCAGAGTATTTAATGAATTATCAAGACTACAAAATAACCTTCCATGTGACAAATTATAGAACAAGTAAATTCATCTTTAGCTTTCCAAGAGACAAGCTATTGAAAAGATCAAATAAATGCATAGCGACCAATTACTTTCTAATTTAAAAGATTCTCATAAACAACCAGTTACCTTCCAGACAATATGCATTTACAAACTGAATGAAGGAAAACTAGAAAATGCAATCCACCAAGTTAAAAAGATATCCCCTAGATATGGACCTACTGGAGTCATCGCCTTGTTGGCTTCATTGCTGGCCATTGAAAATAGTAATGTGTAAAAGAAATTAAAACACACAATTGTTTCAGTGGAAGCAGCAAACTAGGAATTAACTGACCATTTACAAACCTGACTTGCATAGATTCTTTGCCCCTCTATGCCAAATCCGCGTCGACATCTTTCCACACACGATCGGACATGGATTCGTGTGGGACACATCCGGATTCTTGTCATAGCCGTGTCCCACACGAATCCTGTTTTTTCAGGCGAATCCGACACATCATCAACTCTTTTAAAATGCGAATCTTGTATATTTTCCCTTTAAACGTGTTCGTAAAAGCACAATCCATCCTCTCTTAATAAAAACCCTAGCGCCTAGACCCTCCACCGTTGAACATCTACCCCCTTCTACTTTCTCCTTTGACTCTCTTAATAAAAACCCTAACGTCTCGACCTTCCACCCTCAAATTTTTAAAACAGTTACAAACACAGGAGCAAAATAGAAAAGAAATTGAGTGTGAAAAAACCTGACAAAGAATGAACTGGCTTCTAGTATGAGTCATTTGTAAGCGTAAAACAGTGTATCAAGTAAATAACATGCAAAAAAAGCTTTATGAAAGAGAAACACAAACATTTGTCTAGTAGCAGGTAAAGAAGGTACAATATGTACTTGATTTATTTGGTAAAGAAAATGCATAATATCATTTTCAGAAAATATATGTGATGCTCATTTTCGATTTATGTTGATTAATTCAATGATCTAAACAATGCTGCCTCACTAGACTTTACCTAAAGGATGGCAAAATTTGGAGAAAGCTATGGAGACTATAGTTGGCTATGCTAAAGGATTATGGTGATTCTAGGATGTCATTGAGCAAGAATAAGCCACATGCTATAACAACATGAACATATGAACCAAGTAGACACAGCATCTACAGCAAATGATATCTGGTGGCAAGATGATAGACAAATATGAGGCCCCAGGTGCAGATTGTTCTTTATAGAATAATGATTTGGTTCATTGTATGCTTGGGCACAGATTTGTAATGAGCTTTGGTTCTATGAGCAACTTTTTTCTTTTTGAACGGTAGTTCTATGAGCAACTTAGAATGAGAAAGATCAAATCAGACAGCCTAGAAGAAATACATTTCTCTTTATCATTGATCTCCAAAATATGTACCAGGATGTAAAATTCATGTTTCAGTTCATGCATCTTAAGGCATTGATTGACTAAACAAAGAACAAAGTTCAACAGATTTTTTTGGGCATGTTTGGTTGCACTATTTTCCATGGAAAAAATATGGAAAGATTTCTCACAGATTATTTACTCTAAAAGCCGTCTGATCTATTAAAAAAATAAGGCTGGGGAAACTTTTGGATGGATCAAGCAGTTTGAGTAACGCATGGACTTTCCTTCAGAACAAGTCAGTGCACAGTGGGTGTCTGGAATTTCAAATAAGTACACAAATAATCAAATATACAACAGGACATAGCAGAAAAGAAATAAATAGCTACAGGGCCACCAACCTGTCTAATGACATCATTAAGACCAGGGCAGAGTCCTCCGCAAGTAACAATGCCTGCTTTTACTTCCTCAGGTTTAAAGTATATTTGCTTACGGGGTCCCGCACGATGCACCCTAGGATAAGAGGGCAATCACTAATCAATGCCAACATCACAGTTCACAACATACCTAGGAAATGGTTTTGTAGTTCTCTGAAAAAATATACATTGTTTTTGGTAGGTAAGCTGGGATTGAACCTCCAACCTCCAGGTTGAAGAACAAAGCCTTGACCATAGAGCTAGAGGCTCAAACCATGTTTCTAAAAACATGCAAGGCAAGTCAATATTTTTTCTTGTAAGTAGTTTTTTTTTTTTCTTCTGGTGAGTAGTTAAGGGGCCGTTTGGATATGCGGATTTTAGAATCTTGGATTTCCTTAAAATCGTAGTTGGGAGACTAGAGAAGAAGGAGACAGACCGTTTCACTTCTCTTTAGAATCTTGGATTTTAAGTAAGAAATCCAGGTTTTAGAAATCTCTCCCCCATCCTGACTCCTAAGATATCCAAAACCTGGAAACATGGGTCATGGGATGATCTCCTGCTATCTTGCTGACGGAAAGAAGGGCGAGAAATCAGAAAACGACGACTGGTCTCCTTCTTCTCTCGTCTCCCAACCACGATTTTGAGGAAATCCGAGATTCTAAAATCCGCGTATCCAAACAGCCCCTAATACTTAACATACACAAGAAACTAATTATGAGGGTACAAAAGACTGGAAGTGTCAGACGATTAGTTAAATGCAATGCAAACACCACTATTGAAGCGAAAAACCAATGTCTTTAAGTTATTTTTACAACATAAAAAGATAAAGAAAGAAACAAGAGATGAAGAACAATACCATTGCTCCACCCAGCTGCAATCAGGGTCAATGCACTCCGCTCCAGCTGAAGTTGGTGAAGAAAACTTTATTGCCTGGTATGAATCATAATTTCATAAATTGATATGGCGGGAGAGGTGAATTTGTTTATATGCTTACTGGCATCTACATAACAAACAGGAAGGAAATATTCACGATCAACTCAAAGCTGTTTCATAACCTATTCAACTGTTGCAATACATATCAATTACTTATTGTGAAGTAAGAGGAAAAACAAAGTTACATGAACACTGAAGTCTTCCTGAAATCGTAATGTGAATTTGTTTATATGCTTACTGGCATCTACATAACAAACAGGAAGGAAATACTCACGTTCAACTCAAAGCTGTTTCATAACCTATTCAACTGTTGCAATACATATCAATTACTTATTGTGAAGTAAGAGGAAAAAAAGGTTACATGAACACTAAAGTTTTCCTGAAATCGAAATTGTCCTGAAAGCATAACATTAATCTAATAAAGAAGTGAAAAGCTGTTGTTTCATGTGCAAGGTTTTAAATTTCGACAGAAATTCAAAATTTCGGGTTTCGGTCGACAGTGAAATTGGAATTGGGTAACCTCGAAACGTTACTTTATTTCGACGAAATTTTGAAAATTTCAGTAGAAATTTCGTTTTCCTGAAATTTCGGAGGAAAATCCCGTTAAAATATATATTTTATTCACCATTTAATATTTCCCTGAAATTTCGGGTGAAATTACAGAAATTTCAGGCGAAATTATTGAAATTTCGCCCAAAATTTTAGCGTGGATAAAATATTGCTTTTTTTATTTCGTCAAATTTCGAACGAAATTTGGAAATTTCCGGAAATTTCGGCTTCAGTGAGGAGCGAAACGCAATCTGAAACCGAAATTTAAAACCTTGTTCATGTGTTGTGCATGAGAAGAATATAATACTTTGTTGTCTGTTATCATATTCTCGCTATCACGCCAAAAAACATTTTCCAATTGGCTTTTAACATCACTGTGACATGAAAATCGTGAGTGTCATCATTCTCTACACTCTTGGGCAGCTAATATTCCATATTTCATTTTCTTATGTAACTATTTGGGCTAAAGAGTTCAAAATAATTCCATTAAAAAAAAAGAGTACAAATTATGCTTGGCCGAAAGATGGAGAATTCGAAAGCAGCTCGACCCAATTGACATGGATTAGAAAGCGCATTTAGTTGTTTACATATTGGTGTTCCCGGGACAGATCCTAACTCCTAACCATCTTCAGCATGGAACCTTCCTTCTATTAACAAGAAATTTATATGTAGTTAGCAGAACAGGCCAATCTTCCATATTTCAATATACTGCGACTTCAATAAGATATAGGAATCAGTCATAGACCAATTTGGAGTTTTTTGACAATATTTTATAGGAATCAGTCTGATACTAAATGTATATGAATAATTCAGAAAAGCAGAGTATGGATGACGAAGACATGGGTCAGGGTAGAAACAGTGAAAAGCACCCTGAGAACGACTACAGTGAAAGATAATGGGATGACAGGCATGCTCCCTTATGCAACTTTGATATGATAATTTTGGCACTGAGCCTGGGGATGTTTACCAGCACAAGGTATCAAGATCTTCACTTTATGCCATTGCATAACTGATACTCTGATATTTTATATTTATATGATATTTGTGCTTTCTATTTTGCAAGCTATAGTTTGAAGGAGACTTCTGTGCTTCTCTTTAATCTACAAAAACTCCATGGCTCCTTATTTAATGTCACACCCAAAATCTCTTTTATTTTGTCAGCCACATAAAGCCAGTGATAATAACTTGAAGAATTATAAAGCAGCAACAAAATAAACACTATTGTAAGAACTCAACTTTGTGATTTAAGATTAAACACAAATCTGTAGGTGATGAGTGAAAGCAGATTGTGCTCAAGTGCTAAGCTGGACCATAAAGTATGAGATGCATTACAGAGCAATTCTTAGGAAGATATAACAACAGACCTATAGGAGTGCCCTATCGTCCTCATTTACATAGTCATTTGGCCTTTCCTCTAGATCACAGATACCATCCACTACTTGAGGACCCCTGTCAAAGCCAAACTCAGTAGACATTATTATAAAACTAAAACAAGCAAATGAGATAAGCTAAACCCAGATATTATTTCATGAAGAAAGCAGTTTAAACAGAGGTAATGATGCAGAACAATAGCATCGGCTAGTACAGAATGAGAAAAGCAAGAATTCTACTCCAACTGAAATAGAAAACGAAAACAACTGGGCATTTCAAAAGTCAAAACTAACACGATAATTATAGATGTACACTAAAGTTAACAGAATCATTCCATTAGAGCAATAAATGAAGATTATGCACACAAAACAAGGCAAAGTCACTTTTTTTTGAGAGGGAATGTGGTTGGCATTGGCTTAATGTCAAGGGCATCCCTTAAATGTGGCAAATTGAACCTATCTTCAAAATCCTCCTGATAATGCTTCTTCCAGTTTGGGTCCGTAAAATCTATCTTTTGCTTCACAACAGCAGCTCTCACATTGATAGATCTCTTTTTCATGTACCTCGCAGATTTTCTGAATCTTGGACAATTCAGACCAAACAGAGAGAGATCTTCATTTGAATGCAAAGTATGCTGCCCAAGACATTTGAAACCAACACGGTTGATAGAAGAAACAAAAGCCATTCCTCAAATGACTATATAGTCAATGAGGTAAATCAATCAGCAAGAATCCTGTCATTGAAAAAAAAAATCAACACTTTCAAATACCAGCAAAAATAAACGCCTAAATAAACCTTACATCTAATGATGGAAATATCATGAATTGAGATGAGACGAAAATCAAACAAAAAATACAGAATTTAGCCTTGTTTCGAAAGTGATTCCACAAGCTCTATAGCTAAAACATCTCCGAGTCTACTATAGCGCAAGATCAACCACAATACGTTAAATCAAAACAAAACACCATAACAGAACATAATTTCGACTCCAAACCCTAATTCATCATCGGATAAACTAAACTTCCAAAGAAATTCCTTTTTCTACCAATCCGAAATCCAAACTAAAGAAAATTTCAGGATCCAAAACAAAACGACCTTAGATAAGGATCAAATCAAATCACTTAATAGACATAATTTCGATTCTAAACCCTAATTCATCATCGGATCAACTAACCTTCCAAAAAATTCTTTTTTTTTCCTACTAATCCGAAATCCAAACTAAAGAAACCCTATGGTGAAGAAGAAGAAGAAGAGAAGTTGAAGCTAAGTTTTCTCATTCTTCTTTTGACGTGGGATTTTTCGCCAGCCAGCATTGGGCATTGACCTTTTGCCTTTTCTTAGTAATCGAATTTAGGCGCCCTTTTTCTTTGGGAGTTGTAAGAACACATGGAAATCTTGAAAATACAGAGAGAAAGGGGTGTAATGACCAAATGAAAGGAGTGTGCAATTACCGACTCACTTTTGATTAAACGAGGGCCATGATTTTTTCACCGCCCCCCCCCCCAAATAGGATAATGCGCCCCAGCTTTAACGTGATTTGTCGTCAAAAAAGCGTTAAAGTCTGCCCACAATTCACGTTAAACTGGGGGCGCATTAGGGGGGCGAAAAAATCATCTCCCTTAAACGACGGCTCATTTGGGAAGTGATATAGAACAAGGTTTTAAATTTAGGTTTCAGGCGAAATTTCGGTGAAATTTTGGTGTTTCCCGAAACTGAAATTTCGATCAAAATTGGGTAAAAGCCCACGAAATACTGTTTTTTGAGGCCGAAATTCCGAAATTTAGGTAATTTCGGTCGAAATTTGGTAAAGGATTAAAATAATACTATTTTATCTATAATTTCACCGAAATTCAGTACATTTCGGGAATTTTGGTTTCGGGTCAATTTCGTTTTGGTGCCTCAGTTGAAATTTAAAACCATGATATAGAGCTCTTTTCTCATAGAAATTTCGACCGAAATTTGAAATTTCCAAGGACCTAAACCGAAATTGGGTAAACCCAAAGCGTTACAAAATTTCAACCGAATTTCGTTTTCTACTGAATTCAAGGAAAATGACAAAAAAAAATCTGAAATTTCGTAATCTTGTTTATGGCTACACCTTACACTACAAGCGGGTGGCCCAAGGAAGAAAAGAAGGCGAATATATAATTTCCCGTTGTACGGCTTTTTGTTTGGGCCTGAATATTGTAATAAGCAGCAAGAGAGGGGTGTCACAACCAAACGAGGGGAGTGTGGAAATACCAACTCACATTTGTTTCTATTTCGCTCTTGCTTTGGAGAAGGAAACAACCGCTTTTTTTTTTTTAAACCCGGAACAGATTGCGGCCCCGGGGAGGACCTCAAAATATTATATAGAAATTGCAAAATTACAAGAAGAGGGCTAATCGACTCGCCTCTAAATCAGAAACCAAAAGGGGAAAAACAAAAAAACAACACATTCCCTTAAAACCGCCCACCACCTAGGTCATCCTCGACCGGAGATTAGGAAGACCTAAAGCATCACATCTTGCAGCCCCACGGGCCGTGGTTGGCATTTCTGACCAACCTTGATAAATTCGGTTCGATTTGGAAATAACTGCTTCATTTGCGAGAGTGTTCGCAACTTTATTGCCTTCTCTGAATTGGTGTTGATGGGAGAGGCAAAGTTGATCCATGAGTAACATCATCTCCGTCCAGAAGGAGGAGATGGACCACGGGTAGCTCTCTTTCTTTGAAATGAGATCCATCAACACCTTGCTATCAGATTCTACAAAGAGGTTCACTATTCTGAAAGCTTTGCATAGCCTAAGACCGTCCAAGAGCGCCCTTGCTTCTGCCATCATGTTGGTGGATGTCCCATAGAAATAGGTGAAGGCAAAGATAACTTTTGCTTTAGAGTCATGCATGACTCCGCCGCCTCCTGATTCTCCCGGGTTTCCCTTTGATGCCCCGTCGATGTTAAGCTTAAAAAGACCACACACAGGTCTTTCCCACCAAATCCAGATTTCCCTGCTAATTTTTTGATTCCGAACCTCAATCTTCAAATCCTCTAAAGCAAGCCGGTCCAGCATGCTGATTTCTTTCGAGAATTTTTGGCTAGTTCTCACTGCTCTTAAATCACTCACAACTTTCTCTATAACCCAGTTTATATTGCTGATCTTGCCTTCCATTCTTCTCAAGTAGCGTTCCTTCCATATGTGCCAAGGGATAAGCAGGGCTGACATACCCAGGAGAAAACCTGCCTGAGATTTCCTTAAGCGACCAATGGCCATCCAATCTTTAATTCGTCTTCTCACTGGTTGCAGGGGGAGGAGTTGTACCGCCCAGAGACGAGCAAAAAAACCCCATATACTGCTTGCTAACTCACCATTCCCTAGGAGGTGGTTTACAGTTTCTTCTTTGGAGGAGAGGCAGCAGTTGCACTTTGAAGCTATCTGTATGTGTAAATCTTTAATTCTGTTATCTGTCGGGATCGCATTGTTGAAGAGTTTCCAAGCAAAACAGCCCACCTTTGTGGGAATATGGTCCCATATTCCATGCGACCAGTCTACGTTTTCACCTCGGCTTCTGCTTACTTCCCAAGCTGATTTGGTGCTGAATTTCCCTGAAGGCATTTTAGACCAGATTAATTTGTCTTCAACTTGGTTGATAGCAACGTGAATGCTGTCCAGAATGGCTTGCCATCCATCAGGTAAGAATTGCAATATTTGTTCCTTGACCCATCCTCCTTCACCGTTGATCAAATCACTGATTTTGCAATTCAAATTCATGCCTTCTGCTCTAATTGTATATTCCACAATTGGCTTTTTCCCTATCCATACATCTGTCCAGAAAAACACATCTCCTTTCCCAATAGACCACATCGCATTTTCCTGCCACAAGCATTTTGTGGCCAGGATGTCTCTCCATTGTTTTGACGATGTTGCATTTGGCTCCACATAGTTGTGGTGCTGACCCCTACAGTACGTAGATCTCAAGAAAGAGCTCCATAGCCCTTGATTCTGATGGAGCCTATGGAGAGCCTTCATACGGAAAACAACGCACAAATCAACCATTGCTTTTGTACCTAAACCCCCTTCATCTTTGGGCTTACATATTTGCTTCCATGCGACCCAGTGGTTCTTTGCCCCATAATCTGATTTACCCCACTAGAAGTTTGCCATTAAGCTGTCAATGCGTTGAAAGACTTTCTTGTGGGGGCTCATAGCTGAGATAATGTAGATGGGCATGCTAGCTAGAACATGGTTGATTAGAACTAGCTTGCCCCCTGCAGTTAACATTTTTCCTTTCCAACCTTCTATCTTCTTCCGGATTTTATCAACCAAACCATCAAAGTAGCATGCTTTTGGCCGGCCCGAATAAAGAGGGGCTCCTAAATACATTATTGGAGATCTCTTTTGCATATACCCTGTACATTTTGCAATGTCTCTCTGCCTGCTTGATTTCATCTTATCTGAAGTGGTGAAGCTGCTTTTGTTGTCGTTAACTAACTGCCCTGACATTACTTCGTATCGCTTTAAGAACCTCATGATCTGCGTCAAGCTTGATTTGCCTCCATTAGTGAAGATAACCGTATCATCCGCAAATAAGCAGTGGGAGATTACTGCCTTTACTTCTCATGAAATTTTTAGCTTTTCCATCAAGAAAGAGCTTCGAGATCCCTCTACTTAACACTTCTTCCGCCAGGATGAATAAGCATGGGGACAACAGGTCTCCTTGTCTAAGCCCTCTCGTGGACTTAAAGTAACCACCAGGTTCCCCATTGATGACAACCGAGAACCAGCACTTTTGGGTTGCCTCCTCAATGAGTTTTCTCCAAGGATCAGAAAATCCAAAGCAAGCAAGAACTTTTTGCATAAAGCCCCAGTCTAGTCTGTCATACGCCTTGGCCATGTCGATTTTAAGCATAGCATTCCCACCTCGCACTTTCCTTCCCATTCCCACCATCATTTCCTGGGCGATAGATATGTTGTCTGAAATGCATCTACCCTTTACAAACGCGCCCTGTTCAGGAGAAATCAGGTTAGGCAAGACTTTAGAGAGTCTTGTAACTATGATTTTGGCAAAAATTTTATAACAAAAATTGCACAAACTTATTGGTCTATATTCTGAGAAATTTTTTGGGCTTTCAACTTTAGGGATTAGAGCAATCAAGGTTGAAGTATAGTGTCTAGATAGCTTGCCCCCAGCAAAAAAAGCTTTAGCAGCCTCCACCACGTCCTCTTTGATTATTTCCCAACAACTAATGAAGAAGGTCCCATTTAGGCCATCCGGGCCTGGGGCACTCTCCTCAAGGCATCCAAATACAGCTTCCTCAACTTCTTCAACTGATGGCATTATAGAGAGGAAATCATTATCCTCAGATGTTAGCAGACAAGGAATTGCTTCAAGAAGCTCTTCATCTGCTGAGACTCCCTCAACTTGAAGTGCATTGAAAAAGTAATCTGTGGCCAATTCCTTGATTTTTTTTGGGTCCTCCTCCCAAGTATTATCATTCAATATCATCTTTATCCCTCCATACTTTCTTTGTAATTGGATTGACGCATGGAAGAATTTTGAGTTTCGGTCTCCCTCTTTAAGCCACTTGTCTTTGGATTTCTGCCTCAAGAAAATTTCCTCCCGGAGAATAGCCTCATTTAGATTTTCCCTGGCTCCTTCAAGGCTATCATGATTGGCTTGGTTAGGTTCACCTTGGTGGATGCTTTCTGCTCTTGTTACTGTATCTTCTGCATCTTTAACATTATGGAAGATGTTCCCAAATTCATCCTTGTTCCATGCTCTTAGTCTCCTTTTAGTATTCTTTAGTTTTATTGCCAAAACCTCAAGTGCTGTCCCATCTACTGACACACTCCAGGCATCTCTAACCACCTCCTGAAAATTCTCATGCCTGCACTACATACTTTGGAATTTGAATGGCTGGAGTGATGGAGCTGTACAGGATTTGAGGTCTAATAGAAGAGGACAATGGTCTGAACAATTACGAGAAAGGTGAGTAATAGTAGTTGTTTGGAATTCTATAATCCATTGCGAGTTGACAAGCACCCTGTCCAATCTAGCCCACACACATCCTTCGTTAAGCTGGTTGTTGCATCTTGTGAATTTATTCCGTAAGTATCTTGCATCAATCAATCCTGCTCCTTCTACTACATCTTGGAAATCGGATGTAGAGACGGAGTTGGGAGGGAGTTTTCCTAGTTTCTCCTCCAAGCTTAAGACCGCATTGAAGTCCCCTCCTACCATCCAAGCATTGCCAAAATTCTGGCCGCAATCATGCAGGTAGCTCCAAAGGATTTTTCTTTCCACAATTGAACAGCTGGCATACACAAAAGTCATGACGACCGCCTTGGCAGAATGTATGTGCCTAGCGTTCACTGATAACGCTTGAGTGGATGATGATATAATCTCTATGTTCAACATACTATTCCACATTAACCATATTTTTGAATTTTCTCCAAGGTTTGTCATGTGAAAATCCATTCTCAAAAGATTAGCCACCTCCTAGATTGCTTGTTCGTTTAGGAATGGTTCTAATAATACTATGAAGCATGGATTGTACATCTTGTTCAAAATATTTAATCTGCTACGGGAGTGCTTGCTTCTAACTCCCCTTATGTTCCATATGATTCCTGCTATCATAAAATGCGCTTCTTCACTTTTCTTCCCGACCGGGTAGTGGTCCCAGTTTTTGTTCTGGCTAACTTCTTCTCTGCTTCACCTGCCTTTGTCGATTCTGATTCTGTTAGCAATGAGTCCAACTTATCCTTATATGAAAGAAGGACAATTCCAATGTTTTCTTGCCGGGCTATGTCCATAAGGCATTGGATTCTATTGTCCATCCTACCCCCCAATTTGAGTAACTCTCCTCCTGAAGCTTTTGGCACTGCTCCAGCAGAGGCAGTACCACCTTCTGGTATCCTTATTATATTTTGCACTGGGACAGAGCTGGACCCTATCCTAGCTTCTGTTAGATTTATTTGCTTTGATGCCAGATTCTCACTGGCATAGGATTCCTTCTCAGCGGAAGGAGATAGGAGACCTCTACTTTGATCATTGCTAAGAGCTGAGTCCTTACTGACTTCAGGGTGCCTTGGGGTTTCCAGCATTGGGAGCCCTTCTGCTATAGTCACCTCCGGGCTGGATGGGGATGGCTGCTCTAGGACATGGCCTAAAGGAGATCTTTCAGCTGAGGTTACCAAGGTGGCTTCAGTTGTTCCTTGTGAGATATCTCTTCCTTGTTGTGGTCCTTCTGAGTCTTTATATGGTAATACATCTTGCCTCTGCATTCCTTGACTTGCAATTAGAGCTGAGATTTCATCTGCAAAGAATTCAGTTCGGTTCATTTCATCATCCTCTTCTGTAATAGAATCAGGTTCCTTTCCCTGGTGGTTCTGATTAGAGTTACTATCGTTCTGAGTATTGTTTGTGCCCACATGGTCCTTTGCCTGGTTGAACGATTTGATTACCCAGGTCTTAGTAGAGGTTCCCATCTTTTCAATGTTCAAGATTCCCTCCCCGGTAGGGACTTCGCCTCCCTTGTCTCCATCTACTTTTTCTGGATCCTTCAATGGATCTATTGACTCTCCATCTTTCCTTGCTCTGCATTCTATTTCCAAGTGGCCAAATTTCAAGCATTGATCACAGTATTTGGGGATTTTTTCATATATAACTTTTTGCCATCTTCCTCTACCGCCAGGGGTGCCCAGCCAAATCTTCCCATGACGCATTTCTCTGATATTTATCTCTATGCAGATTCTCGCAATTTCCATTCGAGTACCCTGGATTGTTGGGGCTTCTATCTTGAGAACCCTCCCTAAGAGCCCACCTACAGAAGCCAGGAAGTCTTCATTGAAGAAGTACAAGGGCAAACCGGGAAGAGTGATCCACACAGGGGCAATGGGAGATTCAGATCCTGGCTTAAAATTAGAAGTCCATCTCAGAAAACGGAGAAGGAAGCCTTGGATCTTCATATTGTCTGCAAGCCACACCGAAAGAAAATCTCGTTCAGATCCGAACCTGATTAATAAATGCCTTTGATCGAGGATCGTTACTATTGGTTCCGATGATAAATGGAATTTCTGTTTGATCGACTCCTTTACCACAAATAGAGAAGGCCGACCATAAGAACATTTAGCCACCAAGGCTAGTTTGAAGGGAGCAGAGCCCTTCCTAACATCCTCTTCACTAAGGAAAAGGGCTGGGATGCCACATGCAGTTCTTGAAGGCTTTATAATACCCAGCGAGGATTTGGGGAGGAACAGGTTCCTAGACGCAGCATCGGCATAGGAGCGACCCGAAGGAGGAGCCGGTCTTGAAGCAGATTCTGGAGAAGAAACCAGGTAAGAAGGGCCTGCTGATCTGGGAATAGGGAGGGAATCTGGCAAGCCTTGAGGAGGAGGAGGAGCCTCCCCCAAGGGAGACTCCTCAACAGATGCCATCTTCAACGCCTTGCCCTAGAAAACCCTAGGTATTTCTCTCGCGATCGCCTCCCCTATTTCTCTCGCGATCTCACTCAGGACCGCTTATTTCGTTTTCATCGGAGCAGAAAAAGCTTTTGTAGTACTTTTGTGTGGGCCCCACGATGGGCATTCGGAAAAGAATAGCCTATTGTTCGTGCCACTATTTTTGAACTCTAGTACTTCTGCAATTTCCAAGTTTATGTAAAACTTTGTAGCATTTGTTGAAGAGAGCGATAGATTTCCTGCACAATTCATGTAAGTATCATTTTTATAATATATTTCAAAAGAAAATTTTCATAAAATAATTTTGATAGTTGAATTATAATATAGTTACGTACCGAGATATTTCTTCACAGTAGTTGAAGTGATAATAACAATGACAGGATTAGATTTTTTAAGCTATCATTTTTGTTGATCTCTTCTGCCAATTGTCCCCACAATGTTATTTGGATATTTTTTTTGCTGTAAGAAAAATAATTTTAAAATCATATATATATATATATATATATATATATATATATATATATATATATATATATTCTGATACTGCTAGTATCAATTTTCTAAATGTATTATATTTTCTAGTTTTTTACCTATTATCTTGAAGTTCAACTACTCTTTTATTCACCAAGTTTGCTTTCGTCTGTATTTCCTCAATTGCAGAAATCGCAGTGATTTGTCCAATTACATCTGACGATAGTATATTGAAATTTTTTTATCAAATGTTATTAAAAAAATAAGATAGCATATAGTGAAGCAAAGTTATTATTCACTCGGCTGTCTAGAATAGTAAAAGGTATTAGTTCAAATCTATGTTGATCAATCTCATAACTTTCATTCATTTTCTCTTTAACAGAAGTTATTTTGTGAAATTCTATCATATATTTATTTGAAACAACTCTGTATTCTTTTTTGTTGTCAACAACATGGAAATTCTTTAGCACATAGACATGTCCTTCTTCAAGTAAAGCTTTAAATTGATGAGTAAACTTCTTTTTAATTGACGCTTGAATATGCTCCCCTAGATAGACACACATGTAGAATTTTTCTAAATGTGAGTTGTAGTAATATTTTATAAGAATAAACAATTATAATATTGAAATTAAAATAAATATTGGGTGGCGAATATTTACTTCTTCATCAAGTAGAATTAGATCAATACTAATGAGTTCATTGTTTGACCTTATGTTAATAGTGTCCCACATTCGTGTTAATCTAACATGAATTTTCCAATCTTGTCTGTCCTTGTGGAGTTCTTTTAGCAACTGGTGTCCCCTTGTCATCTTTATATATTGGAACTTGAAAGGGAAAAAAATTTAATATATATTGTGTAATTTTTAGTGTACACCTTTTCTGTCCTTCTTCTTTTTATGCTTTTAACAAAAAAAATTTAATTTTTATGGATTACTTGCTTTAAGGTGGTTATGAATTTGGTATTTCTAAAAACTATTGAATAAAAGAACATATAAGTTGAATAATGGCATATTATAATGAAAGTTGACTAAGAACAAAATAGGATATAAATTGGACGGAATGTAATGGATGACAATGAATTTAAAAAGAACAGCCATTCTCAATTAATATAAAAACCCAACTTATAAAAAAAAATTAAGATGAGAAATGACTATTTGTTAATGTAAATACAAAGAGTTTGATACGTAAGATAGTAAGGGTGAATTTGGATAAAGGGAATGACACTTAAATAGAAAAAAGGAAATAATATAAGATTTCATCAAATAAATATGTTTGCACGTAGTTCCATCCACTATTTATGGTTAGCTTATAATCAACTTGGAAGCCTTTTGTCCAGAATAGTTGGAGTGGAGCATATTAATGTTGAAATTAAGAAAGCATCCAATATGTCATAAAACATTAGAAAAGATGTAAAAGGATTCGCAGAAGAGTCATGTAATATGAATTTAAAGATTTTAATAGAGGAGCGACATAGTTATATAGGAATTTTATTATTCAATTAAGTATTATGTTTACATATTATTTTAGGTGAAGAGATCGGTCAGAAAATGAGAGAGAATAAAAATTCGTAATTGGAATGGTTGTAGTGAAATTCCGTACTCACAATTGTAAAATAAAGTTGCTACAGCTCGACTTTGAGTCATAAAAAATTGAAGATAGATTAATTGTTACAGCTTTCTATTAGACATTGCCATTGATTGGCAAATGGTCAAACATCCATAACAATATCAAAAGACATGGTATTTGAGCGGTTGAAAATGCATATTTTTTTATATTGTTGACTATCAACACACACACAGATCTATGGTAAATTTTCAAGCGATGACATGTCTTCTCAAGTACGATGTTTCTCTTTGTTTTCTTGAGTAAAGAGCCATTTTCATTTTTTTCCCAAAACAGAAAAGTCTATAAATCATGCGAAATTATGTAGCCTCTGATTGGTATATAACAAAAATGAAAAAAATGATTAAGAATTTGATTTTTGTGTGAGAAATTTATTTAATACGTTCATGGATATGGTCACCCTGTATATGAACAAATATATTTAGAAGAATACAAAAAGGTAGGAAAATTATTTATATGATAAAAATAATTAATTTTATAAACTTATAATTCAGTATTGTTACATAATATTCAATTTATCATCTATCAGAATGAGATCAATACCGATGAGTACATTTTGTATCTTTATATTGACTGCATCCCATTATCTCGTTACTCGAACATGAATCTTCGAAACATTTTTTGTTCTTCTACAGCTAACTAATGAAATGACATCCGCATGGTATTTATTTTAAAATTTAATCTGCAAGATAAAATAATTATATAAGATTCGTTAGTATTGATGTTTTTCTATATAAATTAGTTGATTGTTTATGTGTTTGATGGTGTAATTTTTTTTTTCCAGGAAACTGAGTATTGTCCATACCTGTATTTAACTTGTTAAAAACTTCTTTATATACTATGTTTTCCGTGTAACCACATTTATCACTCTCATTATCTTGTATCAAGATTTTCAAACCCTTTGGAGATGTTACTCGGGAGACAACAACTTATAATTGGCCATGGGTGAAAACAGATTTTGGCAGATAGAGACCAACATGTTTTATAGTTTGTCCCTCACTTTTGTTAATAGTCATTGCATAGCAGATTCTCACCGGAAACTGTCTTCGTCTCAATACGAATGGCCACTTAGATTCAGTGGATGTCAATATTATTCTTGGAATGAGAACTTTTGTTCCAATATTTTTTCCTGTGATTATTTTCGCTTCAATAATCCAAGTGGCTAACTGTGTTACTAACAACCTTGTGCCATTGCAGAGACCTGCATGTTAATTTATGTTTCGCAAAAGCATTATAGGAACTCCATTATAGGAACTCCAATTTTCATATGAAGCTTGTGATTTAGTAAGCCTGGGAACTGCAATGTGTTTAAGAACTCAACCGGATATAGCATGTTCTGGTCAGCAACATTCGATGAAGCCTTACATATAGAGTCTGAGCTCAAATATGTATGTTCCTGTCCAGGAACGATCTGCAGCGTATGAGAGTTGGTATCATCGACAGAATGATTTTTTGGGGCCAATATCACCCTTTCTTGAAGATATTGTGGATCCTTGTAACTATTGTGAAATGATGGATAAGTTGATGATACTATTTCACCTATCGGATTATCTCCACCCTGTATAAGAAGATGATCTGGAATTTTAATCAATGAAGACTCAATCTCTCCTTCTCTTAGAATCGTTGGAAATTTTCCATCTCCAATATCTAAAACCCATTTGCTAAATTCAGAGATTGATTAAGATGTGTTGCTGTCAAATGAATTTTGATTTAATCTCATATTTTGTTTCAAAGTGAAGACCTTGTACTGAACCAATAAGTAAGAGTTATTAACCGAAGCAAGCACAGTATCTTGACTTCCACCTTTTGGAACGACAGGAAGAATATGCCTGAAATCACCACCAAGTAGTATAGTTTTTCCTCCGAACGGCTTCTCACTTGAAGTCGGATCATCAAATCTTAAGATGTCCTTTAAACTTCTATCAACTGCCTCAAAAGCGTGTCTGTGGTACATCGGTGCTTCATCGCATATAATGAGAGATGCTTGTTTTATTAAATCCGCAAGTTGAGTTCCTTGTTTAATGCCACATGTGGAGTTCTCTAGGAGATTGAGTAGTATTTCGAATCTTGAATGAGCTGTTCGTCCACCTTCAAGAATGAGAGCTGCAATACCAGACGATGCAACAGCCAGAACAATTCTGCCCTCCGATCGTAACCTAGCAATTATAGTTCTGTAGACATATGTCTTTCCTGTCCCCCCCTGACCATAAACAAAGAAGAACCCTCCTTTTTTTGTAGTTACAGCATCAACAATATAATCCTATATCTTTCTTTGATCATAATTGAGTCCGACCAATAACTTAGTATGCTCCGTCCGTAACTGTTCCTTGTCGTACAAGGTTTCTTCCCTTATAAGCTGATTCTTTAGTTGCTTAAGCAAAGCCACGCCAGGTAGTGGGAGTGGCTTGAAATCTTTTAAAGACTTTCCACTTCTCACCAGGATGCTTTCGATATCAAACAAAGTATAATTTTCTATTTGATAGTCATTTAGTTGTAACTCTGCATATTCCAATGCTTTGCGCTGGCGATATAGAATGTCATCAGATAATCTCCTCCAATTTCTTTCCCAAAGCTCCAATGGATTAGAAATTTCACAAAAGAGCAGAAGTGTCGCAAAAAGTTCTCTTAGTTGCGCAGCATTTGCCCAGTGCGATGCCTCATTAATTGCATCATGCCACTCCTTGTCGCCATCTAGCAATCTAAGAGAATAACATGCGGATTTAAAGGTGTCATGTATTACACCGTTGACTGTCCTAATTTCCTCATAGCTTCGAGGCCCTTTTACAATATTTAATAACATTCTCAAATAAAACCTTTCTCCAGAAGTTGGATGTGCATAAAATATCCTCCCTATGCATTTTCCTTTTTTTCTTGGTTGCCAAATTTTGTCTTTTTGATTCCAGACAAATCTTGTTGGAAATTCAGCAAATGTCAGATTCTGAGCATCTTTAGAAACGGCATTAGTTTGCATCCACTGAGTAAACATTGTTGTTTCAACATTTTCCCTGTTAAGAACCTAATTGATGAAATAAGAATCCTTAAAAGTAATGCATTGCTCATCAGGAAGGTGAAACGTCAGCCTTTCAACTGCAGGAGTTCGATAATGAATATCAAATTGATAAGTTCTCCAGCATGCTTCACATGCAGAGACATAACGACAGTCTAGATAACTTTTGATTTCATCTATTTTTGGCCTTCCTTCATTCGTATTGCTTTTACTTCTTGCAATGTGTTCTTCCACAACCATTGTCGTCCTGTCAGGTCCTTTACTGATGTACTTGAAAAGATATTTTATAGACCTTGACTTGTTGCACCACTCAACATTTATGTGAGATTGATATTTTATAATTAAATCAATATTGTGTGGTACAACATATCTATTGTCCAATTTAATATCCCCCTTTCGTATGAATCTATCGTTGTCTCTTCTTCTGTATACCAAAAATCCATCTTCACTCAGTGATGTTTCATTATTAAATTTCTTAGGAAATTTCTTGCTGCAACAATTGTCTCTCGTCATGCAAGGTGCATTCTTGTCCGCTATCCCACAAGGTCCATGAACCATAAATTATGCTACAACTGCATATGCGGCAACATCATTTTTGACGTCTGGAATCTCTGCTGATATAATCTTATCAATGTCATATGGTGTTGGATACTTATCAGATTGATGAAGCCAAAGCAATATGTGCGCATGTGCCAGCCCTCGTTTTTGGAACTCAATTGCATTGATAGCTATAACATTCAAAATTATGGTGAAGATTTCATTAATATTTAAACGATATTGTGTAAAATATAGCATTCATATTTTATAAATAATACCTGCTATGACTCTGCCAAAATGTTGACCATGTATTAGATCTCTCATTAATTGATCAAGCTTAATCTTGAATACTCTACATTTAATGTCTGGCCTACCATCTGATTTCTGTCCAGGAATCAAATCTAAAAAGTACTGAACCTCAAGCCACTTAGGATTTGCCGTGAATGTTATAAATAAATCCGGATTTCCAAACCATTTACATATAGTCATTGCATCTTGATAATTCTGCACCATATATCCCTCCCGTAAATGATGACGGCAAAACTATTCTTCTTCCCACTGAAGCTGGCGTTGTGTCACCTCTGACAACCGCATCACGTAAACCTTTATACAGCTCCGCTCTTAGCCGTGGTTGGTGATTCCTGATCCACCTTAATCGATCCTCTTCAATAGTTGTATAAGCATCAACTAAGAACTGTTGGAACAACCGGCCACCACGAATAAGTGATTCGCTCTCATTTTGTCTTTGTTGAATTCTGAATGCATAATATTCTCTCATTGTCACGCAAAGTCTCTTTGTTTGCCTCCTTTCATTGTTACTTTTATATGGTATTCCAAGATAGAAGCCATCTTCTCCGTAAGGGAACAAAACTGGGTACTGTATTGCCATAAAACTTGGGTGTAAATCGCTGATGCGTTTCAAGCCATCTCTTTTGTGTTCTATGATGACATCGCTTTCAACATTTGTATCGTTTAAGTCCCCAACAATTAGTGCAGCTACTTCTGTAGCAGTTGGCATGTTGTATTGTCTTGAAGTGCTTTCACGATTCCCTATAAGTCTTATACGAACCTTGTGCATGCCAGATTCCTTGAAACAGTTTCTCGCCATACTGAAAACTTTTGTAAGTTGATTATAAGTATCGAAAACGTTCAACAGTCCTTCAACAATTGAGGTATCTAGGGTGTCAGACCTATTGTCCTTTCTAATTGTTCGTATTCAATTAGACACCTCATTCTCCGTGTCATACATACATACGCATGTATATGTGTGTATATATATATATATATATATATATATATATATATATATATATATATATATATATATATATGAGGAAAAGGATTGTACGCTCGTCCGTTTGTAAAATTGGTGCGGTAGAGTGAAAAAATGTCACTGGCCCACGCAAATAGTCGCGCGTCGAAATTAGAAAACATAACCCAAAACCCCTGTTTTTACAGACAAGAGAAGAAGAGAAAAACCCAAACCCAAAACCTCCTTCTCCGACGGTAATCTCTCTCTCCGACTCTACTCTCTCACTCTCCGACGCGTGTCGTCCTTCTCCGGCGGGCGCCACCTCCTTCTCCGATGGGCGCCACCGGCTTCAACTCACAGGTATGTTGTTTTCCATTTTTTTGGGTATAAAGAAAACAAAACCCAAAACCCCTATCTACAGACAAGAGAAGAAGAGAAAAACCCAAAACCCCTATCTACTGTGAGAAGAGGAAAACCCAAAACCTCCTTCTCCGACTCTACTCTCTCTCTCTCTCTCTCCGACTCTACTCTCTCTCTCTCTCTCTCTCCGACGCGTCTCGTCCTTCTCCGGTGGGCGCCACCGGATTCTCGTAAAAGCGACACGATCGATCTTTACAGATCTTTAATCCCAGGTAAGTTTGGCTATTTTCTCGATCTATTTTCGATTATGTCTTTTTTCTAGGGTTCTTAATTTTGTCGCACAATGATTATGCATGTGAGGCTATCATTTCTAGATCTGTGAGTATGAATTTTTTAGGGCATTTTGTGTGTGTGTTCTTTTAATTTTTAGGGCATTTTTTGTGTGTGTTCTTTACAGATCTTTATATGCTGATTTGGATCTCGATGTTAAATTTTGGATCTTAATTTTGCACTCCTATTATTTTACTTCTTTTAGGGTTCTCATATGTTCAATTATCCAATTCGTTTATTCTTTAGGGCTTCTTTAGGGCGTCAAAATTCATCCCCAAATGAATAATTCTAACCTTCTGATTTGTTGACATGAATAATTCTAACCTTCTGATTTTGACTATGGATTATGTTTCTATATATAGTTTTTGTTATTGATTCAGGTATATATTTTTCATCCAATTGCCCGTGCGTTATGATCTGATTATTGCTCTCTATACTTCTGGATGATGAGAGTTTTGTTTGATTCTTCTCATTTTTTCCCCTCTGCCCTCTTTTTTTTTATTTGGGTTTAGTTCTATTCTAGGGAGAAAAAAATCCAAAAAACCCAAAAAGCTCTGTAATTTTGGGTTTAGTTCTATTCTAGGTTTTATATTGCTTATGAATGCATTGCGTGTTTTTTTCTTTTGCAGCTCAGAGAAACTAAATAATGGCGTCCTCAAATAACTCACCTGGTAGCGTTGGATCAAACTTCCATAACTGTTCCTGTCAGGTGCCCGCAGTTCGTAAAATTACCCAAACTAACAAAAACGGTAACCAAGGACGCCCTTACTACACTTGTGCAGGATTGAAAGTGAGTAAACAATAAATAATTATTGTGTACTCTTATTCTTTATAAGTTGCCTAATTTCTAACATTTTAAATAAAATGCAGGGAGACAAGTGCGGGTATTTCCTTTGGGGTGATTTAGACAGGACCATACTGGGGAGTCCGGAGAATATGATGTTTGTAGACCGCATCATAGCGTTGGAGAAGGATAATAGGATGTTTCAAGACCGCATCATAGCATTGGAGAAGGAGAATATGATGTTTGAAGTCCGCATGAGGGATTTGGAGAAGGATAATAGGATGTTTCAAGATCACATCATAGCATTGGAGAAGGAAAACACCATGCTAAAGAATGAGATTAGCATGGTTAAAGTTTTAGGAGTCATAGGTGTTTTGCTCTTAGTTTTGTTGTTCAGTAAGTAATGTGGTTGGTGGAAATTAAAGATATTTGAAGAGACTTGTATATTTTGAGTGTTGTAGACATATTAAACCCTATTGTATATTTTGAGTGTTGTAGACATATTGAACCCTATTGTATATTTTGAGTGTTGTAGACATATTGAACCCTCTTTTTTTATTTGGACAGCCTCCTCTACTGTATTTATGAGTACTCTTTTAGAGAGGGCTATGCCAAGTAAGAAAAAGAGGGTGAATAGAATCCACATGCTATGACAACTCTTTTATGTGCGAACTATAGTTAGTGGGCATTTTCTCAACAAAAAAAAAATACACGCAGATGTTTCAAATGGCTAATCGAATCCGGCAACTCGTCGATTTTAGAATTACTCAAATCCAATACACGCAGGCATCTCAACTCCATCAATGCATCCCTAACTGTTACAAGTTCGTTTTTATTTTATTTTTGGACCCACTCAGTAAGGCAGCCCTAACTGTTTTTTTCTTTTGAGTACCTGTTGGGGGCATTTGGATCCAGGGTCTCTGTTTTACTTATGCATAAGCAAAGTTGGACACGCCCAAGATGAAAAGATAATACTTGAAAAGTAAAAGTTCAATTGGGTTTCTTGGCTTGGCAGCTTCTCAAAGATCTTGGAAGGCAAGAAAGTGCTCGTTCTACTGCTTTAATTTGAAGGCTTCGGTCTCTAAAAAGAAAAAAAATGGAGCTCTCTTACGTAAAGTGTAACAGGTAGCTCTCACGTGATCCAAAGCCCTACGAAACTACCAACTGTGTCATCTCATAAAATGCTATACTACTACTGCTACCGCTACTACCGTAAATAAAGGAAAGTGCTATTGCACATTTGCACCTCTACCTCTTTTATCTTTCTAAAAACAATATATATCTAGGGAAATGATATCCCCCCCTGTATCTATTGGAAATTTTTCTTATTTATTCCTTTCTTATCTAGCACATGGCTACATAAACATAACTGAGTTATTCCATTTTGATATCATCCTACAGAATAAAGCCTTCCTTCACCAAATTCGGGCTCATAAAGTAGTCAAGGCCTGCGTACTTTAAGTAGTCAGTGAAGAATCTGTCAGCATGCAAATAAGGCCAAATTAGCAAATATATCCAAATCATTCACGTAATTTTTGTTTATTTATTTTTAATTTTTGTGTCTTTCCTCTGAACTGCAGCTCTATTGGCATAAATTTTCAATTTCACCTTTCAGTTTAATGTTATTTTTGTCTATCACATGCTTGTATTGTCTGATGGCCCTCATTTCTGTCGGAGTGGAACTTCAGTCACCTATCATTCATATTTTCAAATGTGATGCATGTGGGTGTGACTTGAAACAGTTATTTTCCAGCTTTGAGTTGCGCACCTGGTTCATTGGCAATGATTCGCAGTTTGGTGGCGAATCAGCATTTGACAGATACCTGTTCCATTAAAGTGAACAGTTCTGCTCCAATGCATTCTAAGCTAACAATGCAGTATAGCAACAACAGAGGGGAAAAGGGAAGAGAACATGACAGCATCAACAGATCAAATTGTTACCCTTGGCAAGGAAACATCCAGTTAGAACTTGCATGCTTTTGACACGATTGCATCTATAAGAAGCAGAGAAAGAAACAAATAGCCTAGTAGGGGCCAATTCATTGACATTAAACCAATCTTAAAACAATGGCTTGACTCAGAAACTGGTCTTTTGATATCTGAGCCTGAATGTCATTTAATTGAAGCCCACACTCTGAGCCCAAAATGCGTCTTCACCCTGTGATCGTTGTAGACGAATTGAGCAAGAGTAGTCTTCACCCTTTGTTTAGCCCTTTCAGCTCTCACCATGCTCTGAACAAAAAGCTCGCCAGCTCTATAGGAAGATCGAACCTACGAAATCCTGTCCATAAAGAAATCAGCAACTATAATAAGGACCTGATAAATAATGTGTCTATAAATTTTGGTAATTAAGAGTTGAAGATTCAAATAGAAGAATAAACAGAAAAGGAACTGTCTGAATGGTTTACTATATTAGTTAAATAACTAACACATTATATATGGGTGTGTCTCACGATCCATGCTTTTCTTTGCAGCCATCCATACAGTCCACAGGAAACAAACCCACCCTGCAGCAAACATTTCCTCAAATTGCAAAACCAACTAAATGATGGACCCAAAAATGTCCAGTTATTGTATTTGAAAATAAAAAAAAGAAAGTTGAACTTCATTGCGGTTAGGACCTTTTTAATTGAAAAAACAAAATTATGAACTCATACCTCTGATGAAGGTTGAACTTCATTGTTATTGTTAATCTGGCCCAGCCTCTCAGTGGCAATATCAGCCGGTGTGGAACCAGTTGCTTTGAACCAATACACAAACCTCATGTCATTTCCAAGCTGGTTCTACCCAGGTTCTGTTCCACTCTATTAGCAACGAAGTCGGAGTTATAGTCAATTGTGGGTTCATTAGACACAGTAATTAATCCTAAATGTTTAGCAGATGTGAAAATCCGATATAGGGGGTCCCAAGTTATAATAGAAATGGCAACTATGAGGAGGGAGAATACGGTTGTTTAAGAAAACTAGAATTTACCAATTTGAAAAACTTAAACCGATTAAGAGATCAAAAACAATATTTTAAGCATACAAGTTAAATCTAATGGTGCAATGCAAATGAAAGAGCAAAGAGATAGAAAGAGTGCACCCGAGATTTAAAGTGGTTCGGTCCTCAAACTCGAGGCCTACTCCACTCCACCAACCAAACCCGTTGATGGCTTCACTATTTGATCTTCTTAACCTTGGCGAAGATCGGTGCCAATTACAATTGCTTTAACCTTGGTGGCAATCCTCACCACGGAAAAAAAAGGGCTCCGCTTCTCCGAATACTCGCCCGAATACAAATCTTGAAAGATGAAAGAAAGAACTAAAAGATCCCTTCACAAGGGTTACAAAAGATGTACAATTGAGAGCCTATGATCCAAATCCTAGAGTTGGTGATGAGAGGCACAATTGAAGCTTGATTCACTCTTGGGTATTCAAATGAAGTTTAAGAGTGTTAGGATTGATGGTTTGTATGTTTAGAACACTCATATTTATAGGAAAACCAAAATATGACCGTTCAATGGCATTGAGGTAATTCCAGCAAAATTCCAAACGGCTCTTTTTCAGACCGTTGGAGTGTTCTCGGAGTTCCGAGAATAATTCTCGGAGTTCCGAGAATTCTCGGAGTTCCGAGAAAAAATCTCGGAGTTCCGAGAAGCCTCACAGAAATTGGAAAAAGTCTACTGGACCATTTCTCGGAGTTCCGAGAATAATTCTCGGAGTTCCGAGAATTCTCGGAGTTCCGAGAAAACCTCTCGGAGTTCCGAGAAGCCTATGCAGAGCAGATTTTCAATTCTGTTTTTTGGGCTTCCAGTTCTCAATCAAGATGGGATTGCTATGAGGGTTCCAAGGTGTTGGAACTCCACAAGTACAATCACTTGTTTATTTAGGGTGTGTGAGATTACTTTAATTATGCCTCTAAAAACCTAATCTAGGTTTGGATCAATTACATTAAACAATGGTCTTCAAGATTAATTTCTTCATGTCTTCAAGTCTTCATGACTTCTTGCTTGATGACTTTGGCCTTCCAATTAGTGGTCCAATGTGGGCTTCTTGGCCTTCAATCCAAGCATCCTTGATCTTACTTTATCAAGATCTACAACTTAGACAAACAAACACATTAGTGATAAATGATCACTTGTGTATTGGAATCATCAAAACAAGAAGGGAATGCCAAGGTAAAAACCATTGGGCTTACAAAAGAATCTAGAGTAAAGTCTCTAGTGTAAGAAAAATGTGAAAAGAGTATATGCTTTAATTTGTAAATCTCTTGTGCTTGTCATCATCAAAAAGGGGGAGATTGTAAGCCCAATGGTTTTTACCTTGGCATTCCCTTCTTGTTTTGATGATTCCAATACACAAGTGATCATTTATCACTAATGTGTTTGTTTGTCTAAGTTGTAGATCTTGATAAAGTAAGATCAAGGATGCTTGGATTGAAGGCCAAGAAGCCCACATTGGACCACTAATTGGAAGGCCAAAGTCATCAAGCAAGAAGTCATGAAGACTTGAAGACATGAAGAAATTAATCTTGAAGACCATTGTTTAATGTAATTGATCCAAACCTAGATTAGGTTTTTAGAGGCATAATTAAAGTAATCTCACACACCCTAAATAAACAAGTGATTGTACTTGTGGAGTTCCAACACCTTGGAACCCTCATAGCAATCCCATCTTGATTGAGAACTGGAAGCCCAAAAAACAGAATTGAAAATCTGCTCTGCATAGGCTTCTCGGAACTCCGAGAGGTTTTCTCGGAACTCCGAGAATTCTCGGAACTCCGAGAATTATTCTCGGAACTCCGAGAAATGGTCCAGTAGACTTTTTCCAATTTCTGTGAGGCTTCTCGGAACTCCGAGATTTTTTCTCGGAACTCCGAGAATTCTCGGAACTCCGAGAATTATTCTCGGAACTCCGAGAACACTCCAACGGTCTGAAAAAGAGCCGTTTGGAATTTTGCTGGAATTACCTCAATGGCATTGTTCTTGTGTTCTACCCAGGTTCTGTTCCACTCTATTAGCAACGAAGTCGGAGTTATAGTCAATTGTGGGTTCATTAGACACAGTAATTAATCCTAAATGTTTAGCAGATGGATGTTCGGACAAACATAGCAGTAATTAATCCTAACCGTCCGATTAGTGGCCCACACATCGATGCTTAAAACTAAAAAATGACATGTTTTTCAATTTGCAGGTCACCTGTTTGACAGTTAGGAGTCCCTGCTTGGTGCAGTGCAGTCTTTGTACTTTGGACTTTGTAATTTTGGACTCGTGAAGGGGCTACCTGCAATGAATATAGCAATTGGGGCTACCCTTTCCATCCAACACATAATGCTCAAGTTACAGGGGTTCCTTTACAAATTTGAACACTCGGTTTGTTAATGGAAATCATTCTAAACCAAACGAATCAATAATGGAAGCTTAGAGCTGCAATGAATATAGCAATTGGAAAATATGTCCTTTCCCAAATTTCTTGGACAAAAATTGAACTAAAATATTTGTGCAAAAATTCTTGATAAACCATTCATCAAATCCATATCACCCAAGTTACTCAATGCCAACAACTCAAACCAAGTACCTATTTGAAGCATAGTTAAGAAGCCTAATACTATCATACTTAAATGAAAATAATAAGGTGGAGGGGGTTGTTAAGGCCTAAGGAGATGATTTCTGCACCTTTTTTCTAGAATAACATAGAAGCACATATATAGTGAACCTGTTTCAATACACATGTTTGGAGTAGAGATGAAAGTATTTTGTCACAAAAATCTATGAACACTTCTGGCAGCCCAACATCACTGAAAAGACCTGAATATTTATTTACTCCAATCCTGAAAAGAAACCAAGAATAATGTCATCAAACAGTGTTTTAGCTTTTATGCAAAGTTAGACTGGAGTTGGCGAGGGGAAAAAACCCATAAGAACTCGAAATAAAAGAAAGACATACTAACCTACTCAGCGTCTACCCCTCCACCTCCTCCTCCTCCTCCTCCTCCTCTACATCTTCTTTCCCTGGCCGCTTTCTGTTATGTTTCTATTACCAAACACAAGAACAAATTATTATTAATGACTACTTTAAGAAACTTATAACTTAAACAAGCAACATGTACAGACCTTGGAGTTCTTTTTACAAGTCAACGCATAATGTCCTTGTTCCCCACAGGATTTGCACGTTCTCTTCTTTGGTTGGGTTGCAGAGGTCTCTATGTTAGATTTCAAACGTGTAGCATTCTTCGGTCGGCCCTTCGTCTTCGCAACTGGGGGGTCTCGAATAGTAATTTCAGGCATTGGACTGACACAAATGTTAGACTGGACTTGGCTACCAATGACTGGTAACTCACTTTCCACCAACTCATCTTTCTTCCTGACTTCTTCTTCAGCCCAAAGTGCACTGCAAAAATCTTCCATATTTTTCATTACATCATCTCTTACCTGGTCCATCTAGAAGTCGTTGCCATGTTGAGATTAGGCACCACCTCTTAAAGGGATTCATGCCATTAGTCTCTTGTGTGCTTGTAGGTAATACACCCCCCTCTCGATATCTAGCCTCAATAGACCACCTCCTTAACATGTAACGCTCAGGGACCATTCTCAATTGCTTAAGGTCAAAAATCCGAAGGATATGTTGACATAATATCCCTTCCATCTCAAACATAGCACACTCACATCTCGCGGTCACTCCGTCAGAATCGTCATATTGTACCCTGCACCATCTACTCTTCTGATCAGTTTTAAGACCTACATAATACTCTTCCACTGTACCTTCACTGCTCAACTGATCATGCCAACAGTTGTTACTACCCTTCAACTCATCCTGAAATTTGTTAAAGATAATACTCGTATAGAATTTACCGGCCTCTTCTTCCAATGGGGTATTCGTTTGCATCTTAGGAATCGAATATTTTGACTTGAAATCTTCTTCGGCTTCGGTTTTACGGCGTTGAACAAGTGCCCTTTCATTTGCAGTCAAGAACTCATGTAACCCGGTGTTGTTGTTCACATATCCGTCAAAGAAGGAATTCATGCTTTCGCTGCGCTGACTTGATTTCATGCCTGCAGTGAAAGTGGTTCTCCAATATGCCCGCATCCAATGCTCTCGTTGCTCCCACATCCTAGACAACCATTCATTCCTACAAATTCCATAATTGACCACCAAATCTTGCCATTTCTCCTCACACTCCTCTATTTTTTTCGAATGAAAACACCGATTATAATCACGGTAAAAATCACTATCGGTATCCCGCATTTCTACAACTTTCTCAAGTAGATGCTTCCATATGTGCCACTCGCAAAACCTATGGCGTGTATCTGGAAAAACTCTTTTAATTGCATTTTTCATAGCCAAGTCCATATCAGTAATTATTACACCCGGAGCTCTACCATGCATGCACGTCAACCACTGCTCAAATACCCAACAAAATGTCTCATCTGTCTCGTCGGCTAGCAGTGCAGCTCCGAAAAGGGTTGACTGTTTATGGTGGTTCAATCCTGTAAATGGTGCAAATGGCAGAGAGAGTCTATTTGTTTTATAGGTAACATAAAAAATAATGACATCGTTGAATGTCATGTACGCATCCCTCGCCCTAGCGTCAGCCCAGAACATGGATCGGAAGGTCCCATCTATGTCTAACTCCATCGAGAAAAAGAAGTTTGGGTCTTCCGATCGTTTCTTTTGCAGATGGTTGGCCACTAAGACTGCTTCTTGCCCCAAATTATTATTTCTTTTTGCTCTCAAATGGGCAATAACTTGATTTGTTGACAGCCCACCTGTTACTCCATCGTGGGTCGAATTAATGGCCTTTGCAATCTTAGATTTAGGCATTTGTGTCTCATTCAGACAATCTATCAAAGCCTTAGTACCTTCACTCTTATGAAATCGGTTATGGGAACGAAGCATTTTGGTTTTCAGTGGGGAGGTCAGCTCATGAGAATGGATGTCTTCAAAAGTTTTCACTACCCACTTCTCATCTCTATGTTTGATGATCATCCTAGCTTTACAATTTAGTCGCACAATGCGACGCTCCCTCATTTCCTTAGCATTATCTATCTTGCCCTTATCCCTTTCCCTTTTCAGCCCCTCTCTGTCACATACAAACGCCCTCGATATGACCTCATTTGTCTTCATCGAAGAGGATGTACTGGACTTCCGTACCCCAAATCCAGTGGCCAGTCCATAAGCATTGTAAAAATCATAGGCAGATTCCCATCTATCAAACGCCTGTCCCACAAAAGGCGTATTCACAACACCCTTCTCACCATCAACCTTTTTGGGTGTACTAAATGTACCACTGCCAACCTCATCTATGTCATTCACATCTGTCTCTGCCCATTCAAGATGATCTTCATCCACATTTATACCATCATCAACCATAAGTAAACCATGAGCATCAACTTCTTCAATAGCTAGGCCGCATGCTTGCGACAAAGCATCGTCAACCAAAGCACAAAGTCTACCATCACCTCGCTCAATAGGTACCCCACTTGGTTGCGAAGAACTTGGATACATTTTAGCTATCTAAAAACATGAAAATATGATAAATATATCCGTCAAACAACATGAAAATTAATCAAAGATACATCAAAGAAAGCAACTTCAAACCTTAGATTTAAGAAACCCTCAATCCATGTCATGATTTAAGAAATCAGTTGAACCCTAAATCCATAAATCCATAGAAGAATCTTTGAAAAACCATTGAAAAACCCAAAACAGTTTCAAAAATTGATAAATATGGACCACTAGCTAAAAAAATGAAACTATTGGTATGTGCCAGCTACAGAAGCAATGATCTCTTGCAACGGCTATTTTTAGTCACAAAATCTTTAGCTTTGCATTAGATTTGAGACATCTCCCTTCTTCTTTATTTCTTTTTAAAAATTAATTTATGATAAATCAGTGAAGAAAACCCTAGAATACAATGAAACCCAAATAATAAAAAAATGAAACGCATACCTGTCGAGAGAGGGAGAGAGAGCTTAGTCGGAGAGCCTTTTTGGGTTTTTGCTGTCGAGGACAACCCAAAAGGGACGTATGTTGAGGGAGAGAGAGCGACAGCGGCGGAAATGAGAGGGAGGCGGCACCTACGCAGCTTTTGGGTTTTTCTTCTTCTGTAGAAACGAAGATGGGTTTTGGTTTTTTTTTTTGGTTTTTGCTTCAAACAAAAACAGAATCGACAGAAGCTTTAAAAAAAAAAAATAACATACCTGTGAGGTGGCGCCCGGAGAAGGAGGAGGCGGCGGCGGAAATGAGAAGGGTGAAGCTTCTGTCGATGAAATGGGAGGAAGGAGGAGGCGCAAGACGCAGCTTTTGGGTTTTTCTTTTTGGTTTTTGGTTTTTGATTCAAAGAAAAACAGAAATGAGAAGGGTGAAGCTTGAAGATGGGTTTCTGTTTTTGGGGGTTTTTGATTGGAAATGAGAGGAAGGAGGAGGCGCACCACGAAGGGCGAAGCTTTTGGGCACAGATCTGCCACGGGTGCCACGGGTTTTTGGTTTTTCTTTGTGAAGCTTGAAGATGGGTTTTGGTTTTTGGGGGTTTTTGATTGTAAATGAGAGGAAGGAGGAGGCGCACCACGAAGGGCGAAGCTTTTGGGCACAGATCTGCCACGGGTTTTTGGTTTTTCTGAAGCTTGAAGATGGGTTTTGGTTTTTCTTTGGTTTGAGAGGGTGAAAGAAAAACAGAAATGAGATGGGTTTTGGTTTTTTTTCACATTACCGCACTCTACCGCACGAAATTAGCGTACGCTCGACCGTATAATCATTTTCCTCTCTCTCTCTCTCTCTCTCTCTATATATATATATATATATATATATATATATATATATATATATATATATATATATATATATATGGCTGAGCAAATTTAGGTCTTTCTCCCAATTTGGGTAACAACGATCCAATTAGATGATGATTTTGTCCATTTATTCGAAACACATATGGTCCCCTTCCATCATTGATACTATTATCAATGTTACCTCCCATCAATGTGAATGCAAATATCGAATTGTAGGCTCTTATATTTTCTCGGAAGTTTGCAGAACGATGTCCTTTAACATAATTCAATAGTTCTGCTAAAAACTCAGGAGGATGCTTTAAGAGAGGCAAGTCTACCTTTCCTTGCTGGCAACAAATTGAGAATTTCGGGTTTTTTGTATTGTTCCATTTATCCACTCGTTCTTCATACCATAGCATTGTTGTACAGTATGGACACACAAATGTAGGCTTTCCGAAATTTGAAGTTTCGTAGAATTTCCCTACGTCATCAACCAGTATAGCTATATAAGTCATAGATTTCTATTGATGTTAAATATTTTTAATAGGTATCTATTAAAAGGATACATGATTTTATATAAACAATGTAACTTTTAATAGAGATTGCAAAACCACTTACTTCGTCCGAGTTCTTCTGAAACATCAGTATTTTCTTCCTCCATTAATATATCTTCATCTTCGTAAGTGATTTGGTTTTCTATTAGCAAATTATCAATCTTCAATTCCTAAATGTTTCTTATCTAGAATAAAATATATTGATAATAATAATAATTATTATTCTTTAAAAAAAGTAATAATCATTATTATTTTTTTGACTCATGGATGAAGAACAAAAGATCTGTACATAACCTCGGTCAATAAGTTGTAGCATAGTATTGTCAGTATCGATGGACATTGACTGTACTGATTCACGTGAACTACCATCAACATCTTCATTTCTTATCCTTCTTTGTTGTGGTTGGCCAACCTTATTATGAAGTATACAAATAGTGGTTAATGTCTGGATACTACCATCCGTATTGACTACTGTGTGAGACAATATTAACGGAGTTGTTCTTCATTGTAGGATCGGCTTTACTATTATCTATACAATTGAAGTCATCTCTGGACATGAACTCAACAGCAACAGTGCCTCTTCTTCTTCTCTTTGCATTAATAATTAATCTCCGACGCATTCGGGCATCTCTACATCTTTTGATTTTATCCATTAACAAATTGAATCTATTACGAACAATGAATCTGTAAATAAGTGGAATAATGAAATGTAAACATGCAAAAGGAAAATGTGATGTCAGCATTGGTATTATCACAAAATAAATAGTGAAAGTTTAATAGCATATTAGTAATTAGTAGAACTTTCACATAGATGAAGTAATTATAGAAGAAACAATATAAATTCTCAAACTATAAAGAAAATCTTTAGTTATGTATGCATACTAATTACATAGTTTGTTACATTCAGAGATAACATGTACAATGTCTTGATTTTTTTAGAAAACAGTTGTGGTTTAGGATATTACTTATTTAAAAAGAAACTATTTCCTATAAATAGAGGGTCAATTCTGGAAAAACTAATGATGTGTCAGAAAATAGAGCGATCGAGTATAACATCTAAAAATAAATCATAGCTCATCAATCTATTGATTGGAAATAGATGGATACATGCTAAAGTATAGAAAGAAATCATTTTGAGAAGGAAAATGGAAACTAATTTAATGTGGGTTCCCGCTAAATAAGATACACCCCTTATGATTATTTTTTCTTCTGGCCTTTTTTTTTTTTAATATTTATTCTGTTTTTGCTTTTCCAATTAATTCGTAAAATGTCGTGTTGTCTTAAAATGGTAGATTTAGCTTTATCGATTTGATATATCATATTTAGTGCCTTATTTATGTAGTTATCTTCACAAAATGGTAAATTCAGTTTCTTTTATATACTACTGAATATCTGCACGATCTGGGTTGGACCTATAGTTAATACTTCTCATTTTTCAATTAATCTTATGATGCAGCAGCACAATTTCCTGCATTTTAAGGTCAGTATTCTTTACATTAACATGCAGTACCTCTATAGATCAGAGGATTGTGAGCATCCTCTAGAAATGACTTTTGGGGCATAACCTATTTTTAGTGCGGCCCAACAAATCAACTGTTTGGATCATCCTAAGAAGTTGGTCGAACAATATTTTTTGAAAAATATTTGACTATAATTTATGACGCTCATAATTTTATATAAGAGTCAGTTTCATATTACTTTTATTGTGAAACTAAATATAATTCATAAAAATAAAATTATTACATTTGTGAACCATTTTGAGGATTAGTGACATATTTTAACTCTAATGTTAGGAGCGCCAGATATTAGTTTCAAATACGCTTTTATCATATTTAAAACCCTAGTTCTAACTAATTTCTGATGCTCCTAATTTTATATAAGACTCAGTTTTATATTATTTCTATAGTGAAACTAAATATAAATAAAAAAACATAATCTGCAATCTAAAGATAGAGAAATGAAACTAAAAATAACATAAATAAAAACGCACCAAACTGTTTTGTACATTCTGATTGTAAATTCCGGAACAAAGATATTCAAATGTCTGCATAGCTTACAATTCATTGGAACGAAAAAGGTATAGAAAATGGGGCGTCTGATATTGTACAGAAGTTTTTTCAATGGACGATTGATTTTTTGCAAATCAATTGGTGTAATCATGTATATTAATAGACGTGCATAGGTGAGAAGTTAATCTATAATCGTACGGTGCAATTTTATAGAAAATGGGATTCAGAGAATGGGGCGTCTGATATTGTATGGTTGTAGTTCTTCAAAATTAGTTGAATCTTAGTAGTTGTAGTTCTTCAAAATTATAGTCTTCAATATCCATATCATAGCGCTTCTTCAAGTGTTCAATTCCACGCTTCGCGACATCTTCTTCCACTTCACTCATATTCTTGAAAAGGTTTCCAAATATCGTCACTATCGAACATTTTTCAACTGTGTTAGTTATTTCAACGACGGCTCGATAATATCATGTTCCCACACTCTGTTTGAATTTGTAAACTGGTGGTGGTGGTAATCTTTTTTTTTTGTAAAATATCGTTCAACGAATCTTTGAAAGATATTGTATACAGTTTCCTTTCCATTTTATATGCAAAAAAAAATTAAACATGCTAGTTGATCATGTTAATAAATATTTTGAAAAATTTATAATTATAAATTCTAATAAAAAATTTTGAATTCTAAATAACTACATAAATAGAAACCAAATCAGGCATATATTAGTCAATCTGAACTTAGAATAACATTTATAAATGATTTTTTTACGGTCAGAATAGTGATTGAATACTCAGGTATGAAAATTTAAATATTGTTTAAAATTACAGGTATATATATTACTTTTAAGAATATTTGATTTCTATAGTTAATCTAAAGACAGGCATATATATATTTCAATAATTTTTGGGTATTACCACATTCAGCTTTTCATATAAGGATAGATTTTGTAGGAAAAGAAATGGGGACAAGTATATCCAAATAATAAGGATAGACATTGCAATCTTCTTGGAATAGGAAACATCCCTATTTTAGTAAGAAGTGAAAAGCTAGAATTGATGCCTTCAATTTAGGTGTTTAATTCATTACGTATATAGAGAGACATGTATTAAGCGTTTTTAAATTCTCGATGAAGTGGGCCTATTTTAGTAAGAAGTGAAAAGCTAGAATTGATGCCTTCATTTTAGGTGTTTAAGTCATTCAGTATAGAGAGAGACACGTGTATTGGTACAACTCCTGTGGATATTAATATCATGCAACTCCTTTATATAAACATGCATCATTAGTGTTGGCATGCGGATCTTAATATTAGTTTAAATTTATTTTACATTTAAACTACCACAGAGCACATGAAATTTTCTCCGCACATGAAAAAGAATTTCAATTTTTTTTTTTAAAATTTCATGTGTATCTTCCCTAAATAATCTCCATATTTTGAAGAAAAATTTCTAAACTAATCTCCATATTTTTTATGATTAAATCATGATCTAAGAGTAGCGATTTGCAGGGAAAAAAAATTCATGCTTTAGCTAAAAGAAAAATGCAGGTTATATAATTTCCAATGCCTTGTAAAATTAAACAATATGCTAGGAACAACTAAACATAACATCTATAAGGGCATATTTATATGTGCTTACCTGTTGATGCAGAATAGGTCAAAGTCTGAAGTAAGGAGTGCTGCTCTGCACATGAAAAAGAATTTCAATTTTTTTTTTTTAATTTCGTGTGTATATTCCCTAAATAATCTCTATATATTTGAAGAAAAATTTATAAAACTAATCTCCATATTTTTGATAATTTAATCTTGTTCTAAGAGCAGTCAATTTGCAGGCCAAAAAAAATTCATGCTTTAGCTAAAAGGAAAATGAAGGTAATATAATTTCCAATGCCTTGTAAAATTAAACAATATGCTACAAACAAGTAGACAAATCGGAATAAAATAAAGAAGTATACATGACAATCAAAATAAGCATTCAATTTTTTTCTTTAAAAAATGCTGCAAAATTCTACAAAAATCATACACAAAAAAAAATTCACCAAAACAAATTTGTCATATGGTAGTGTTTGGTTAAGTGATTCGCAATTAAGGCTAATTAGTTTTGACCAAACAAAACTGGTTAGTTGTCATATTATAATTGCCATGGTCGTTCAAACTAGAAAAAAATTCCCTAAGGGTTCAAATTCATGAAAACCCTTTCCAAATAATCAAAATACCAAACAAACCCTTCTTCTATTCTCTCGAACCCACAAATATGTAGAGATTTGTACTGGTTCTGAGGATCTGATTCTAAAATGTTTCTGATCGTTGTTATGAATTTTCCTGTACACAAATTTTCAAATAAAAAAAAAGGGTATTTATCTTGAAGATTTAATAGGAGATTTAATAGATTTCTTATTGGACATTTATTTGATGAGAGAGATTTAGGAGAGGGAAAGAGATATTATAGGAGATTTAATAGCTTAAAAAGATCTATATGCAGAAGTTGGGTGTATAGGAGGGTGCTACGTGGCATCACCACAGCTTAGAAGATTCTGCTTTATATATATATATATATATATAGAGAGAGAGAGAGAGAGAGAGAGAGAGAGAGAGAGAGAGAGAGAGAGAGAGAGAGTAAAGGGTTCCTACACATATGTGTAGAGAGTTCTCTACACACTAGCTTAAAATACAGTGGGGGCCCACATTGTTTGGGTGATCGAAGCCATCCATTTTAAAGGCCCTCACATAGATAGGGTGTCTACAAAAAATCAGATCCATAGAATCATCCCAACCCTACGATTTGTGGAGGTAAAATGGATGTCTTTAAACCTTCACAAATTAGTCCATTTTTTGCCTCCACAGTTCAAATGCTTAGGATGATCCTATGGATCTAATTTTTCGTGGACACCCTATCTATCAGAGGGCCTTAAAAATAAATGGTTTGGATCACCCAAATAATGTGGCCTCCACTGTATTTTAAGCTAGTGTGTAGATAACTTATCTACACATGTGTGTAGGAATTGTTCTCTCATATATATATATATATATATATGTGTGTGTGTGTGTGTGTAGGATAAATTTGCACCCCTTGTAGGATAATTTGCACCCCTTTAAAGTGAGAAGGGTTTAGGAAAAATTGCCAATGGGGGATTTCAAAATATGAGAATTGCCAACGGAGGCCAGACTTTTGAAAAATTGTTAGAGAGGGACGGCATGTCGGAATGGGTTTATCAAGTCTCTAAAAGGGGGTTATCAAACTCTCAAAAGGGGGTTTTCAACCCTCTTTAACAATTTTTCAAAAGTGTGCCCCCCCCCCCCCATTCCCCACTGGCAATTCTCGTTTTTATGTCCTCCATTGGCAATTTTTTCAAGAGTTTAAAGTCTCCCACATCTTTCTCACGTTACAGAGGTGCGAATTATCCTGCAGGGGGTGCGAATTTAGCATAGCCCGTTTTTATGGCCTCTGTTAACATGCGCTGATGGGTTACGGAATTGAGCTCTTTAGAATCCAACAGCTGAGATTTAGGATGAAGGTCCGGTTAACTAACACGTGCGCAAAGTGTAACTGTCAGAGGGCAAAAATCACGTGACGGATAACCAAAAATTTGAGGAATATTCTTCTGGCCAAAATACAAGATTTTTATTTTATTTTTTATGTTGTTGCCATTAATACAAGTTTATACAAGAGGAAAGCCTTTGTGGTTTGAAAATGATATTTCCACCCCTATCATTTCCATACCCTTTTGTCGGAGTGTCGATGGACCGTCTATGGACCCAGACAGTCTGTTGGACCATCCGAATCCAAACTTTAACAAACAGAACCTAGACACGTTACCAGGACCCTTGGACACATTTCGGGACTCTATTATAGGTTCCGAAATTATTATCGATCTCGAGACAACTAACAAAAGCCTGTGGTGCAGTCCTAGTTCCGATTTTATTATATTATTTTTGAAGGGAAATATCATCAGCACTCCTGTATTTTGATGAGGGCACTCCTCACTTTATTAAAAGTACGGTATGGCCCGCACCATAGGATGATCCAAGCCGTCCATTAGATGGGCCACAGCCTAAATAGGTTGTGCTCCAAAAATCATTTCCATCGGTTGATCCTAACCCTCCGATCTAAAGAGGGTTAGGATCAACACTCTAACATTCAGATCGGACGGTTAGGATCAGCCTATGGAAATGATTTTTCGGGCACAACCTATTTAGGCTGTGGCCCATCTAATGGACGGTTTGGATCATCCTCCGGTGCGGGCCATACCGCTACTTTTAAATTTTAATAAAGTGAGGAGTGCCCTCATCAAAATAAAGTAGTGCTGATAACATTTCTCTTTTAGAAAAGGGAAATGATTTCAACACAGCAATGTTTTGACTTTTGATATATCCTCTTACCTAGGCTGTCTTCTAGTACTTAAAGAGCTTTCAAAAGGTCATTATGGTTCCCAAAGAACTCTCACAAGCCAATTTAAAAAGAACAGACATGCAAGAGTGTGCCTATAACAAAAGGTTGGTGTGTTGATATCATGTCCTCTAATTTTTTTTTATTTATAACTTTAAGTGTATTGTAGGGGTACTTTAGTAAAAATAAATGAATGATTCATATTTTAGAAGTTTGGATTTTATCGCGGGGGGGGGGGGGGGGGGGGGGGGGGGGGTCATGGGGATATCATTTCACTTGTTATTTAATCTGAAATTTCAGCTATCCATCCAGTAGTTGAATTTGTATTGTTGTCTCTCCACACATCACATGATGAAGAAGCTCCTCATAGCCCATTTTGTTGTGCCGATGTCTTGTATTCTGGCATTATTTACTGGATTAATATACGCGGCGCACATGCATGCGTTTAATTTTTTGTTTTGCCCTAAAGGGTATTTTGATAATTTTTTTGATGTAATGACATTGATATAGAAGCCACATGTTAGGGTCACAGGTTGTGAGGTTTTCTTTGAATTTTCTTGGTTGATAAGGAGAGTTTTGTAAACCTAAACCGAAATAGTAAAACTCTTCTCAAGTGGATGTAGGCACTAAGGGTGCAACTCGGGTCTGGCGGGTTGGGTTTTGAAGAACCCTACCGTACCTGAGAAATATCTCGGGTCGGGTCGGGATTGGTTTTTTTCTGGAAAACCCATGATTCCCAAATCCGGCCCTACCCATGATAATTCTCAGGTCGAGTCGGGTCGTGTCGGGTTTTTTTTCACGTTAATGCGTTGTAGAAAAAAAAACAAATCTTCATAGTAAAAATCTCTAAATTTATGTAATCAAGTGTATAAATTTAAGAAGGAAACTATATTTCCACATCACAAACATGATCACCTCAATGAAAACAATTATATCAATATATTGAAAAATAATTTGCTATGTTATTCAAGAGATAATTAAAAATGTCATAGTACACCTACTAAGTCGGGTCGGGTTTCGGGTTTTTTTCTTTAAACCTGACCCTACCCAAGATTGAGTCGGATTTTTAAACTAAAATCCGACCCTACCCAAGACCCATGATTTCTAAACCAGACCCATGCTATTTTAGGGTCGGGTCGATGCGGGTCGGGTAAAACCCAACCCAAGTTACACCCCTAGTAGGCACACTGTCAAACCATATAAATCATGTGTTCTTGCATTGTGTAATTGTGTTTCTCACATCTTTTCATGACGTTTGTAGCACAGCGTGCTTGATCCTATTTGAGAAGATATTGCTCGATTTTCTACACTTTTAAACATACCTTCTGAAAATTGAATGTTCCTCTACCATCCTTTTCAGATCCCTCATGCACTCTCCGAGTGCTCCTTGAGATGAAATCCTGTTGAGACAGGTTTCAGTTTCTCTCCCTCTGTGCTCGCCTAGCAAGATGGCAATGATTGCGCATTCTACAAAAGGATAAACTTAGGCTTGTTATTGAACTTTGCCATGCAAATATCAATCTTCAATAGATTTCAACTACTCATTTAAAATGATAATTTGGTTAAAATGTTTAATCTTCTAAAACATATTTATGATGAGTCAATAGAGCTATCGACCTTAAAATTCATAAGAATAACTATTTTGTAGCTAAAATGCCCATAATATTACTCCTATATCTTTTTCCAAAAAATGTGTTCTTCAATTTTTATAGAAACTTCAATAATCTTTAGAGAGTGATTAGGCAAGTTTGCAAGTCACCTAAGAGCTAACAATGGGAAAAAAATGAATTACATAAATAACATAAATCCAGCTGAGCTGGTTGTTCTCTCCTTAAAAAGAGGGGCCGCGAAATGCGATTTGTAAAAATATCTTGACACTCTGATTTTTAATATTGAAAAAATTAGGGGTGCAACTCGGGTCGAGTTTTAGGAATTCGGGTTGAGTGTTTACAATAAAAACGGATTGGTTTCGGGCTGATTCCGATTTATTTTTTCACAAAAGAGATCAACCCGAGCTGACCCAAGTTGCACCCACCATAAGTAGGAGAAAATTACCAAAAAAAAAAAACAAAAACCAATAGCCTAGTTTATCAACAAGAATCCACCCAAATTTCATATAATTATTAAAAGGGATTTTTGCCATTAGTCCTTGCTTTGCGAAATATATGTTATACAATCCTTTAAAATTTCATATTCTCCAAATAGTCATGCTTTTAGAAAATAATTGCCACAACATCTCTAAAACAAACGTTAATTTGCTATGTTAAAATTTTGTAAATGACTACAAAGTATCAATTTTGTACTCGCAATCGGTCTAAAAAATCTAAGACAAATAGGGCCTTAATTTTGAGCCCAATAATAAGTTTTGGACTCAAAATCGGAGATTTTATATAGTGCCTGATTGGGCATGCTCGTACAAGAGGCACCACCCTTGATATTTGATCCAACAACTGCTGTTGGATCAAATATCAAGGGCTGCTCCCCTTTCATGCTCAAAATCGATTCCTAAAATCCAAAATGATCAGGCCCTTAACATGAGTATAATTTGCACACAGCGCATGTTGCTTTCTTTCCAGAGATGCATATGTTGACGAACATGCGCTTGATTGTCAATTTAAAGACAACTAACAAGAGGACAAAGTGCTCAAAAAAAAATAAATTCTTTGTTGTAGTTGTAAGTGATGGTGTCGGAATCCGGATCTTTGATCGCGCGGTGGGTAGAGAGCCTCTGCTGGGGTCTGCAATCACAAACTGAGGGGTCATGGAGGTCCGAGGTGGGTCCCGGACTACCACTTCGACACCCAAGTCAGATTCTGGACCAACAATATAATGAACAACAAGAAATGGCTGAGGTATAATCAAGTTTACCAAGACCAATATGCGGGTTCTTTCTCTGGTATCTGGGTGGACGGGTCGGAGGCAGCGAGTAGGAAGAGAAGGAGGAGGGGATGGGATTAAAGCGTTCAGCACTTCTCTCCCCTCTCTTACTCAGGGTCAGCAAATCTCAGTAACTTGATGTTGCCTCATTTTTTAGAGTAGCTTCTTCCCTTTGGCCGGCCTTGAGGGGGGATAGGATTCTAGCCCTTTCTTTCGGGGCCCCCTCCTTTTTATACTTTGGTCTCGTATGTAAATCCCCTTCTTGGAGCGCCACATAGACCTTTTCATCATTTCAGAGAGAAAACCTTCTTTCGTTGGATTGGGCTGCCTCCCTGGTTGGATGGCGCGCGTGGTTTTGTTGTGTGATCTTTCACATAATCGTGATGATGAAATTTTTTTAGTGGCGGAGGGGTGACGCGTGGCAAAATCGTGTGTTTTTACCGCATATTAATGTCCTCCTTAATCATGATTAGATTCCTCTGCCGCATGGGCGACACGTGGTGAGATTTGAGGGTACCACCGTATTTATGAATGGACCAAGGGAGTAATATATGGTCAAAGAATGTCGTGATGAGGGCATTTATGGGAGCCTTGGAGTACGAGGAGACGTGCTGTTCCGTTTGGCGGTCCCTTCCCGAGAAATTGTAGTGCCATTATGTAGCATTATCCGGTCATCCAATAGGAGGGGGACACATATAGGGTAAGTCACTTCTTTTCCTAACCCAAGGGTTTTTCTTTGGATTTATAAAGGAAGGTTTTTTTTTCACCTTTTAGACATATTGCTTTTCTCCACCTTCTCCTTCTTTGACAATATGTCCAAATCTTTCACCGGCACTTCTTTGCGGGTTAGGGACAAGGCCCCTCTTTCTCAGGAATCTTTAAGTGACGCCGACCTATATTCTGACTCAGAGGAAGACCTCATAGCCCATCGAAAGAAAGCCATGAGGGATCCGGGCCCTCCTCCAGGCTTTCCCCCTCTCCGCCTCTCTTCCTTGCCTAGCAAGGACAAGTCTTCTCGTTCCTATGTTGCGAATGAATGGTCTTTTTTCTCCAAGGCCTATCGGCAGGGGATGGAGTTGTGCTACCAGGTCTTGAAAATGGACAGGGAGATTGAGGACTTGAAGTGGAGAAACGAGGAGTTGTAAAGGAAAGTCCATGCTCTCAGCGAGCAGTTGCTCGAATATGAGGTGGATCCCCTACTGCAGAGCTCCTGGGAGGAGGAGGAGGATTCTCTGGAAGAGAAGTCCACCCCTAGTCCTTCGGGCTGATTTGGGGGTGGAGGACGGGAGGTCAGCTTCTCAGGGGCCGGGCTTCCTCTTTTTCTGTCTTCTTTTCTTTTTCTTTTTCTTTTTCTTTTTTTTGTACTGGGGGTCCTGGGGGCCCGAGCCTGCGTGCCCTGTGTTTCTCCCCCACTTTTTTTGTAGGCCTGCAAGCCAAAAGGAAACAATCACGAACAGGTGCTTTTTGTGCTTCTGACCTGTTTCTTATGCTTCCTTTCCCATCTGTGTGGTAGTTAAGTTTATTTAAGTAGAGTGGTAGTAGTAAGGCTAGGCCTTTGTTATGGGACTCGAGCCCTTTCTCCTGTGCTTGGTATTTTTTGTTCCGTGGGATTGTAATGGCCCTGCTGGACCTTTGCGCTGGGTCCCTGGCCTTTTCCCACCGTACTTGGTATTTTTCATCTGGTGGAATTGTATGTCGGACACTTGTGCTGGGTTCCGAGCCTTTTCCTACCGTACTTCGTATTTTCCATCTAGTGGAATTGTATGTCGAACCCTTGTGCTGGGTTCCGAGCCTTTTCCTACCGTACTTGGTATTTTCCATCTTGTGGGATTGTGTGTCGAACACTTGTGTTGGGTTCCGGGACTTTTCCTACCGTACTTGGTATTTTCCATCTGGTAGAATTGTATGTCGGACCCTTTCGCTGGGTTCCGACCCCTTTCTGTCGCGGGCATGGTTGGGCGATTTAAAACTCGAGCCCTCTCCTTCATCAGGTGGGGCCAAGTTCGGGGAGGATGCTTCAAATGACGTTTCACCTTGTTTTAGGCGGGAACGTTGTAGAGATAACTTGCTCGGGAAGTTAGTGGTAGGGGTAGAAATGTCTTTTAGCTGCAAGAAATGACGCTTCGATTTTCAGCAGTTTCCTCGAATTCCCCAACCGGCGCCACGTGTGTACGTCCCATCTGATTGGAAAGTGTAACGACCCGGATTTTCAAAGAACTCTAGACCCGGATCTTTAATAAAAGACAACAATTTTTATTTTTTTTTACAAATTTGAAAACTGATTTAAAAGCTTACTAAAGAGTATTTGACATAATTACCAAAGACAAAAACAAACTAAGAATAAGACGAATAGCCGCCAAGGCCAAACGGCCACACCAATTACTCTATCCTCGCTCTTGCACACCCCTTTTTTTTCTCGATTTCTTCATTAGCATTTGTCTCAATATCATCAATTGTAGCAAAACCTGTGGGAATTTTTGGTGTTAGTTCAAAGAACTATGCAGATTCATTTAGTACCTAAACAAATACAATTAAATAACTCTTGAATTTAAAGGCCTACAACTTAATTCTATAAGAGAACATGTAACATAATTTATTTCTAAAGAAATCATGAACGGTAATAGGGGACATGCTATGGTATAAATCAATTTAAAACTACTATTCTAGCAACACAACAACATTTTACAAGTGAGAAATATATATTTTGTTATTATCATTATTAATGCATGAGACTACTCACCCAAGACAATCAAGCTCCCTTAGCTTGTTGTCCCGCCCCCAATACGTCCACTACCCTTGTCTACAGGTAGTGGGCATGAGGGAATTTTTACGACATGCTTAATAGCCACTCCGCCTCCTTACATCATGGTCTAAGAGGATGCATTTACCGCCAAGGAGGGGTGCGCTAAAATCCAAGGCCGGCTCGGAATTTCATTATTCCTGGACAACTCATACCTCTGCCCAATCCACCAAATTATTTTCCAATGTCTCTGTCTCTTATCAGTTTTACTGGCATATCATCCATATCCTTTTTTTCTTCTTTCCAATATCTTGAAGACATTTTTAGCAATTTTATTGCTTCCCACATTTTCCTTTTTCCTTTAACAAGGAATCATAACATTTCATCTTTTACAAGCTACTGTCATAGCATCATTTTTCAACATTTGCATGCTACTAGTATAATAAAACATGAGAGCACGATGCATATTAATAAGGAACAATCATCTTAACTACATCATTATCATGAACAATTCTATGTCTACTAAGAATTTCATTGCATGCATATAAATCAATCATTGCTCAAAAGTACAAGTTTAGGTTACCGTCACCTACCTTAGTTATTTGGGATGTGAAAGAGTAAGAAATCCTCTATGTCTGAGTAGGGATTGCTACCGAATCTGAAACACAATGATATACCAAATTCTAAGTTTCCTCAATCCATATTTTCAAGTGACACACACACATCTAAGGCTTATGTGAGACCATATCCTTTTATTATTCTTAATTATCTTTGTTTATAATTACCTTTGGGTGATATCAATAGTTTATGGGCTGTTTTCTAAAAAAAAACCCATCAATAACTCTTTAATTATTTTCTTTGAGGGTTGATTTTTACGATGTTTACCCGTGAGGGCTGTTTTTTTTTAAACCACATACTTAAAGCATTGGAAAAAGTTACACATGTGGGATATTTTATCAAAACAGCTGATATTTCCCATAAGTTTTACACATATGGTTGTTTATCTAAGAATATAGATCTAATATATATATATATAGGGGAGTGATAAATCGACTCCCCAAATTGATAAATCGACTCCCCATGTGTCTTTCTCTCTCCTCTAGGTTAGAGAGAGAAAGAGGAGAGAGATAGACACATGGGGAGTCGATTTATCCAATTGGGGAGTCGATTTATCACTAACCTATATATATAGTAAGCATACATGAGGAATTTCTTGAAAAAAATTTAGGTCTTTGATAGTACTTATCATAAACATATAAATCTGATTTTTTGGGCACAGATCTGCCACGGGTTTTTGGTTTTTCTGAAGCTTGAAGATGGGTTTTGGTTTTTCTTTGGTTTGAGAGGGTGAAAGAAAAACAGAAATGAGATGGGTTTTGGTTTTTTTTCACATTACCGCACTCTACCGCACGAAATTAGCGTACGCTCGACCGTATAATCATTTTCCTCTATATATATATATATATATGGCTGAGCAAATTTAGGTCTTTCTCCCAATTTGGGTAACAACGATCCAATTAGATGATGATTTTGTCCATTTATTCGAAACACATATGGTCCCCTTCCATCATTGATACTATTATCAATGTTACCTCCCATCAATGTGAATGCAAATATCGAATTGTAGGCTCTTATATTTTCTCGGAAGTTTGCAGAACGATGTCCTTTAACATAATTCAATAGTTCTGTTAAAAACTCAGGAGGATGCTTTAAGAGAGGCAAGTCTACCTTTCCTTGCTGGCAACAAATTGAGAATTTCGGGTTTTTTGTATTGTTCCATTTATCCACTCGTTCTTCATACCATAGCATTGTTGTACAGTATGGACACACAAATGTAGGCTTTCCGAAATTTGAAGTTTGGTAGAATTTCCGTACGTCATCAACCAGTATAGCTATATAAGTCATAGATTTCTATTGATGTTAAATATTTTTAATAGGTATCTATTAAAAGGATACATGATTTTATATAAACAATGTAACTTTTAATAGAGATTGCAAAACCACTTACTTCGTCCGAGTTCTTCTGAAACATCAGTATTTTCTTCCTCCATTAATATATCTTCATCTTCGTAAGTGATTTGGTTTTCTATTAGCAAATTATCAATCTTCAATTCCTAAATGTTTCTTATCTAGAATAAAATATATTGATAATAATAATAATAATTATTCTTTAAAAAAAGTAATAATCATTATTATTTTTTTGACTCATGGATGAAGAACAAAAGATCTGTACATAACCTCGGTCAATAAGTTGTAGCATAGTATTGTCAGTATCGATGGACATTGACTGTACTGATTCACGTGAACTACCATCAACATCTTCATTTCTTATCCTTCTTTGTTGTGGTTGGCCAACCTTATTATGAAGTATACAAATAGTGGTTAATGTCTGGATACTACCATCCGTATTGACTACTGTGTGAGACAATATTAACGGAGTTGTTCTTCATTGTAGGATCGGCTTTACTATTATCTATACAATTGAAGTCATCTCTGGACATGAACTCAACAGCAACAGTGCCTCTTCTTCTTCTCTTTGCATTAATAATTAATCTCCGACGCATTCGGGCATCTCTACATCTTTTGATTTTATCCATTAACAAATTGAATCTATTACGAACAATGAATCTGTAAATAAGTGGAATAATGAAATGTAAACATGCAAAAGGAAAATGTGATGTCAGCATTGGTATTATCACAAAATAAATAGTGAAAGTTTAATAGCATATTAGTAATTAGTAGAACTTTCACATAGATGAAGTAATTATAGAAGAAACAATATAAATTCTCAAACTATAAAGAAAATCTTTAGTTATGTATGCATACTAATTACATAGTTTGTTACATTCAGAGATAACATGTACAATGTCTTGATTTTTTTAGAAAACAGTTGTGGTTTAGGATATTACTTATTTAAAAAGAAACTATTTCCTATAAATAGAGGGTCAATTCTGGAAAAACTAATGATGTGTCAGAAAATAGAGCGATCGAGTATAACATCTAAAAATAAATCATAGCTCATCAATCTATTGATTGGAAATAGATGGATACATGCTAAAGTATAGAAAGAAATCATTTTGAGAAGGAAAATGGAAACTAATTTAATGTGGGTTCCCGCTAAATAAGATACACCCCTTATGATTATTTTTTCTTCTGGCCTTTTTTTTTTTTAATATTTATTCTGTTTTTGCTTTTCCAATTAATTCGTAAAATGTCGTGTTGTCTTAAAATGGTAGATTTAGCTTTATCGATTTGATATATCATATTTAGTGCCTTATTTATGTAGTTATCTTCACAAAATGGTAAATTCAGTTTCTTTTATATACTACTGAATATCTGCACGATCTGGGTTGGACCTATAGTTAATACTTCTCATTTTTCAATTAATCTTATGATGCAGCACCACAATTTCCTGCATTTTAAGGTCAGTATTCTTTACATTAACATGCAGTACCTCTATAGATCAGAGGATTGTGAGCATCCTCTAGAAATGACTTCTGGGGCATAACCTATTTTTAGTGCCGCCCAACAAATCAACTGTTTGGATCATCCTAAGAAGTTGGTCGAACAATATTTTTTGAAAAATATTTGACTATAATTTATGACGCTCATAATTTTATATAAGAGTCAGTTTCATATTACTTTTATAGTGAAACTAAATATAATTCATAAAAATAAAATTATTACATTTGTGAACCATTTTGAGGATTAATGACATATTTTAACTCTAATGTTAGGAGCGCTAGATATTAGTTTCAAATACGCTTTTATCATATTTAAAACCCCAGTTCTAACTAATTTCTGATGCTCCTAATTTTATATAAGACTCAGTTTTATATTATTTCTATAGTGAAACTAAATATATATAAAAAAACATAATCTGCAATCTAAAGATAGAGAAATGAAACTAAAAATAACATAAATAAAAACGCACCAAACTGTTTTGTACATTCTGATTGTAAATTCCGGAACAAAGATATTCAAATGTCTGCATAGCTTACAATTCATTGGAACGAAAAAGGTATAGAAAATGGGGCGTCTGATATTGTACGGAAGTTTTTTCAATGGACGGTTGATTTTTTGCAAATCAATTGGTGTAATCATGTATATTAATAGACGTGCATAGGTGAGAAGTTAATCTATAATCGTACGGTGCAATTTTATAGAAAATGGGATTCAGAGAACGGGGCGTCTGATATTGTATGGTTGTAGTTCTTCAAAATTAGTTGAATCTTAGTAGTTGTAGTTCTTCAAAATTATAGTCTTCAATATCCATATCATAGCGCTTCTTCAAGTGTTCAATTCCACGCTTCGCGACATCTTCTTCCACTTCACTCATATTCTTGAAAAGGTTTCCAAATATCGTCACTATCGAACCTTTTTCAACTGTGTTAGTTTTTTTTTTTTGAAGAAGATTCAACTGTGTTAGTTATTTCAACGACGGCTCGATAATATCATGTTCCCACACTCTGTTTGAATTTGTAAACTGGTGGTGGTGGTAATCTTTTTTTTTGTAAAATATCGTTCAACGAATCTTTGAAAGATATTGTATACAGTTTCCTTTCCATTTTATATGCAAAAAAAAATTAAACATGTAGTTGATCATGTTAATAAATTTTTTGAAAAATTTATAATTATAAATTCTAATAAAAAATTTTGAATTCTAAATAACTACATAAATAGAAACCAAATCAGGCATATATTAGTCAATCTGAACTTAGAATAACATTTATAAATGATTTTTTTACGGTCAGAATAGTGATTGAATACTCAGTTATGAAAATTTAAATATTGTTTAAAATTACAGGTATATATATTACTTTTAAGAATATTTGATTTCTATAGTTAATCTAAAGACAGGCATATATATTTCAATAATTTTTGGGTATTACCACATTCAGCTTTTCATATAAGGATAGATTTTGTAGGAAAAGAAATGGGGACAAGTATATCCAAATAATAAGGATAGACATTGCAATCTTCTTGGAATAGGAAACATCCCTATTTTAGTAAGAAGTGAAAAGCTAGAATTGATGCCTTCAATTTAGGTGTTTAATTCATTACGTATATAGAGAGACATGTATTAAGCGTTTTTAAATTCTCGATGAAGTGGGCCTATTTTAGTAAGAAGTGAAAAGCTAGAATTGATGCCTTCATTTTAGGTGTTTAAGTCATTCAGTATAGAGAGAGACACGTGTATTGGTACAACTCCTGTGGATATTAATATCATGCAACTCCTTTATATAAACATGCATCATTAGTGTTGGCATGCGGATCTTAATATTAGTTTAAATTTATTTTACATTTAAACTACCACAGAGCACATGAAATTTTCTCTGCACATGAAAAAGAATTTCAAATTTTTTTTTAAAATTTCATGTGTATCTTCCCTAAATAATCTCCATATTTTTTATGATCTAAGAGTAGTCGATTTGCAGGGAAAAAAATTCATGCTTTAGCTAAAAGAAAAATGCAGGTTATATAATTTCCAATGCCTTGTAAAATTAAACAATATGCTAGGAACAACTAAACATAACATCTATAAGGGCATATTTATATGTGCTTACCTGTTGATGCAGAATAGGTCAAAATCTGAAGTAAGGAGTGCTGCTCTGCACATGAAAAAGAATTTCAAATTTTTTTTTAAAATTTCGTGTGTACATTCCCTAAATAATCTCTATATATTTGAAGAAAAATTTATAAAACTAATCTCCATATTTTTGATAATTTAATCTTGTACTAAGAGCAGTCAATTTGCAGGCCAAAAAAATTCATGCTTTAGCTAAAAGGAAAATGAAGGTTATATAATTTCCAATGCCTTGTAAAATTAAACAATTTGCTACGAACAACTAGACAAATTGGAATAAAATAAAGAAGTATACATGACAATCAAAATAAGCATTCAATTTTTTTCTTTAAAAAATGCTGCAAAATTCTACAAAAATCATACACAAAAAAAATTCACCAAAACAAATTTGTCATATGGTAGTGTTTGGTTAAGTGATTCGCAATTAAGGCTAATTAGTTTTGACCAAACAAAACTGGTTAGTTGTCATATTATAATTGCCATGGTCATTCAAACTAGAAAAAAATTCCCTAAGGGTTCAAATTCATGAAAACCCTTTCCAAATAATCAAAATACCAAACAAACCCTTCTTCTATTCTCTCGAACCCACAAATATGTAGAGATTTGTACTGGTTCTGAGGATCTGATTCTAAAAAGTTTCTGATCGTTGTTATGAATTTTCCTGTACACAAATTTTCAAATAAAAAAAAAGGGTATTTATCTTGAAGATTTAATAGGAGATTTCTTATTGGAGATTTATTTGCTGAGAGAGATTTAGGAGAGGGAAACAGATATTATAGGAGATTTAATAGCTTAAAAAGATCTATATGCAGAAGTTGGGTGTATAGGAAGGTGCTACGTGGCATCACCACAGCTTAGAGGATTCCGCTTTATATATATATATATATATATATATATATATAGAGAGAGAGAGAGAGAGAGAGAGAGAAAACGGTTCCTACACATATGTGTAGAGAGTTCTCTACACACTAGCTTAAAATACAGTGGGGGCCCACATTGTTTGGGTGATCGAAGCCATCCATTTTAAAGGCCCTCACATAGATAGGGTGTCTACAAAAAATCAGATCCATAGGATCATCCCAACCCTACGATTTGTGGAGGTAAAATGGATGTCTTTAAACCTTCACAAATTAGTCCATTTTTTGCCTCCACAGTTCGAATGGTTAGGATGATCCTATGGATCTAATTTTTCGTGGACACCCTATCTATCAGAGGGCCTTAAAAATGAATGGTTTGGATCACCCAAATAATGTGGCCTCCACTGTATTTTAAGCTAGTGTGTAGATAACTTATCTACACATGTGTGTTGGAACCGTTCTCTCATATATATATATATATATATATATATAGAGAGAGAACATTTCCTACACACTTGTGTAGGTAAGTTACCTACACACTACCTTAAAATACAGTGGGGGCCCACATTGTTTGGGTGATCCAAACCATTCATTTGAATTGTCCTCACATAGATAGGGTGTCCATAAAAAATCAGATCCATAGGATCATCCTAACCATTCAAACTATGGAGGCAAAAAATGGACTAATTTGTGAAGGTTTATACACGTCCATTTTACCTCCACAAATCGTAGGGTTGGGATGATCCTATGGATCTGATTTTTTGTGGACACCCTATCTATGTGAGGACCATTCAAATGAATTGTTTGGATCACCCAAACAATGTGGGCCCCCACTGTATTTTAAGGTAGTGTGTAGGTAACTTACCTACACAAGTGTGTAGGAAATGTTCTCTCATATATATATATATATATGAGGAAACTGTTGGTGAGCTTAAGCTCACCAAACTTATGGTGAGCTAGCTTGCCCAATCACATGGGGGCCCACTTTGTTAGGAGGATCCAAAGCATTCATTTTAAAGTCCCTTACATAGATGGGGGGTGTACTAAAAATCAGCTCCATAGGATCATCCTAACCCCTCCATTTGTGGAGGACAAAAATGGACAGACTTGTGTCTGTCCATTTTTGTCCTCCACAAATGGAGGGGTTAGGATGATCCTATGGAGCTGATTTTTGGTACACCCCCTATCTATGATAAGGCCTTGCAAATGAATGGTTTGGATCACTCCCCAAAATGTGGGACCCATGTGATTGGGAAAGCTAGCTCACCATAAGTTTGGTGAGCTTAAGCTCACCAACAGTTTCCTCTATATATATATATATATATATATATATATGTAGGATAAATTTGCACCCCTTGTAGGATATTTCGCACCCCTTTAACGTGAGAAGAGTTTAGGAAAAATTGCCAATGGGGGATTTCAAAATATGAGAATTGCCAACGGAGGCCACACTTTTGAAAAATTGTTAGAGAGGGACGGCATGTTGGAATGGGTTTATCAAGTCGCTAAAAGGGGGTTATCAAACTCTCAAAAGGAGGTTATCAACCCTCTTTAACAATTTTTCAAAAGTGTGCCCCCACCTTCCCCACTGGCAATTCTCGTATTTTGATGTCCCCCATTGGCAATTTTTTCAAGAGTTTAAAGTCTCCCACATCTTTCTCACGTTACAGGGGTGCGAATTATCCTGCAGGGGGTGCGAATTTAGCATAGCCCGTTTTTATGGCCTCTCTTAACATGCGCTGATGGGTTACGGAATTGAGCTCTTTAGAATCCAACAGCTGAGATTTAGGATGAAGGTCCGGTTAACTAACACGTGCGCAAAGTGTAACTGCCAGAGGGCAAAAATCACGTGACGGATAACCAAAAATTTGAGGAATATTCTTCTGGCCAAAATACAAGATTTGTTTTTTTTTTTTGATGTTGTTGCCATTAATACAAGTTTATACAAGAGGAAAGCCTTTGTGGTTTGAAAATGATATTTCCACCCCTATCATTTCCATACCCTTTTGTCGGAGTGTCGATGGACCGTCTATGGACCCAGACAGTCCGTTGGACCATCCGAATCCAAACTTTAACAAACAGAACCTAGACACGTTACCAGGACCCTTGGACACATTTCGGGACTCTATTATAGGTTCCGAAATTATTATCGATCTCGAGACAACTAACAAAAGCCTGTGGTGCAGTCCTAGTTCCGATTTTATTATATTATTTTTGAAGGGAAATATCATCAGCACTCCTGTATTTTGATGAGGGCACTCCTCACTTTATTAAAAGTACGGTATGGCCCGCACCATAGGATGATCCAAGCCGTCCATTAGATGGGCCACAGCCTAAATAGGTTGTGCTCCAAAAATCATTTCCATCGGTTGATCCTAACCCTCCGATCTAAAGAGGGTTAGGATCAACACTCTAACATTCAGATCGGACGGTTAGGATCAGCCTATGGAAATGATTTTTCGGGCACAACCTATTTAGGCTGTGGCCCATCTAATGGACGGTTTGGATCATCCTCTGGTGCGGGCCATACCGCTACTTTTAAATTTTAATAAAGTGAGGAGTGCCCTCATCAAAATAAAGTAGTGCTGATAACATTTCTCTTTTAGAAAAGGGAAATGATTTCAACACAGCAATGTTTTGACTTTTGATATATCCTCTTACCTAGGCTGTCTTCTAGTACTTAAAGAGCTTTCAAAAGGTCATTATGGTTCCCAAAGAACTCTCACAAGCCAATTAAAAAAGAACAGACATGCAAGAGTGTGCCTATAACAAAAGGTTGGTGTGTTGATATCATGTCCTCTAATTTTTATTTATTTATAACTTTAAGTGTATTGTAGGGGTACTTTAGTAAAAATAAATGAATGATTCATATTTTAGAAGTTTGGATTTATCGCGCGCGGGGGGGGGGGGGGGGTCGTGGGGATATCATTTCACTTGTTATTTAATCTGAAATTTCAGCTATCCATCCAGTAGTTGAATTTGTATTGTTGTCTCTCTCCACACATCACATGATGAAGAAGCTCCTCATAGCCCATTTTGTTGTGCCGATGTCTTGTATTCTGGCATTATTTACTAGATTAATATACGCGGCGCACATGCATGCATTTAATTTTTTGTTTTGCCCTAAAGGGTATTTTGATAATTTTTTTTGATGTAATGACATTGATATAGAAGCCACATATTAGGGTCACAGGTTGTGAGGTTTTCTTTGAATTTTCTTGGTTGATAAGGAGAGTTTTGTAAACCTAAACCGAAATAGTAAAACTCTTCTCAAGTGGATGTAGGCACTAAGGGTGCAACTCGGGTCTGGCGGGTTGGGTTTTGAAGAACCCTACCGTACCTGAGAAATATCCCGGGTCGGGTCGGGATTGGTTTTTTACCGGAAAACCCATGATTCCCAAATCCGGCCCTACCCATGATAATTCTCAGGTCGAGTCGGGTCGTGTCGGGTTTTTTTCACGTTAATGCGTTGTAGAAAAAAAAACAAATCTTCATAGTAAAAATCTCTAAATTTATGTAATCAAGTGTATAAATTTAAGAAGGAAACTATATTTCCACATCACAAACATGATCCACCTCAATGAAAACAATTATATCAATATATTGAAAAATAATTTGCTATGTTATTCAAGAGATAATTAAAAATGTCATAGTACACCTACTAAGTCGGGTCGGGTTTCGGGTTTTTTTCTTTAAACCTGACCCTACCCAAGATTGAGTCGGGTTTTTAAACTAAAATCTGACCCTACCCAAGACCCATGATTTCTAAACCAGACCCATGCTATTTTAGGGTCGGGTCGATGCGGGTCGGGTAAAACCCAACCCAAGTTACACCCCTAGTAGGCACACTGTCAAACCATATAAATCATGTGTTCTTGCATTGTGTAATTGTGTTTCTCACATCTTTTCATGACGTTTGTAGCACAGCGTGCTTGATCCTATTTGAGAAGATATTGCTCGATTTTCTACACTTTTAAACATACCTTCTGAAAATTGAATGTTCCTCTACCATCCTTTTCAGATCCCTCATGCACTCTCCGAGTGCTCCTTGAGATGAAATCCTGTTGAGACAGGTTTCAGTTTCTCTCCCTCTGTGCTCGCCTAGCAAGATGGCAATGATTGCGCATTCTACAAAAGGATAAACTTAGGCTTGTTATTGAACTTTGCCATGCAAATATCAATCTTCAATAGATTTCAACTACTCATTTAAAATGATAATTTGGTTAAAATGTTTAATCTTCTAAAACATATTTATGATGAGTCAATAGAGCTATCGACCTTAAAATTCATAAGAATAACTATTTTGTAGCTAAAATGCCCATAATATTACTCCTATATCTTTTTCCAAAAAATGTGTTCTTCAATTTTTATAGAAACTTCAATAATCTTTAGAGAGTGATTAGGCAAGTTTGCAAGTCACCTAAGAGCTAACAATGGGAAAAAAATGAATTACATAAATAACTTAAATCCAGCTGAGCTGGTTGTTCTCTCCTTAAAAAGAGGGGCCGCGAAATGCGATTTGTAAAAATATCTTGACACTCTGATTTTTAATATTGAAAAAATTAGGGGTGCAACTCGGGTCGAGTTTTAGGAATTCGGGTTGAGTGTTTACAATAAAAACGGATTGGTTTCGGGCTGATTCCGATTTATTTTTTCACAAAAGAGATCAACCCGAGCTGACCCAAGTTGCACCCACCATAAGTAGGAGAAAATTACCAAAAAAAAAAAAAAAAAACCAATAGCCTAGTTTATCAACAAGAATCCACCCAAATTTCATATAATTATTAAAAGGGATTTTTGCCATTAGTCCTTGCTTTGCGAAATATATGTTATACAATCCTTTAAAATTTCATATTCTCCAAATAGTCATGCTTTTAGAAAATAATTGCCACAACATCTCTAAAACAAACGTTAATTTGCTATGTTAAAATTTTGTAAATGACTACAAAGTATCAATTTTGTACTCGCAATCGGTCTAAAAAATCTAAGACAAATAGGGCCTTAATTTTGAGCCCAATAATAAGTTTTGGACTCAAAATCGGAGATTTTATATAGTGCCTGATTGGGCATGCTCGTACAAGAGGCACCACCCTTGATATTTGATCCAACAACTGCTGTTGGATCAAATATCAAGGGCTGCTCCCCTTTCATGCTCAAAATCGATTCCTAAAATCCAAAATGATCAGGCCCTTAACATGTATAATTTGCACACAGCGCATGTTGCTTTCTTTCCAGAGATGCATATGTTGACGAACATGCGCTTGATTGTCAATTTAAAGACAACTAACAAGAGGACAAAGTGCTCAAAAATAATAATAATCTTTGTTGTAGTTGTAAGTGATGGTGTCGGAATCCGGATCTATGATCGCGCGGTGGGTAGAGAGCCTCTGCTGGGGTCTGCAATCACAAACTGAGGGGTCATGGAGGTCCGAGGTGGGTCCCGGACTACCACTTCGACACCCAAGTCAGATTCTGGACCAACAATATAATGAACACCAAGAAATGGCTTAGGTATAATCAAGTTTACCAAGACCAATATGCGGGTTCTTTCTCTGGTATCTGGGTGGACGGGTCGGAGGCAGCGAGTAGGAAGAGAAGGAGGAGGGGATGGGATTAAAGCGTTCAGCACTTCTCTCCCCTCTCTTACTCAGGGTCAGCAAATCTCAGTAACTTGATGTTGCCTCATTTTTTAGAGTAGCTTCTTCCCTTTGGCCGGCCTTGAGGGGGGATAGGATTCTAGCCCTTTCTTTCGGGGCCCCCTCCTTTTTATACTTTGGTCTCGTATGTAAATCCCCTTCTTGGAGCGCCACATAGACCTTTTCATCATTTCAGAGAGAAAACCTTCTTTCGTTGGATTGGGCTGCCTCCCTGGTTGGATGGCGCGCGTGGTTTTGTTGTGTGATCTTTCACATAATCGTGATGATGAAATTTTTTTAGTGGCGGAGGGGTGACGCGTGGCAAAATCGCGTGTTTTTACCGCATATTAATGTCCTCCTTAATCATGATTAGATTCCTCTGCCGCATGGGCGACACGTGGTGAGATTTGAGGGTACCACCGTATTTATGAATGGACCAAGGGAGTAATATATGGTCAAAGAATGTCGTGATGAGGGCATTTATGGGAGCCTTGGAGTACGAGGAGACGTGCTGTTCCGTTTGGCGGTCCCTTCCCGAGAAATTGTAGTGCCATTATGTAGCATTATCCGGTCATCCAATAGGAGGGGGACACACATAGGGTAAGTCACTTCTTTTCCTAACCCAAGGGTTTTTCTTTGGATTTATAAAGGAAGGTTTTTTTTTTCACCTTTTAGACATATTGCTTTTCTGCACCTTCTCCTTCTTTGACAATATGTCCAAATCTTTCACTGGCACTTCTTCGCGGGTTAGGGACAAGGCCCCTCTTTCTCAGGAATCTTTAAGTGACGCCGACCTATATTCTGACTCAGAGGAAGACCTCATAGCCCATCGAAAGAAAGCCATGAGGGATCCGGGCCCTCCTCCAGGCTTTCCCCCTCTCCGCCTCTCTTCCTTGCCTAGCAAGGACAAGTCTTCTCGTTCCTATGTTGCGAATGAATGGTCTTTTTTCTCCAAGGCCTATCGGCAGGGGATGGAGTTGTGCTACCAGGTCTTGAAAATGGACAGGGAAATTGAGGACTTGAAGTGGAGAAACGAGGAGTTGTAAAGGAAAGTCCATGCTCTCAGCGAGCAGTTGCTCGAATATGAGGTGGATCCCCTACTGCAGAGCTCCTGGGAGGAGGAGGAGGATTCTCTGGAAGAGAAGTCCACCCCTAGTCCTTCGGGCTGATTTGGGGGTGGAGGACGGGAGGTCAGCTTCTCAGGGGCCGGGCTTCCTCTTTTTCTGTCTTCTTTTCTTTTTCTTTTTCTTTTTTTTTGTACTGGGGGTCCTGGGGGCCCGAGCCTGCGTGCCCTGTGTTTCTCCCCCACTTTTTTTGTAGGCCTGCAAGCCAAAAGGAAACAATCACGAACATGTTCTTTTTGTGCTTCTGACCTGTTTCTTATGCTTCCTTTCCCATCTGTGTGGTAGTTAAGTTTATTTAAGTAGAGTGGTAGTAGTAAGGCTAGGCCTTTGTTATGGGACTCGAGCCCTTTCTCCTGTGCTTGGTATTTTTTGTTCCGTGGGATTGTAATGGCCCTGCTGGACCTTTGCGCTGGGTCCCTGGCCTTTTCCCACCGTACTTGGTATTTTTCATCTGGTGGAATTGTATGTCGGACACTTGTGCTGGGTTCCGAGCCTTTTCCTACCGTACTTCGTATTTTCCATCTAGTGGAATTGTATGTCGAACCCTTGTGCTGGGTTCCGAGCCTTTTCCTACCGTACTTGGTATTTTCCATCTTGTGGGATTGTGTGTCGAACACTTGTGTTGGGTTCCGGGACATTTCCTACCGTACTTGGTATTTTCCATCTGGTAGAATTGTATGTCGGACCCTTTTGCTGGGTTCCGACCCCTTTCTATCGCGGGCATGGTTGGGCGATTTAAAACTCGAGCCCTCTCCTTCATCAGGTGGGGCCAAGTTCGGGGAGGATGCTTCAAATGACGTTTCACCTTGTTTTAGGCGGGAACGTTGTAGAGATAACTTGCTCGGGAAGTTAGTGGTAGGGGTAGAAATGTCTTTTAGCTGCAAGAAATGACGCTTCGATTTTCAGCAGTTTCCTCGATTTCCCCAACCGGCGCCACGTGTGTACGTCCCATCTGATTGGAAAGTGTAACGACCCGGATTTTCAAAGAACTCTAGACCCGGATCTTTAATAAAAGACAACAATTTTTATTTTTTTTTACAAATTTGAAAACTGATTTAAAAGCTTACTAAAGAGTATTTGACATAATTACCAAAGACAAAAACAAACTAAGAATAAGACGAATAGCCGCCAAGGCCAAACGGCCACACCAATTACTCTATCCTTGCTCTTGCACACCCCTTTTTTTTCTCGATTTCTTCATTAGCATTTGTCTCAATATCATCAATTGTAGCAAAACCTGTGGGAATTTTTGGTGTTAGTTCAAAGAACTATGCAGATTCATTTAGTACCTAAACAAATACAATTAAACAACTCTTGAATTTAAAGGCCTACAACTTAATTCTATAAGAGAACATGTAACATAATTTATTTCTAAAGAAATCATGAACGGTAATAGGGGACATGCTATGGTATAAATCAATTTAAAACTACTATTCTAGCAACACAACAACATTTTACAAGTGAGAAATATATATTTTGTTATTATCATTATTAATGCATGAGACTACTCACCCAAGACAATCAAGCTCCCTTAGCTTGTTGTCCCGCCCCCAATACGTCCACTACCCTTGTCTACAGGTAGTGGGCATGAGGGAATTTTTACGACATGCTTAATAGCCACTCCGCCTCCTTACATCATGGTCTAAGAGGATGCATTTACCGCCAAGGAGGGGTGCGCTAAAATCCAAGGCCGGCTCGGAATTTCATTATTCCTGGACAACTCATACCTCTGCCCAATCCACCAAATTATTTTCCAATGTCTCTGTCTCTTATCAGTTTTACTGGCATATCATCCATATCCTTTTTTTCTTCTTTCCAATATCTTGAAGACATTTTTAGCAATTTTATTGCTTCCCACATTTTCCTTTTTCCTTTAACAAGGAATCATAACATTTCATCTTTTACAAGCTACTGTCATAGCATCATTTTTCAACATTTGCATGCTACTAGTATAATAAAACATGAGAGCACGATGCATATTAATAAGGAACAATCATCTTAACTACATCATTATCATGAACAATTCTATGTCTACTAAGAATTTCATTGCATGCATATAAATCAATCATTGCTCAAAAGTACAAGTTTAGGTTACCGTCACCTACCTTAGTTATTTGGGATGTGAAAGAGTAAGAAATCCTCTATGTCTGAGTAGGGATTGCTACCGAATCTGAAACACAATGATATACCAAATTCTAAGTTTCCTCAATCCATATTTTCAAGTGACACACACACATCTAAGGCTTATGTGAGACCATATCCTTTTATTATTCTTAATTATCTTTGTTTATAATTACCTTTGGGTGATATCAATAGTTTATGGGCTGTTTTCTAAAAAAAAACCCATCAATAACTCTTTAATTATTTTCTTTGAGGGTTGATTTTTACGATGTTTACCCGTGAGGGCTGTTTTTTTTTAAACCACATACTTAAAGCATTGGAAAAAGTTACACATGTGGGATATTTTATCAAAACAGCTGATATTTCCCATAAGTTTTACACATATGGTTGTTTATCTAAGAATATAGATCTAATATATATATATATATATATATATATATATATATATATATATATATATATATATATATATATATATATATATAGGGGAGTGATAAATCGACTCCCCAAATTGATAAATCGACTCCCCATGTGTCTTTCTCTCTCCTCTAGGTTAGAGAGAGAAAGAGGAGAGAGATAGACACATGGGGAGTCGATTTATCCAATTGGGGAGTCGATTTATCACTAACCTATATATATAGTAAGCATACATGAGGAATTTCTTGAAAAAAATTTCATAAACATATAAATCTGATTTTTTTATAAGATATAAAATTGATACTAGTATAAACATGCAAAAAGTCAGCCACTTAAGGGTTTTCAATTCCACACACATGGGCTGGTTTAAAAAAAATGATATTATCCATATTACACATCACTCAATAAATTATCTAAAAGAAGACCATCATCTTTATTATAAAGACCACCTAGGAATTTCAATTCGAAAGGAAAAATTACGTTCATAACATATATCGTATTCTAGATTTATATTCGAAAGAAAATAGTTGTTTCTATAGTTTATTCGAAAGAAAGAGATTAAGATTTCATTTATCTCTATCAATCTTTAAGATCCTTTCTCGTTAGGTTTTCATCTTTAAAAGAAAACAAACCCTAGATCATTACAAAAACTTACATGGATCAAAGTGTTTGAAAAGCCATCAAGGATCTCTTCTTCTCTATTTTCTCTTTCCCTCTGTTCTCTCTCTCTCTCTCTCTCTCTCTATCTATGGTTTGGGTGTGCGTGAGAGGGGAGAACCACGTGAAGGGTCTTTTATAAAATCTAGCTTTCCTTTTTGTTTAGAGTTGTTTCCTAATCAACTACTAATAGTTAGTTAGTTTCCTAGTCTCTCTAGGTTTCTTTACTTTTTATCTTATTACTTAACTTAATTAAAAAGAAAAATACTAAATTTTAATATTGGCACTCCTAAAAAATTACCTAATAAGACAAAACTCGTAACTATGCTTAACCCTAATAGAAAAAAGGTCATAACTTACTCAAATCAAGTCCGAATCGCTAAATCTTGGGTCCGTTTGATAGGTATTCGAAATACCCATCTACCGGGACCAAAATCATGTCGAACGGACAAGATCTAATGCCCAAAAAATTGGTTATACTAAAAAAATTGAAAATACACTGTGCTTTTTTGTCTAGGGATCTACGGTCCAGATTTAATTAAGGTTATTAACTTTCTAGGCCCGTGTGGGGCCGGGTCTTTACAGAAAGGGAGGGAGGTTGAACGACACGTGTCAAAACCCTAGCTAAGTAGGCTTTTTAGGGATTGTTTCGCCTTATTTCTTCGTCTTCTTTGGGTGAAGTAGGCTTTTCTCTGCGGCGATTTTGTCCGGTGGGCGATCTTCGTCAACTCTTCTCTGGTTTTTGTTCCTCTTCATTATTCGCACCGGTGAGTTCCGTGCCTTTTGTTTCAACTGATTTCTGATTATTTTACGATGTCTGATGCAACCGGTTCTCAAAGTCCATCTAATGAGTCAGTAGAAGTAGTGGAGAGGGCCCCGCCGAGAAAAAGAAGGCTGTTCATAAAAGGCGGGGGTGGCAGTTCTCGAGATGAACAGATGCCCAGGGAGTTGGAAGATAGTCCTGGGGCTTCCGGTTCGTCATCGGGGACCGGTCCCTCTGAACCCCTCGCTCGAGTTTCCTCTACTCGCGAGGAGGAGATTAGGGATATCAGGTCCGGTGCTGTCATCCGCCCTGGTCGGGTGGCGTCGTGCAAGAGTTTCTTGGAGAAAGGGGCGGCGAAGAGGATTAGAAAGGAGTATCACATTCCTGATGATTACGGGATTAGGGTCCCTTCTTCTCGGGATGGGGTGTGTGAGGGTGTTACGGAGGAGGATGTGGCTTTTTACGTGGAGGCTTTTAGGACAGGGGTTAGGTTCCCGCTTTTGGGCATTGTAGTCAAGGCCCTCGAATTTTATCGGGTGGCCCCCTCCCAACTGGTGCGTGGCGCACTCTCTTGGCCTTTGTGGCCAAGGCCGGCCTTCACAAGATTCAGCCTACCCTCCCTCTGCTTAGGAGTTGCATCGCCCTTAGCCCTTTGGTGAAGGGTGAGGACAGCTGGTTGTACCGACCCAGCGTCCTCAGGTGAAGATTGCGGCGAACTTGCCTTCTTCCATTAAGAAGTGGAAAGAAGAGTATGTGTTCATAATCCCTCCGTCGGATGCGGGTTGGGGCTTCCCTAGGTCCTGGAGGTGCTCTGTCGAGTGGCGAAGGAAGTCCATCCCCAACGAGTCTGATTATAGCAAGTCTGATCTGGAGAGGCTTGCCTCTGGGGAGGCTATTGATGTTTCCGAGTTTAGATGAGAGGGGAATTTGAGAAGGTATGGTCTGCTTGGTGCTATAGAGAGGAGGGCCCGCTGGACGGGTGAGGAAGTGGGGGAGAGTTCAGCTAGTCATCGTGGTGAGCCCCTTTCCTTGGTAATAATTTTTCTAGGTTTTTCCTTTTTTGGTGTTCTTTCCTAAGCTGTTTTTTTGTTTGGTGACAGGTATGTCTTCTTCCGATGACGTCGCCAAAGGGAAGGGGGTCATGGTGGAGGCGACGAGGGGTCCATCTGGTCGGCCGAAGATTCCTTCCGGTTTCATGGCCGCGGCAAAGAAAGACCGGTCGGCGGCCAGGCTTCTCGAGCCCGTGCCATCTAGCTCCTCCTGCCGCTCGGTTGGGGTGAAAGATACGACAATATCTCCTTCTAAGGAGTTGGAGCCTCCTGCCAAGAGGGTCATTCCACCTCTCGCCACTCAAGGGAAAACCGATCGGCCTGGCCGTGCTCCCACCGTACCTGTAGAGGACATGCCCAGCCAGCTAGAGGGGTTGGTCATGACAAAGTTGCTCTTGGACAGAATGGAGGTTCTAGCACATTGTTACCGGAGTGGAAGATTGGTGTTGAGGACAGTGTCCTTTCGAATCCACTGGTTGGGGTAGAGCTGGGGTTGACGAATGTCCTTCCTGGTGATGAGGTCGAGTTAGAGAACTTCCCCCGTAGGGCGTTGGGGGGCCGGTACCTTCATTCTATATCCCGCGTGAGTATTGCGTGGTTGACTTTTGTTTCTTCTGTTGTCTTGAGATTGCATGTGGTGAACTGCTAATGGTACGTTTGTGGTGAGATTCTGCAGGCTCAGAGTTATGCCAGGAAGATGCTGCAGTACATGATCAAGGATGAGTCAGAGATGGGTGCTTTTGAAGAGCGCATCCGTAAGCTAAGCGAGGATCTCAAGAAGGCCCAAGCCGAGAAGGCGGTGCTTGATGACACTGTCAAGAACCTTCAGGGGCAGCTCCAGATGTTTGAGCAAGGGAGGGACCAGGCGGAGAATAACCTGTTGGTGGCCCGACTGCCGCATGCTGAGGAGCTGGTAAAAGTACGAGAGGAATGGTGAGATTCTGAGGAGTTCTTCAGTGCCGCGGTTGCGTTTAGCGTTGATGTTGAGATAAAGGCTTTTATCGAATGCCGACGGCGTGTTCGTGACGTCGATCCCTCTTTCCCTCTGGAGAAGCTGTTGCATGTTGCCGAGGAGACTGTCCTGGAGGACCTCCCCAAGGGGGCGGCAGATGCCGGGGAACCGGTTAATGATCTGGTGGCCCTCCAAACGTCTCTAATGACGCCGAAGCTCCCGCAGGAGGACAGTAAGGTGGTGAGTGCAACCACTTTTGAATTTTCGGCGAACCTTGTTTCTTTAAGGGCTTGTTTGAGGTCGATGTGATGGGTCTGTAATAACTCTTTGCACTCTCTTTTTTTTTTTTTGGAGAACCTGGAAAGGAAGGTTCACTTGCTTCCTGCATATTTTACGTGACACTGTATAGGGTGGTTGAGCCCTTTTGCAGGTTTCTTCTTGATGGAACATTGTTGATTTCTAATTTCGTCGGCAAGAATACCTCTACTGCGCCCTCGCGGGGTGTCACCTTAGGGCATCTTGTTTGTGGAAAGGCCATCTTCCTCTCGAGTGATCAGCTCGAGTTGATGGGCCCTGCCTGGCCTTTTAAAAAGGATAGGTCTCTTTTTTTTTCATAAGAAGCATTTTAGGGTATTTTCAGGGGGATCAACCCAGATGTTACCTCTGTCTCACTCCCTGTGTTCTTTTAGTCCCGCTTACATCATGGGCTGAAAAGTGGAGATGCGCATAGTTTAGGAGGAAATGCAATTTCATTGATCGCAAAAGGAAATACATAGGTTTGTGCTGCAAATAACAAAAAAAGACAAACAAAACACATGCAACAATTTAAAGGAAAACACTGTTCTTACCCTTCCTTCTTACTGATAAAAATTTCGGAGGTTGTCCATGTTCCAGCTTCGAGGGACTGGGGTTCCATTGAGGTGTTCAAGTTGATAGGCTCCGGGGAGGAGCGCTCGAGCGACCTTGTAGGGTCCCTCCCATTTTGGTGCGAGCTTTCAGGAGTTTCAGCGGTTGGATACCTCTGCTCGCCGTAATACCAGATCTCCGGGTTTTACCGAGCCCTTTTTCACGCGGGAGTTGTAGTATTGCGCCACCTTTTGTTGGTAGGAGGCGATCTGGAGACCGGCCTGCTCTCTCTTTTCCAGGACAAGGTCGAGAGTGTTCCGGAGGGGCTCGGAATTCTCATGCTCGTCATAGTTTTCTATGCGGAAAGTGGAGAGGCAATTTCTATAGGGATGACCGCTTCGACCCCAAAGGTTAAGCTGAAGGGAGATTCCCCTGTCGCGGCCTGCGGTGTTGTCCAGTAGGCCCAGAGGATGCTGAGGAGCGCCTCCACCTAGCACTTCCCCTGCTTCTCCCAACCGCTTTTTGAGACTCTGGAGTAGGATCCTGTTGGTTACCTCTACTTGTCTATTGGCCTGAGGGCGCGCTACGGAGGCGAACCGGTGTTCAATGCTCAGATTATCACAGAACTTGCAAAATTCAGCACTTGCGAACTGGGGTCCATTGTCCGTTACAATCACTTTTGGGATGCTGAAGCGACAGACCACGTCATAATAGAAAAACTTTTCTATTGCCTTAGAGTTTGGTCTTGCCACAGCTTTAACCTCGACCCACTTGGTGAAATAATCGATGGCCACATATAACATTGTATGCCCTCCTGGGGCTTTTGGGAATGGGCCGAGTAAGTCCATGCCCCACATGGCGAAGGGCAGCGACCCTGCTACTGAGGTGTAGGGGGTGGCCGGCTGACGGGGGGTGATGGCAAATCTCTGGCATGGGCCGCACTTTTTGACGAATTCCTAGGCGTCTCTGAGGATCGTAGGCCAAAAATAGCCGTGTCTTATGATTTTCTAGGCTAGAGTCCTTCCGCCTCCGTGGTCTTTGCAGATTCCCTCGTGTACCTCCCGTAGTGCGTATTCTGACTCGAAGGGTACCAGGCATCGGAGGTATGGCCAAGTGTACGACCGTTTGTATAACTTGGATCCGTGGAGTACATAGTGGGCGGCCTTTGCGATCAGTCGCTGGGCTTCCAGTTTGTCCTCGGGTAATATCCCGTCTTTCAGGTACCGTACTATGGGATCCATCCAGTTTGGCCCCGCCGAGATTTCCAAGACTTGCATTTCATCGATGCTGGGGTGAAGCTGTATCTCTGTGTACACGGAACCAAAGTTATGGGTCTCTTTAGAGACCATTTTGGAGAGGGCGTCCGTGCAATCGTTCATGCCTCGTGGCACCTGGAGAATTTTGACTTCCCCCATTCCTTTCAACTTCTCCCTTACTGTAAGCCCAAGGGTCTACTCTCCTATCTTGTTTTGATGATTCTAAACATAATTGATTGTGTTTTTGAATACTAATCAATTTGCTTTGAAGTGTTGTGTTTGAGATAGGATTGATCATTGAAGAAACCAACACACAACATGGTCATGCTTGGAGATATCCCATACAAGAGTCAAAGGAGCTAAGTGAAGCTCACCTCATCTCTCAAGCAAGCATACACAAGATGGAAGATCAATTGAAGACCAAGACTAAAGAGAAGTTGAAAGCTACATAGGTATCATTGTACATCCTTTCTCTTTAGATTTTCAAGTCAAGGCAAAACGTTTTTCAAAGTGTTTTCAACTTGGTTTTCAAAGAACACTTAAGAACTTAAAATGCATTAGTGAATGGTTATGTGGTGGACCAACATGTTGGGACCCTCATAAACATTCCAAAATAACCATAGGAGTTGAGTTCCAAAAGCTAAAAATCAAACAAGCAATAAAACTCGAAAACTGCGGATTTTTAGGCTTCTCGGAACTCCGAGAATTTTTCTCGGAGCTCCGAGCTCGGAACTCCGAGAGTTCCCTCGGAACTCTGAGAAAATTTCTCGGAACTCCGAGAAATGGTCCAGTAGAAATTTTATTTCTTCTGGTCGTTGTCTCGGAACTCCGAGAATATTTCTCGGAACTCCGAGAATTCTCGGAACTCCGAGAATGATTCTCGAAACTCCGAGAACCCTGCGACAGCTCAGAATATAGCCGTTGGGATTCGAATTAATTCTTGTATTTTGATATTTCCACCCCCAAACGGTCATATTCTTTGGAGAGGCTATAAATACAATATGTAGAGAAGTTTTTTTCTCTCTCTTGATCTTTGAAAAACATCCTTAAGCATCAAAAACATTTGCAATCCATTTTAGCTTGAGTTTTTGTTTTTCATCCCAAACTTGCCTTTCACTTGTGAATCTTTTGAGTTTGGATATAGTAGTGCTTTCACTTGCAAATCACCATCTTTGAAGAGCAATCAAGGGTCTACAAAGAGCATCAAGCTTTCAAGAAGAAGCCAAGCTATTCTCTTTCAAATCTTGTATAGGTGGCTAGGGCATTCCCTTTTTAATTCCCTAGAGAGCAACCGCTTAGAACTCGGCGGAGAAGGAGAGTCTTTGTAAAGGTGTAAGGGCATCCTTGTTTAATATCCCTTGGAATTGTAACCGCCTCGGAGCCGGGCATCGTGGAGGTCTCCAATAGTGGAATCCCTCAAGTGCGACCTTGAGTAGAGTGGAGTAGGCCGTTGGCCGAACCACTATATATATCGGTGTGTCATTTCTCACTCTTGCATTTCCATTATTGTTTTGGTTTGGCATTTCACTTTGTTCTTTCAATTATATTTGCACTAACCAAATATTTAATTAAGTGAAGAAAAATTCCAATTAGGGTTTATAGATAATTTTCAAAAGGCCTAATATTGAGTTAAATTCAATTCACCCCCCCTCTTGAGTATTTCAATTGGTATCAGAGCCTCGTCTCTATTTTTTTTGAAAACCCTAACCGGTTTAGAGTAAAGATTCAAAAATGGCAAACTACCCTCAACATCATGAAGGTTATTCAAACACTAGGCCACCCTATTTTGATGGTACAAATTATGGTTTTTGGAAAACTAAAATGAAAATCTTTTTAACTCAAGACTATCAAATGTGGAGAGCAATTAATAATGAATATATCCTACCCACAAGAAATTTAAATGATTGGACCGAAGCCGAACAACAAGCTTCGAATTATAATGCCAAAGCCATGAATTCTCTCATTTGTGCTCTATCTCCCGGAGAATTCAATAGAGTATCAAATTTGAATTCGGCTAAGGAAATTTGGGACACTCTAGAAGTCACCCATGAAGGAACCAATCAAGTTAAAGAATCTAAAATGAACCATCTTTTTCGGCAATACGAGCTTTTTCAAATGACACCCGATGAAACAATTGCCGACATGTACACTAGATTCACCAATCTTGTAAATGGATTAAGGGGACTTGGAAAACAATTTTCCAATAGAGATTTAGTACCTAAAATTCTTAGGTCCCTACCTTTGTCTTGGGAATCCAAAACCTCCGCAATCACCGAAGCCAAGGACATGAACACTTTGAACCTAGATGAACTTATAGGGTCCTTGATCACACATGAAATGATTTTCAAAACAAAAGCACCCGAAATCGAAACTAAAATCGAAAAAGGAAAAGGAATTGCTTTTGCTTGTAATGTAGGTGAAAGTGAAGATGCAAAGGAAGACATCGAGGATGAAGTAGCTCTCCTAACAAGAAGGATCAAATTCTTGCAAAGAAACATGGGAGGCATGAGAAATAGAAGGACCAATCCTCCATTCAAGAAGAAAGAAGAAGTTGGTGATGGATCTTCTCAACCCCGATGTTACGGTTGCAAGAAGCTTGGACACATTCGCCCGGATTGTCCACTCAACAATGAACCTACTTCAAACAACCGCTTCAAGAGAAGAGAAGGCAAGAAAGGAATGTCCGCCACATGGGATGAGGAGATTGAAAGCGAAGGCGAACAAAATGATGGGGAAGATTGCCTATTAGCAAGAAATGTGTGCTTCATGGCCTCAACAAACGACAACAATGAGGTAAACACTTTAAATGATGTCATTATCTTACAAGAAGTTTTAGATTCCTTACAAAGTGCAAATGATGAACTTGAAATTCAATTTGATAAAATTGCATCACTTGAAAATTCTCTTGCTAACATGACAAAAGAATTTGGTTGGTTAAAAAAGGATCATGAATTCTTAGATGATGAAAATGAAAAATGCAAAGTAGAGATTCATAAGCTAAATGCTACCATTAAGACTTTGAATGAAAATCGACAAAATCTTTCTATTGAAAATAACAAACTAAAGCATGAAAACGGTAAACTATCTTTTGAATATGATGAACTCAAGAAACTCTTTGAAAAATTTGAAAATAGTTCATTAAAATTGGATAAACTTGTAAATCTTCAAAGAATGTCAAGTGACAAAAGTGGACTTGGACATAGATGGAATACCACAATATCTAACTATAAAAACAAACTTGAAAAGACTTCCTCTAGTAGTACCAAAATTTGCTTTTATTGTGGATTGTTAGGTCATTATAAAGTTGCTTGCTTGCATGCTAAACAAGATAAGATCAAATTGAACTCTAAAGTGAAAACAAATGAACATAGCAAGATTAGGAAGATTTGGGTACCTAAGGGATCTCACTTGCCTATTCCTATGTAGGTATGCCTTAAAAGCCACAACAAGAGGAACACATGGTACCTTGATAGTGGATGCTCTAGACACATGACCGGAGATCTCACTCAATTCGCATCCCTATCACTCAAGGATGGTGGAGAAGTTACCTTTGGAGATGATAAGAAAGGAAAAGTCAAAGGTGAAGGCACCATAGGTAACTCTACCTCTCCCATACATGATGTACTCTTTGTTGATGGCTTGTCCCATAATCTTATTAGCATTAGTCAATTATGTGATAATGGTTTTGAAGTTGTCTTCAATCCCGATAAATGCATTGTTAAAAATAAGATAAATGGAGAAGTCAAATTCATAGGTTTAAGAGACAATAACATTTACACAATCGGATTAGATGATCTTAGACTTCAAAATGTAACTTGTCTAAATGCCATAAGTGAGGATTCTTGGCTATGGCATAGGAGGTTGGGTCATGCCGGAATGGATCTCATTTCGACCCTCTCCTCAAAAGAAAGTGTTAGAGGATTGCCTAAGTTCAAATTCATCAAGGATCACATTTGTAGAACTTGTCAATTAGGAAAACAATTGAAAAGCTCTTTTGCACCTAAAAATATGATTTCAACTTCCTACCCCTTGGAGCTACTTCATATGGATCTTTTTGGACCAATGAAGACTAGTAGCCTAGGTGGAAAGAGGTACATGTTTGTAGTTGTTGATGACTACTCACGATTCACATGGGTCATATTTCTAGGACATAAAGATGAAACTTATGAAAACTTTCTTACATTGTGCAATCAAATTCAAAATGAAAAAGGTATTGCCATCTCCCACATTAGAAGTGATCATGGAACTGAATTTGAAAATGTACATTTTGACACTTATTGTAATGAACATGGCATAAAACATAATTTTTCCGCACCTAGAACACCTCAACAAAATGGAGTAGTAGAAAGAAATAATCGAACTCTCCAAGAAATGGCTAGAACTATGTTGCATGAAAATGATCTCCCTAGATATTTTTGGGCGGAAGCGGTTAGCACCGCTTGCTATATCATAAACAGGGTATATCTAAGGCCAATTTCTAAGAAAACACCTTATAAGCTTTGGAAAAACTTGAAACCAAATATAAGCTACTTTAGAGTGTTTGGATGTAAATGCTTTATTTTAAACATCAAAGATAATCTACACAAATTTGATAGGAAATCGGATGATGGAATATTCTTAGGGTATTCTTCTCATAGCAAGGCATATAGAGTATTTAATAGGAGAACCCTAGTAGTAGAAGAATCCATGCATGTGACATTTGATGAAAGAGAGCCAACACCACAAGAAATGCCACATGATGAGGATGAACCCATTGAACATCTTTTTCCAAAATTGAGTGCTCCTCCTCATGCATCAACAAGTCATACATTACCTAGTGAGGAAGTGGAAAATGAAAATGATGACTCATTGCCTAGGGATAGGAGAACATTGGTAGATCATCCTGAATCCCAAATTTTAGGTGATGCCACATTGCCAGTAAGAACTAGATCATACTATCGTAGTGTGAGTAACAATTTGGCGTTCCTATCCGAATTAGAACCAAAATCCATCAAGGAAGCTGAAAAGGATGAATATTGGTTGATGGCCATGCAAGAAGAGCTAAGTCAATTCGAAAGGAACAAAGTGTGGAGGCTAGTACCTAGACCTAGTGATCATCCAGTCATTGGCACGAGATGGGTGTATAGAAATAAATTGGATGAAAATGGAATTATCACTAGGAATAAAGCTAGGCTTGTAGCCCAAGGGTACAATCAGGAGGAAGGGATAGATTATGATGAGACATTTGCTCCTGTTGCCCGTATGGAGGCTATTAGGATACTGTTGGCATATGCATCTCATAAAGGATTTAAACTATATCAAATGGATGTCAAAAGTGCCTTCCTAAATGGCTATATCCAAGAGGAAGTGTATGTTGAGCAACCTCCAGGTTTTGAAGACTTCAAACATCCAAATCATGTCTTCAGGCTTGATAAAGCTTTATATGGATTAAAGCAAGCTCCTAGAGCTTGGTATGAGAGGCTTTGCACTTTCTTAGTTGAAAAGGGATTCGAGATGGGAAAGGTGGATAAAACCTTATTTATCAAAAGAGAAAATCATGATATCCTCCTTGTCCAAATCTATGTGGATGATACCATCTGTGGCTCAACTAATCAAAAATTGTGTGATGAATTTGCAACCTTAATGAAAAATGAATTTGAAATGAGCATGATGGGAGAGTTAACCTACTTCTTAGGACTCCAAATTAAACAATACAAAAAATGGAATATTTTTAAATCAAGAAAAATATACAAAGGAGTTATTAAAGAAGTATGGCATGGATAGCAGTAAGACATCAAGAATTCCCATGAGTACTACTGCTAAGCTAGAAAAAGATGAATTTGGCAAATCTGTGGATCAGAAATTGTATAGGGGTATGATAGGTAGTTTGCTCTATTTGACAGCCAGCAGACCAGACATTATGTTTACTGTCTGTCTCTGTGCTCGATTTCAATCGGATCCTAAAGAATCTCACCTATCGGCAGTTAAGAAGATCTTCAAGTACTTAAAAGGAACCCAAAGTCTAGGACTGTGGTATGAAAGATCATCTTCCTTCACTCTCATCGGATATTCAGATGCAGACTTTGCTGGATGTAGAGTAGATAGGAAAAGCACTAGTGGGACTTGCCAATTCTTGGGTAAATCACTTGTTTCATGGTTTAGCAAGAAGCAAAATTTAGTAGCTCTGTCCACAACAGAAGCAGAATATGTGGCAGCTGGAGCTTGCTGTGCTCAAGTCCTATGGATGAAAAGCACATTGATGGACTATGCAATCAAAATAGAAAATATTCTCATCCAATGTGACAATACTAGTGCTATAAGCTTAACAAAGAACCCCATACAACACTCAAGAACAAAACACATTGAGATTAGGCACCACTTCATCAGAGATCACTCACAAAAAGGGGATATTTGCTTAAAATATATCAACACTGAAGAACAATTAGCGGATATCTTTACAAAACCCCTTAGTGATGATAGAATTTGCTATATCCGAAGTGCCTTAAACATATGGAGTGCGGATCAAATCAAAGAAATTGCCAAATAAATACTTTGTGTCTTTAACCAGCTTATCTATACAGTATTTATATATATAATCTTTGTTTGGTAGTATCTGCATGAATGAGATGTCAAATTTTTAATCTTAAAAATCACTCAATTGATATTCTTAGCCTTCTTAGTTTTTCTAAGTTGGAGAGGTATCTTCACTTTAATTAAAATACCTAACATCTTGACATATGTCAACATCTCGATCATGAACAGGTATATGTACATTACTTGGTTATATATTTTTATACCATAAGCATTGATTTAGGGGGAGTTATCCACTCCTAAATTTTTTTTTATACCCTTTCTGTCGTTGACAAAAGGGGGAGAAGTTTGAAATTGATTATCTATTCAATTGACTATATGCACCACTTGCTTATAACTTGTATCATTTATATGTGTGCATATATTGAGGGGGAGTTCTAGTATTCACTTGCCTACTATGTCACTCCACACACACCTCATAATCAATTTTGTTTGTCATCATCAAAAAGGGGGAGATTGTAAGCCCAAGGGTCTACTCTCCTATCTTGTTTTGATGATTCTAAACATAATTGATTGTGTTTTTGAATACTAATCAATTTGCTTTGAAGTGTTGTGTTTGAGATAGGATTGATCATTGAAGAAACCAACACACAACATGGTCATGCTTGGAGATATCCCATACAAGAGTCAAAGGAGCTGAGTGAAGCTCACCTCATCTCTCAAGCAAGCATACACAAGATGGAAGATCAATTGAAGACCAAGACTAAAGAGAAATTGAAAGCTACATAGGTATCATTGTACATCCTTTCTCTTTAGATTTTCAAGTCAAGGCAAAACGTTTTTCAAAGTGTTTTCAACTTGGTTTTCAAAGAACACTTAAGAACTTAAAATGCATTAGTGAATGGTTATGTGGTGGACCAACATGTTGGGACCCTCATAAACATTCCAAAATAACCATAGGAGTTGAGTTCCAAAAGCTAAAAATCAAACAAGCAATAAAACTCGAAAACTGCGGATTTTTAGGCTTCTCGGAACTCCGAGAATTTTTCTCGGAGCTCCGAGCTCGGAACTCCGAGAAAAGGTCCAGTAGCATCTGGACATTTTCTCGGAACTCCGAGAAAATTTCTCGGAACTCCGAGAAATGGTCCAGTAGAAATTTTATTTCTTCTGGCCGTTGTCTCGGAACTCCGAGAATATTTCTCGGAACTCCGAGAATTCTCGGAACTCCGAGAATGATTCTCGGAACTCCGAGAACCCTGCGACAGCTCAGAATATAGCCGTTGGGATTCGAATTAATTCTTGTATTTTGATATTTCCACCCCCAAACGGTCATATTCTTTGGAGAGGCTATAAATACAATATGTAGAGAAGTTTTTCTCTCTCTCTTGATCTTTGAAAAACATCCTTAAGCATAAAAAACATTTGCAATCCATTTTAGCTTGAGTTTTTGTTTTTCATCCCAAACTTGCCTTTCACTTGTGAATCTTTTGAGTTTGGATATAGTAGTGCTTTCACTTGCAAATCACCATCTTTGAAGAGCAATCAAGGGTCTACAAAGAGCATCAAGCTTTCAAGAAGAAGCCAAGCTATTCTCTTTCAAATCTTGTATAGGTGGCTAGGGCATTCCCTTTTTAATTCCCTAGAGAGCAACCGCTTAGAACTCGGCGGAGAAGGAGAGTCTTTGTAAAGGTGCAAGGGCATCCTTGTTTAATATCCCTTGGAATTGTAACCGCCTCGGAGCCGGGCATCGTGGAGGTCTCCAATAGTGGAATCCCTCAAGTGCGACCTTGAGTAGAGTGGAGTAGGCCGTTGGCCGAACCACTATATATCGGTGTGTCATTTCTCACTCTTGCATTTCCATTATTGTTTTGGTTTGGCATTTCACTTTGTTCTTTCAATTATATTTGCACTAACCAAATATTTAATTAAGTGAAGAAAAATTCCAATTAGGGTTTATAGATAATTTTCAAAAGGCCTAATATTGAGTTAAATTCAATTCACCCCCCCTCTTGAGTATTTCACTTACCTTCTGGAGGTATCTTTTCATCCTGAGCTATTTGCCCTCGTACGTCCCGTTTACTTGTTCGACCACCAGTTGTGAATCACTGTAGATTTTTAATTTCCTTATGCCCAGTTCCGTGGCTAGATTCAGCCCTGCTAATAAGGTCTTGTATTCAGCCTCGTTATTGGAGGCTTTGAAGTCTAGTCGTAGGGCGTACTCTGCTCTGAATCCATCCGAGCCCTGGAGGACCACTCCTGCCCCGCACACTCCTTTACTAGCTGACCCGTCCACGTGCACGGTCCAGCGGACCTCGTTGTCATCTTCGGGTAATCTAGGCCGATCGCATTTGTCTCCATGGACCGTTGGCTCGGCGGGGCCCCCGGTTTCGTCCATCATCATTGGTTCAGTGGCGGGGGTGGTGAATTCAACTATAAAATCGGCGAGGACCTGAGATTTGATGGCCGGCCTCGATCGGACCTGTATGTCAAATTCTCCCAACTCGATGGCCCAACTTACCATTCTTCCTGAGGTCTCTGGATTTTGTAGAATTTTTTGAGGGGTTGGTCAGTTAGAAGTATTATGGGGTGGGTCTGGAAGTAGGGGCAGAGCTTCCGGCCGGCGATGATGACGACAAGGGCGAACTTCTCTTTATCCAGGTACCGGACCTTCTCACCATGGAGGATCTTGCTCACGTATTACACCGGATGTTCCCGCTTGTCTCTTTGCCTAACCAGTACCGCGCTTACCGCCGTAGGACTGACATCTAAGTACAAGAACAGCTCTTCCCCGAGCTCAGGCTTGGTCAACACTGGCGGTGTTTGGAGGTACTGTTTTAAGGCATCCAAAACTTCTTGACAGGCCGGGGTCCACTCAAACTCCCTTATGTTCTTTAACTGCTTAAAGAATGGCTGGCATTTTTCCGTTGATCTGGACATAAAACGGCCGAGGGCGGCGACCCGTCCCGCAAGCCACTGTACCTCTACTGCCGTTGCCGGGGGCTCCATGTTTAAGATGGCTTGGATCTTTTCAGGGTTAGCCTCGATGCCTCTTTGGCTAACCATGAATCCTAAGAATTTTTCGGAGGCTACCCCAAAGGCTAACTTTGCTGGGTTGAGCTTCATCCGGGCTCGCCGCAGAGTGTCAAGGTTTCTTGGAGGTCGGAGATGTGCTTGTGGGATTCCAGGCTTTTTACCAGCATGTCATACACGTATTCTTCCACTTTTCTACCTATCTGCCTCTGGAATAGCTTGTTCATGAGCCGCTGGTATGTGGCCCCCGTGTTTTTCAACCCGAAGGGCATGACAGTATAGCAGTAGACGCCCTGGTCAGTGCTGAACACAGTTTTTGGAATATCGGGCTCGTGCATCTTTATCTGGTTGTAGCCGGAGAAGGCGTCTAGGAAGGTGAGAAGTTCGTGTCCGGAAGTGGCATCGATGAGCTGGTCTATGCGTGGAAGGGGGTAGGGGTCTTTTGGGCAGGCTTGGTTCAGATCGGTAAAGTCTACGCAGGCCCGCCAGCCTCCATTGGCCTTTTTTACCATGACCACATTGGACAGCCACTCGGGATACCGGATTTCCCTGACAAATCCGGCTTGTAGTAATTTTTCCAGTTCCGCTTTGATGTGAGTTTGTCGTTCTGCCACGAAGTTTCTTTTCTTTTGTTGGACAGGTTTGAGGGTTGAATTTACGTTCAACCGGTGAACCGTCATTTGCGCGGGTATGTCGGGCATGTCAGAGGCAGACCACGCGAATACATCTTTGTGGGCTCTAAGGAAGTTGATCATTTGGTCCCGTAAGGTGCCCTTTAGTAAGGAACCAATTCGGACCTCTCTCTCTGGCTGGTCCTCGGATATAGGGATGGAGTCTAGTTCCTCAATTGGCTCCCTCTGACCTTGTGGGCACGCTCTCGGGGGTCTTCGCTCCCGATCGTGAAATTTTTGGCAGGAGTGTTGCTTTCTTTCAAGCTCGCTGCGTAGCACTGGTGTGCTATCATCTGCTACCCTCGGACTTCTCCTATCCCGGTCCGAGTGGGTAACTTCATTTTGAGGTGAGGGGTTGAAACTACTGCTCTTAGGTCTCTCAGGGCCCGACGTCCTATGATGGCGCTGTAAGTGAAAGGTATATCCACGACAAAAAAGGTGGCCATAATGGTTTTTTGGATGGGATATGACCTGAAGGTTACGGGTAAATCGATTTTACCGCTGACCTGCACGGACGCCCCAGAAAACCTGTAGATGGAGTACTCCGCGGGCCCCAGTCTTCCCTCTCCCAATTTCATTTCTTCGAAGGTTCCAAGGTGCAGCATGTTGACAGAGCTCCCCGTGTCTACCAAGATCTTTCCTATATCGAAGTTGGCGATGATCAACCTGATTACTAACGCATCGTCGTGCGGAACTTGCAGTCCGTTGAAGTCTTTGGAAGAGAAAGAGATGACTTGGTCTTCCTGGGGAGGATCCATCCAGGCATTTTTGGAAGGTATTTCTAGGGAGAATACCCGTTCTGCGTATACTCACCGACCGGCTGTTGTTGGCCCCCTGCTGCAGGTCCTCCTGCGATGATGTTGATCTTTCCATGCGCTTCGTGCGAGCGCTCAATTCGTACGGGGCTCCTGAGGTACTGATTCAAGTAACCTTCCTAGGCCAGTTTTTCTAACTGGAGTCTGAGGGGGAAGCAATGGTCGGTTTTGTGGCCATGGTCCCTAGGGTTGCAACTCGGGTTGGGCGGGTCAGGTTTTTTAAAACCCTACCCTACCCGGGAAACTATCTCGGGTCGGGTTTTTTTTTTTTTTGAAAACCCGGGATTCTTAAACCTGGCCCTACCCGAGGTAGTTTATTGGGCCGGGTCGGGTTTTTTTCCATCGTCGTCTTTTTTTTTTCTTCGTGCAAAACTAAATTTTTGAAGACGACAATTCGCTTAAACCTGCTCCTAAAAATACATCAGTTTACTAATTTTTTAACACAACATTACAAACGAAAATGCATAGCTTGTGTAAAACATCAGAAGCCGTGACACATAAACCCCCTTTACAGCTGAAATGAATGGGAAAATGTGAATAAAAGCAGAAACTCACCGATTATGGGGAGGTTCTTGCTCTATATACGTTTTGGGCGAAATTCGATCATTCTTTGCTGGGAGAGTTTACAATCGCAGATGAAAACAAAAAACCATAGAAAAGCTTCTTTTTGGGAGAGCTAACACTGAAATTTTGAAAATATTGGTTGAAAAGTGAAAGAGGGAAAGTTGGGAAATTGATGAGAGAGAGAGAGAGAGAGAGAGAAGGGGTAGGTTTCTATTTTTCAACACTTTTTAAACTTTAGTGACAGTACTTTATAAAATATTAAAAGTAGTGTAGGTTTTGACTTTAGTGACAGTACGTTATAAAGTGTTAAAAATTTTAAATGATAAAACAGAAACTAGTGCCGGGTTTTCGGGTTTTTTGCATTTAAACCCGGCCCTACCCGAAAATGACTAGGGTTTTGAAATTCCAAACCCGACCCAGCCCGAGACCCATCATTTTTTAACCCGACCCATGTGTTTTTCGGGCCGGGTTAATGCGGGCCGGGTAAAACCCAACCCAAGTTGCAACCCTAGTGGTCCCTATGGAACTCGCAAAACCTTCCGGTGGACCGCTTGTTGGGGTCCATGCTCATTTTCTTGGGGGGGGGGGGGGGGGTTAGAAGACCCTGATCTCTGATGGCGAACAGGACATGGGAGAGGGGGCCTTCAAGGGAGCGTTTCCTAATCTCTCAAAGACGGGGATGGGGTTCCAGTTTGCCTGTCTTTCTTCGGTCCGCTGTTTAACGGTCCCCCTTCTATCTTCTTTCTTTCTTACCTTGGGGCCGGCTCGGCTTCGTTCTTGTACGCATGCTTCTTCCGCTCGTATGAACTTGTTAATTTTGGATTCGAGTTCCTGTAGGTCCCGTGGTGGCTTGAGGGTGAGGTGCAGTTTGAGATTTTGGTCGGTGGTAGTGTGCTTTAGGGCTGCGAAAGCTATTTGGACATCGATGCTGGTAAACTGAGCCAGCTCGGTGTTGAACTTCAGCATGAAGTCTCTCAAGGTCTCGTTCCTTCCTTGTCGAGGGCCAACAGGGCGTCCGCCGGATCGTGGCGGAGGCGATTGTTGGCAAACCTCGCGGTAAACTTCCTTCCGAATTCGTGGAAGGATGCAATGGAGTCTGGCTCCAAAGGCAGGTACCAGTCGTTAGCGATTTTTCTCAGCAAAGAGGCAAAGGCTATGCAAATAAATCCATCCGATGCGCCTCGGAGCGCCATTACCCTCCTAAAAGTTTGGAGGAACTCTAGGGGGTCTGTGCTCCCACCGTAACAACCGAATCGGGAGAGATCTATCCATGTTTCCACGGGGGTCTTTATGATCTCCGCGGTGAATGGGGACGTCGTTCCTCTTTCCCATTCGTTCAGGATGTCGTGGGCATAGGGTTTCTTCATTTCTCGTTTAACTTCTCAGATCTGTCTCTGCAGATCGACCAGTTGGTCTAGCCCTGGCAATTGCGCCGAGGTAGCTACTTCCTCCGCCCGTACCGAAGGCAACTCTTGGAATCTAGCCGTCCGAGTAGGGGGCATGGCTTTGGGTAGCTGGTTTCCCGGCGTTTGGTTGATATTTCCCAGCTGGGGGAGGTAAAGGGCTATTTGTCGAAAGGGAGGGTGCCCGCCGGATAGGCGCGCGCCTCCACCGGTGATGACATTCCTCTGGCGACTCCCGGTCGTCTTCGTCGTAGGCTTCCATCCGATCATGTGTTGCTGGGAGCATCTCCGGGGCCGGAGGCTCTGGTGGTGGAGGTAACCGTAGAAATAGCTCTTGGCGAAGTTCGTTGAACATTTTCATGGTAGGGACCATTTGTGATGTGCTAGAGGCGGGCTGATGCTAGCCTCGAGGCCTGCGAGTTCGGCTCCCCGAATTTGAGACATGAGTTTGTGCATGCTGGGCTTGGCTCCTGGTCATTACTCCTGTTTTTTTCTGTTGGGTGTGGTTTCTCATCGTCGTGAAGCGTTCAAGCTCAAATGAGTTCCACGGATGGCGCCAATATGATGGCGTTGGAATCCGGGTCTGCGATCGCGCGGTGGGTAGAGAGCCTCCGCTGGGGTCTGCAATCACAAATAGAGGGGTCAGGGAGGTCCGGGGTGGGTCCGGACGACCACTTCGACACCCAAGTCAGATTCTGGACCAACAATGTAATGAACAACAAGAAATGGTTGAGGTATAATCAGGTTTACCAAGACCAATATGCGGGTTCTTTCTTTGGCATCTGGGTGGACGAGTCGGAGGCAGTGGGTAGGAAGAGAAGGGGGAGGGGATGGGATTAAAGCGTCTAGAACTTCTCTCCCCTCTCTTACTTAGGGTCAGCAAATCTCAGTAACTTGATGTTGCCTCATTTTTTAGAGTATCTTCTTCCCTTTGGCCGGCCTTGAGGGGGGATAGGATTCCAGCCCTTTCGTTCGGGGCCCCTCCTTTTTATACTTTGGTCTCGTATGTAAATCCCTTTCTTGGAGCGCCACATGGACCTTTTCATCATTTCAGAGAGAAAACCTTCTTTCGTTGTATTGGGCTGCCTCCCTGGTTCGACGGCACGCGCGGTTTTGTTGTGTGATCTTTCCCATAATCGTGATGATGAAGTCTTTTTAGAGGCGAAGGGTGACGCGTGGCAAGATTGCGTGTTTTTACCGCATATTAATGTCCTCCTTAATCATGATTAGGTTCCTTTGCCGCATGGGCGACACGTAGTGAGATTTGAGGGTCCCGCCGTATTTATGTCCTATCAGTAAGTCTCAGCATTTTTCCAACTAGGGGTGCAACTGGGGTCAATTTTTAGGAATTCGGATAGAGCTTTTACCCTAAAATTGGATCAGGTTTGGGTTTATTCCAATCGATTTTTTAATGAAAGCTCAACCCAACCCAGCCCAAGTTTCACCCCTACTTCTAACCGATCATTTTAAGATCCAACATAGGGGGAGGCTTTATCCATGAACAAAAGGCCCATGCTTATACTTTTGCCTGTTAAAGTTTTTGAAAGGAAGTACATTCACACTGTATATGACACTTGATTTTAGTATTGGGGCCGACCTTGTATTGTATATTTGTATCATCAAAGTTATCAACCTAGGGGTGCAACTTGGGTCGGGTTCAATCCGAACCCGACGGGTTCAACCCGATTTTGGCTCGGGTTGGGTTGGCATTTTCTCGGGTTGGGTTGGGTTAGGGTTTTCCGACCCGATTTAATTTCGGTTTGGGTTAGGGTTGAGGCCTTGGCAACCCCTGTTAGATTATGTGTCCTACAAAATAAAAGTTCGTCCTTATCCATAAAGAGGGGGGATATTTTTGGAGATCTTTTAGGAGTTGGATAGCAACAAAAATATTGCACTCGTTTTTTTTGGATGGAGAAAACGTCCAACACTAGTTGGAAGTTGGGTTGTAGTTACAACTTTATGGAAACTTTGTTTCCTAGTTGAACAAAATCTCTATTATGAGAGTTTTAAGGGACTTGGAATTTTGAATTTGGAATTCTATAAAAACCCTATATGAAAAAAAAAAACCGACAAGAAAATCTTTAGAAGTAAAAAATCATTTTTTCATCTCTCTCTCTCTCTCTCTCTCTCTCTCTTTCTCTCTCTCTCTATCATAAGTTTTCTAAAACACCATTAAAGCTCCATCTTGAATTAAGATAATCCATCCATTGGATCTTATTTCAATCACATCTAAAAGTAAAACAAGAGTTGTTCTATCTCATCTGTGAAGATCAAAGGATCCCATTGGATCAACTTGTGGTGTCTGCGGAGAAAAGTTCGTTCGTGGCAATTCAGGGAGTAGATCAAGCAGACGATCTTCTTCATGGTAACTTCTACAAAGGTATAATTTTATCTATTTATTTTATCACCAAATTATAATCTAGTTCCTAGAAATCCTGGGCTAAGGGCAAAATTAAAGAATAATGTCAAACTATGCGATTTATTCCGCTGCGCATAGCGATTTTGCCAGGGGGTTATTGTAGACACCCCATTTTGACCGAACCCCAAATTGTCATTCCGAATAAGGTTCCTCTAAATAAGTGAATTAGTGTTCCCAAATATGCCCTAACCTGGTTTAGAACTTCAATAATGTGTCCGCCAAATTTTGTCGAAAACCGTCAGGGTTTGCCTAGCAAACGAGCGTAGTGCAGTGTGCATAGTGCAAAGGCAGAAGGGGAGTGGATTGTCCATTCAGGAAGGTGCCCATTTCAATCCAGAAAAGAAGAGAAAATGTGCCCTGTTTTCTACTTGGACCACCCTCTGCTAATACAAAGGATAGCCATAAATATACTAGAGGTGGACTACTCGTAGGAAAGAGGGGGAGGGGTAATATTTTTGGTCTTATAAGAGACCATCGAATTAGGGCTAGAGGAGAGGGGTCTTCATTTTTTATTTTTATTTTTTTCTTCTCCCCAAGAGAGAAACCCCATTTCTGCAGCCGCAAGGAATTTTTTCGCACAGGGAGGAGAAGGGGGAAGATTGCAGAGAACGAGAGGGGTTTTGAGGCCAGCCACCATCTTCTTCTTCTTCTTCCATCACCTTCACCTACCCTCCTCTACCCATTTCCATCTACCCATCTTCTCCGGTGGGTTTGCCGGAATCCGGCAAAACCATCGCAGCCTCCATGGATTCCGGCCTCCACCACGAGCCATCGCCACCACTTTTTTCTCCATCCTCCACCCTCACCTCCAAAACCCGTTCTCATCTCAGCCACGGTCCCCACTCTTCAAACCCACTCCTCCACCCACCTCCAAAATCCGACCCAAACCCACCTCCAAAACCCAACCACCACCATCCTCATCCCCTATAACCCACAGCCGAATCCCGCCACCAACTCCGGCCATTAATCCCTCTCTTCCTCTGTTCAGCTCCACCGAGCCACCACGAATCCCACCACCATCTCTTTCCCAACCTCCATCACCACCATACTTACCACCACCACCCTCTAACCCCGGCGAAACCCATCTGAAATCCCTTCTCGCTAAATCCAAACCCATTTCACTTTTTTTTACAGCACGATCGGCCAAGCTCCACCCAAAACCCACTTCTATCTCCTTCTTCTCCTTCCTCGGTGGGGGTTCTCGCCGGAATCCGGCCACCTCTCTTAATCGCAGCAACCACCTCTTCATCATTTCAAATCCTCTTCTCATTTACCCAAACCCATCGTCTATCTCCCATTTAGGCAAAACCCATTTCCATCAGAAACAGAAACAGAGAGAGAGAGAGGGAGAGAGAGAGAGAAGGGTTCGAAGGTTTGGGGGTTTTCTTCTCGGGTCAGCTTTCCCGCCGGCCATTCTCGCTACCTCCATCTCTTCCTCCTTCGCTTCTTAAAATCCCCAATTTTTCATCTCCTCTCCTCTCCTCTCAGCCACCATTAGCCCTCTTTACTCTTCATTAGACCATAGATTCAGGGCATTTTGGGTCGGATCTACTTGCAATCAGACTAGATCTGAATGCTCTTGAAGCAGAGCTCGATTCTCTTCTCCTCAGATCTCATCTGCAGCAGTATATTTTCTTTCTGGATAGTTTTGTCTGCAACTCAGGTAACACCTATCCCCCTTTTGTATTGCTGAAATTTGTATGGTTATTTGCCTTGTTTATTTGAGTATGGCATTGATTCATGAGTTTGGGTATTAATGTGATCCTTGTATGCAATCTTATTTTCTGTGATGAGCGGATGGTGGAGGGATGTATGCTTAACTGATGTAGGAAATCAGGTTATTACTCATACCCATGTCATGGGTATGAGAATCATCTGATTTCACAGGAGACCCATGTCGAGGGTTCAGTTGAATTGTTTTGTGGTTCTGAAGTTTTATTCTTTGAAATTATAATATATTGATTCATGGTTGCTTATCTTGTTTTCTGCTGTGGTGGCATTGCTTCTGGCTTTAAATTTAATTTGAATTTTGAATGCAAGATGGCAATCTTATTTTCTGTGATGAGTGGATGGTGGAGGGATGTATGTTTAACTGATGTAGGAAATCAGGTTGTTACTCTACTCCATGTCATGGGTATGAGTACTATCTGATTTCACAGGAGACCCCATGTCGAGGGTTTGTTTGTGTGTATCACTTGATGTTTATTTCTTTACCCTATGTTGTGGGTATTACTGGAAGGATTTGTTTTCAATTATTTCTGGAGCATTTGTAGATTCCTGGAGTTTGACATTTTCATATATTTCCTGAACCTGGCTTTGGTTGAGTTAACCCTTGGTTTCTATATTTTGATTTGAAAATAGCATGTGTTAAGTAGATGATGTTTCCGGCATGACTGGCTTTGTTATCTGATCCCTTTTGGATTGGTTCTAATACCTGATCATTGCGAGGATGTCATTTCCTTGAGACATTCACCTGTATTCGTAATTGAATGTGTTTTGGGCCTTCATTTCGGAGGGCTATGATGAGGCTACTCGGAGCCCCTCCTTTTTTCTTTTTATCTTTACCCCTGTGGGTTTTGGTATCGATATTCGGGTTTATTTGGGATTTCTTGAGCAAACCCTTATCATCTTGATTTTCCATTAGAGCTTAAGTTTTTCGTAAGTGTTTGGCATTTCTATCGTTTTTTTGGGAATTTTCCTCTTGGGTTCCGGGCGATGAAGGCGCTAGCCTAAGCCCATCCTTAGGGGACTTGCTCACTCCAAGTAACATACCCCTCCTTTGTATATAGGAGACTTGCCCAGTCTCATCAGAACGTTTGTTTACGTCATTTGTGTCTCGGAGACAAGCCTTGTCTCATATAGAGAATTTCCCCTTTAGGAGGCTTACCTAGCCTCATGTTAGAGTGGCCTCCTCTTTTAGAGCAAGTCTTTGACTTGGTAGTGTTATTAGAGAGTCTCCGACTCATTTGTACTCCCTCCCTGGTGTCATTAGTTAGGAGTATTTTCATTCAAGACTAACTCAGTCTTATTAGAGCCTTCCCTGCTTGGGATCTTAGATTGTTTTCTCTGTTCTTGGGGCGCTATCTTTCTTGTTGTGGTTTGTCTCTTTGAGACGCTAGTTGCTTATTTAGGGTTTCCCCTTTAGATTTAGGGCTTTGCCCTAGTTTGTGGTGTTACTTGCGTGTTCCCTTTAAGATTGAAAACATTTAAAGGTTCAGAGCATTGGAAAAGCTTTAAAATCCAAAAACATTAGAAATTTAAAATTCAAAAACATTGGAAAACTTTAAAAATATCAAAAACATTTAACAAACAGAAAAATCCAAAATCATCTAAAGTATTGAGTAGTTTTAGGAGTGTAGTAGGAGAGTTCGATTTTCAAACTACGTTGGCTTGATCCTCTTCCATGAGGTACGCAGTGCAGTTTGAGATTCACATCCCAAGTCCAGCCAAACTTTGTAAATAAATATTTTAACTATTTTTCTTCAAAACCTTATTTTTAACAATAATCTTCCTCTAGAGTTAGGAGTTTGTCCTAGATAGAGAGTTTTAGAGTTAGGAGTTCGTCTTTGATTTGTTATGTGCTTGTTTGTGTTTGTGTTAGAGTTAGGAGTTTGTCCTAGCTAGGAGCGCCTCCGTCCGGTCAGTTGGCGATTCACATCGCTGACTGATGACTAAGTCTAGGATGCGTTAGTAATCCCATTATTTTCCTTAGGAAATACAGCCTAGTTACACATAGGTTGTAGGAACCACCTGCATTAGCTTAGGGCTAACCTGCATTTAGTTAGGACATATAGGGTGTCCTAAAATTCACAATTCACTGGAATTTAAATAATCGTTCATGAAGCTTTAATAATTAGTCCGGTCTTTTAGATCGAGTCTAAGATAGAGGTCTAGGTGTCTTAGGCATCCTAGCTTAGAATAGGTGCGAAGAACTACGTTGCCTTGATTCTCGTGGAGGCGGGGATACGTAGGCTTCTTTGGATGAACATCAGACCATCCAAGGACTCGAGCTAAATCATTTAGAGTCTTAGGATTTGTTATGTTATATTGTATATTTTGTTGTGTTTTCTTACTTTCTTGTGCAAACCTATACCTTTAGATGTAGCATGCATGTGTTCGTCCACCAAAACTTAGACACCTGTTAGGCATGTCACTCATAACCTAGTTGTCATTAGGTGACACATCTTTTATCTTACTTTATGTGTGTTTATTATTTCATCCCCGAGTCATGCATGATTAGGTAGACGTTCACTCGGGGATATTTGTTCCCATTTCACATGTTTTTTTTACCCAAACTTCTTCGAAGTTAATGAAAAATGGCATAAGAGACCAAGTGTTCGCACTCGGGCGAATTGGGGGCGCTCTTCGGACCTTCTCCATTCGTCATCAGGCACGGACCTTTTGTATCTCTGGTTATCCATTGCAAACAGAGCATTTGTTTTGGTTCCATGGCGCATCCATGGATGGCGACTCTGAGTTATTTTCAGATATATCTTGGTTTCGAGCCGTGGCTCCGGATAAAGATGTATCTCTTTCTTTTTATATCGCCACTCATGCTATGCTGTGAGGGTGGCAACCCGTTTCGAGAGTTCCTTGGCAGAGCTCTCCTTCACGCTGTGGATGATCCAGAGGGTGTTAGGGACTCGTTCCCTCATCGTCCTCGGATCGGGGTCCACAGGCTGGTGACTCTGCTGGAGAAAGTAGTTTCTCAATGATTTGAAGTTTTTTTTTTTTTTTTTTTTTTTAAGAGAAAAGTAGTTTCTCATGTATAGAGATTTTAGAGAGAAAAGTAGTTTCTCAGAGATGAAGTTTTTAGAGAAAAGTAGTTTCTCAGTGTTATTAAGATTTTGAAAGAGAAAAGTAGTTTCTCAAAGGTAGAGTTTTTAGAGAAAAGTAGTTTCTCAGATATAGAGATTTTAGAGAGAAAAGTAGTTTCTCAGAGATAGAGTTTTTGGAGAAAAGTAGTTTCTCATGTTTATGATGTTTGTTGGAAAAGTAGTTTCCTTTTGGTTTTGATTGTTTGAGAGAAACGTCGTTTCTTTTGATTTAGAATGCTTATTTGAAAGCAGTTTTCCCATTGTTTTGAATGCTTGAGGTGGAAAGTAGTTTCACCCATGTGATATGAATTGTCGAGTTAAGAGTTTCAAGAGAGGTTATCTCCCTGTTGCTTACAGTCTTTGAGTCTCCTAGTGTTATTTCGTAGTCTTACCTTTATGAATACCATTTTTAGAACCCAAAATCCAAAAATTTGCTTTGCTTTCGGGTCAGCCAAAATGTGTTGTCTTGTCTGCTTTGCCATTCGTGTGACAAGCACACTCTGCCAAAGAGGGGCATCTGTAGACACCCCATTTTGACCGAACCCCAAATTGTCATTCTAAATAAGGTTCCTCTAAATAAGTGAATTAGTGCTCCCAAATATGCCCTAACCTGGTTTAGAACCTCAATAATGTGTCCGCCAAATTTCGTCGAAAACCGTCGGGGTTTGCCTAGCAAACGAGCGTAGTGCAGTGTGCACGGTGCAAAGGCAGAGGGGGAGCGGATTGTCCATTCAGGAAGGTACCCATATCAATCCAAAAAAGAAGAGAAAGTGTGCCCTGTTTTCTACTTGGATCACCCCCTGTAGAGTTGAAAAGAGCATTCATAATACACTAGAAGGGGCTGTTAAGAGTAAGAGAAGGAGTGCTAATATATCATTATTTTGTATGGTCATTTTTACCCTAGTTCACCCCGTTGTACAAAGAGGGTAATGATAAATACATAGATGAGGGCTGTCCAAATGAATAGAAGGAGGTAGAATATATCATTTTTCCTTTTAGGAGAGGGGAGTGAATCAGGGGATGAGGTGGCTGTCCATGGAAGATAGAAAATATATGTCATGTTTTCACTTGGGGTTCACTTGCCCAAGCCCCCCTTTTGCAATAAAGTCAAGGCAAAGTATATTAATGGGATGGGTTGTCTAGAGAATAAGAAGGGGTAAATATATCATTCTCCCTTTTTGGGTCTACTTTACTTATCCAAGTAGTACCTGTGCATTGCATGGGAGAAAAGCAAAAGAATTTACACTACATGGGGCTGACCGGTAGAAACGAGGGAGAATCATTATTCATTAAGGATGTGGGTAAGGGTATTGCTATCAAAGCAAGGAGTAGAAAGGGGTAGTGAAATGAACGGTCCAGATTAGCAAGCGAGAGAGAAGAAGCTAAATGTGGTGGGTGTATTTACCAAAGCTTGGGGGTACTAATTTCAGCACACACACCCTCTTTAAAAAGGAAACGAATTAGGGCTTCTAGGAGGGTCTCATTTTTGCAGCCGCACAAGAGAGAGAGAGAGAGATCTGGCCCACCTCCGGCCATCTCCCTCATCTATCCGGCCAGCCACCCTTGCCTCCACCCTCACCTCCACCTCTTACTCCATCTCTACCATATCCACTACCATTTCAGCCTAATCCCACCATTACTTGCAACCACCTCCATTGATTCCGGCGAGAATCTCACCGGAATCCGACTGTGTTTACCCCATCTAACCCACTTCTAACAGACCCCATTTTCCCCTCTCATTTCTCATTTCTCATTTTCATCACCTCTATCTCACATCCCCACAACCCACTTTTCATTTCCCACAAATCTGAGCCCATCCCCTTCTTTGGAGCAGCCATCCCATCTCCATCAAACCTTACCCCATCTCTTCTTCTCCGATCGAACCCCCCCACGCCAGTCGGATCTGCGCAAACCACCATAGCCTCTTCTCACAATATCCTTTCCACCACCAGATCCCATCTTGTCACCTTCACCTTCTCTAAAACCCACATAAATCAGGAAACCCCAAAAACAGAGGAAGAGAAAAATCTGGAACGGCCATGGATCCTAGCCTCCTCCACTAACCTCCAAGCTCGTCACCGACCCCACCTTCCTCTCCATCCATTTCCACCATCAATCTAAGATCCAAACCACAAACTTCAGATCAGAATCATTTGAGCTTAAATTAGTTTATCCTGAGTTCTGATCTAGCTCATATTCACCATTTTTTAGTTCCAAGATTTTAGATCAGTGATGAACAGGAGAAATGCTTTGATCTGTTGGTTAGAAAATGAGAGGAGAAGAACTGGAGGATTTGTAGAATTATAAAGAGGTTGAGATGGAAAGCAGCGGTTCTGATCTTCGTCAATGGAAAGTTGCCGAAATTACAAATTCCATTTCAGTCACAGAAGGGAATCAAGCAGATACAGGTGATAATTTTAACTTGTCACTTTTAGTGGTTGTGATCGCATTTCTTTGGGGTAATTTTTCCTATCTGATAGCAGCAAGATTAATTTGTGAACTCGGTTGTGGTTTAATTTTGATCTTGATCGTAAAGTAAATCTATCCGGCTATGATCCATTTTGTAAGCTAATCCTTTATATAGATCGTCAATTCCTCATTATTTTGCTTGTATCAAGGATTCTTTCAATGGCCGCATGATTTCAGCCTATTTCTTCTCCTCCATTGTTTCTTTTCAGAAATTCTTCATATAGTAGTTTGTTTGGTCTTTTAAACATCTTCTCAGAATGAACTGACCTTCCCGTCTTAGTTGCCAAGGGCTGAGGCCATTCTATTATGCAGCATCGATATGCCTGTCACACAAGGAGGTGTTCGTTACAATTGCCGGGCTATATGTCTGAACAGAAAGATACTTATGATTCGGCCAAAGATGTGCCTTGCGAATGATGGAAGCTATAGGGAACTTCGGTAGTTTTCTGCTTGGAAGCATAAGGACCATCTCATGGAGTTCCAGCTCCCAAATGACATTTTTGAGGCTTGGTCACAAAAAACGGTACCTTTTGGTTATGGGCATTCAGCTTCTAGATATAGCTGTTGTTGTTGAAATCTGTGAAGAGCTTTTTATTCCTGATGGTCCACGTATTGAACTTGCATTTAGCGGTGTTGAAATATTTATGAGTGCTAATGGATGTCACCACCAACTGAGAAAGCTTGACCTTCGCCTTGATAAAATAAAAAAAAATGCTACCCTTGACTGTGGTGGGGTTTGCATGTATAGTAATCAGCAAGGATGTGACGGTAGCCGCCTTTACTATGATGGATGTTCTTGCATTGCTGTAAATGGAGATGTGGTTGCTCAAGGATCACATTTTTCCTTGGAGGATGTTGAGGTTTTGACTGTCCTAATAGACTTAGATGCTGTGCTTCCTGAATGACAGGTTGTCAGCTATTGAGGATCGAAAAGTAGCTTCAGAGAGCGAGCAGGTTACCAACCTAATGTTTCATCACTGACAGTGCCATACAAACTTTGCCAATCTTTCGACTCCCATACAATTCCTTCTAGTCCGATTAATATTCGGTATCATTCCCCTGAAGAAGAGATAGCCTTTGGAACCCTCTTCATTCAACTCTTCTTCATCCTTTCTAGCCTATGGTTTTGGGAGGTTTTACTATGTGTTCGGTTTCTTGCTTATCGTCTTGCTCCTGCTTGTTATCGTTTGTGCCAAGGTGTCTATGGTCTTGATGTACATGCAGCTCTGTGCGGAGGACTGGCGATGGTGGTGGAAAGGATTCTTTGCTTCTGGTTCCGTTGCCCTCTACGTATTCGTATATTCTATCAGCTACTTGGTGTTTGACCTCCGCAGTTTGAGTGGTCCTGTGTCAGCTCTTCTATACCTTGGCTACTCATTAGTCATGGCTCTTGCTATTATGTTATTCACTGGCACCATCGACTTTCTCATGTCTTTGTACTTTGTTCATTATCTTTTCTCGTCTGTCAAGATTGACTTGATGTTACTAAAGCAATTGGGCACGACAAATTGTCAACCCTTTGTGAATCATCAGCAGACAGTCAAGACACAAATGCGTAGGAAGAGAAGTTGCCGCTCTCCATCTTCACTCAATCCGCGACTTCTTGATTTCGTTATAAGTTCATCTGTTCTGCTGAGGGACAGTCTATTTCCATGGTTTTGGGAGCTTTTAGCTTGTTGTTACTGGTGAAGATGGTATGTAATCTCAGATCATCGAGGGCGATGAAGGCGATAGCCCAAGCCCGTTCTTAGGGGACTTGCTCAGTCCAAGTAGCAATCCCCTCTTTTATTTAGCGGGTCAGTCCAGCTTTTTATATGCCATTAGACATAGTAGCCCCTTCATTACCTTGGGGGCGATGAAGGCGCTAGCCCAAGCCCATCCTTAGGGGACTTGCTCAGTCCAAGTAGCATACCCCTCCTTTGTATGTAGGAGACTTGCCCAGTCTCATCAGATGTTTACATCATTTGCGTCTCGGAGACAAGCCTTGTCTCATATAGAGAGTTTCCCCTTTAGGAGGCTTACCTAGCCTCATGTTAGAGCGGCCTCCTCTTTTAGAGCGAGTCCGCCTTTAGAGTTGTTGTCATTCATCCTCGTTTGAGACTAACTCAGTCTTATTGGAGCCTTCAGTGCTAGGGATCTTAGATCGTTTTTATTTTTCTTGGGGCCCCAGTTACTTGTTGTGGATCGTCTCTTTGAGGCGTTAGTTGCTTGTTCGGGGTTTCCCCTTTTAGATTTAGGGCTTTGCCCTAGTTTGTGGTTGTGCTTACGTGTCCCCTTTAAGATTGAAAATATTTTAAGGTCCAGAGCATTGGAAAAGCTTTAAAATAAAATAAAAACATTAGAAATTTGAAACTCAAAAACATTTGAAAACTTCAAAAATATCAAAAACATTTAACAAACAGAAAAATCCAAAATCATCTAAAGTGTTGAGTAGTTTTAGGAGTGTAGTAAGAGAGTTCGATTTTCGAACTACGTTGGCTTGATCCTCTCTCACGAGGTACGTAGTGCAGCTTGGGATCTTTATCTCAAGTCCAGCCAAATTTTGTAAATAAATCTTTTAACCCTTTTAAAAAATATAAAAATCTTCCAAAATATTATTTTTCGAAAAGATCTTCCTCTAGAGTTAGGACTTTGTCCTTGATAGAGAGTTTTAGAGTTAGGAGTTTGTCTTTTGTTGTGTGCTTGTTGTGTGTTTGTGTTAGAGTTAGGAGTTTGTCCTAGCTAGGAGCGCCTCCGTCCGGTGAGTTGGCGATTTACATCGCCGACTGATGACTAGGTCTAAGATGCGTTAGTCAACCCTTTGTTTTCCTTAGGAAGCACAGCTTGTAGGAACCACCTGCATTAGCTTAGGGCTAACCTGCATTTAGTTAGGGCATATAGGGTGTCCTAAAATCTACAATTCACTGGAATTTAAATAATCGTTCAAGAAGCTTTACTAATTAGTCTGGTCTTTTAGATCGAGTCTAAGATGGATGTCTAGGTGTCTTAGGCATCCTAGCTTAGAATAGACGCGAAGAACTACGTTGCCTTGATTCTCGTGGAGGCGGGGATACGTAGGCTTCTTTGGATGAATATCAGACCATCCGAGGACTCGGGCTAAATCGTTTAGAGTCTTAGGATTTGTTGTTTTGTTATGTTGTGTGTTTTGCTATGTTTTCTTACTTTCATGCGCAGATCCTATACCTTTAGCTGTAGCATGCATGTGCTTGCCTACCAGAACTTAGACACCAGTTAGGTATGTCACTCATAACCTAGTTGTGATTAAGCGACACATCTTTTATCTTACTTTATGTGCATTTATTATTTCATCCCCGAGTCATGCATGATTAGGTAGACGTTCACTCGGGGATATTTGTTCCCATTTCACATGATTTTTACCCAAACTTCTTCGAAGTTAATGAAAAATGGCATAAGAGACCAAGTGTTCGCACTCGGGCGAATTGGGGGCGCTCTTCGGACCTTCTCCATTCGTCATCAGGCACGGACCTTTTGTATCTCTGGTAATCCATTGCAAACAGAGCATTTGTTTTGGTTCCATGGCGTGTCCATGGATGGCGACTCTGAGTTATTTTCAGATATATCTTGGTTTCGAGCCTTGGCTCCGGATCAGGATGTATCTCTTTCATTTTTATATCGCCACTCATGCTATGCTGTGAGGGTGGCATCCGTTTCGAGAGTTCCTCGATAGAGCTCTCCTTTCGATGTGGAGATCCAGAGGATGTAGGGACTCGTTCCCTCGGCACCGTCCTCGGATCGGGGTCCACAGTTATACGACCTTTCTAACAAGTGGTATCAAAGCAACTAGGGAATAACTTAGGAGGCTAATAAACCAAAGATAGATCATGCGGTTACCCGCTGTGAGCCCGGATGTTTGTCCCCGCTATCCGAGGTTCCTAGTCTTTGTGTGATTTTAATAGACATAGGACTATTTTTAGAAAACAGCAGATCTGATCTACTTGCTGGATTTTTTTCGGATGAACGCTTTACATGGTTGGATAGTACACTCGAATACGAATCTAACGCATCAAGAATCATCAAAATCCGACGGGCGGATTAGGTGATATGATTTTTGAAGTTGCATGTAATTTGTTGGAATTGCCAAAATTTTAATGTGAAAATTAAAACAGGTTTTTGATTTTCACCCTGGTCAAGTTTGAAAAACCTGTAACCCAGGCATGCATTTTTCAAACAATGTCTTGGGGAGTTTGTAGCATGATCAGAACCATGATAGGTCTTTCGGATAATTGAATCCCACTCAAAATTATTTGAAAGGTCATGCTATCCAGATTATGTCCCCGGTACAGGACAAATTTTTGTTTTTCCTATCAAACAATCTTGTTTTTGCTCAAAAATTTTTATGGTGATTTCTTAGATCATATAAAATTGTTTTATGATGATTCTAATGGAAATCAGATTGGTTTTATATTAATTAAAAATTAATCAACCTATTAAAAGTACGAAATAATCGCTTAAGGTGAATATTGGGCAAAAATGGAGTTTGGACCTCAACATGTGCGCTACAAGCATAAGTTATTGTATGGTTTTATGTGCTGATGTGCAAGTGATTTATCTTCTCATTCATGGTTTGTTACACATATTGTCCGCAATGTATTAATTTTAATTTTATTTAATTGTTACACTCCCTCTGGGCAGTTGTGCGGACAACTGGTTTCCCATGGAGATTTGATCATGATGTATAGATTACCTAGGCTAGTGCAAGACACTAGGGTAGTTTATTTCATGTTCAAATAAGCTCAGTTGGTGATCGGATCGTTGATTTGGAGGCCGACGGACGGATTGAATCAACCGTGGCATGGAGATGTTTCATATGGTCTGGCAGATGATGGCGGCTCTTGATTCGACCAAGGACGGCATTATACATCAATGTTGTTGATGTACATGGCCTTATATGATAAGGCATATATATGAGTTTTGCCCCTTTAGATGATTCGCCTTGAGGTCGGTGAATTTTTCTAGTGCGAAAGTACTTAGTTGCCCAAAATTCACCCTCAGTTTGGAAATGTGGAGTCGTGGGGATACCCTTATTATAATAAAGTTAGTGGGAGTTCCCTACAACCCAAATACCAAATTGAGCCTATGGTTTGGATGAATGTGTTCATGTGATGGATGCCTTATGATTGTTTTATGCTTGTTTAATGTGCATGTTTTATTCCATTGGATGGTTGATTGCTTAAAACATGCAAGTAATGTTATATTTACACTCCCACTATAAAAATACTCTCATTATGACATTAACTTGATAAATGGAGTTCAAATTGAAAGAATTAAACTCCATAGCCTTCCATAGCCATCTAGTGGTTGGCTAGTCAAGAGAATAGAACGGTCACATGCCAAAGCAGAAGCTGATTCCATTCCCTTGGCTAGAGTAACCGTTAGATTCCAATGGGGATAAGGGAAACAAGCAAAAAATGCAAAAGTCACATGCCAAAGTAGAAGCTTTTGTAAATTTACATTGTTTTTCGAGGCAGTGGGTCTAACTTAACCAAGCAAAGGGTATTGAAGCCCAAAGGATAAACATAACACGATGCTTGGAGGCCAAAAGGAAAATTGGATATTATGTGAGACATAATGGATTAGAAGAATCCGCTTGTTCAAAGTTATGAATAGGTTTCCGATACCCATTGGAGAAATTACAAATTTTTCTTGATTCACGAGGTTGAGGGGCCCGTGAATGAGACGTGCAATGGGTGGTACCATCGTAGATCGAAAACCCAGATCCGATGAAAATATGTCATGAAATTAATGAACTTAAATTTGGTAGTCTTGCTAATGTGTGTCGCTCTTTTTTCATTGAATGTAGATCAATGGCTTCCTTCAACCCACTAGCTAGAAGTCTAGAAGATAATAAGTTAACCGGCCCTAATTACATTGACTGGAAAAAAAATTTGATGCTGGTTTTAACAGCTGTGAAAGTTTACTGGGTTCTTACCACTGCTGAACCTGAAGAGCCTACTGTCGATGCCCTACAGGCTGAAAGGGACAGGAGGCAGAAATGGACTGATGATAATGAAATGGCTAAGTGTTATATCCTTGGCTCCATGTCTAATGTGCTGCAACAGCAATATGTTGGAATGGCTACAGCCAAAGAAATAATGCTTAATCGAAAAGAATTATTTGGAGAGCAGAATCGCACAACTAGACTGATTGCGATAAAGGGCCTTGTATCCACTAAGATGGTAGAGGGAACCCCGGTCAGGGACCATATGTTAAAGATGATGGGTTTCCTTAATGAACTCGACATTTTGGGGGCCATCAAGGATACAGAAACGCAAATAAACATTGTTCTTGCTTCCCTACCAGGGTCATTCAACGAGTTTGTGATGACCTATCATATGAACAAGTTAACAATGACATTGACTGAGCTATTAAACCAACTCCAGTCAACTGAAGATCTAAAGAAGGTAAATATGAAGAGTGTCTTCTTAGCTGAAGTAATGTACCTTCAGTCTCCAAACCGAAAGGTAAGGGGAAAATAAGGGGAAAAGGCCAAGCCTCCAAGAAAAATGCTCCAGTGGTTAAGAATAAGAAAACTTTCAAGAAAAAACCAACCAAAAGCAATGATGTATGCTTCCAGTGTGGCAAGCCTGGACATTGGAAGCGGAACTGCAGGAGCTACTTAGCTAGCAAGCAGGGCGACAAGCCTTCTCAAGGTATGTCACAATTTTTTGTTGTTGAAACCAATATGATTGGTCCTGCTTTTTCCTGGTGTGTAGATACTGGTGCGACCTCACACATCTGCAATGTTTTGCAGGGGCTAAGGATAAGCAGAAGGCTGACTGATGGTGAACTCAACCTACAAGTTAGAACTGATGTAATTGTTGCAGTTCAGGCTGTGGGTGATTACTATTTGGCATTTTCTAGAGGATACTTACTATTAAAAGATTGTCTTTATGTGCCTTCTATAAGAAGGAATTTGATTTCTGTTTCTAAACTTATTTTAGATGGATATTTGGTAGATTTTAATAAAAGTTCAGTTTTTATTAAGGAGGAAAGTTCTATTATTGTGAAAGGTGCATTAGTAGATGGTTTGTATCTAATTAACGCCAAAGAGAATGTAAGTAACAATGAGAGTATTCCAAGTGTTGATGTTCCGAACCTCAAAAGGGCAAGGGACACGGTAATTCTAACTCAACTTTGGCATCTTCGATTGGGTCATATTGGTGTAGAGTGGATCACGAGGTTAGTGAAAGATGGTCCATTGGATTCTATTCAAGTGGAACCCTTTCCAACTTGTGAATCGTGTCTATAGGGTAAAATGACCAAAATTCCTTTTAAAGGCAGGAGTGGAAGAAGCGAAAGTGTGTTGGAGTTAATACATATGGATGTTTGTGGACCTCTTTCTCATCCTGTGAGAGGAGGGTTTGTCTACTTTGTGACTTTCACGGATGACCATTCAAGGTACGGATATATGTATCTAATGCGACGTAAGTCTGAGACCCTTAAAAAGTTCAAGGAGTTCAAGAATGAAGTAGAAAATCAGTTAAATAAGAAAATCAAGACTCTTCGCTCTGATAGAGGAGGAGAGTATCTCTCGGATGAGTTTAAGGACTACTTGAAAGAACATGGAATAATGTCTCAATGGACTCCACCTGCCACACCCGAGTTGAACAGTGTGTCAAAAAGAAGGAATCGAACTTTGTTAGACATGGTTCGATCCATGATGAGTTTTGCCAATGCACCACTGTTTCTTTGGGGGTATGCCTTAGAAACAGCTCTCTATATCCTTAATCGAGTCCCAACTAAGTCAGTACCAATGACTCCATATGAATTATGGATGGGTAGAAAACCCTCATTGAATCACATGAGGATATGGGGTTGTCTTGCCCATGTTAAAAAGATAAGTACTGACAAGTTAGAGATTCGGGCCGAAAGGTGTCTCTTTATTGGATATCCTAAGGAAACAAAGGGTTATTAGTTTTATAACCCTGGCGAACAAATTTGTGCTGTAAGCCAGAATGCCGCATTCTTGGAAGAAGAGTTCATCCAAGATGCAGGTGAGATGGAGAGGATTGCCTTGGAAGAGCAATTTGATAATCCAATCGAGAGATATGAGGAAACTGAGCAAGAATCTAATGAGCCTACTCCGACACTTCGACATAGTATTAGGAGATTAGAAGACCTCGTAGATATCTCTATCTGGGTGAGGAAATTAACCCAAACATGGAAGAAACAGATCCTCTTAACTATAGAGAGGCGATGTCAGACATCGATGCGAGCAAATGGTTAGATGCTATGAAATCCGAAATGAACTCTATGTATTCTAACAAGGTATGGACTCAGAGGGTATTAAGCCCACTGGATGCAAATTGATCTTCAAGAGGAAGCAAGGCCCTGAAGGAAAGGTGGAGACCTACAAGGCACAGCTTATGGCAAAGAGTTATACTCAAAAGGCTGGAATTGATTATGAGAAAATCTTCTCGCCTGTAGCTATGTTAAAGTCCATCAGGATTTTGTTAGCTATCGCTGCACATTATGATTATGAAATCTGGCAGATGGACGTCAAAACCGCCTTCTTGAATGGAAACATTCAGGAAGTTATTTACATGATCCAGCCAGAGGGTTTTGAAGCTGCTGGAGAGGATAATCAGAAAGTGTGCAAGTTGTAGATTTTCATTTATGGATTAAAGCAAGCATCTCGCAGTTGGAATCATCGTTTTGATCAAGCGATCAAAGAGTTTGGCTTCTCTCAAAATGTTAATGAGGCTTGTGTATACAAGAAGGTCAATGGGAGTGCCGTAACCTTTTTGGTTCTATATGTGGATGACATTCTACTCATTGGGAATGATGTAGGAATGTTATCTAACACAAAGTTATGGTTTTCCAGTACATTTGCAATGAAAGATCTGGGTGAAGTTTCTTATATTTTAAGACTTAAATTGTTTAGGGACCGTAAAAGTAGGAAGCTTAGGCTATCACAGGAGGCTTACGTTGATAAGATATTGGCAAGCTTTAATATAACAGATTCCAAGAAGGGATTAATCCCTTTCAAGCATGGAATCAGGCTATCCAAGAAGATGTCTCCAAAGACATCTGAGGAGAAGCAAATGATGAATAAAGTTCACTATGCTTCGACTGTGGGAAGGCTTATGTACTCCATGTTATGTACAAGGCCAGATATCTGTTATTCTGTCAGTGTGGTTAGGAAATATCAGTCAGACCTAGGTCTTGAGCATTGGACGACGGTTAAACATATTTTTAAATATCTTAGGAGAACCAAACATTATTGTTTGGTTTATGGGGCAGACGAGTTAGTCGTTTCTGGCTTTACCGACACGGACTTTCAGTCTGACGTTGATGATATGAAGTCTTCTTCAGGCTTTGTTTTTACTTTGGCTAGTGGAGCTATATCTTGGAAGAATTGTAAACAAGACACCACAGCAAATTCTACCACTGAAGATGAATATATCGCTGCTAGTGAAGCGGTGAAAGAGGCAGTATGGCTGTGGAAGTTTTTGGACAACCTTGGCGTCGTTCCCTCTGTTGAGTGACCAATTACGCTGTATTGTGATAACAACGGGGCTATTGCTCAAGCAAATGAACCAAGGTCTCATCGGAAGTCTAAGTACGTCATTCAGAAGTATCATGTGATACGGGAGATCATAGATAGAGGAGATGTTGCCATAGCAAAGGTGGCTTCAGCGAATAACGTGACAGACCCTTTCACAAAGTCCCTTCGTAAAAAAGTGTTTAACAAGCATGTAGAGAGAATGGGTCTTAGGTATATGCACGACTGGATCTAAAGTCAGTGGGAGATTACTTTAAATTCCAGTATACCTTGCATTTTTTGTTAATAAAGAATTATTTCATGACATTTTTGGGTGCTATTTTGTTAATATGTGAGATGTGCTTGTTTTTACACATATCAGTCCTTAGGAAGCAAAGTAGGAATACCATGCTCAAGAAATCACAGATCCTAAGGGGTAGGGAGATATGGAATTCCGGTTCTTTGCAATCCTTAAAAGTTCCTGGTTGGGGTGGAGACTGGACATCTCCTCCTGTACACAACCAGCACCAGTCTTGCTGACATGCACATGTCGTAGGGTGACTTATCTCACTCACTTGCGTAGTGGACCCTAAGCAAGAAGAGTGGGATCGACGATTGGGTTTGCACTCTGAACTGGATCTCATTGGAATAGCCTGTGGACAGGAGATAGTAAGGCTGTTCCACCAGACAGGACCCTTTACATGTCCTATGAACTGAGGGATTTTATTAGTCTATGGGCCCGTCCCGTTATCTTGGTCCATCTTATAATGGTTTTCTTAGGAATCATTTGAGGGTGGTACTGGAATCGTTGACAAACCTATGAGACTAGTAGTGATACCCGACAAGGAATTCTCGTCCTCATATACGTGAGGGTACCATCTACAGTTTTGGTCGGAGCAGTAGGCCAATAAAATCCTTGGCCAGGTGGATTTGATAAATGTTTTATCAAATGTTTTTATAAAAATATTTTTAATGGTTTAGCAAATGCATTTGCAGGCCTAAGCTGCTTGACTGAAAGGTATACCCAGAGTGGGCCCAGGGGGTAGTGTATGTCCACCCCTCGTAGGGCTCAACTCAGTATGGAGCATGGTATGGAGAACGGAGAAAGAACTTGCACATATTGGATGAACTGGAATTCAGATCTAAGGAGTAGGTAGTGTATGGAGAACGGAGAAAGGACTTGCACATATTGGATGTGATTAGGGGTAAGAAGATTTGACGGTCATCTTCAAGATTACGTCTCGATGGAGGCCACTGATCCAATGCGATTATAGTTTTGACTATGGATCAAATCATAGTGGAGCCCATCATTGGATTCTACAGGATCGACCGTTGAATCCCTGCAACGATCCAACTCATAACTCGAATGACCTATTTATATCTTTGGATAAGGGTCCCGCATTTATTTGATTACACCGATATAATTGATTTGATGTAAAGGGAACGGATATCATAATGTATGTACACTATGGGACATATATGGAATACCAAATTGGTTAAGTGTTAACCGAAAGGGGTATTAAAGGATGGAGCTTTATTCCCATTAGATGGGAATTATTTAAAGGAATAAAATTTGGATTTATCCTTGTTGGAAGAAACTTCATGTTGAGGGCAAGTGGGAGATTGTTAGATTATGTGCCCTACAAAATAAAATTTCGTCCTTATCCATAAAGAGGGGAGATATTTTTGGAGATCTTTTAGGAGTTGGGTAGCAACAAAAATATTGCACTCGTTTTTTTTGGGATGGAGAAAACGTCCAACACTAGTTGGAAGTTGGGTTGTAGTTACAACTTTATGGAAACTTTGTTGCCTAGTTGAACAAAATCTCTATTATGAGATTTTAAGGGTTTTGGAATTTTGAATTTGGAATTCTATAAAAACCCTATATGAAAAAAAAAAAAAAAAACGACAAGAAAATCTTTAAAAGTAAAAAATCATTTTTTCATCGCTCTCTCTCTCTATCATAAGTTTTCTAAGACACCATTAAAGCTCCATCTTGAATTAAGATAATCCATCCAGTGGATCTTATTTCAATCACATCTAAAAGTAGAACAAGAGTTGTTCTATCTCATATGTGAAGATCAAAGGATCCCATCGAATCAACTTGCGGTGTCCGCGGAGAAAAGTTTCTTTCGTGGCAATTCGGGGAGTAGATCAACCAGACAATCTTCTCCGTGGTAACTTCTACAAAGGTATGATTTTATATATTTATTTTATCACCAAAATATAATCTAGTTCCCAGAAATCCTGGGCTAAGGACAAAATTGAAGAATAATGTTAAACTATGCGATTTATTCTGCTGCGCATAGCAATTTTGTCCGGGGGTTATACGACCTTTCTAACAAACCCGACCTGACCCGAACCCGAACCCGACCTCCATCCTACAATTTTATCATGATTATCTTAAGATTATGTTTTTTTTCTTGTATTTTTCTGTTTGGCACTAGATGAACCCGACTCAACCCGACCCGATTTGGAGGCGGGTTGGGTTAGGGTTGACCATCCTCAACCTGAGGCTCAGGTTAGGTTGGGTTGGGTTGGGTAAGGGCTGAGGGAATGCTATCTCGGGTTGGGTTAGGGTTGGCCTCAACCTGACCCAACCCGACCTGAGTTGCACCCCTATATCAACCCATCTAAGCAAGGTCATATTATCTGTAACCCTTGTCTAGAGAACCGTTATAAATGTTCCTTTTTTTGTAAGAACGACAAACAAACAATTCTAGGTCAAGGACTGATATGTTATCTCCAAAGGGTGCAAGTGGGTCGAGCTTTAATTTTAGCTTTATAACTTTTAATCGGGTCGGTTTGGGTCCAACAATAATCTCTCTCTTCACATGACACTGAATTCTTATGTTTCTTCACTTGTCATGTGGCCTACCCTGATTGTGCACAAAGTACACCTGTGCCATCTTGTCAAGAGAAGATTCTTATAGGATATGGATGTAAATCCATGGTAGAAGATGATGAATTCAGTGAGAATAAAATGCAGATCGATAGGAAGACGAGGAGAGAGCTTCGATCGATCCCAATAACTGATCATTTGGGCTACAGTGGAAGAGGGTTTTCAGCACCTTGAAAGAGTTCTTTTCTCATGTGTTTTTCTAATAGAATTGGCTCAAAAAAGAGAAAGGGATTAGCTTATATATTACTCCCTTGTCCATGTTCATCATTCGTTTCAATCCAACAACTAAAAACACATATTTACTACATAGATTAACTTATATCTTTCACCCTGCCACTGTATCACCTATTTCCATCCTCAGGTGAGATCTACCTAACAATGTCCCCATACCAAGTTACCAACTGACATGGCGGAACATCAATATCATTCATCACATTAATGCCCATGCTCATGCATGCAGTAACATTAGTCAGGATTACATTTCGACGTTTTGTTGCATAACTTCAGAAAACAAGGTAGCTGACATGGAATCCACTAAGCTTATGTGTACAACAGTTGGTTTTCCATCTCCCAACGAACCCCACCCCACTTCTACCTAATATATGTTATCAGATCTTTTGTGGCAACCATACACTTGATCCATCAAGTTTTTTTTTTCTTGTTTTTTTTTGTGTGTGAAATGGAACTTGATCCATCAAGTGTAAGTGTTAAGTTTGAATTCCTTTATTTTGTACGAGTAGTCTATATTTGGGATGGGACCAAGACCATGTGCGTTCGCCTGGTGATGTTCTACAAGATCAATTGTCTTAATTTAACGTACATATCACTAATGCCCCTTTCTGGGGGAATGATATATTCACCTCCTTTACTCCCTGGGTCATCCCCTTGCAGTGTAAAAAAAGTAATGAATATATCACCTCCCTGCCCTTTATTGGACCCAAAAATAGTCTTTTATCGTTGACGTAGAAGTGACTTTTTGAGTAATCGTTCTCTCTATTTTTAAATAATGATCCATTTTGGTTGTATTCAACGGCCCTATTTGTTCTTATTTAAACATTGAACTCAATGAACACACACGGGGGGAGAGAGAGCGAGAGAGAGATCAAACAAACAAACTTTCTCTAATTTGAAGGGCCTTGGTCAGAAGATATATTAAACTTGGAATAGGGGAAATGAATCAGGCCTATCCTATGCATGGGTTTGGGTAGAGATGGTAAGAGCCACCATTTTGATGGTGTAAAATGGTGGACCTCACCGTATGAATGGTTTGCGTGGATATGTTATGCCCCACCCATGCTGTGCATAGTGTAAATGGTGGCCCCCACCCCATCAATGCATGAGATGTAAAATGGTGGGCCCACCTGCTATGCATGAGGTGCAAAAAATTTAATGAGAAGTAATGTTTCATGAAAAATAGGTCTAAGAGGTTTGCAATTTTCCTTGAAAATAGGGAATATATTTTATTTTGAAAAATAATTTCCATGGAAAACAAGCTATACAAAATGATAGAAAATTTGTTCTCTGTAAAAAAATTATAATAAAAATTTCCATGTCAAAATATTTTCCGTAAGATTTTTCAAGGAAAAAAAATAAATTACAACTGACATGTAGTATATGTTATAGGAGGAATGTTAAACAGACGGGCGGTCTTGCAAAAAACTAGCTACAATGGGCGCCCAATTGAGCCATCTCACCAAGTGCATTTATTATATTCATTTAATTTTATAATTTTCTGTGGGATTATAAAAGGGGCTTTGGTGAGATGGTGCAATGGGGGCGCCTTTGTAGCTGGTTTTTGCACCTTCAGTTTAGCATTCCTTGTATAATAGACCAAAACATATACTAGTGTAAACATGCACATAGAGAGCCTGTATGGCTGTATTGCCACATTTGAAACTAGGAATTCTCTGTATTAATGTCTTATGAGAAGTAAACGAATTGTTAGTGATCAATAAGTTTTGAGCTAGGAATACAGTGATGGGTTAATAATATGTGTGGGCCCCGTGTAAGGCCAATAAGGTATAAGTGGGCTTATTTAAGGAACAAGTCCGTAATAGTTGGACTCTAGGATTTTCTTTGGTATTATAAATATGGGATTCACCCTTATTTATCTCCACTGGAATACAAATGATGTCATCATAGAGAGAGTAGAAGAACACCCTCTCGTTCTTCGTTTTGTAGACGTAAAAGAATTACAATAGGAGCGATCATCGTCAATCACAGAAGCGTCGAATAGAAGTATGCATGCCCCGATTCTTTCTCCTGTTCAACTTACTTAATTTTCGTATGCTTATGGTTTGATCACACAAGACAGTTTCATCGATCATACCAAACGTAATAATATTTTCGTTGGAGAGATTTCTGTTGTTGCAAGCAATATTGTTGCGGTTTTACATAGGATTTCACGGGAAGCAAGAAATGATCGAATGACACATTATACCTTTAATCTTTAATATGGTAATGACTTTGCTCTCTTATATCATTAGATTTCTTTCTTTGGTCATTATTTTGTTCCCAATCTTAGTTACCAAGCATATATCATGAAATCCAGGTTTTCTTTACCATTAAAGTTTTTCCATGGAGTAATGGTTTATCAAATGGTGGGAGAGGGTGAAAAGTGGCAGCCAATTACTCCGAAAGCTTAAGCTGTTAAAGTTGGTGTAATTTAATCATTTGTACTTCAACACACCCTTCATCATTGGGATAACTAATATTCCATGGAAACCAAATTCAATACTGCCAAACATGGCCTTATCCCTCAGGGTTTAGGTTTTGAATTTTTTTGCTGCATATGTATAAAATATGAAATACATTTCCATCAATTTTGTCACAAAATGGGCCCCCTTTTTTAGTATCTGCCATCTACCACGAGGCTACTTATATAGAGAACTGCTTCTGGGTAAGAAAGACACTCTCATAAAGCTTCTCTTCGAAGGAAAATTTCTCCTCTGCAAATTCATCATCTTTCTTATGTAGATTCTCATAAGCTCCTTCAAAATCACATTTCTTCTCTTGGGTCTTCTCTAAAATCAAATATCTTCTATTGGGTCTTTTTCTCTTTTCTACCCATTTCCCTCCTTTGGATGAAATCTTGCTTCTTTAGGCGTATTCCAAGCTTCCTCAAATCAAATTTCTCTTGTTTTCTTTCTTTCAGGAGGAAGAGATCACTTTCTCTTAGACAAAGCTTCTTAAAATTAAGTTTCTTTTCTTGTGTCTTTTCCTTCTTTTTTCTTCTAGGTATACTTAATTCTTCTAGAGTCTGTCAAGCTTCTTTAAATCAAATTTCGTCTCTTGGGTCTTTTATTTTCTTCTAGGGACTTGTGTCAAGCTTCTTAAAATCAATTTTCTTCTCTTGGGTTTTTTCTTTTCTTCTTTGTATTTGATTCTTAGTCTTTTTCTTTTTTTTTTTGTAGATTTGATTCCTATAGAATCTTGTCAAACTTCAAAATCAAATTTCTAGTCTAGGGTCCTTCTCTCTCTCTCTCTCTCTCTCTCACTCTCTCTCTTTTTCCTAATTTTAGTAATGTAGAATACTAGAATGTACTCAGTTGAAAGCTCTGATACAAAATGATGCAGGGTAGGCCAACCTATTATACCAATTCCACCTCAGATTCTGCCTTCCAAAACGACGAAACGCGTCTCCGTGAGGCCTCATTTTCTTCCTACCTCAGCAATGGCGAAGAAACCTTCAGATTAAAACTCGGTGAGTCGACTCGGAACTCGCCTTCTTCTCTGATTTCCACCACAGAGCCTCTCTACCAAACAATCTTGTGAAGAAAACACTTCCAAGACGGTGAAATCAGCGTTTTCCGGGCCGAAAAATACTTCGGAATGGGCGAGAAGAAAACGCCGATTTCTGACAAGGGCAAGAAGAAAGTCCCTAACAGAGAGGAAAAAATCAAACTAACTCCACAGAAAACCATGGGAACTCTAAGCCCAAGCACGTTGCTGAACTTAAATAAGAATGGGAAGATACATACCAAGCGATTTTTCAGCGGTTTTGGTTTTAACTGTTCATGTTCAAGTAAGAAATCTGTTGATATTGAGGAGAAGGTTAGGAAAATTGATAAGGTTGGTGGTGGATACAAGATAGAGGAGTGTTTTACTTTCCCTGTCTCAAACCCTCTGACAGGAAATTTGACCGTTGGAAGGGAGTCACAAGAGGAAGAGAGAAGAATGTCATTAGAGGTGTTTGGGTCTTCTCTGATGGGGAAGAGAGACATGGGTTTGAATCTCAAGAGGAGATTGATGATGATGAGTTTAGATGACGGTGACAGCCGGAGAATCAAAGATATTCCGGCGAGTTCGACAAGTGGCGGAGGGGACGATGAGGATCTTCCGAGCGATTCGAGTTCCGACTTGTTCGAGATCGGGAGCCTTTCCGGCATCACCGACCCATTTCTCGGTCGGCCACCATCGGACAGCGTGTCAAGCGCCTAGTGAGGCTAGTCCGGAATCCGTACTGAAAATCCGTCCTGCATGTAATAGTACAAGCTCCCATCGCAATGGCATCTTGGTTCAGGCATTTGCTCATATAATCTCACTAAAAAAGGCGTCATCTTTATTGTGACGGTGCCGGATGTTAAAATTTGGTTTGCTTGCTTAGGACTCAATCTTAGTACCAGTCATGGACTGATCAAAATCGAATTGCCAGCCTATTAATGAATAATTGAGCAACAACGGGTACAATAGAGAAGTGGCCACAGAAGATTGACCTTGACACGACTATTAGAATGGCCACGGCCATGGCTAGGATCAAGGCCAAGTTTACTGGCACCTAGACCTCCATAATTAAGGAGGCCGAAAGGTGCAAACCCGGTTCGTTGTTGGGTACGTAGTAAAAGCACCAAGGCCGTGAAGGTTGTGGAGAACACTTGCTCTTGTGATCGAACTTTGCGCATGTATCGGGTTCTTATTGCATGCATTGTACATGTTTATAGTGTGAACTACTTAGTTAAGCAATTTTTTGTTGCTTTAACGAAATTCAAGTGTTCATGTATAATCATACTTAATTAGATCATGGAGAAGGTTTTGCGTTTAAGTTTTCATGTATAATCATGCTTAGATCATGGAGAGGGTTTTGCGAGGGGTCTAAGCTAACGTGCAATGCTCAAAACTGGGAAAAAGGAAACGGGTTTCAAGTTTCATGTTGATCAAGTTAAGTTAAGTTTAGTAAAGTTTTTCGTGTGGCAGGCTTTCTTGTATCTTCTATACAGTTCATTGATGTGTTTGAAAGGATATTCATAATTGATGGGGTACAAAAAATAACAACTAATGAGCTGTCGACACGTGGCCCTAGGAGGGCCCACCACAAGCCCAACTGCTGCACAGGGGTAATCTGGTAATTTTCTAAATAGTGGGTGGACCTAAACCTACAGAGGGTCCGACACCTGTCCTGGGGTAGGTAATCCAACCACCCCAGGTCCCCTTCTATAAAAGGCCTCTCAAGGCTCAGATCAAGGGGTAATAGCTCTTGAACTACCACTCTTAAAAAAACTAGCTCTGCACTCCTGCTCGTACTGACTTGAGTGTCGAAGAGCCTGTCCGGAGTAACGACTCCGGGTTGGTCTTCTGACCTCGTGTGCTCTTGTGCAGGACTCAGCTCCTTCACTTCGGTTCCTCGGGTCCTCCAGCTCAGCTCTTACGTCACTGTCGTATCTGTTACCAATTTTAGGCCTAACAGATTGGCGCCATCCGTGGGACGACGAACTAAAAGCTGTTCGAGTCCCCTATACAAAATGGCAGGGCGAAAAAGTGCTCGGGTACCAACTGCCCGAACTACTCGAGCTGTAGTACCTCGTCGGACCCGGAGCGAGAGAATCGTCTCACAGGTGGTGGCTCCCTCTGCTACAGCAGAACAGAGCCCAGCTCGTTCGGAACACCTCAATCCCATCCCCACTCCGGATCAAGTTCAAGCTCTCTTTCAATAGATGACGGCTCTTGTTGATCAGTACCAACATCTGATCCAAGCGCCTCCCCAACATCCTCCAGAAGCTCCACAACCTGTACAGGAGAGGTCGAACACCCACAGGGGGGAGCCAGCGCGCTTCAGTGGAGACCGGACCCACCACTCCACAAGGCGGGTCCATCACTCTAGAACCAGGCATGCCCATACAGAGCCTCACCATCGTCGGAGGTCATGGTCCCGCTCCGCGCGAAAGCATCGAGCCCAGGAAGACCGCGCACCGCAGGAAAAGTCCCGGCCTCATCGCAGGAGTCCGGAAAGTCAGTCCGGCTCTGCTGCGAGCCCATCGGTGGAGAGAAACAAGTCGTTGGACCGAGCAGACAGGATGGCTGACCCCATGCTACGGATAATAGAAGAAATAGATCACCATATAGAAGAGCTGGCGAAAGATCAGGGCCGGCCCGCTGTGAAGACGTACTCCAGTAGACCTTCGTTCACGGATAATGTTATGAACGCGGCAGCACCCAGAGGGTTCAAAATGCCGACGGTTCCGCAATACGACAGAACCGCCGACCCTATGGACCACCTGGAAACGTTCAGAACTATGATGCTCCTCCACGGGGCCTCTGACGGATTCCTCAGCAGAGCATTCCCGACTACACTAACCGGGGCAGCCCGGGACTGGTACTCAAGGATCAAGACGAACTCCATTAGCAACTTTGAGGACTTTGGGGACGACTTGGTCCGCCATTTCATGAGCAGCCGGAGGCCAAGGAAAACAATAGCATCCTTGATGGCCTTGCGACATGAGGATAATGAACATCTGGAAACATTCGTCAGCCGTTTCAACAGAGAAGCTCTTCAAGTGCCAAACTTGGATCCATCGGCCGCCATGAATGCGCTCCTCACAGGCGCCAAATCCAACGACTTCCGCCGATCGGTCGCTCGCCAAAACCCGCACTCACTGGCGGATCTGATGGCAGGGGCCGAGGAATATATAGCTGTGGAGGAAACTCTAGCGGCCTTAGACTCAAACCGGAGGAAAACCTCCCAAGAAAAGAAACCTACCAAGCAGCGTAGGGATGATAAGGCCCCCAGAAGGGAGAGGTCCCCCCAGAGGAGGGAAGAAAACTTTACCCCTCTCAACACCTCCCGGAGACACATACTGGCCGCAATCAGAGGGGAAGAATTCATAAGATGGCCGACCAGAATAATCTCTAAGGGGAATAAGAGAGACAAGTCGAAGTATTGTAGGTTCCACAGGTACCACAGGCACAACAGAGATGAGTGCTGACAGCTAAAGGAAGAAATTGAGCTGTTGATTGGTCGCGGATACTTGAAAAAGTATGTCAAAGATGACGGCCACAGAAGAGAGCGGAGGGAGAAGAGTCTCCAGGGCCAGAGCCCCCGACGGTCACAGCCGCCCCATGCGCGGAATCAATCTCCTCCGCCATCCAGTCCACAGCCAGAGGCGAGCTGATCCCAGCCCAAGGGGGTCATCAACACGATCATGGGCGGGCCAGCAGCCGGAGACACATCATCTGCTGCTCGAAAAGCATATGCACGCCGAGCCAACGCCGTGTACACATGCAGCAAAAAGATGAAGACAGAGAATGAAATCTCCTTTTCATATGCGAATCTCGACAACTTGATACTGCCTCACGACGACGCCCCGGTCCTAATAATGCTCGTCGCGAACTTGGAATTGAAGAAAATCCTTGTCGACAATGGGAGTTCGGCAAATATCCTGTACTATCATGCTTTCAAGAAAATGATGATAGGTGACGACCGTTTAAGGCCGGCGAACTTCGATCTGTTCGGTTTCTCAGGGGAGTCGTAAAAGTGGAAGGACAGATTGAACTCCCAGTCCTCGTCGGAGAGCCACCCTGTCAAGCCTTCTCAATGGTAAACTTCCTAGTAGTGAGGGCCACTTCGGTCTATAACGCTATCTTGGGACGACCCGGCCAGAATCTAATCCGCGCCGTCGCTTCAGCATATCACGAGAAGATGAAGTTTATAACGCCAAACGGTGTGGGAGAAGTCAGGGGAGATCAACCACAGTCCAGGAAGTGCTATGCCATGGCACTCAAGGGCAAAAATGCGCGTAAATCGCTGCCGATTGAGCTACTCGATCTGATAAACGAAGCCCAGGGGACTCAGCCCGCCAAAGACCTCATCTCCATCCCTCTGTGCAAAGGCGATGATGAGAAAGCCGTTCAGATCGACTCCTCCCTAGGCGGTAACACCCGGCATAGCCTCACCCAGTTTCTTCAAGACAATGCAGACGTCTTTGCATGGGCTCCCGCTGACATGCCCGGCATAGACCCGGAGGTCAGCACGCACAGACTTGGTGTTGATCCGACCTGCAGGCCGGTGAAACAGAAAAGAAGACATTTTGCCTTCGAAAGGCGGCAGGCGATAAAGTCTTTGTGGAGGCGGGCTGGGACGAACCAAGCAGTGAGTACCCAAGTTTTAGTGAACTGGGTTTCCAAGATGGTTTGGTTTTTCTGTCTGGGCCCGTTCCTAACCAGGAGTGCGCTCAGTTCACTAAAACTTGGGTACTCGCTGCTTGCTTCGTCCCAGCCCGCCTCCACGAAGACCGGGAGCGCACTCCTAGTCAGGAACGGGCCCGGACAGAAAAACCAAACCATCTTGGAAACCCAGTTCACTAAAACTTGGGTACTCGCTGCTTGGTTCGTCCCAGCCCGCCTCCACGAAGACCGGGAGCGCACTCCTGGTCAGGAACGGGCCCGGACAGAAAAACCAAACTATCTTGGAAACCCAGTTCACTAAAACTTGGGTACTCGCTGCTTGGTTCGTCCCAGCCCGTGGGCCCGGACAGAAAAACCAAACCATCTTGGAAACCCGGTTCACTAAAACTTGGGTACTCGCTGCTTGGTTCACCTCGGTTCGCCTCTACAAAGACTCGGGTCAATTGGAGCTTAAATGTCTGCCCGGAGTATTTTTGGCCCACAGTATTAGAATCAAGCAGTATCAGCCAGAGGCAGACAAAAGTGGACAGCAAAATGTAATTTCTATTCATGAAAGAGTAGGGCCTCGAAGGGCCATTACAAAAAGTATGACCTCCAAGGGCCATTACAAAAAGTGAGACCTCCAAGGGCCATTACAAAAAAAAGAAGGAAAAAGAGGAGCTCAGGACACCCCGTGACTGCCACCCCGTGATGGATGTGCCCTAGGGACCTCTGCGGCAGCTGCAGCGCCTTGCTCGTCGTCGCCAGCCACCAGCAGATCAGGGAGGACAAGGCCCATCAAGACCACAGCCGGGTTGGATTCCTTGACCTGCTCAAGACAATCAAAGAATCCCAGCTTCTAGGATTCACTAGACAAACTAATCAGTTCGTCCTCTTTCTTCCGCACGGCCTCCTAGACGGCCGCTGTCTGTCTCTCCCGGGCCCTTTCCCTCTGTGCATTAAGGGCTTCGGCGACCTTCTGCTTCTGGGCGGCCATATCATCTTTGAGACGTTGGACCTCCGCGTCCCTCTCCCCAATGGATCTTTGGAGCTTGGCTACCTCCTGCATCAGTTGGCCATTCTCCTCCTCAGACTTAGTAATCGCCTCAGAAAAAATTCCGGTTCTTCTCCCGAAAGTCATTGAATACAGTCTGATCTGCAGGCAAGCAAGCGTTAAAAAAAAAACATATGTAGTAATAATACAGGCCATCTTACCTGATAAAGTGAAGAGAAGATGGCCTCGTCGGCCACAACTGGAGGTTCGTTTAGAACCTGGAGCTTGTCTCTATTCAGGAGACCCTTGGTGACAATCTCCACAGCTACCCGGCTCTCACCCAAGCCGGTGTCGCTCTTCTGAACGGCCCAGTTGGGCCGAAAAACATTATCCCCAGACTTCGCCAGGGGGGGGGGGGGGGCGTGCTCCGGTGGATACTCCCCCCGACTTAGAAGACCCCGCTCCTCGGCCGTAAGCGCCGACCAGCTTCACTGAAGGCTTGCCCTTTGGGGGCGGCGTGTCCTGGGTCGGAGCAGGACTCGAGATTTCTGCAGCTTTCCTTTTCTGGCCCTGCTGGGCCCTTCCAAAGGCTCCTTGCCTCACCTTCTCCAGCTTGGACTGTGTCTGCATCTCTGAAAGTCAACATGGACGAACAAAAACGGTCAGGAGCAAAAAGGAGAGAAAAAAGAGTTTAAAAGCAAGACTAGCCACATATGTGCCGGGGTCATAGTACTAATGCCAAGCCCGACCAGAACCTCTTCCCCAGAGAATTCTGCACAATGAATAAGGCCCTCCCGGTGCAGCTCCTCACTGACTAGGGCGAACATTCTCATATCCTTGCCCTCAAGGAGCGGCTTGCGGCTCAACGCAAGTGTGTCTGGGGTGTCCCATTTTAGAGGGACTGGCCAGGGCTCGGTAGACTCCCTGTCCTCGACATAGAAGAACCTGTTCTTCCATAGATTTATGGAGGACGGAATACCAGTGATCATTTTCACCTCAGGGCGCTGACTAATGTAAATCCAACCCCCGTCCTTGTGCCTCTTTAGGTGCGCACACATGCGGAACAACGGCACGAACAAACTTTTTTGAAGCCGGCTGTGGACAAGGTATATAAACCCGATTAGCATCCTCCATGAGTTCGGCGCGACCTGAGCCGAACCCAGCCCGTAATATTGAAGGACCGCGACGAAGAATGGGTGCAGAGGGAACCTGAGCCCGGCCCTCAACGACTCGTCATATATACAGACGTCAGAGCTGACGTTACAAGCCCTATCTCCCTCTATCGCAGCCCTCAGACCAAACCTTTGAGGAACACAGTACCTATCCCTAATGTCCCCCAGCCTGGACTCATCAAGGATATTCTCCTCGTAAAGAGCCTGAACGTTGTATTGGGGATTGGCGTCCATCTGGGCCCTAGCTACGACCTCAACGGCCCAGTTCGGGAGGAATGTTGTGGACGCCTCGGCGGCGTCACTACCAACGCTCTCCTCTGCTCGAAAGTAACTATCCGTCGAGGGCAGAGTATTATTCAAATCCAAAATACCTCGTCCTTACTATCTATGACCTCTATGCTAACTTCAGGACTCGCCATATAGGGGCCGGGAATTCCGGTCAGAATAGTTCGAGTCCTCTCCGACGAGCTAGATGCCAAATTACTAGAGGACCCGGACTCCCCTGAATCAGACCTAGAACCGGACTCAGAACTTGAAGCAATACTGGACATTAAGAACGCTGAAAGAAATCAAATAGCTACACTAAAAGAAGGATTACCGGCCTGAAGAGAAAGGCTCCTAACTCGCGGATGACCACAACCTGGGGCTATCAGAACCGAACAGGCGTGTAGACACCCCATTTTGACCGAACCCTAACAGAGTCGTTAGGGTAGAAAGCCTATTAAACTAGTGTTTTAATGTCCCAAATTTGTTCCTAGAATAGGTTAGGGTCTCATTTAGGTCCCCGTAAATTTTCGTCCGAATCCGTCGCGGTTTGCCTAGCAAACGGACGATGTTTGTAGAGTAGTGTAGTGTAGGATTAAGGGTGGCGATTCAGCCAGAAGCGGGGATGCGCAGTAACCTAGAAAACCAGTTCAAATTTTCCGTCATGGGTTGTCCGGGAAGAAATAGGGGTATACGAATTAATGTGTAACGTAATTAGGGGTGTATTATCCTGAACCAGGGCAATTTCGTAATTTGCAAAGATGCTTTTCTTCCCCTCCAAGTCACCATTAAGGCCTAAGCTAGGTTAGTGAGAGCTTTAGGACTAGAATTAGCCAGAGGGGAATCCTATGTAGATTAGGCTTCCTTTGATCCCAGCCCTTAAACAAAAGCTGATTTGAAGGGCTAGGATCAAGGGGAGAGAGATATTTTCCATAAAATTTTCCCCCTCCGCCATTGCCCGAGGCCCCCCCTGTAAGTTAAGAAATATACAAAATGCATTGATAGGGGCTGTCCAAAGGAGAGGAAGGGGGCATAATATATCATTTTTTTTTCTAGACCATTCTTTTCCTGGGCCCCCTGTCGAGTAAAAAGTAGTCATAAATATCCATAGAGGGGGGTTGTTCAGGGGGAAAAGGGGTCGAATTTATCTTTACCCTATATAGGCACCTCACGAATTAGGGTTTAGGAGGATTTTTTCTTTTTTTCTCTCGTTCGAAACAGAGAGCAGAGGAAGAAGAGAGGGAGAAACACAGAGAGGGATTTTCTTTTACAAAAAGCAGAAAGAGAGAGGGAAGAGGATAAGCAGATCCCTAACATCCAAATCCCACCGGCCATCTCCACCTTCTTCTCCACTTTTCCATCGGCCGGCCACCTCTTCTTCTTCCCCAATCACCATTTTCTCCGGCGGAAACCCACCTCCTCCATCTTCCTTTTCCTTCAACCTCTAAAACCCACCATCACTTAAACTCATTTCATTTTTTTTATCCAAACCCATTCCATCTCCCTGCACCACCATCACATCGCAACCTCTCCACCACAACCACCATCAGCCCAAACCCACCTCTCATTTCTCTGCATCTCCGGCCGGTCGCCATTAAATCCGGCGAAGCCACGATCTCTTCCCCACCTCCATTAAACCACCTTCTCTACCACTACTCCACCCAGATTTAAGCCCATTCCATCAAACCTATCTCTGCACCTCTAACCACCACCACCATCTCCGGCAACCTCACCGAAATCCAGCCGTCCCTCCTCCATTAACATCCAAACCCATTTCCTCTTCCAATCTCCATTTCTCTCCAAACCCATCATCAAATCCCGGTCCAAACCCAAATCAAAACCCTCAACAGACTTTCCATTTCACCTCCCAAACCCCTTCTCATTTAAAACCCATTTTCTGGAAAAAAAGGGCAGAGAGAAAGAAAAAGAGAGAAGAAAACCAGTGAGGAGAGTAGGGGATTTTCGTAGAAAATTGCAGATTTAGGGAGGGATTGAGAGAGATACTAAAAAACCAGCGGGAGAGGACGATCTTAGGGTTTTCAGAGAGAGGCGTGAGAACAGGGAGGGTTGCAGAGAGGAGCTGAAAGGAAAAGGTGAATCCAATTGTATTTTTCTTCATAGCTCTCTTCAGCATCATCGTTTCAGGGAGGGTCAAAAGGTAGGTAATTTTAACCAAGCTTATTCCTGGTTATTTATTTATTTTTTATTTTTTCTGTGTCTTGTATTTTTAATCTCATTACTAATTTTGGGTGTTGGATCTTTGTTTGGTTTTATATTTAATCATGATTCCAGCCTTCATGATTTGCGATCATGAAGCGATTACTGCTAGCAAAAATGATTTGCAATGCTTTGGTTTGGTTTGGACTGAATATTACGCTAGAAATTATTTGTCTTGCATTAGATTTGATATTGCCATCGCAATGAAATGGATATTGCCTTAAGTCTTTAGGTCTTTTATTAGATTTTATATCATCTTGAGTTGATTATAGCACCAAATCTGTTATTGCTGGAAATAAGAGGGGTTGATATAAGTTGAATAGTATAATTTCCTCTTTGGTACCCTCTTATGTTTTCTTTGTGTCTGCAATGGGGTATTAGCTTGCCATGTAGATCAGGTATATCTGAATAGTGCAGAGGCATGGCTGCAGTGGTAAGGGTTTTGAAGAGAAAATCCGCACAGTTCATTCTCCGTGCCAAATTGCTCGGGCTTGTGCAAGTTCAGAACCTTTAAAAGTATTTCATTCTTTGGGTTGTTGTGATTCATCATTTGATCAGTTCATTCCTTTCTTTTGATGATCCAAATGTCATATGAAATTCAATATAGGACAGGTATGTTGCTGCCCCAGTTTGGCACATAGGTTCAGTCCGTGTTGCTGCCCTGTTTAGCACAGAGATTCAGTCCATGTTGCTGCCTTGTTTTGCACATAGATTTGGTCCATGTTAGATCCCCCTTTGTTTTAGACAATCAAAGCTATCCTTGAGGTGTGAAACTAAGTTGGATTAAACTCCACTCCTCTGTTCTGGATACTTAGGTCTATCCCATTTTGTTGTCTGTTTTAGCTAATCTGCGGGTTAAGATGAGATTCGTTGGTTAGAAAGTGCTAGCTGGTTTAAATTGTCACTCTCTAGATAGTGGGGCTCGCTCATGGTTCCATTTCTAGTATCCAAATCAGAAGCCAATTTGATTGAGTCATGAAATTGATGGTAGCTTTTCTTTGGTCGGGTTGCTAGATTTTGGCTCAAGGAGTTTAGGCTAGCAACCTACCTTTTAGCTTAGTTTGATCCGAGGTCTAAGTTCTTGCATATAAGGCGTTTGGTCCGGAGATGTGTTTAGCTCATGTTTTGCAGAGTTTTCACATAAGGTTCTTCACTTGGGTTCGCCTTCGAGTTGCTTGATTTCATCTCTATGGTTTGGTCTCTAAGCAGCATGATCAATATACTAATATTCTTCTTTTCGCAGTTTGATACTACTCATCTTATGCCCTCAATTGCGTTAAAATTGTTGTTCTTTCTTTTGTTTATATTGAAATCTGGAATGCAAAGGATGAGTGTGGTGTTTAAATTTGATTTGTGTTGAGGTTGCGGTTTCAGTTCCCGATAAGAGTTTTGCGGGCGATGAAGGCGCTAGCCCAAGCCCATCTTTAGGGGACTCGCTCAATCCAAGTAGCGCTCCTCTCTTTTGTTTAGTAGGCCTGCCCAACCTTTTGGATTTCTTTTAACCATTTTTTTTAAAAAGAACCCTTCTCTGGGCAATGATAAGGTTACTTGGAGCCCATCTTTGTGTTTTGTGGCTCACCGTTTTTTTTTTTTTCACTTGAATCTGCACAAGTTGATGCCCCCTGTTATGCACCAAAATTTATAAAAATCAGAAATATCATTGCATGCATTTGTATAATCTGTTAAAAATTTTAATATTCTTCTTTTGTTTTGTTTTGGTTCCATGGCGCATCCATGGATGGCGACTCTGAGTTATTTTCAGATATATCTTGGTTTCGAGCTCTGGCTCCGGATCAGGATGTATCTCATTCGTTTTGTATCGCCACTCATGCTATGCTATGAGAGTGGCACCTATTTCGAGAGTTCCTTGGTAAAGCTCTCCTTCACATGTGGAGATCTTTGAGGATTGCAGGGGGGGGCCTCGCGTCCCTCGCCGCACTCGTCCTCGGATCGGGGTCCACAGGCTGGCGACTCTGCTGGGGAGTTCTTGAAACATTGCCTAACTCTGTTAAAAATGCCATTTTTACTAACTTTGGAGAAATTTGAGCTAAAATCATTTTAAATGGGAACTCTATCTTTAGAATCCAGGGGCACCAGACAGGTGCGTAATTAAAATAAGGGATTCACACACTGCACATCATGCATTATCATATTTGTTATTTATTTCATTGTTTTTCCTTCTTGGCTCCACGGGATAGATTCGATGCGTACCCGACTGGGATGTCTTCACCCTGATGGTACTGTTGAATCTATTTCCAAGATATGCGTCGGTGCTGCAGCCGTAGACATTGGGCGTACTTTTGTCTACAGCAGCCGATGAGCAATGAAGCATACTATGTATAACATGGGGCGTACTTGTGTTATACATGTTAAGTATGTTTCATACGCATAGTACCCATTAGATTGAGTCCGGAGCCCTACTTTGTTTTTTTATATATTATGTATATACTTATTGACTTAGTGAAATCCAACTAGGAAGTACCCGTGTTTATATAAGTATATTGCATTCATATGGGATCGAACATGTGTTGCTCACACATGTTGAGCCTAGAGTTAGGAGCCTTGTCCCATTTGTAGACTAGGGTAGCTCATTTTTATATGGCTACAACACGGTCCTAGCACGCTCATCAGTCTGTCTTGAGTTGAGACTTCCTTGACTCCATTAGATTAGATTAGGGCTGGTGCCCCTGGTTAGGATATATGTGTATATATATGCTGATTATGTGTATTAGGGTTCTCCTCTTAGTTAGAGTTCCTTATTCATTTCATTTGGTTATATCCATTCTCTGTTTAGGTCTAGATCTAGGCAGTGGCTTTTGCTTGCCATTTCTTTGGCCGGGTTTTGTCCTTTGATCTGTTGATTATAGGATTTGACCCGTTGTCGCGTGAGTTCTCACCTTTGGTCGGTCTTTCATTTGGTCACCTTTATCTGGTAACCATATTCCGAGCCTATCTTACCACCGTTATTCATATACCTTTGGTTGAGTGGTGGGAACCCTTTCTAGCGTCGTCATGTTGTTGGATTTTGTCCAGAATATTTTGAGCATGACCGCTATCCTTTAGAATTGGTTAAACCATGAGTTTACCTTACCTTGGCTTCCTTGTCTAGCCGTTATGCTGTTGAATTTTGAGCATGATGGCTATTCTTTAGAGTCAGTTTTCCTTGTCTCGATTCGCTTGTATAGCCTTGATTTAGCTTAGAGCCCATTTTAGTGAGAGCTTCTGGTTTGATAAGTCGTATTTGTTTCCTTTCAGTTTCGCTAGGTTAGTGGCCTGTACATGTCGTTCTCGTGGCCACAGTTTTATTTGCTACCCTTTGATTATATATCTATTCTTTTGTTGTGTCATAGATTCAATTTGTATATCTATTGTTCATTAGGGTGTGCTCGTTTGTCTACCCCTTTTGTCTTGAGATCTGGCAGATAGCTCGTTCGCTATCCTTATGACCATGGTCTATCATGTTGATCCTCTTGATCGTACAGTTATTGGTATTCATCACCAGATTTAGATCCGGTTTATGGCCTACGTCTGTCATCTTATGGCCGTGGTCTATTTTTCTAATCTATTGGCTACCCCCCCATCTTTGATGAAAAATTCATTATCACAGATTTTATCCTTTTCATGTAGTTGATTTTCAGTTTATCCTGGTAGTTTGTCTATGCAAGGTTATCCCCGTTCTCTCCTGATCTTTGTCCTATCTGAATAGCAGGGTCTGATCATGGCGAATAATTTGTTAGACAAATGGATAGCTGAGACTGTTAAATCTTTTCCGTTAAGATGTGAAGAAAGGAGTGTGGCTGAGCGTTTCATCAGTTCTTTTACCCATCTGAATAGTCGCGGTATAAATTGGAAGTTTCTTCAAGCAGCTGCTGGATTTTGGGACCCTGTTTTCCATGTCTTTCGATTTGGGTCTTTTGAACTTTGTCCTATATATGAAGATTGGTGTGCCTTGTTAGAGCTTCCTCTTGAGGGACTTTGGATCCGACCTTCGAGCATAGACTCTCCTCATGATCTTTTTTGCAGATTATTCGAAAATAAGATTGTGAAAACTCTGCATTGCTTAACAGAGAAAAATGTGCAATTTCAGACCCTCATTGAGTTGTTTTCCAAAAACGTCGATCCTACTGACACCCGTTTTCAGGAATGTCGGCGTAATGCCTTAGTCATTGCAGTCTTTGCACGCCATGTCCTTCGCAGAGACTCCAGGGCCGCCCCTTTTACTTTGTTGACGATAGTAGATCAGATAAATGAGAGGAGAAATCCTGCCCCTACCATGCTAGCCGAAACCTTTTATGGCTTAGACCTTATTGCTAGTAAAAAGGTACAGGATAATTTTTTCGGATGTGCTAAGCTGTTATATGTTTGGCTATGTGAGAAACTCACTATCCTTCAGCCACAAAACAGCATTGAGTACACTCTTAAGAATTTTCCTTCTTGGAAGACAAAGATTAAGCAACCCCAGCTTAATGAGTGGCACCATTGGCTACAGAATGTAGGGGAAGACCAATTTCATTGGGTGAGTCAATCCTGTCCACAAGTTATCACCAGCACCTACCCGTACTCATTTGTTTATCTTATGGGTTTAGAAATATCATCTTTCTATGCACCTTTGTGTTTCCCTTGTCAGATTACTGCAAACTCTTGTACTCCTAAGGTTATCACACCACCTAGCTGTGAAGACCTTACTCCTGATCTCATTGCATCCATAGTAGCTGCTTGGAGGGACAAAATCACGGAGAGAAGATCTGCTTTCACGTCTAAACTTCGGAAGGGAGGAATATTTGGAGGGCCTGCAAACCGGAGAGCTCGGATTGGTGAACCATGAGGATCTTCGACATGAGATTATCATTTCTTTACTATCTTCATTTGTTTTACTTGAACATAATCAAAGTCAAAGATTGTAATCCCGGTCTCATTATAGATGAAAATATAAAGAAAAGAATTTTACTTAATTCATGTTATAAACAGTTGGCGATTCAAAGTTCCATCAATTTTTATGTTGTCAATCGCCATCTTTGTAATCTGTTTGGATATAATCAATACAAATGTGTTTCTTTTCTTCTCTCTACTTGTGGAATTTACCTGATTTCATTTGTCAAATCATTTAATCTAGTTTGTTAACTTCCAATCAGGATTCTGAAAGATAGCAACCATCGCTCCGAAAAAGGACACCCAAGCTAAACCTACCTGGTCTAGACCTACCTCAGTGTCTAGACTTGTTCGTCACTTCGATCCCACCGCGTTTCCAACAGCACCTTTACCATCTTCACCAGAGTCGTCAGGTTCTTTTGAAGTCAACCAAATGGCTAATGATCCAGTGGACCCCATGATAACTATACAGGAAATGTTGAGAAATATGTGTCGAGATATAGCAGGGTTGAAAGATGAGGTGACTCATCTAAAGAACCAGAGTACCGAAAAGGTCTCTACTTCTAAAGATCCCGCCATTCAGCCTCCTCCGGCCATATCTCCTAACCTCACCAGACCAGTCATCTCTCCCGTAGAGATCGATCTAGAAGATGAGCAATATGCTGGAGAATATTATGTCCCTCCGATTAACAAGGAAAATGAGTTGTTCGATAAGTATGAGAAGATGGCTCGTGACATTGAGAGCATGAAGGTTCAAGCGTCCAAGGGATTCGATATTTCTGAATTTCTGATGTCCCCTAATGCCGTATTCCCGCCTAAGTTCAAGGCACCAGACTATGACAAATATGATGGAACTGGGTGTCCGAGAAACCACGTCAGATGGTTCATCACTCTTTCCCAGCAGCATGGCCTAAGTCGAGAGCAGATGGCCCATTTGTTTCCCATGTCTCTTATAGGGGTGGCCAAAAGATGGTTTTTGAGGTTGAAACCAGAAGAGATCAGGACATTGGAAGAAATCTCTAACCGATTCGTAGAGCAATTCTCTATGGAGGAAGGGATCGAGGTCACCAAAAGAGATCTGAAGCTGTTGAAGCAGAATCCTCAGGAGACATTCACATCTTTCATTAGGCGCTGGAGGCGCAAGTCTGCCCAACTGAGCCATAGAATGTCAGAGGAAGACCAGATAAAGTTGGTCCTCAAGAGCTTGTCTCCGCAGAACTTTCACTTCATGGCACCGCAGCACTATCAGAATTTCGATCATTTGATTAAGACCGGCACCCAGATCGAGGATGCTATTGCTAAGGGCCTCAGAGCCAAGACTCTATCTGATGTCCGAGAAGGGAAGAGACCTATGACCCAACCAAAGGAAGTACAAGCAGTCAGTTATACCAGACCAGTGGCCAAGCCTGTTGCGGAAGTTGCTGGACCGGCGATAAGGAGGCAGTTCAGACAGTTTGACCCATTACCGTATCCACTGCCCATGATACTTAAGAAGTTGATCAGAAACAAGAAGATCAGACTTCCAGATGTCAAACCTGTACCTAATCCACTGCCTGTAAACTGGAGAAGGGATCAATACTGTGAATATCACAGAGGCCCGGGGCACATGACTGAGAACTGTTTGGCCTTGAAGCACGCGATTCAGAACATGATCGATAAAGATGAGCTTGCAGTTGAAAGGCCGAATATCACTCAGAACCCTCTCCCCAACCACCGTGCTGTTGCTCCTCCCACTGCAAACGGTATCTTTGTAGATGAGCCCATCCTTGATCCCTCTGCTCTCATTTGCGCTATTACATCTGACAAAACATATGTTTTGAGGTTTGACGATGAAGAGCTCAGAGAATTCAGAGAAAAAGAACCTTATGTGCTGTCGTTTGACGATGCTGAACTCGCTGAGTCATCCTCATCCCATTCATATGCGCTCCAGAATGTTGATATGGAAGAAGCAAAGGAAGCCACCTATGTTCTAAGGATGGGGGACTTTGAAGAGGATGTCAGTAATGCACCTTATGTTTTCAGAACGGACGAAGACGAATTGCTGTTGCTAGAGGATCAATGTGACGAGATGCGTCACATGACCCGAGGTGGGCGAGTGTTCAAACCACCAGAATTGAGTGTAGAAAACCCGGCAGGGGTTGCAAGAAACTCAGAAAATCAGAGGCAGAATAAAGTGAGCGCAGACGAAGAAGATGAGAGCCTGTTAAAGCAGCTGAAGAAGACTCAGGCTAATATCTCGGTATGGGGTTTACTCATGGCCTCATCAAAGCACAGAAAACTAGTTCTTCAAGAGCTTAATGCAGCGCAAGTTTCTGTTAATACCTCGCCCGATGAGCTCGTCAGTCTCGTAGCCATGGCCAGAGCAGCGAAAACATTGTCATTCGCGGATGACGATTTACCTCCTGAGGGCCGAGACCATACTAAGCCTCTTAAAATCACAGTCACCTGTAACAAGAAAAAGGTGCCAGAGGTGTTGGTTGACAACGGCTCTGCGCTGAATGTTTGCCCGTTAAGCACCGCAGCAACCCTGGGATTCAGTCCTGAGAATTTTATTCCATCCGAGCAGGGTATTCTAGCATATGATGGCACTCGCCGGGATGTAATCGGGACTTTGATCACTGAGATACAGATTGGCGGAGAGGACTTTGAGGTAGAATTTCAAGTCTTAGATATTAAGGCTTCATTCTTACTGTTGCTTGGCCGTCCGTGGATGCACAAGGTCGGGGTTGTCCCGTCTACTCTCCACCAAAAACTGAAGTTCATTCGCAAGAACAGAGTGATAACGGTAAAGGGGGATCCCGATCTTGAGATAGGGCAGATCACTCCGGACTTAACTGAGGAAAGATCCGAAGATGTCAGTTTGACAGGGTTTTCACTAGAGGTGACTACGATCACCTTCAAAGAGGCTTTGAATGAGGAAATTTGTTTCCTGACCAGCACAAATTCAAATGTCATCAGGATGATTCGCAGGCAGGGGTATATCCCAGGTGCTGGATTAGGCAAGTACCATCAGGCTTTGACTGAGTTTCCGGTGTTCAAGGCGTTCAATGGTTTGTTCGGGCTGGGGTACAAGCCTACAGAGAAAGAAATCAGAGAGATGAAGCAGTTAATGCTGAAATGGGCAGAAAATCGTCGCCGTGGGTTGGGACTACCAATGGCGCCTATTGATTTGAAAATGAACGGCCGATTCCGAAAAGAAGGCGCAGCCTTTCCTTTCTGTGGCTTTGCAGAGTTTTGGTTGGATGAGAGCACAGGGCAGATGCTTCCGGGGTTTGAGATTTTCTTCGATCTTGAGCTAGAAGATGAGCCAGTGGGTATGCAGATCGTAGAGACAGAGTCTGAGGCTAATTGGGCAGAGCACATAGAGCCGAGCCTTCTGAATTCACTTTTCCAAGAAGGGTCGCAGACTGTGGCCGTGATTGGCAAGAGCCCGTTGATACTAGACCCAACTCGTCTTATCACCCCGGCTGAGGAACCTCTGACTAACTGGACTTCTCAAGTCCTACCCCAGGTTATTTTCCAGTACAATCAAATCCCTTCAGAAGAGTCAGTCGTCCGTAAGTACGTGTCAATCTCCGAGTTTGATTCAGAGTCTATTTCTTCTAACAAGTCTTTTGATGCAGGTACCATAGAGGACTATTCTCCCAAGGTCAGTGGTGGTTTTTCTTCTTCTGGCAACATTGAGTTGAAGATTGTCCCCAATAAAGCAGCTGATGCTGTTTCCTCATATAGTTCTGAGTCAGTTGACGCAGGTGTCAACATATCCATCGAGTCTGTAAAAACGAGTCCAAAGTTCATTGTAAACTCCGATGAGGGTAATTCATCTGTTGATGTATTTGATTCAAATTTCAATGAAATAAAGGATTCTTCTTTTGAGTACATTCCTGTCTCTATTTCGTCTACTGAATCTGCTCTAAAATCTGATAATCTTAATAATAACAATCAAGACTCCCCCTCTGATGAGGATGCCGACGAAACTCCCCCTGAAATCAGACATATGATCCAACAGGAGGAGAGTCGCCGAGCAAAACCACTTGACGAGGAAATTGAAACTGTGAACATTGGTGATGAAACCTCAATTCAGGAAATAAAGATCGGCAAAACTTTATCTCCTGAAGAACGCGAGGAATTGATCACTCTGCTTAAAGAATTCAAAGAAGTTTTTGCTTGGTCTTACGATGATATGCCAGGATTAAGTGAGGAAATCGTCCAGCACAGATTACCCTTAATCCTTGGTGCTAAACCAAAGAAGCAAAAACTCCGAAAACTCAAAACAGAATGGGAGTTGAAAGTCTATGAATAAGTGAAGAAATTGTTAGAAGTAAAATTCATCCAGGTGGTGGAATATCCTGAATGGCTCGCGAACATAGTACCGGTGCCCAAAAAGGACGGGAAAGTCAGAATGTGTGTTGATTTTAGAGATTTAAACAAAACAAGTCCTAAAGATGACTTTCCTCTTCCAAGCATTGATCTCCTGGTAGATAACACTGCCGGGCATGCTCTTTTATCCTTTATGGATGGGTTCTCAGGATACAATCAGATTAAAATGGCACCTGAAGACATGTTGAAGACATCATTCATTACTCAGTGGGGTACATATTGCTACAGGGTGATGCCGTTCGGTTTGAAAAATGCTGGTGCTACGTATCAGAGAGCCGCTACAACTCTTCTTCATGATATGATTCACAAAGAGGTTGAGGTTTACGTTGATGACATGATCGTAAAGGGGAAGACTCGGCCTGAGCACACTGTTGCACTGAGAAAGTTCTTTGAGCGAATCAGGAAGTATCAGCTCCGTCTGAACCCGAGTAAATGTGTATTTGGCGTTACGTCAGGGAAACTCTTGGGGTTTATGGTTAGTGAAAGGGGGATCGAAGTGGACCCGCAAAAGATTAAGGCGATTCAAGAAATGCAGCCGCCGAAGACAGAAAGGCAGATCAGAGGTTTCCTTGGCAAAGTTCAGTATCTGAGACGGTTCATAGCACATCTGACGATGACGTGTGAACCCATCTTCAAGCTTCTGAAAAAGAATTCCTCGAAGAAATGGAATGAAGAATGTCAGGAGGCCTTTGAAAAAGTTAAGCGGTGCTTATCTCTACCTCCTGTTCTATCACCTGTCATTTCAGGTCAGCCGTTGTTGTTATACTTGTCTATCACATATACAGCGATGGGTTACATGCTTGCTCAGCAGGATTTTGAGTCTAAGAAAGAAAGGCCCATTTACTACATCAGCAAGAAGATGCTAGAGTATGAATTAAAATACACTGTTTTGGAGAAGACTTGTCTCGCTTTAGTTTGGGCAACCCAGAGGCTTAGACATTATTTGCTTTCAAACAAGGTTCTTCTGCTTTCACGAATGGACCCTCTAAAGTACTTGTTTGAGAAGCCTGCCCTTACAGGAAGGACTGCAAGGTGGTTATTGTTATTGTCTGAGTTCGACATCACTTATGTTACTCAGAAATCAGTTAAGGGGCGGGTTATAGCCGAATTCCCTGATGAAGAGATTATGGATATCGAAGAAGAAGAGGTTCTCAGCACCAAGTGGTTAATGTACTTTGATGGAGCCGTAAACAGTCGTGGTCAAGGAGTAGGTGCAGTCTTGGTCTCTCCGAAGAAAGAATACATTCCTATCTCCATCAAGTTGCAGTTCGAGTGCACCAACAACATGGCAGAGTACGAAGCCTGTATTGCCGGACTTGAAGCAGCCTTAGCTTTGCAGATTCAAGATATTGATGTGTTCGGGGATTCCATCCTGATCATTTACCAGATTAATGGGCAATGGAAAACTCGAGAAGATAGATTGATCCCTTATAATATGTATTTGGAATCTCTAGTCCAGAAATTCAAGAGCGTCACATTTACTCACTTGTCAAGGACCAGAAATCATTTTGCTGATGCTTTGGCTACTTTGGCCTCGATGTTAGATATCTCTGCTACAATGGAAGTTCAACCGCTGGCCATCAGACTGCAATGGGCTCCTGCGCACGTAAATGCTATAGAAATTTCAGCTAGATGTCCAGATGGGAAACCTTGGTACACAGATATCAGAAACCTCATTTCAGGCAAGGGTCATCCTCTAGAAGCTTCAAGCAAAGAAAGAAAAACTCTTCAGAAGTTAGCTGCTAATTTCATCATTTGCGGTGAAGAGTTGTATAGAAGGTCATTTGATGGCTTACAACTCCTTTGTGTTGATGAAGATAAAGCTGCAGAGCTTATTGAGCAGACTCATGAGGGTGTTTGTGGACCTCATATGAACGGGAAGATGTTGTCTAGAAAGATCCTTAGACTTGGATTCTATTGGCCTACAATGGAAGCAGACTGCTTCGCATTTGTAAAGAAATGCCATAAGTGTCAAGTCTATGCAAACCTTATTCATGTTCCTCCTTCAGAGTTGCACTCCCTGACTTCGCCGTGGCCGTTTTCAGTATGGGGAATAGACATCATTGGGAAGATTTATCCGAGATCCTCGAGCGGACATGAGTACATTCTGGTGGCTATTGATTATTTCACAAAGTGAATAGAGGCTGCATCTTATGCTTCCATCACTTCGAACACAGTTGCGAAGTTCATCCGTACCAACATAATTTGCAGATACGGAGTACCTCACGAGTTGATTTCAGATAATGGATCACATTTCAAGAAAGAGGTGTTACACCTGTGTGAAGAGTTCAAGATAAGGCATCACAAGTCGTCCCCTTACAGGCCGCAGACGAATGGAGCCGTTGAAGCAGCAAATAAGAACATCAAAGTCATTATCAGTAAGATGACTGAGACATATAAGGACTCGTCGAACAAACTCCCTCATGCCTTATGGGCGTATAGGACATCGATCAGGTCTTCAACAGGTGTAACTCCGTATTCTCTGGTGTACGAAATGGAAGCTGTTCTCCCTGTTGAGTTAAGAATTCCCTCTTTGAGAGTGATGATGGAGGCCAACCTGCCAGAGTCAGAATGGGCAAAGGCCAGGCACGAAGAGCTGCAGATGATAGATGAGAAGAGGCTGAGAGCCTTGTATCATGTCCAGGGATATCAGAGACGGATTGAGAGAGCTTTCAATAAGAAGGTTCGTGTCCGGCATTTGAAGCCTGGAGATCTTGTTTTGAAGTCCTACAGGGCACCGGTATTTGACCCAAGAGGAAAGTTCAGGCCAAACTGGTCCGGTCCTTACATTGTTGATGAAGTCCTGCCTGGAAAAGCCGTAAGACTCCTCAATGAAAATGGAGAAAAATTAAATGAGCCTACAAACCTGGATCAATTAAAAAAATATTATGCTTAAGTACACCAGGAGGCCATCCTTGGACGATTTGAGCTTCAAGCCAATACCCAAATGTTTTAAACTATTTGCAAACCCTTTGGGCCTAGAAAAAAAATGAATAATGAAACCCCTTTCCGCTAAAAGAACCTGTGAGCCGAAAGCAAAATCAAAATTTCTTTGTTAAACTTAAACCAGGGGCATCTTTTATGACTTTCGTCATAAAAGATTTTAAACTCGAACTACGCGTGACCTGATTCCCAATTTCTTTGGGGATACGTAGGCAGTCTGGAGGATCCAGATTCGGTCCAGATACATGCAAACATACCAAAGTCTAACCGGTTTGAACCTAAGCCCACCCGAAAGTCCTTCTGGTGTACTCAGGCCCAGGTTTGTAGAGAAACAGAAAGAAAGAAAAATGATGGAGTCTTAGACCCGCTAGACTGAAAACCCGCAAGGGCGGTCTAGGCAAAAGTTAGGGTCATTCACCCGCTAAGCTGAAAACCCAAAAGGGCGGCTTAGGCAAAAATCAGGGTGATGAGCCTGCTGGATGGAAAATCTGTAAGGGCAGACAGTCCAGGCAAAAATTAAGGCATGCGGTCCGCCGAATCGAAAACCTGAAAAGGCGATTTGGTCATGGCAGTGACTTCATGAGGAGATGGCAGAGCTTTAAAAGCCGGCTTAACTATCCGCTTCTTTGGCCTTCTCAAAGTCTAAGTAAGCGCCATCAAGACTTCTTCTGATACTCTTTGAGTTAGAGAGGTTGAAACCGAGCAATCTAAAGGGATAATAGCCATGACGAAAATACCAAAAGGGGGGTTGAAGCACCTTTAAGCGCGGTATTCAAAAGATTCCAAGAGTGGTTGACTTTTACCATTTAAAAAAAAATCTTATCAGACTAAGAAGCAGATTTCAGTCTATCTTGGTATTTGAGTCAGGTGTCCGTCAATGTCCTCGTTCGTTGTTCGTCAAAGTCTTTCCTTTGTCGAGTCGAGGTCAATTCTTCGGAGTCCTGTTTAGTTAAAATTCCTCCCCAAGCCGGGGTGGCAAAAAAAAAAGACAGGAGGGAAAGCAGAGCTCTCAGAGAAGCAGAGAATTTATGGCTCCTGTGAGCAAGTGTATAGTAGAGCAGAATTCAGAGGTTGATAGGCTTTTAGCCCAGTTCCAGCGTTAGCAGATGGCAGTAATGAAGCAAGATTTTGAGCAGAACCATGTTCTTGTACTTTTGAGGAGCTTTATAAGCCCAGGTGTTCATCAGAAAAGTTTGTAACCCCAAGTGTACATTAATGAAAGCCTTTGGCCTGTTTTCTTGTGTTGCTCTCCAAATGAATTTTGTTATGGAAGTAATCATACTAGGGGCATCTTTTATGACTCACATCATAAAAGATGTCAAATGCATTGATATTTGAAATGGGCATTCTCCTCAAATAGAGACTAGAGAAGTTTGAGCATGCTCTTTTGGTTCAAGCTCTCCCGTCGAGTTGTTTTCTTTTAGAATAAGATTTTCAAAAAAAAAAAAAAAAAAATCTTATCCTCAGCAAAAAAAGAGCCTTTTGAGTGATTAGCGTACTTGTTTAATTCTTACTGTCGAGTATTTGGTTAGTGTTGTTTTGGTAAAGCTTCAATCTCTAAAATAAAAATAAAAATAAGAGTGACTCTTTGAGCATGGCATTTGGGACCTTTCAAGTGTCCGCAGTGTGTCCCTGCCTAACAAGTTATGAGTCAGGCGTATCCGCAGGGAGGTTTGTATGGATCCATGTTGCATGATGGGCATACAAGCCTGGATTTATATGGAACCGTGTTACATCACGGGCGTGTAAATCTGGGGTCTTGCGAGATAATTTAGCAATTCCTTTTGTGATTTGAGACTCTTTGAGTAGTTGAGGCCCTTTGAGTGTTACAGACTCTTCGGGTAGTTGAGACTCTTTGAGTATAAATGTTTTTGTGTTGATTTGAGACTCTTTGAGTAGTTGAGGCCCTTTGAGTATTACAGACTCTTCGGGTACTTGAGACTCTTTGAGTATAAATGTTTTTGTGTTGATTTGAGACTCTTTGAGTAGTTGATGCCCTTTGAGTGTTACAGACTCTTCGGGTAGTTGAGACTCTTTGAGTATAAATGTTTTTGTTGATTTGAGACTCTTTGAGTATTTAAGGCCCATTGAGTGTTACAGACTCATCGGGTAGTTGAGACTCTTTAAGTATAAATATTTTCGTGTATTTGAGACTCTTTGAGTAGTTGAGGCCCTTTGAGTGTTACAGACTCTTCGGGTAGTTGAGACTCTTTGAGTATAAATGTTTTTGTGTTGATTTGAGACTCTTTGAGTAGTTGAGGCCCTTTGAGTGTTACAGACTCTTCGGGTAGTTGAGGCTCTCTTGAGTATAAAGATTTCTGTATGTGTTTGAAGCTCTCTGAGTGTTATACACTCTCTGAGTGTTTGATTTGAGATTCTATGAGTGTTGCATACTCTTTGAGTAATTTGATTTGATATTCTTTGAAGGATTGATTTACGTTTGCATCGATAATGGTCTGCTTTCTTTGAGGTAATTTCATTAGGTTCGTTTTCTTAAAAGCTTTGTTTTTAAAAGAGTGTGTGTTTGCTTTAATAGAGTCTTTGCGTATTAGTTAAAATAATTGAGTCGTGAGTATTAGAGGGGAGCCATCTCATTGAGATGTCGTGATTGCCGAGTTATCTCCCATTTGTGAGCCCTTGTGAATACCATCCTTAGAACCCGAAAACCCAAAAACTTGTTTTGCTTTCGGGTCAGCCAAAATGTGTTGTCTGTTCAGCTTTGGCATTCGCGCGTTACACACGCTCTGCCAAAGAGGGGCATCTGTAGACACCCCATTTTGACAGAACCCTAACAAAGTCGTTAGGGTAGAAACCCTATTAAACTAGTGTTTTAATGTCCCAAATTTGTTCCTAGAATAGGTTAGGGTCTCATTTAGGTCCCCGTAAATTTTCGTCCGAATCCGTCGCGGTTTGCCTAGCAAACGGACGATGTTTGTAGAGTAGTGTAGTGTAGGATTAAGGGTGGCGATTCAGCCAGAAGCGGGGGTGCGCAGTAACCTAGAAAACCAGTTCAAATTTTCCGTCATGGGTTGTCCGGGAAGAAATAGGGGTATACGAATTAATGTGTAACGTAATTAGGGGTGTATTATCCTGAACCAGGGCAATTTCGTAATTTGCAAAGATGCTTTTCTTCCCCTCCAAGTCACCATTAAGGCCTAAGCTAGGTTAGTGAGAGCTTTAGGACTAGAATTAGCCAGAGGGGAATCCTATGTAGATTAGGCTTCCTTTGATCCCAGCCCTTAAACAAAAGCTGATTTGAAGGGCTAGGATCAAGGGGAGGGAGATATTTTCCATAAAATTTTCCCCCTCCGCCATTGCCCGAGGCCCCCCCTGTAAGTTAAGAAATATACAAAATGCATTGATAGGGGCTGTCCAAAGGAGAGGAAGGGGGCATAATATATCATTTTTTTTTCTAGACCATTCTTTTCCTGGACCCCCTGTCGAGTAAAAAGTAGTCATAAATATCCATAGAGGGGGGTTGTCCAGGGGGAAAAGGGGTCGAATTTATCTTTACCCTATATAGGCACCTCACGAATTAGGGTTTAGGAGAATTTTTTCTTTTTTTCTCTCGTTCGAAACAGAGAGCAGAGGAAGAAGAGAGGGAGAAACACAGAGAGGGATTTTCTTTTACAAAAAGCAGAAAGAGAGAGGGAAGAGGATAAGCAGATCCCTAACATCCAAATCCCACCAGCCATCTCCACCTTCTTCTCCACTTTTCCATCGGCCGGCCACCTCTTCTTCTTCCCCAATCACCATTTTCTCCGGCGGAAACCCACCTCCTCCATCTTCCTTTTCCTTCAACCTCTAAAACCCACCATCACTTAAACTCATTTCATTTTTTTTATCCAAACCCATTCCATCTCCCTGCACCACCATCACATCGCAACCTCTCCACCACAACCACCATCAGCCCAAACCCACCTCTCATTTCTCTGCATCTCCGGCCGGTCGCCATTAAATCCGGCGAAGCCACGATCTCTTCCCCACCTCCATTAAACCACCTTCTCTACCACTACTCCACCCAGATTTAAGCCCATTCCATCAAACCTATCTCTGCACCTCTAACCACCACCACCATCTCCGGCAACCTCACCGAAATCCAGCCGTCCCTCCTCCATTAACATCCAAACCCATTTCCTCTTCCAATCTCCATTTCTCTCCAAACCCATCATCAAATCCCGGTCCAAACCCAAATCAAAACCCTCAACAGACTTTCCATTTCACCTCCCAAACCCCTTCTCATTTAAAACCCATTTTCTGGAAAAAAAGGGCAGAGAGAAAGAAAAAGAGAGAAGAAAACCAGTGAGGAGAGTAGGGGATTTTCGTAGAAAATTGCAGATTTAGGGAGGGATTGAGAGAGATACTAAAAAACCAGCGGGAGAGGACGATCTTAGGGTTTTCAGAGAGAGGCGTGAGAACAGGGAGGGTTACAGAGAGGAGCTGAAAGGAAAAAGTGAATCCAATTGTATTTTTCTTCATAGCTCTCTTCAGCATCATCGTTTCAGGGAGGGTCAAAAGGTAGGTAATTTTAACCAAGCTTATTCCTGGTTATTTATTTATTTTTTATTTTTTCTGTGTCTTGTATTTTTAATCTCATTACTAATTTTGGGTGTTGGATCTTTGTTTGGTTTTAGATTTAATCATGATTCCAGCCTTCATGATTTGCGATCATGAAGCGATTACTGCTAGCAAAAATGATTTGCAATGCTTTGGTTTGGTTTGGACTGAATATTACGCTAGAAATTATTTGTCTTGCATTAGATTTGATATTGCCATCGCAATGAAATGGATATTGCCTTAAGTCTTTAGGTCTTTTATTAGATTTTATATCATCTTGAGTTGATTATAGCACCAAATCTGTTATTGCTGGAAATAAGAGGGGTTGATATAAGTTGAATAGTATAATTTCCTCTTTGGTACCCTCTTATGTTTTCTTTGTGTCTGCAATGGGGTATTAGCTTGCCATGTAGATCAGGTATATCTGAATAGTGCAGAGGCATGGCTGCAGTGGTAAGGGTTTTGAAGAGAAAATCCGCACAGTTCATTCTCCGTGCCAAATTGCTCGGGCTTGTGCAAGTTCAGAACCTTTAAAAGTATTCCATTCTTTGGGTTGTTGTGATTCATCATTTGATCAGTTCATTCCTTTCTTTTGATGATCCAAATGTCATATGAAATTCAATATAGGACAGGTATGTTGCTGCCCCAGTTTGGCACATAGGTTCAGTCCGTGTTGCTGCCCTGTTTAGCACAGAGATTCAGTCCATGTTGCTGCCTTGTTTTGCACATAGATTTGGTCCATGTTAGATCCCCCTTTGTTTTAGACAATCAAAGCTATCCTTGAGGTGTGAAACTAAGTTGGATTAAACTCCACTCCTCTGTTCTGGATACTTAGGTCTATCCCATTTTGTTGTCTGTTTTGGCTAATCTGTGGGTTAAGATGAGATTCGTTGGTTAGAAAGTGCTAGCTGGTTTAAATTGTCACTCTCTAGATAGTGGGGCTCGCTCATGGTTCCATTTCTAGTATCCAAATCAGAAGCCAATTTGATTGAGTCATGAAATTGATGGTAGCTTTTCTTTGGTCGGGTTGCTAGATTTTGGCTCAAGGAGTTTAGGCTAGCAACCTACCTTTTAGCTTAGTTTGATCCGAGGTCTAAGTTCTTGCATATAAGGCGTTTGGTCCGGAGATGTGTTTAGCTCATGTTTTGCAGAGTTTTCACATAAGGTTCTTCACTTGGGTTCGCCTTCGAGTTGCTTGATTTCATCTCTATGGTTTGGTCTCTAAGCAGCATGATCAATATACTAATATTCTTCTTTTCGCAGTTTGATACTACTCATCTTATGCCCTCAATCGCGTTAAAATTGTTGTTCTTTCTTTTGTTTATATTGAAATCTGGAATGCAAAGGATGAGTGTGGTGTTTAAATTTGATTTGTGTTGAGGTTGCGGTTTCAGTTCCCGATGAGAGTTTTGCGGGCGATGAAGGCGCTAGCCCAAGCCCATCTTTAGGGGACTCGCTCAATCCAAGTAGCGCTCCTCTCTTTTGTTTAGTAGGCCTGCCCAACCTTTTGGATTTCTTTTAACCATTTTTTTTGAAAAGAACCCTTCTCTGGGCAATGATAAGGTTACTTAGAGCCCATCTTTGTGTTTTGTGGCTCACCGTTTTTTTTTTTTTTTTTTTGCACTTGAATCTGCACAAGTTGATGCCCCCTGTTATGCACCAAAATTTATAAAAATCAGAAATATCATTGCATGCATTTGTATAATCTGTTAAAAATTTTAATATTCTTCTTTTGTACTAAGCTTTGAGTTAGGGTTTGAAGACGATAATGAATGGACTGTTCAGGTGAGATTATTTTGAAGCTTATCATATTTGTTTAAATTTTATTTAAATAAATGGTTTTGGGAAAGAAGGAGATCAGATGACTACTCTATTCGATATTATCGACATGAGTACTGTCTGATTTCAAGGCGGGATTAGAAATATTATCATGTGTATTATGATATCAGATGATTAATTTAGCATCATCTGATTTCATCCCCATATTGGGGTGGTGTTTGTGGTTGGACATAGAAGTGTTTGATATTGTTTTTTTGCTTTATTAGGCTATCCAACGGCTGGTCTGAACTAATTTATGTTGTTTATCATTTTATGATTGCTATAGGTTGTGTATTTTTTTAATTGAAAATTCTTCTTTGCTTAACACTTGATTTATTTTTATAAGAATGGAATGGAATTCGCGATTATCTGGTAGCCTTTTCTTCTCTCTTTGGATGGACTAACACAGTCTTATAGATTCTTGTTAAATTTCTTTAGATATTAGACCCCTGCACTAGGAGACATACTCTGTCTCGTTAGGCAATCCTCCTTTGGAGGCAAGCCTCTTTTTTTAGTTTAACCTCAGGGAGGTTGCTTTGATTTTGATAAATGGTGTACCTATAGGAGGCATGCCTTGCCTCATTTAGAGAGCCTTTGAATCATTCGCTTGTGTGGTGATGTTATCGGGGGAGTCTTTGACTCATTTGATCTTTATTGATGTTATTAGGGAGTCATCTGTCTTGGCTTTGTAAGTAATTAGCCTTTAGAAGGCCTGCCTGGCCTCATTTGTAGAATCCTCTCAATTAGTTGTCTTAGCCTTGCTTACCCCTTGCAAGGGCAATGATAAGGTTACTTGGAGCCCATCTTTGTATGTGTTTGGGAGACCCGCTCGGTCTCATTCTCTCGTTAGTCCTCCTCTCTGTGCGTCGTTTGGTTTTGGGAGAACACCCTACTCGGCTTGGCAGCATACCCCTACTCTTATGGGTATTGGGTTGCACATTTGTTGCACCCTAGGGCTAGTTAGCTGTCCGGCCCGGCTGGGTGTTTTACCTCTGCCAAATGTGCAAATTCGTGTTTCCTTTTCTTTTAGAGAGTCTTTGACTCATCTATTCTTTAGTTGGTGTTAGTGGAGTCTTTGACTCATGTTTCTTTCTCTTTTAGAGAGTCTTTGACTCGTCTATTCTTTAGTTGGTATTAGTGGAGTCTTTGACTCGTGTTCCTTTTCTTTTAGGGAGTCTTTGACTCATTTATCCTTTAGTTGGTATTAGTGGAGTCTTTGACTCGTGTTTCATTCTCTTTTAGAGAGTCTTTGACTCGTCTGTTCTTTAGTTGGTGTTATTGGAGTCTTTGACTCATGTTTCCTTTTCTTTTAGAGAGTCTTTGACTCATTCGTCCTTTGGATGATTTTGCTGGAGAGTCCTTGACTCGCTCATCCTTTGGATAGTGTTATTAGAGAGTCTTTGACTCATTTGTCCTTTTAGGAGTGTTATTAGAGAATCTTTGATTCGTTTACCTTTGCTTTTGATAGTGTTATTTGTTTAGGGGTTTCCCCTATTTGCCCTAGGGTTTAGCCCTAGGGTTTTGCTTTGTATATTCCCTTAGGTCTTTGACCAAAAGGGTGAAAACTCTTTAAAAACTTCAAGAACATTGGAAAAAGTTTAAAATCCAAAAAACATTAAATATTTTAAAACTCAAAAATATTAGAAATTAAATAAAAAACATTTGAAAAACCTTAAAAAGCCTAAAGTGTTGAGTGTTTTTAAAAATAGTCTTTAGGAGAGTTCGTTTCGAACTACGTTGGCTTGATCCTCTTCCGCGAGGTACGTAGTGCAGCTTGGGATCTTTATCCCAAGTCCAGCCAAACTTTGTAAATAAATGTTTTAACCCTTTTTCTTCAAAGCTTTGTTTTCAACAAGATCTTCCTCTAGAGTTAGGAGTTTGTCCTAGATAGAGAGTTTTAGAGCTAGGAGTTTGTCTTTTATTTGTTGTGTGCTTGTTTGTGTTGTTTTAGAGTTAGGAGTTTGTCTTTTGTTGTGTGCTTGTTGTGTGTTTGTGTTAGAGTTAGGAGTTTGTCCTAGCTAGGAGCGCCTCCGTCCGGTCAGTTGGCGATTCACATCGCCGACTGATGACTAGGTCTTGGATACGTTAGCAATCCTATTGTTTTCCTTAGGGCATACAGCCTAGTTACACGTAGGTTGTAGGAACCACCTGCATTAGCTTAGGGCTAACCTGCATTTAGTTAGGGCATATAGGGTGTCCTAAAATTCACAATTCACTGGAATTTAAATAATCGTACAATAAACTTTAATAATTGGTCCGGTCTTTTAGATCGAGTTTAGGATAGAGGGCTAGGTGTCTCAGGCATCATAGCTTAGAATAGGCGAGAAGAACTACGTTGCCTTGATTCTCGTGGAGGCGGGGATACGTAGGCTTCTTTGGATGAATATCAGACCATCCGAGGACTCGGGCTAAATCGTTTAGAGTCTTAGGATTTGTTGTTTTGTTATATTGTATACTTTGTTGTGTTTTCTTACTTTCTTGTACTGATCTTATACCTTTAGTTATAGCTTGCATGTGTTTGCACATCAGAACTTAGACACCAGTTAGGTATGTCACTCATTACCTAGCAATATTTAGGTGGCACCTCTTTCATTTATTTTTTATGTGTTTATTTATCTTCAGGAAATGCATGCTTAGGTAGACGACTCCTGAGGATTGTTCCCATTTCACATGATTTTTGCCCAAAACTCTTCGAGGTTAATAAAAATGGCATAAGAGACCAAGTGTTCGCACTCGGGCGAATTGGGGGCGCTCTTCGGACCTTCTCCATTCGTCATCAGGCACGGACCTTTTATATCTCTGGTTATCCATTGCAAACAGAGCTTTTCTTTTGGTTCCATGACGCATCCATGGATGGCGACTCTGAGTTATTTTCAGATATATCTTGGTTTCGAGCTCTGGCTTCGGATCAGGATGTATCTCATTCGTTTTGTATCGCCACTCATGCTATGCTATGAGAGTGGCACCTATTTCGAGAGTTCCTTGGTAGAGCTCTCCTTCACATGTGGAGATCTTTGAGGATTGCAGGGGGGGACCTCGCGTCCCTCGCCGCACTCGTCCTCGGATCGGGGTCCACATCGGAGCAAGAAAGAAAAAGAAAAAGGGAGAGAAAGCGAGAGAGTAAAAGTGAAATGTGAAAAGTGAAACCCCCCTTTTATAGGCCTTGGCTTAAGGCGGTTCGCATTTATGGAAGGCACGCACTTCGAGGGCCCTTGTATGGTGCCACATGTTTCTCATTAATGGAGGGCTCACGTGCCGAGGCGGAAAACGCGCGTACGGTACAATCGGAAAACGGTCAGGTTATTAAAACTGCTTGAGCACGGGATACCTTTGGAGTAGTTATGTCTGGTCCAAACCGTACACAAAAATCTGCCCGGCCCAAGCCGGACAGAATGTGGCGCATTCGCTAAACGGCAAAATTCTGCCCGTCCCAAGCCGGACAGAATATGGCGCATTCACTAGACGACAAAAATCTGCCCGGCCCAAGCCAGACAGAATATGGCGCATTCGCTAGACGACAAAAATCTGCCCGTCCCAAGCCGGACAGAATATGACGCTTTCGCTAGACAACAAAAATCTGCCCGGACCGAGCCTGACAGACGGCTTAGCCGGACAGATTTTTCCAGACGGATCCCTGGCCGGACAGACGGCTTAGCCGGATGTTTTCCGGGCAGATTTCCTAAGCCAGACAGACGGCTTAGCCGGACAGATTTCCCAGGCCGTACAGTCGTTTTATTAGCAGGACAGATTTTCCGGACAGATTTCTTAGGCCGGACAGACGGCTTAACCGGACAGATTTCCCAGGCCGTACAAACGTCTTAGCCAGACAGATTTTCCGGATAGACGGGTTAGCCAGACAGATTTTTCCAGACGGATCCCTGGCCGGACAGATTTTCCAGACAGACGGCTTAACCGGACAGATTTTCCGGGCAGGTTTCCCAGGCCGGACAGACGGCTTAACTGGACAGATTTTTCGGACAGGTTTCCCAGGCTGGACAGACGGCTTAGCCGGACAGACTTTCCATCAAGCCATCCTGGATACCGGCTCATTCTACCATTTAAGGATACAACTCCTCACACTTCCCCAAATCACTACAATGACTTGGAGAACTGGGGGGCAACTGATGGGGTACAAAAAATAGCAACTAATGAGCTGTCGACACGTGGCCCTAGGAAGGCCCACCACAAGCCCAACTGCTTCGCAGGGGTAATCTGGTAATTTCCTAAATAGTGGGTGGACCTAAACCCACAGAGGGTCCGACACCTGTCCTGGGGTAGGTAATCCAACCACCTCAGGTCCCCTTCTATAAAAGGCCTCTCAATGCTCAGATCAAGGGGTAATAACTCCTGAATTACCACTCTTAAAAAAACTAGCTCTACACTCCTGCTCGTATTAACTTGAGTGTCGAAGGGTCTGTCCGGAGTAACGACTTCGGGTTGGTCTTCTGACCTCGTGTGCTCTTGTGCAGGACTCAGCTCCTTCACTTCGGTTCCTCGGGTCCTCCAACTCAGCTCTTACGTCACTGCCGTATCTGTTACCGATTTTAGGCCTAACAACAATCTTACTTATATTTTGATAATCGCACTCCTAAAATTATTAAGCTTTTTCTCGATGGATGTCGATAGGGTTCTTTGGAAATTGTAAGAGTGCTCTAGTCGCTGATTAGAAAAGTAAAAATTGTATAGAAGATTTTCCCATGCAAAATATATGTGAGGCAGATACTAAAGTGTCCACGATTAATGAAAGTTTTCAACCATTTATATGTATAGTGTATGTAATGGGAAAACTTGGGTGGCCCCCTACGTTATTTAAAACATTATAAATGAAAAGTTTTCTTTAAGTATTAAATATTTTATAAATGTAATATAATAGATATTAAATATAGGTTACTAATATCCATACGACCTTGTTTTGATAAAGGGCCGAACACACCTTGTTTTACAATTTTTAATTGGCTGCCGATAGTTTTTTTGGGAACTTATTCGACAGCGGATTAAACAAAATAAAACAAGGTGAGTTCGCTCCATTCTCAAAGCATAGTGGTGCAGACATCAGTAGCCTAAATATATCATAGATAAAAAATTATTGATAACTATTTAATATCTTACATTTTTAAACTCAGCTCTATTTTTAAAGCATAAAATTTAGTCACAAAGCACATATTTTTGTGATTAATTTAAATGTGTAACACATGCCATTTTCTTGTTCGTTAAACATAATTTCCTTTTTTTCCTTTTTTTTAACTTGCATAGATATGGGAGTGTGACTGAACCATAGTTAGCAAAACGTGATTTGGCAAAAAAACGGGATGGCAAGAATTTGAGTTTAATACAGTATTGGTTAAAGAAAACGTAGTAAAAAAAATGAAAACACAAGAAAATGAGTTTAGAATTTTGTCATTTACAAAATATGGGCCATTTTTATTATGTTTAAAAACTAGACTTTCCTTGGTCCTCTGGGTCTTTGTAACTAGTTGCCTGTGAGGGTAAAATTGGAAAGTTGGCCAAAAAAAGGTGTTTAAAACGCATTTTAAACGTGTTTAAAACGTTTGCCTAAAAGAAACGGAGTTTTATTCATTTTAAATGTTTTAAACGGCACACCAATAAAACGTGTTTTTTTTTTTTTTTATATTTAAAACGGAGTTTTGCTAACTATGGACTAACTACTCACTGCATTGCAAAAATAATGGTAGATTATGACTGAATTTTGATAAGCAGCAGTGATATGCACAAATCTTTGTTTCACTTTCACACTTTTTAAGGGAGATGAATTCACCCCCTCTATTTGCCAGGAACACCCATTTTTAGTGGCTTTATTACTTCAAGACAATGGTTTACTAGGGATGTCAATCTAAAGGATCCGAACACTAGTTGGAAAAGATTTGACTGCTACTGTTGGATCCGACCCGTGTCCATTGGATCCAAACTGTTGGAACCTAGATAAGTATGGAGGCTTGGAGGGTGCCAATATATGAAAATAACCTATCTTTTTTCGTTCATTTATGTCATTTCATGAGGAGTATTTTCGTAACATTTAGAAACCTACTCGAAACTAAAAACAACTTTCATTTTTCCTCCCTCTCTCTCACAAGACCTAAGACACTCCGATGGACAGTCCAATTTAAATTGAATCATGACCCATAAGAGAGGCGAATGGAACGTAACCTAGACCATAGTTAGCAAAACTCTGTTTTAAACCGTATGTTTTGTTGGTTTGCCATTTAAAACTTTTAACGCGTTTTAAACGTATTAAACGCGCTTGCGTTCTGTTTTTTTACTACATTTTTTTTTTTTTTTTTGAACCAATACAGTATTAAACTCGAATTTTTCCGGTCCTGTTTTTTTTTTTTTTTTTTTTGTCAATTCACTTTTTGCAAACTATGACACAGACATAGGTGGATCCAATTCGAAGTGGGCTCTTGAAGCCTCTATGGTTTGCTTTGGTCATAAAACCACTACAAGGGGCCATTCAGCACGATCCCGTTTTAGAAGTGTTTTCCTTTATAATAACACCTCATTATAAGAAACAACTGGTTGTTGATTGAACAGTGTGGAACAGCTATTCATAAAAGTGGTGATGGTAGAGAGCTCCTAATAAAGGACATCCTGTTTTTCTTTTTTCTCAGCACGGGATCCCATTTTGCTAGCAACCCTATTCTATTAAAAAAAAGTGTGGATATCAGTTTTCCTTGCCTCAAGATGGTTCCAAATGCAGGGATATATTTGTCATATAATAAAAAACACAAGGCTTTTCTAGCCATGGAAAAATGGTCATCAATGTATAATTGAAATTGTGGCGCAAGAAATAGAGGCTGTTAGGAACATACCTAACATGGGTTTGTCTTCCTAGTTAGGCAGAAGCATGGATAAAGTTCTTGATCATGATAAAGCAAACCCTAGCCCGTAACTATCTATGTCATGCAAAAGTGCAACAAAGCTCAAAAGCATCTAAAAACCCAAGTCACTAAAAGCCAATTTGCTACTGAATTCCATCTATGGGGCCAAATTAATGGTCATCCATTTCTACATCCTGAAAAGCCTACTCCTCTTTGTACCAAAGATTCAAAACTAAGTCTCAAGCATGTTTTGGAATATATATACTTGGCTTTATGTCTTCTCAATGTGTTAAGCTATCCATGTCTGCCCTTAAAGCATCAAAGCTATTCTTGACTTTAAATGCTTTCCTTCTATAGCATACTTAAAAGCCTACAAATCAACAGTTTTCCACAGCTTTGTGTTCCTTTATAACTAACATGTTCTATGCATTTGAAAGAAGCAAGACTATCCAAATCTCCTTTTATCTTGGAAAGATGATATGTAGCACAGAAGTAGTGATAGGGACTGTCTGAAGAGAAATCAACCAGATTGCTCTCTAAACTATCAATCATTTCTCACTTTTGAACCCCTCCATTGTTTGAAAATCCAGATGCAAGCCAAAGTGCAACCAAAGAAAATCCTAGTTTACTCGGTGTAGGTTCTCACTTTTGACACCCCTATTATTTCAAAACCCAAATCCAAGCCAAAATGCAACCAACGCAAATCCTAGCTGACTCAGCATGGCACCATCAAGTACTAGGTTGATGCGTGAGTACTCAGTTTGACGCGTTCATAACTCAGGAGTGTCAAAAGGAGTTTTGATTCTGTAGGCCAAAATATGGACTCAGAAAAGAACGTAACCAAGATAAAATTAGGGAGGACTCTGGCGAGTCAACGATGACAATGGAATTTTGAAACTATGCTTCTCACTTTTTGGAAGCCAAGCAGAGGTTTGAGTATTACTAGAACCAGATGCTTTCGAACCTAGAGGACATGGCTGTTGGGTACCACCCGAAAGTGAGGAGAGAAAAGGGAAGTGATATATCCGCCCCCTTTTCTTCCTCGGGCCATCCCTTTCTAGTATATTTATGACTTATCTTTTTAACCTAAAAGGGGGTGGCCCAGGGGAAAAAAGGAGGCTAATCGATCATTTTCCCCTTACACTTGTCTGGCAAGAAAAAACACTTGCCAGGAAGTGATTCACCTTTTTGTAGACACCTGTGGAATGCATTCAGTTTCAGATTCATTAGTGACTGTGGACAGCTATGGAACAAGGAATGTCTTTGGCTGGACACACACAACACAACACAACAATCATATCTAGAGATGCCCATTCAATTTCATAACCACCTTACAACTGAGGTGGATTCCATAATATTGCATCTCTCATTCATGCCATAGAAGGGTTGGGCTGGAAATGATAAAGAGGGCATTTAATCAAGGTTGCCAGGTCGGGATTCGAATTCGGGATTCGATTCGGGAATCGAAAGCGGGATTCGAAGGTTCCGGGGATGGCTGGGAGCGGGATTCGATTTTTCGCCGGGGAATCGCCGGAGAATCGCCGGAGATTCGCCGGGGATTCGTCGGGGAGTCGCCGGAGATCGCCGGGGATTCGCCGGAGAGTCGTCGGAGAGCGATAGAAAATTAATAAAAGATAAAATTTAAGGAAAAATACCTGAAAATCAAAATCTAAGCATTCAACTATACACCATTAAACATGAACATGATTCTCCAAATACTGAAATTATAACAGTTTTTCTTCATTAAGGAGCCAGGAGGCCAGGAGTTCAGGTCCTCAGGAACCAGGACTCCACCATTAAACAAAAAATTCAGTTTCCAAAAAGCAAAATATCAAAATTATTACATAATTTCTCCAGTACTTTCAAATAAAAAGAAATAAAGTTAGGCTTTTCTCTTTCCCTTCAAATAAGCATGATCAGCTCGTCCTCTTCTTTCTGTAAATGAAAAGTTTAAATAAATGAATTAATATTTATAAGACTAATATCTTCACTGGGAAATTGCAAGTGTTAAAGATTTTGTACCTTCCCTTGTACGTTCTCCACGCCCCAGGAAACTAGTAATACGACCTTGAGTGTTGGATGGTCGTCCAATTTCAAGTTCCGAGCTACTGCCCACTCTTGGAGTCCCAGATCCTGCAGCTTCGTCATTGTCATCTAAGTCACGAATAGTGAGTGAAGGACTTGAAAGTAATGACTGAGATGACGCACGAAATGTAGAAGGTCTAAGGAAATCATCATCGAGATCTTGCCATCGCATATCCTCCATTCTGATAGAGGAGTCATCCATAAGTGGGAGCTCTGGGTTGATGTCCCATTTTCTATATTGTCCTTCTTTGTATGCAGCCGCATTAAATCTAAATAATAGATTCGAAATTAAATAAATAATCTGACATAAATAATAAAAAAAAATTATTGCATGCAAAAACGAAACAAACTTTAAACCTGGATAGGAGTCGAAGATTTGAGTGGATGTACACAAGAGTATCAGCACGATGTGAATTTAAGCGATTACGCTTTACATTGTGAATGAAGCTATACGTGCTCCATACTCTCTCTGCAGAAGATGTGCTAATAGGCTGTGAGAGAATTTTGATGGCCACTGACTGTAACTCTGGTACATGACTTCCATGAAAGTTCCACCATTTGGTGACACACACATTGGGATCTTTCGCATCGTCCCTGGCAAATTTACTGGAAAACCTTCCAACCCTTCCTATGAAATCATATAACTGGCGTCTAATCATACCACTCATCTCATCATCAGGGGAGAGATCCATAATGGCTTCATATACAGCATCCATGATTTCAGGGTCTTTATCTGAAAATAAAATTGAATAATCGATCAGTCGATAACATAAATGAAGATAAATACAATTACATTATGAAAATTCACAATATGAGAAACAATTACATACCTGGGGTTACTCGTTTACCACCGCCTGGTGCTGGAATATTGAGATATGCAGGGTCATAATATTTTGGAGTGAGTACATGAGCCAAGGCATGAATTCGAACATTCATCTTCCCCCATCGTCCCACCACAATACCATGAATATGATTGTACATGTCAGGCACATCTTTCAAGTTATCTTTTATTTGTCCTAACATATTGTCCATGCCTCCGTACACTTCTGATATCAGACAGCCTTCCTGGTCAGTGAACTTAATCATTTTATAGACGGGCTTCGTAATTAATAATGCCAACTTTATGTTCGTCCAAAATTCATCAGAGACTACACAAGTAGTTGTCATCTCGCCCCTCTCTATCATCACTTTGTCGGTGCAAGCATTCAACCAATCTTTCCAAGCATCTGTTAATACTGTCATCTGCAACGCCTCCCTTACATCAAGAAGTCTCTTAAGTGTAGTATAATGAGTTGCAAATCTCGTCTTCGCAACTTTCAGCAACTCAAACTTCGAATTGCTTCTAAATATAGCAAGAGCCTGCGAATGATTGGTAATATATTTGACGACATCCTTGCAGGAACGGTAAGTCTCTCCAATCCAACCTAGGTGTTTATGCTTGGTCAAGTCTTTGAATATCAGATTTAATGTGTGAACCACACAAGGAGACCAAAATATGTGGGGATAAACTTTATTAACCTCTGTCCCAGCAAGCTTGCAATTGGCTGCATTATCTGTCAGCACTTGCACAACATTAAAAGGCCCTACTTCTTCAATGGCATTCAACAAAAACTTTGCAATGTTTTTCCCTGATTTCTCCACGGCAGAGAAGTCGTGCGCATTGAGAAACATTGAACCGAACATATTCGATGCCAGTACATTGATCAGGGCTTTGTTCTTCACGTTTGTCCATCCATCAGAGACAATAGAAAGCCCATGTTCAGGCCATTTTTCTCTCACAACACCTAGATCTTTTGTTACATTATCTTTCTCATGGTCCAATAAAGTTGTTCTTGCTTTCTCATAAGAAGGCAACTTGTATCCAGGCACACAATTGGCGGCAGTTATCATCTCTTGAAAATATGGAGATCGGAGGACGTTAAAGGGAATCCCATTGGCGGCCAAAAATCTCAGCACTTTATGATCAACATCGTCTCTATCCTTTGCTCTAAAAGACTTGCCAAGTGGTGATTCACCAACCTTACTTGAAGAAGTCGCACCGGAGCTGGAAGACTTGCCAAGCATGTCTAACCGTGATTTCTTCAGTGGTAGTCTCCCAGGTAAATTCTCTGCTCTTTGGACTTGGCTTCTGATGTGCTCTTGTAATTGTTTGTCTTTTGCAACCGCACTGCAATATGCTATTCCTTGACCTTGACCTCTTGGTGCTTTCACAAGGTGTGCGTGCACCCTTGTATAAGTCCCAGTGTAAACCTTCTTACAGTGCTTACATTTCCACTTTTTGGTTCCCCCATGTCCTTCGCTAGCTTTCTTTCCTTTGACTACGTGTGACCATAAAATTGTCGCTGACCTTGCGTTCGGAGTCAACACTATGTCCTCGTCATAATCTTCTTCCACATATTCTTCCTCATAGTTGTATTCCAGGTCCCCTTCAAAAACTATGTCATCATCACCTACACCTTGGCCTTGAAATTGTTGGTCGACAGTCTCATCCATCTTTCCTCAATTTCCTCTGACAAAATCAAATTGTAAAATATTAGAATAGTCTGATAGATATTTTCTACTGTGAATGTCTTACTCTTACATGCATGCATGCAAGGGTATGCAGCGGTAGGCTCAGGGTTGGGTTTCCGTGGGAATTCCCGAGGAGGGTGTTCACTATTTTGCAGGGGTAGGGTCAGGGTTGGGTTTCCCGTGGCGCAGTGTCGAATCCATTGGATTTATATCCAACAGACCGTCTTACGTGGGAATTCCCGAGGAGGGTGTTCACTATTTTGCAGGGGTAGGGTCAGGGTTGGGTTTCCCGTGGCGCAGTGTCGAATCCATTGGATTTATATCCAACAGACCGTCTTACGTGGGAATTCCCGAGGAGGGTGTTCACTATTTTGCAGGGGTAGGGTCAGGGTTGGGTTTCCCGTGGCGCAATGTCGAATCCATTGGATTTATATCCAACATACCGTCTTACGTGGGAATTCCCGAGGAGGGTGTTCACTATTTTGCAGGGGTAGGGTCAGGGTTGGGTTTCCCGTGGCGCAGTGTCGAATCCATTGGATTTATATCCAACAGACCGTCTTACGTGGGAATTCCCGAGGAGGGTGTTCACTATTTTACAGGGGTAGGGTCAGGGTTGGGTTTCCCGTGGCGCAGTGTCGAATCCATTGGATTTATATCCAACAGACCGTCTTACGTGGGAATTCCCGAGGAGGGTGTTCACTATTTTGCAGGGGTAGGGTCAGGGTTGGGTTTCCCGTGGCGCAGTGTCGAATCCATTGGATTTATATCCAACAGACCGTCTTACGTGGGAATTCCCGAGGAGGGTGTTCACTATTTTGCAGGGGTAGGGTCAGGGTTGGGTTTCCCGTGGCGCAGTGTCGAATCCATTGGATTTATATCCAACAGACCGTCTTACGTGGGAATTCCCGAGGAGGGTGTTCACTATTTTGCAGGGGTAGGGTCAGGGTTGGGTTTCCCGTGGCGCAGTGTCGAATCCATTGGATTTATATCCAACAGACCGTCTTACGTGGGAATTCCCGAGGAGGGTGTTCACTATTTTGCAGGGGTAGGGTCAGGGTTGGGTTTCCCGTGGCGCAGTGTCGAATCCATTGAATTTGTATCCAACTACCATTACATAAGCCGTATTTGAGAATACAAAATAGTAATCAACTAATTAACTATTACATAGATCTGATATCCATTCAACAAAATACATCATCAAAATACAAATAAATCACCCCCTTGCCTCACCAGTCATAGAAGCAGCACTTGACTGTGCCTCACCAGTCAATCACTCAATCAACTAATTCAAAAGCACCGCTCATAGAAGCAGCACTTGACTCAGGAGCATCACTTGCCTCACCGGTCCCATACCATTCCCAAAAATAGTTGTTCACCTCTCCAGGGGTGGGGTTGTTCTGAACGACAACGATGGTTCGCCGATTCCAGTCTCTATCAATCGCATTCACTGTCATCTTCTTCAAGGATTGAGGGTGAATGGAGTCTGGTACCGAAACATTCATCATCGCTATGTGATGTTGGGCTCCAAAGTACTGTCGGAGGATCCGAAGAGGCAAGTAAAAGGAACTGTTCTGGAAACCCATTATCCGAACGCACTTCTGGCCAGAAGTCTCAAGGACTGCAGAGGAAATGGGAGCCCATGGGAGAGTCCACTCAATGTCCTTACTTTCGCGACCCTTAAGCCATATAGCCCAACTGTCGTGATCATCGAATGAAACAAACACCTCCCGAGTATTAAAACTCCTCGTCCAGGCTCGTCTTGGCAAAGGTGGTGGAGCCAAAATTCGTAATCTCTCCACTAGCCAAACCTAAATAAAAAAAAGTTAGAAACAATAATTATCCATAACCAAGTACATCATTCAAGCATTTTTAATAAACCATCCAATACTTACATAAAGAATGACGGAACTTCCCAAGAAGTCAGATCCAGTAGATAGGCGAGCACTATCTAGGCTATCAAAAAGTTCCGCTAAGACAGTAGGAGCTAGATTTGCACCTTGGCGAACTTGATCAACCAAGTCTACAAAATATAATGGAATCAAGTCTGATGACTCTGATCGGCCCGGAAAGAGAAACATTAGATAAGCACACAATGCTAATGCATTTTCACGGCAACGACGATACTCCATATCCAGTTCTCTACTTGGTGAAAAGACTTGTACTAGCTTATGCATGAAGATACTACTTGCCTGACGGTAGTGACGTAGGGACTTCTGTGGCACGCCAATCAGACGGCTCAATGCCTTATCATAGCCTTCCTTAAAGGAAGGCTTGAATATGGGACCATCTGGAGAAATGCAGAGCATCATGCAAATATCTTCATGAGTCGGACAAAGCTCTTGCATTCCAAAATGAAACACATGCGAATCTGGATCCCAACAACTAATTGCGGCACGAAGTAAACCCCAATCGACACAGATAGTGGCAATATTGCGTAAGGTGCATAAGCCCACCGTGCCAAGATTAACTCCTTCCACTTGATGCAACCCATTGATCCATGCCAGTAAACCATTGTTGGATACTTCAGCCATTCCGCTCGCCATCACTCATAAAGGCCCCACGTAGGCTCGTTATGTAGTCTCGTACTATTATCGAATGGCAAATGATAAACAATATCTTATTAGCTCAAACAGGTGCATAATATTCGAGCTTGATGAAGTGGATAGTAAACGCATAACATAAGAGAAATCCAATCACATACAAACCATATTGAGGTAAAGAACCACACAGCTCTAGCACATATTCACACACACACACATATAAACTCACACACTCACACACACATATATACTAACATACACTCACACACTCACACACACATACACACACCATGTTACTCACACACTCACACGCATATACACACGCCATGTCACTAACACACTCACACGCAGATGCATACACCATGTCACTACTCATGGAATGAATGTCCCCTTAACCACACTCCGACAATTTGCATCAACTTCTTCACTATCTTTATATCAACAGACTACAACAATTATAACCCTTCAAAATGACACTATGGAAGCAGATAAAGCTTGTGAAATTATCAAACAAAATTGTGCTGATACTATTCTAGAGGGCCAAGAAACAATGAATTGGTATTAGGATTAGGGTTAAAGCTAACCCCTTCAGAACATTTCCTCCTACTGTCTGATTCTTACATTAGAGGCTACATAAACAACATGAACTGTGATAAAAGAATCAGAAAAGGGACCTAAATCTCAAGTCACATAACAATAGCTACATTTAAATCAATGTGTCAGCACAAATTTTCCTTATTGGCATTCCAATTCAAATACACTTTCCTCTTCAACACTCCCAAAGTATGACACAAGAACAGCCATAAAGAAAACCAAGTTATATTAGCCTTTTCTCTAATCACAAGCACCCTTTACACATTAGCCATAAAAATCAGGAGGTAAAATTAACAACATATGAAGAATAAATCCCTTGTAAATACCCCATAATATAACAGTATTTCTTAAGCTAAGATAACACACGTATCAGTAATTCATGATCCACTTTGCACAAAAAATTGGGATGCAACCTCAGGTTGAAGATGAAATGTTCAAACTAACTTTAAATTATCCTCACAAATGATAGGTGCTGATTTAATGAATTAATGTGCAAGTAGAGTGTATAGATGGGATAAAATGGATTTGCTTGAATCTGTGAACATAAAGTATTGCAGATAGTTAAACCATTCAGAAAAAAAAACCCAGTTTAACTCGGATCCATAGACTTAGGAACTTAGGATCAAATTATGGAAATGATTTTTGGGGCAAAAAAAATATTTTTAGGCCACCCATCTAATGGACGGTTTCGACTATCCTCTGGTGCGGGCCATGCCGTGATTATCAAAAATACAAAAAATAAAAAATCATGGATTATCAAAATTCAAAAGAATCAAAACTCCAAAGTTCCAAACCGTGATGATAATCCACGGTTTGGATTATCCTGTGGTGCGGGCCATGCCGTGAGGAGTGCCCTCATCAAAAATCAAAACCATAATCAAAAATTCAAAATCAAAAACATAATTGTGCATTTCACATAAACTGTGTGAGAATGGTTTCTCACAGAAACCATCCACACAGAAACCCTCTCAAACCCTTCCGTTTTTTTTAGTATTTATAAAAAAAATAGAAAAAATAATATACATACCCTTACTCCCTTCTTCTTCTTCTTCTTCTTCTTCTTGCCGGCGGGAATCGCGGCGAGGAGGGGCGGCGGCGAGAGAGGAATGGGGGAGAGGGGCGGCTGTGAGGAGGAGGAGAAGAGGGATTTTAGATTTTTAGGTTTTCTGATTTTTTCGTTTTTTACGGTTTTTTTTTAAGCTTTTATAGGTTATAAAGTGAAATTACCAAAATAACCCCACTAAAAAAAAACCCTTACTGTTAAAATAGGCTATATAAGTAATTTCACATCAAAAGTTGGGATTCGCGATTCCCATCACTAAAAGACCGGATTTGATCTTATGGGAATCGCGATTTCCAATTATGTGATTCCCGAATCCAAATGAATAAAAATCGCGGATTTTATTTCCATAAAATGCGTTTTTACTATTCCCGAATCGCGATTCCGGTGTAAACAGAATCGCGATTCCCAAATTACGATTCGCGATTCCGATAGTATGGATTCGGGATTCCCCAGAATCGGGGAATCGAATCGAATTGCGATTCCGATTCGCGATTCGGGGAATCGCGAATCCCCAACTCCGGGTGCGAATCCGGCTTCCTTGCATTTAATTACAAAAGAAAAGAATTTCACCCTTTACTCCATGGATGATGACAGAGAAAGCTTACTTATCGATACACCTCACAGATGAGCCCTCTGACTAGGAAAAACAAGCATCAGGTGTCTAGCTACCTTGATCCTCAGTTACAATTTTGTCCTCTTTTAAGTGTCAGCATTATTTGCTGTTGGGACCCTAAAATTAAGTTATTTGCACATAATTTCATAAATTTTTATATACTGATACGCGAATAGACCAAGACAAATAATGGAGCCCACATATTTAGGTATGCATGTATCCAAGCCCCATTCTCCCAGTTTCTTAAACTCTCTTAGCAAATGAGACTTGGTCAAGGGATTCACCACGTTATCTGCTAAAACTATATTAGTAATAATGGCTACATCTCCTTTATAAATGACCTCACATATCATATGATTCTTTTGAAGAACGTGCTTTGAATTATAATGTGATCTCGGCTTCTTACCTGGTGCAATGATCTATTGTTGTCATAATACAAATGTATCCATCCACAGCATATAAGAAATTACAGATAGGCAAAAGGCACCTAGAAATTACATGTCAGCTAAAAACTTTGTGGACAGTGAATTGTAAAACACTAGTAAGTCTCTCTCTCTCTAGTTTCTTCGTTTTTCCCTCTCCTAACCCTAAGACCTAGCTTTGTAAAACACTAGTAAGACCTAAGACACTCTTATGGACAGTCCAATTCAAAAAAGGATCAGACCGACAAGGGATCCAAACAGACTGTGACCCTGATATAGGTGTATCCGATCCGAACTGGACACCTCTATGATTTACTTACTCATGAAACTAGGGCTGCAACAGGGTCGGGTTGGGTCGGGTTTTTCAAAACCCTAGCCCAATCCTGTATTCCATTATCTCGGAAAACCTCAACCCATTGCCCGCCCTACAGGGCTCAGTGCTGGCCCTGGCCCGCTTTGATTGGCCCTGATTGGGCAGGGCCGGCTTGCCGGCCCTAATTGACCTTAGTGCAAATACCTTTTAAGAGTGCCAAAAATATAGCAACCACTTATCATATAGAACAAAATGATCAATAAACAGAAAAAGGGAACAAAATAAGACAATATGAATTCAACAACATGACGGGCAACAGAGACAATTAATAATAATAATCTAAAGAAACATCAATCCAAGATAATAGAAAACATTAGCAAAAGAAACATGCACAGATGGTTCAATTCTATAATAGAAAACTTAGGGGGTCGGGCCGGGTCAGGTACCCGAGGCATTAACCCAGAACCCGACCCGACCTAAGTCAGGGTCTAAAAAAATGAACCCTGACCTGCCCTCAGGGTTGGAAAATCCAGCCCTGACCCTGTTCGGGCTCGGGGCGGGTCAGGGCTGACAGGGCCAAACTTGCACCCCTACATGAAACCACTACAAGGGGACATTCACAGTTAAACGAGGGGCCCTTTACCATCACCACTTTTATGAATAGTTGTTCGAGACTGTTTAATCAACAGTCAGTTATGTTTCTTTGAGTGAGTAGTGTTATTATTAAAAAAAAGGAGTGTGGATATCATTTTTCCCTTGGATTAATTGAGAAGGAAATAGATACGAAGACTCGCTTGTGTCAGGATTCTCACAAAACATTCCGCATAATTAGAGGCTGTTATGAACATCCCTGACATGGGTATGTCTGTGAAACGACCAATTACTCCAAAAGCTTCCAACGGTTGGATTGTTTGAGGGGGCATGTTAGAATATAGAAGATCCAACGGTTGGATTGGGTTAAGATCTCACCGTTGGATCATCTTGGAGGTAGATTGGGTAAGTTGGCTAAATAATGCAACTAGAATAAGATCATTGATTTGATTGTGTGGTAGATTAAGGTACGTAGGTAGGCTTGATTAGGCATTTAGATTAGATTTTGTTTATCTCTTTCCATTCCTATCATAATCTCTTTCTATGTTTATCTTCATAAATCTTCTTGTCTCTATGTTTATCCTCCTGAGTGTTGACACTTATTCGGCTTGATTGTATTGTATTCAAGATTTAGTGAAAAAAAAAAAGAAGATTGTCCATGTTGCTTCCACGTGGAGGGGGAAGATTGTTGGGGAGAGGGTGCCCAATCCCCTATAAGCCCATCCACACCCACTAACATTTCCAGTGTGGGATCTTTTTCTTTCACGTGGAACCCCTCCACTTCCACGTCGAAGCAATGTGGACAATCTCGCCCTTCCAAGCAGTAGGAACGTGGGAACCACGAGATCTTCCTTGAGGGATTTTTCCATTCCAAGAGCTTAAGCTGCTGGAAAAGGCGTTATTTAATCTTTTAAACTTTAACAATGTCTTCCTAGTAAGGTAGATGCATGGATAAAGTTGTTGATCATGATAAAAAAATAAAAATAAAATAAAAAAAACCCTAGAGCCATAACTATCTATGCCGTGGAAAAGTGCAATAAAGCTCAAAAGCATCTAAGAACCCAAGTCACTAAAAGCCAATTTGCTACTGAAATCCAACTGTGATGCCAAATTAACGGCCACCCATTTTTACTTCCTGAAAAAACCCTTTCCTCTTCTCCAAGATTCAAAACTAAGTCCTTGCATGTTTTGGAATATATACTCAGCATTATGTCAGTAGCTAAAGGTGTTGAGCTATTCATTTCTGCCCTTGACTTCAATTGCTTTCCTTCTACAGCACACTTACAAGCCTACAAATCAACAGTTTTTTTTTTTTTTGTTTTTCGAAAATATCTAACATGATCTAAATTGAAGCCCACCAATGTAGTAAAATGCATTAGAAAATGAAAACACTTGGGATCCTCTCAAAGGCGCCTCAAAACATTGGTTTCATGTAAGGAACCCACTAGTGACGATGGAGAATCAGTTGACGACAAGCCTAAACATGTTCTATGCGTTTGAAAGAAGAAAGATCATCCGATTCTCTTTTTATCTCAAAATGATGATGTGTAGAACAGAGGCAGTGATAGGGACTGCATGAAGAGGAATAGGTGTGATTGCTCTCTAAACCATTTATCAATTCTCACTTTCAACCCCTAATGAAGAATTTGCTAGACCATTTCTCTCCAGTGTTTCAAAACACGGATACTAGCCAAAAAGTGACCAAAGCAAATCCCAGTTGTCTCAGTGTAACATGATTGAGTACTAGGTTAATGCAGCTGAGTGATAGGTTTGATGGGTTTATAACTTTTTTTTTTTTTTAAATTGACAAATATATTTATACCAGCAAAAGTACAATCGGACAAGTAGTCCCACCAGATTTACATAGTATGAATTGCCCAGGAGTATTATCCCTGGCCGAAAAAACTCATTACCCCTTACATTACCCAGTAGCCTCAATTGAATTGAATCCAGCAAAAAGTGTAATATTTATGGGGTCCACCAAGTCAAGATCGTGACCTGCCACGTCACACCGATTTCTCCACCACAATCCAGCTGACAAATACGATTTTTCAAAATCCCGCTCAAAGTCCGAGAACTATTGTGTGCACATAACTCACGAGTATCAAAAGGAGTTTTGATTTTATAGGGCAAAACCCGGACTCAAACAAGAATGCGGCCAATGTAAGAGGGAGTTGACTCAGGAGAGTTGATGACAAAGCGGAGTTTTGAAAACTATGCTTCCCTCGTTTTGGAAGCCAAGCAATGGTTGGCAAATGAGTTTACTAGAACCAGATGCTTGGGAACTTGGAGTGCATGGCTCTTGGGTACCCCCCAAAAGAGGAGAGAAAAGGGAAGTAATATATTCTTCCCCGGGCCAACCCCCTCTAGTGTATTTACAAGTACTACTTTTACACTAAAAGGGGGTGGCCCGGGGAAAGAAGGAGGCGAATATATCATTTTCCCATGACACTTGTCTCTAACAAGAAAAATCATCTACCAGGAAGTGATTCACCTTTTTTGTAGACACCTGTGGATTGCACTCAGTTTCAGATACATTAGTGACTGAGGACAGCTATAGACCAAGTAATGTCTTTGGCTTGACACACACAACACAACAATTATATCTAGAGATGCCGACCTGATAATATGGATGCCCCCATTCAATTCCATAACCACATTACAACTGAGGTGGATCCCATAATATTGCATCTCTCTTTCATACCCATAGAAGGGTTGGGTTGGAAATGATGTAAGTGAGCATTCAATTACAAAAGAGAAGTATTTTACCACCCTTTACTTGTAGGCTCTGTTCACTTGTTTTTCCAGGGAAGGAAAAGAAAAAGTTTCCCGGGAATCTGACGTGGCATTAGGAAAAGAAATCCAGGGAAACTGTGTAGGAAAAGGTTTCCCGCGCCTATTCACGTGTGCAGAAACTGTGTGTAGGAAAAGGTTTCCCGAGAAACTGCTTGCCCACCTTTTTTCACTAGTTTTCCCAGGAAAGCAAATCCGACCAAAATAGTGGGATTTGGTTTCCCACACTTGTGAGAAAAGAGACATTTCCACATCATTTTTGACAATTTCCATGTCATTATTTGACATTTTCCACCTAGGCTTGTTACTTTCCCGGGAACGCAAGTGAACAAAGCCCTATGGATGATGACAGAGAAAGCTTATAGATACAGCTCCCAGATGAGCCCCCTGACTTGGAAAAACAAGCATCATGCGTTTAGATACCCTGTTCCTCTATTACAATTTTGTCCTTAAGTATCAGTATTATCAACTGTTTGTTTAGGGTCTCTTTGGAACCAAAAATGTAAGTTATTTTCACGGTGCCCGACCATCAAGCACCGTGAAAGCGGTACCACCCTTAATATTTGATCCAACAGCAGATAAAGGTTTTCCAGCTGATAACAGGAGAAATCATCAGAAAGGTTTGTGTACGTCCTCCAAAAATCTTTCAGTTCACCGGAGAAACATAAATACAGCCATGGCGTTATCGGTTCTGTTAGGAACCACGCCATTTACGGGCATTTTCTTTGAATATAGGAAATTCCATGCTCCTCATACCTGCCACAGGCAATAAGGAAATAAGTAAATGAAGAGTCCTCGTACCAGAAAATGAATTAAGTAAAGACGTCGGGGGTTATCGGGTGGCGTCGGAACAGGTGCTGGGTTGTGTACAAGCGGCTCTTGGCCGACTATTTCTGACTCCAATATTTAAAAAAAAATCTCTCCGTAATTTATGATTTTTTAATACAACGATAAATTTCTAAAATTTTCTCGAGATTTAGAAAAATAAATCATCGAGACATCTTCATATTTTAATTTTACAAAAGAAATCGTCGGGAATTCAAGATAATTATTGTTGTCCTAGCTTTGTTCTTAAATTTTATATATTTTAAATATTTTATTTTTACAGATGCTTCAAACATAAATACGAAAATAACATAAAATTTTAAAATATCTCAAGATACACCTTTCCTGAGAAATTCCCGACATAAATACTTGTGACTATGTCATTGACCAATCACAGCAAGTGTATGATCAGGTGCCACCTGATTTTACCTCTAAGAGACTAAATAATTGCACACTGGGTGTATTTGCTCCCATATTTTTCGCAAGTGTGTAGAGCAAAATTCTTAAACTTTCACTGCTCCCACAGTGATCTTTTCAGCTCATCCATAGGATAAGACCCATGGTTTAAAATATCAGTTAAGAGTAATGCATGGGCAGTATGTGGATATTTAACATTTTAGGTACTATTAAACATAACGATGACATGCTTAGTTTCACAATTCCAAAATAAAATTGAACAGGGAAATATGAAAAAATATGTGATCGAAATTGTAAAGTTTCACACATCAACACTTCTCAAACAATTCCAAAAAAAAAAAGGAAAAAGGAAATATGAGCTAAAATGTAAATTGGTAAAGAGAGATTGCATGGAAGGCAAGATAAAGTTATCGAAAAAGTACCAAATCAAACCAATGAATGCTAGAGATCTAGCATAGAACCCAAATTATCAACACTAAAACAAAAATGGAATCCATAGGGAAAAAAATTATAAAATTGAAAATTGCAAAATGAGACCACCATCAGCATCAAGAAATCAACTAAAAAGGGAATATAAACATTTTCCACCACTAAACCGGCATTTGAAGGTCTTTACATCAACATCATATTTCAATGGACAGACCTGTCATACCTTGGTCTCGATGGTTGAGAGAGAAAGGGAAATTGGATAATGGTGAGAGAGATAGAAAAGGTGTGGTGGTTTCGGTGAGAAATACGTGTTTTTTTTCCTACCAAAGTGTGTATATGTGCGCGAGTGTGTGTGTGTGTGTGAGAGAGAGAGAGAGAGAGAGAGAGAGAGAGATGTATTTCTAAGTGTAAAGACTCGTTTGCTAATATGTTGTTGCAAGTTGCAACCAATACTTTAAACTATAGAATGGGCCACAAATAAAAGGGGAAAATAGGCAGGTAGGGGTCAGAACAAAACCGGTTTCAATTGGTGCAAGCAAGTGCCAGTGAGATATGAATTGCGAATTGAGATAGGACCCCATATGCATTGGCATGGATCCCACCGCTTGCACCAACTGAAACCAGAACTTTGTCTTTTTCCCGAATTGGAACCAGTTAGTTGCACACCACTGAAGCAGTCCTCATTGGTAGAGTGGGTGTACATATATTAATTCCTTAAGGGCAAACTTACTCTGCTTTGGAGAACCACATTTGCTGAAAGGAACCAAGAGATGCCAAAATACTCCCTCCTATCCACACACTGCACAAGCATTCATGTATCAAAGGCATCAATTGTAACCAATTATACTAGGAGAATAATGAAAAAAATAAAGAAAACAAGCTGCCATTTACTCTAACCCAAGGAAGAGCATGAGTTATATATATATATATATATATATATATATATATATATATATATATATATATATGAGAATAGGTTCCTGAGGTTAACCTCATATAAGCTTATATGAGGTGGCGCTCACAAAACATAAGGCGCCCATTTTGTTTGGATGATCCAAACCATTCATTTGCAAGGCCCCATCATAGATAGGGTGTGTACCAAAAATCAGCTCCATTGGATCATCCTAACCCCTCCAAAAGTGGAGGCAAAAATGGGCAGATTTGTGGGCAAAAAGTGTGTATCCATTTTGCCCTCCACTTTTGAATGGATTAGGATGATCCAATGGAGCTAATTTTTTGTACACACCCTGTCTATCTTTCAAATGAATGCTTTGGATCATCCTAACAATGTGGGCCCCTTATGTTTTGTGAGCGCCACCTCATATAAGCTATATGAGGTTAACCTCAGGAACCCTTCTCTCTCTCTCTCTCTCTCTCTCTCTCTCTCTCTCTCTCTCTCTATATATATATATATATATATATATATATATGTATAAAAGAACGTACAATTAACTAAAAATGGAATTATATACAATTTCATGATTGCTGAAACAGTTAATATATCTTATCAAAGGTCCTGGACTGGGCCTGTTAGACCAGGATCTACCGCCACCCTGGTGTTAGCCACCCAATGGGGGCAGCCCTCAGTGAGATGAATGCCCCCAATACATAAAAACCAATGGCCATCATGTCTAAAATAATGTATTAGCCCCATGTTTTGTTTAGCTGAACTGTCCACTTGATAGGCTCTATGTTGGATTGATTTGGGGATAACATACTAAGAGAAACTTCTCCGCCAGGTCTGATTCATTTGGAAGTTAACAGAAAGGCAAGAGAGACATGATGATTCAATTTCTTGTGAGATGTTTGAAGACATCAAGGTCAATTTAGTTGGGGCGGAGAAGACTGATAGTTTTAAATGGCTGGAGTTGAAAACATAAATAGGGAGGCTGTTTGAGTTACCCTTTGAAGAATTTCAACCAGGAATTCTTTGCAAAGTAGATAGGAAAAAACGCTTTATGATCATATAAAATTAAAATTTCTGGACTCTAACAAATAGAATATGAGTTTGACTTTGGAGGAAAGTAGAGAAGTTAAATGAAGGCAAGCACATCCATGACATAAGTTTGTATTCTCAATGGATCATCTGTTGCTGCCTTGGTAAGTCTAGACGGTTAAGGCATTAGGATCCTTTTATCCATTATACCTTTTCCATGATAGATGCAGAGGCCCTTAATATGGTTTTCTCTAGAGTTGCATCAGGCCCAAAAAAGCATTAAGGTCAGTAAATTTTTCTGTTTTTTTTTGGTAGGTGAGCTGGGATTGAACCCACAACCTCGTGGACTATGTAACACAAAGCACCTTTCAACAAAGATACAAACTTGAGCCCTAATGTCAATAACTTGATGACCCCAATCTCACGTCCAATTCATCAATAACGTTTAACCCTATGTCGCATCAGTACGTGTACGAGTGTCGGAATCCGACACGGGTAGTGTCGGATTCGACAAACCTTAAAAAGAAAGATTTGTGGATTCACCAAAATATTTTAATTAATTCTGAAATTTTAATTATAATAAATAATATATTAAAATTTTTAGTTGAAACGTGTCCAACACGAATTCTTCGCTCATTCAGAAGAACCCATGTAACATAGGTTTAACCACTTGTGGTGACTCGATTCAAGAACTTGTGTTATTCAGGGGCATTCTAATGTTGCTTCAGTTGGAGTCAATTTTGAATGTTGGCAACAGCAGCAGTGCAGCAGGGGTGTGTAGAGAGAAGCTAACAAAAGTAATTCCCTTTGTGGAGGGCCTAGGATGCAAGATTGAGACTCTATCCATCTTATATTTGAGTTTGCAATTGGGTACTGGTATACTACAAAAAAAAAACCTTATCGTACTCTGTGGTCACAAGAGAGAGAAAAAAAAGTGGGCTCAGAAAAGCAATATTTATCATTAGGCAGCAGAACGGCACTTATTTGTACCATTTTTAAACAGTAATAAATATTTTATTGAAAACAGAAAAGAGATTGCAGAAGTAACATGGGATAGAGATTGCATCAACAAATACAGATTCCCTGGAGACACCCCTTCACTAGCAGATAAGCCATCGCATTATAAATACAAGGGTTGTAGAATACGGAATGGAGCTGCGAACTACAAGCAGCAATATCTGGGATCTCATAGATAATGCTGGTGAATCACTAAGGGTCCGAAGCTTCACCCTTGATCCAAGATATTTAACTAGACGAGTCACCCTCTACCACCATCAAACATACCCCAAGTGGGGCAGAATCTTGAAGGGGGTAGTCGACTAGCCGTAATATTGCACAGAGAAGGGACAGGATCGAAATGAAGCCACTAAAAAGTATAGGAAAGATTGAGAAGAGAGAATGCAACAGAGCAAATATGGATATGACAAGAAAGAGGAGAAGGGCGGGGATGAGATGTTAATAAAAGGAGATGAGTTAGCGTTTAGAAGAAAGATGGACTTTTAGGGTTCATTTGATTGTAACGTGTAGTTTAATAGGGGACAAGGGCGTTGCATGCATAAGTGGAGTTTTTTGAGATAGTAGAGGTGAAGGTATGCTAGCTTTTCGGGTCTAATTACACTCATATGAAGCAAAAGCATTTGCTCAATTGGAAAGGCTTAAAAATCTTCACTATAGACTTGAAAGAAAAATTCTATAGACTGAAGGGGATTCTACAAATTTAATACAAACGTCGAGACCGATGGAGATTAGCTTGCCTCCTTAACAAGAACAATAACATTGCAAGTGACGTAGATGCTTTATTTTATCACACCCACTGTAAAGTCGATGAGACAGCAGGTAGCTTTGCTTGATGAATATTTAGAAAACCATTTGTGTGCGTGAAATGGACAACCATTTGTATGTTAAGCATGCTTTTCCTTTAGTGTGGGTTCTTTTCTCTGGTATTCTTGCATTTATTGGAATTCCCTGTTATTCTTTTACTCTTTATTTTCCTTAAAAGAGGTAATGATTTTTATTTTTTTTTAAATTGAAAGAGGTAATGATGATGTTTAGTGCATTCATAAAAGAACCACTGATGTATCAGTTATTCATAAGATTGGGAAATAATTTGGAAAGGAGAAAATTCCAGGAGAATCTAGCTCAAGAGAATAATGCAGAAGAGTTTAAAAGATCAAATCAGACCTGAATCGTCTTTCAGTTGCATTTCCACTTGCCAGTACTTTAACTCGTGCAGCTTGAGGAGACTCCTGTGAAGCCAAGAATGATATGTATCAGAAAGATATATATATATATATATATATATATATATATATATGAAAATTCTGCAAAATTTAAAAGAGAGAATGCTGGTCTCCTAGATATGTTAAAAAACCTTTTTGGTTCAGTTCCCTATACAGTAAAACTTACGAATATACTTCCATGCAGTTTATTAGTCAGCATATAATGAACATACAATTTCATGATTTTTAACAGCCACCTGGTAGCAGAATTTGTCGTATTCATTTAATTCATCTGAGGGTGGCTATTCTAAATTTCCTAGATAACTCCCCATTTTTCCACTTTATTTCAATTTATCACCAATTTCAAATACATCTTTCTAATATTGTTTCTCTCTACCCCCGGCTCTGAAATTTGCACCTCTATTTAAACTTCTCTCATCTTCTGTTACAATTCCTAGAAGCTTTCAACAGCCAAAGACGAAACTTAAAACTAAAAGCCCCTAATCTCTATGCAGAAGGGGTCAAGGGGGTGTACATTTACTAATAACAAAAGGGTGATGATATATTCGCACCCCCTGTAGGATGATTTGTACCCCTTTTAACGTGATTTGACTTCAAAAGGTGTTAAAAATCTGCCACAATTCATGTTATAAGGGGTGCGAATCGCCCTACAAGGGGGTGCGAATTTATCATCTCCCTAACAAATGCTACTAATAAAAAAGGGGCTGTGGCCTATGGGCTTGCCAACTTACTATTGCTATTGTTATTTCTATTTAATCTGGGAGTGAAGGTGGAAAGACCCATGAAGCTTTATTGCGTCGACAAAACTGCGATTATTATAAGTCTAAATCCAATTCAACATGATTGTTGCAAACACAGTTGTTGACTGTTTCTTTGTTCGAGAGAGTTGCTTTTAAAGAGATATGTTTGTCATTGGCGAAGATAGGGCATCAACATGCAGATGCCTTAACTAACTGGGTTGTCAAGCCCAAACTAGAGTCTACCTTGTGCAAGCTGGGCATGATCAATATCTATGCTCATCGTTTTTTTTTGGCCCGTGCGTGCGTGCGCGTGTGTGTGTGTGTGTGGGGTGGGGGGGTCACATTATATGTGATATTTCACTATTTGTGTGTGTGTGTGTATAGAGAGAGAGAGAGAGAGAGAGAGAGAGAGAGAGAGTGTGTGTGTGTGTGTGTGTGTGTTTCTGAGCTCGAGCTCAGAAACTCATGTGGGCCCACATTTTGGGGGTGATCCAAAGCATTCATTTGAAAGGCCCTAGCATGGATAGGGTGTGTACAAAAAATCAGGTGGTTAGGATCATCCTAACCCCTCCAAAAGTGGAGGGAAAATGGACAGATAATGTTTCTCCACGGATCTCTCCAATTTTTCCCTCTCCAGATGGAAGGGTTAGGATGATCCTAACCACCTGATTTTTTGTACACACCCTATCTATGAAAGGGCCTTTCAAATGAGTGATTTGGATCACCCCAAAAATGTGGGCCCACATGAGTTTCTAAGCTCGAGCTCAGATAAGCTAATCTGGGCTCGAGCTCAGCGTTCCTCACACACACACATACACACACACATATTGGTTTTTTCTCAAAAATTACCTTCCCAGGAACCCGACACCTTCATTAATCTCACATTGCATTATTTTTTTACCCAACTTCTACCCAAAACCCCTAAAAATCCATTAAAAAAATCCTCAACCGCAAAAACATCATTTAAAACCATCCATATCCCTTGTTTCTCTCGTTTTGTCCCAAGACTCATTTTACACCTTCCCAGCATCCTTCAACAACTTTTGGTATCCTTCGAAAGCTTCCCAACTTATGTTTGCACCACTCCAAACATATCCTAAACCCTGTAGAATTATTTCCCCAACCTAATCACCTATTTTAGGAGCCAAAATCATATTTTTCACTCTGCATCAGATTTGGTATAAGAGCAAAATATTAGTTCTGTTAAAGTATAAAAGATTAAATAACGCCATCTCCATCAGCTTAAGCTTTTGGAGTTACTGGTTGTTTCACATGGTATCAGAACCTTCGGCTCTAAGTTCAAACCTCTCAGATAGCAAAAATCCACATGCAATGGCCAAACCCAAAAGAGGGGCCACATGTGCCACATGTAGCCCAAACTTTAATCTGTTAAAGTATAAAAGATTAAATAATGCCACCTCCATCAGCTTAAGCTTTTGGAGTTATTGGTTGTTTCACAAGTTCAACATTCGATAATTTTGTTTACCTAGCTCCTACCCAAAACACCTAAAACATCCATTAAAAAAATTCTAAACCGTAGAAACGTCATTCAAATCCATCCCTATCTCGCATCTCTCTCTTTTTGTCCCAAAACTCATTTTACACCTTCCTGGCATCCTTCAGAAGCTTCCCCACATATGTATGCAACTATGCACCACCCCAAACCTATCCTAAAGCCCGTAGAATTATTTCCCCAACCTAATCACCTATTTTAAGAGTCAAAATCCTATTTTTACCGTGCATCAGATTTGGTATAAGAGCAAAATATTAGTTTAACGGTTTAACCTTCGATCATCCTGCATCAATTTGGTATCAGAGCTTAGGGTGGAAACATGTTGTCTAGATGCGATTACGGTCGAATAGTTGAGGTATTGGAAAACTTAAACGCCAAATTTGACGGGTAGCTATGTCGCTTGGATCTTATATATGCCTAGAAAAGAAGAGTTGTTCGACAGAGTCTACAAGAGCTTCAACTAGCACCAAAGAAAGTTTATGGTGATGTAAAAGTAGACGTGATGTTGTTTGATCCACCAACGATTTTTAAGCTTGAAGATTATTTCGAACCTGGCTTTGACATCGAGATTGTGCTCATAAAAGCCAACAAATCCCCACCCGCCACTGATACTTGGTTCACGCGTTGAGGATATAACAGCCTTAATTCCTTAAGTGCTGCCCTTACCTCCGCCTCATTTGAGTCCGCAATGTCAAGCGATGTCAATCAAACCTGAGAAAGCCCACAATGTAGTCCTGTTTTCATCTCTTAGAACACCTCCAATTCCAGCAGGCCCAAGAATTCTCATACTAGAAAAATCAAAGTTGAGCTTCAAGAACCCAGGAGCCCGTGGTTTCCCATTCTTGGACTAGAACTGAGACATATTCGGAGTTAGCACGGAACTCCCTCTTACCCATACCACAAATCATGGGCTGAAAGAACCAGAAAGTCGGAAGGATCCTTGCCCAAGAAATAGACAGGGTTATTACCTTCCAAAAAAAAAATTGAGGACTTTTTATTATACCTCTAAAAACTCTGGCATTTCTTTCCTTCCAACGAACCCATAGTATGGCTGGTAGGATCATTTTCCATACGGTTTTTCCTCTCTAGCATAAAACGACCCCGCTAATAACTCTCTAAGATTATATGGCAAAACCCACGTTATACCGAATCTAGTGAACACTCTACTCCATACCTCTCTAGCCAGGCTGCAATGAAGGAACATGTGGTCTACTATCTCACCTGACTTGATGCAAAGGGTGCACTGAACAATTATCCGCATATTACGATCTCTACGGTGATACACTGTCAGTCCGTCCAAACGCGCACACCTGAGGCGGATCTAGAATGTCCCACACTCTGGCAATGAGAGGCTAAAGGACCAAAGAAGATTTGATGGTAGAATGACTTGACGCAGAATACCCCGGTAGAGCTCCAGATCCAAACCCTTTAATCTTCGCCCGGCCTTCTGATATAATGAGATTCCAACCGCTATATGAGACAAGCTACCCAATCTAACTCCATGTCTAAAAAATTTATCCTGAATTCAATTTTCCAAGAGACTCTGCTCTCCCTCCAGTCAAAGTATCCATTGACCCATGCTTCCTTATTTACAACCATTGCAAATAGATCTGGAACACTTCCTTCAATGGTGTCTCACCAGACCACTCATTGTGCCAGAATCATATTCTCTCCCCAGAATAGAGCCTATATCAAAAGTCAAAACCCTTCATTAAATTTGTCTTTCTGCCACATAATTTCACTTTGAACCGTCAATCTCCTATTTCTGAACTTATCGTCTGATATCCAATGTCTTGGGAGGAAGCCATACTTTATTTGAATGACTCGAGCCCATAGATGATGACTCTGTTCTCCAAATCTCCAGAGCAATACCAAGTTGGATTTTAATCCTGTAAAAAAAATAAAAAAGAAGAAAAAAAGAGAGAACCAAGGTGGAGAGGAGAGTTCATGGGTTTCAAAGTAAAATCCTAAGATCCCCCAAGTTTATTATATATGGACAAACATTACAAATATGAGTTACATTTTCACTATTCATGAGTCATTATTCGTGTCACTATTCAAGTGAAGAGTGACACTGTCACCATATATGGTGAAATATATCAGCAAAAGTAAAATGGAGACATTTAAATTCGTCAACCTATTGTAACACTAACAAAGAAATGGTTGCCTATCAAGGAAATACTTGCACATCTCAACAAAGCACTTCAAAAACCAATACAAAGCTGAGATCGCTGTGAAATGGAAAAGAGGCAAATGCAGTGATCAAACTCAGTTCGGTATGACCCTAAAATCAATGGTCATTCTGAAAGATTTGTCAGCCTTCGATTGACTAAATTTATGGAAGTTTTGGCCACTAACCTGATCTTAGAAAAAAATCCTAGTTTTGAAGGTCACCAAAACAGAACAAAAATTACTTAGTTCATTCATTCGAAAATTGAATGAAAATGCTTCATATTGTAAGCCTCTGTCAGAAACACTACCTCTATCAAGTCTTTCTCAAGCCGTTCTTTCAATTGCTGCATTGATGCTGTGCCTCCAGCAAGCTGGTTAAATGAAAAAGCAAACTGTCAGAAATTAAAATTGACTGAAAATTAATTGTAATTCGGAGAAGCATTCAATTAAGTAACCTATGCTACATGTGGTCGTGGTAATTAAAACGTGTCCCTTAAGATTATGTAGTCCATGTCAGATTATAGAGAGAGAGAGAGAGAGAGAGAGAGAGAGAGAGATTGATAGCCCAAAGCGTAACAAAATCCAAACTTTACCGGGAATTTCAAACTCTACATATTTTGACAGGGAATTATACTATCAGAATTTCATGAGCTGGATCTGATCCCACAGACATAACATCAGCCTGATATGGACTGTTCATATGGGGTCTGCCCATGTAGATAACATAAACAAAACATCACACTTATTGGCTGATCTTCATTGTCCACAGTGGACTACAAAAAGATGGTTAATAAAGAATTGCAAATGGCCTACATTGAAATTTTTCAGTTGAATGGTTAGGAATGTTTCAATTAATCTTCATTGTCCAACCAGTGGATTGCAAATGAATGGTTAATAGAGAATTAGAAATTTTGGCTTTGACATCTACAAGATCAGTGAGGGCGGGGGCCAAATGAAAGGTTTGCATCATGCTGACATCATGTGGGAGGGTCCACGTCATGCTTCTCATGCACTTCAAGAAATTGACATATATTAAAATGCTTTAGATGCACTAGACCAATTAAAAATTATCAAAAGCAGAAGAAGGCGAGTAAAGTTTACCAGTATACTGCTAAATAGTTCTCTTCGGATGTCCACATCACACTTATTTATGCTCTCAATAACCTAGGCATTAATACAAAACAAGAATGACCAAAATATATTAAAGCACAACTAGATTTATTCAAGCCAACTTGTAAGATAACGCACCAGCAAGACCAAAAGAAAAAGACTTCACCATTTGTGGAAGACCACGGACAGAAGGAGCAGTATCTGCGAAGCTCTCCATACCAGGAATTGTCTAATAATTCAGATCAAAATAAAAAATATCCAATAAACACTCACTCATTGGAAGATATCAGCATGAAAAAAGGAAGCGAAGGTGAGAAAATCAAATTTTATTGCCCACAATATGTAAACAACTTCTGAAAGGTTTCTGAAAATAACCAGTATGATGTGAATGAAAAATAATTTTAAACGCACATTGCATGGATAAAACATCAACAAGCGACTTTTCACAAATTCATATCATGAAAACAGTAGAAAAATTTACACGAGCTGATAATAATAACAATGGTTTTAAATTTCGCCCGAAATCCGAAATTTTGGATTTCGGTGGGGACCGAAACCGAAATTTCCCGAAATCCCATTTTTCGCTAAATCCGAAATTTAAATTTCGGTTTGAAATTTCGTTTTTGGGACATTTTTTTTTTTTTTTTAATTGTTACAAAATTTCGGAATTTCGGTCCGAACTTCCGAAATTAATTAAATACTCTTTTTAATTTCTTACCAAATTTTGACCGAAATTTCGGTTTTCCTAGGGACCGAAACCGGTATTTTAAACCATGATAATAACTATATCTATCTCTGCTAGAATGCATGGACAACATCTAACTTACATAAAGTTCATCAACAGTTACAGGATTAGTAATTGCATATCTGGAAGGAAAAAAACTATGTCAAATTGTGGGCCTAACTTTGCCTATTGAGCGTCCACTTAGGCTATATAAGTGCCAATTTCAAAGAGCGCATCAAGATCTAGGTAGTGAACATCTAACTTCCAGAGGGTGTGTAACTTTGCACTCAGGTTTCACTTATGTAGGCCAAACAAAAACCCAAAAGGGAAGTTATGTCGTTCAACTCCGAGATACAAACCCAAAAGAGATGAGCTATGCCATGTTAGATATAGAATATAAACTAGAACAAATAAATTTGTTAACGTTGTATCAGTTAAGCATAAGCAAAGTAGAATAGGCCCATCAGCCAGCAAGGCAGCAACTATGGCGACCACAGATGATGATGACATGAAAGAAATGTGGACTAGTAATATCAATGTCGACCAGCTTCTCTTTCATTCTGAGCTGATGAATCATAAGTGATGCCAGTCTTAGTACAAGTGGCAACACCCTCACTATAATATTTTAATCATTCTCCAGCTTCTTAGGACTTGCTTGTAAGTTGCAAGGCAACTTGACATTTTAAAAATTAACAAGGAAACAAGAAAACACAAAACATATGGTTTTGTAGATTTAAAATTTTCAATTTCAAATTTCTATTTGAATATTTCTTTTTTTTAATTTTTTTATTACAAAATATGCTATTATTTTCCTTTTTAATATCTATTCCACAATTTTTTGGTGTGTTGTTTTACAAAATGATTTCCGTAAGTTCCACACATGTTTCACATATGTTTTCTACAAGTTTTCCATACGTTTCTCACCCATTTAACACATGTTTCACATAAGTTTCTCATATGTTACCATGCCTAACGGAAACATTTTGGAAACGTTTCCCCAATTGTTTTTATCACATTTCAGAAATGTTTCCAAAGCATGTTTTAGGGGGAAACAAGTTTCCCACCAGCCCAAGGAGTTTCCATCTACTATGCCCCAATCATTGTTTAAAAACTCCCTGAATCGATCATCAACTCGCCCTAGTTGACTCAATTTTACCTTGGCCAAGTTCTCATTTGAGGCAGAGTTTTGTCTTACCAAGTCAAATCAACAATTTTTTTTGACCCACCTTAGTTAAATGGAAAAACATAAGATTAAAAAAGAAAGTACGAAGAGAAAAGAGAGGAAGATGGAAAAGAAAGGAAGAAGAGGAAGAGAAGTATTACATGGGGATGAAAGTTACACAATTCATGTGGGTTTTGCTCTTTAATTATCTTAAGCAAATTAATCAAAAAGACTAAAATGCCCCCCATATGCAAAATACATTAAAATGACTAATTCAACGCTCCCATACTTCCCCTCAAGCTAGAGTATAGATGTTGAACATGTCCAGCTTATGAAGAATATCCCAAAGCTGCTTACCTGCCAATACCATAGTAAGAATATTTGTCAGGTAATATTTTGATTTTATATAAGTAATAGAGGTCACCTTGTCCCCTACTTCATATATGATGAAGTAACAGTCTACTTCTATGTGTTTGGCCCTACATGGAATACTGGATTGGGGTGGTGATATTAAGTGTTGTTTGATTGTCACAAAACCATTTCATAGGCATATTCGCTCTCACCTTCATACCTCTAAGAAGTATTTTACCTTCACGACCTCACAAGTAGCAAGTGTTATTGCTCTATACTCAATGCCGACACTTGATCCGGAGATAATTGCTTGCTTCTTACTTTTCTATGTAACCAAATTGCCTCCAAAAAATGTTCAACATCAACTAGTGGACCTACGATCATCGATAAAGCTACCCTTGTCAGCATCAAAACCAAGGAAGCAGGATTCTTCCTTGGGAGCCTTCGATTCCCGCTGTCGATTCCCATTTCGATTCCCGCTCTGGCAACCTTGAGCAGGATTCTTCCCTGGGAGCCTTCGATTCCCGCTTTCGATTCCCGTTTCGATTCCCGCTTTCGATTCCCGCTCTGGCAACCTTGATCAAAACACCTCTCAAAATCCCAATGGTCATGATCATTATAAAAGATGCCTTTACTAGTGGCCCTTTTAAGGTAGTTGAGAAACGTGTAGACAGCTTCAAGGTGAGTCGAACGAGGTGCCTGCATGAACTTTTTTACTACAATTATTGCATATGCAATATCTGAGCGAATGATCGTGAGATAAATTAGTCTATAAACCAGTCTATGATACAAAACCGGATTAGAGAAGAGCTCTTCATGCTGATCGCGTAGTTTATGACTTTCTTCCTTAAGAATGTCCATTGGTTTGGAACCCAATGTTCTTGTTTCTTGAAGTAGGTCCAGGACTTACTTTAGGATGTAAATACTCCACACTTTGATCTTGATATTTCAATTCCCAAGAAATATTTAAAAGGCCCAAGGTCTTTGATGTCAAATACCCTTCCAAGATGCTCTTTCACTTCTTTGATAGCTTGAGCATCATTGCTTGTAATGAAATTGTCATCTACATATACGACTGATGGTCGTACTCCTACCATTCCCTTTTAACAAACACAAAGTGATCATCCTAGCTTCTTTTGAATCCCATGAGACTTGACATCGAACTAAATATGTCAAACCAAGTTCCGAGAAATTGCTTTAGCCCATAGATTGGCTTTTTCATCCTACATTCCTTCCATTTCTCCTCTTTATGCGATAACTGAGAGGGAGATCCGTATACACTTCTTGGAGATCCTCAGAAATGCAAGAAACGCACTATTCACATCTAGTTGATGGAGAGGTCAATCCTTGTTAGCTGCAAAAGAACTCGAACTGAATTGAGTTGTGTAATAGATGAAAAAATTTCCCGTTAATCAATCCCAAACAATTGAGTGTACCTCTTAGCAACTAATCTGGACTTTCAACCTTCAATTAAACCATTATGTTTGTGTTTGACTAGTTGGAGAGCTGGCCAAGTTGAGATCTATCTGGGAGAGCATGATCATTTCCAATTCCTTTCCCATCCCGTAGCTGCATGGCCACCTCTTATTTTTCCTTCTTTTAGGTGTTTGTTTTGTTGTTTCTTTTGTTTTTTTTTATCTTTTTGGGGACCTCTCGAACCTTTTTGGTGTTTCTCTTTTTTCTTTTAATAAAGCTTAGCCTTCTTACAAAAAAAAAATGAAACAAGATGAACAAAAGATAAAGTTAGGGAATGAGACACCTAAGGTACGCCTCCCTAAACAGAAGAAAAAGAGCCATCAACAATGTTCACATTATCATTACCAAGGTCATATGATCTAAGGCTTCTGGATCAATTATCAAGGATGCGGAAGGAGATAACAAGGAGGTATGGTAAGCATAAGTTTAAGTACCTAGTTGTTCCAAAGTGGATCTAAAACTCGAAGAGAGATCCTAGACATCAAGACGCTTACAAAGGTCATCAACAGCATGTTCCGTAGGTGCGTTACCAGAGGTTAAATGTGAATTGAGTCCCATGAATGTGCCTCTCATCAAAATATAAACTCTCCCCATAGGTATAGTTGAATGAGCACTAGGACCTCTTATCCTTGATCGTAGGTGGGGATGTATGACTCCTCTTTCGGTCTTTCCACAATGGCTATATTTCAACTTTTCATTCTCAGATGACGTCATACCACCGCAACTAGATCTCCGTCAAGTACCACTGCTTGATCGATTACCAGTTGAACATTCAAGAAATAAGGTACACCTCGAAGCCCATAGCGTTTATTCTCCGACTAGGCCCACTACACATAATTATAAACTGCCTAAATATGGGGTGGGTTTGAGAGATTAGATCAAAATACTCCGGATCGGATCCTTCTAATTTACAAATTTAAAACTAAATCTGCATAAGTCTCACTATAACTCAATCCAAAATTGCATAAAAAACATTTAAAATACATTTTGAGATAGATCTACTCAAATATCCATAGGTCTTTTACATCTGACATGAGATGAGTCTTATGGCTGATGATTTCAGTCGTACGACCTGATGGAGATGTGATCTTTGGCTCTCAATCCTCAATATCTTGTATAAAAGCTTCTTAGAAGTCTAGAGATCGAAGGATTAATAGATATGATTCCTTCTTTTTTTTAGACCCACTCTGCTGCCATGTAAGAATGTGAGATATCAAAGGAAAGTATGAAGAGAAAACAGGGGAAGAAGATAGAGAAGGGAAGAAGAAGTATGACACAAAAGATCCGTCATGTTTCTGTTTCCATCCCAACCGAAACAACTCCATCGCGCGCGCGTGTGTGTGTGGTTGTATAATTTTCAGTTTATAATGGACGTTATTGTTCCGACCATACACAACAATGCACGTCATTAGGTGTTTGACCTTGTTAAAACCTTATGGATAGTTGTCTAGCTAATGTTATGGTTCCTAAGTATGTATTGTGCTTCCATTTAAAGAAAAAGTATGTATTGTGCTTATTTAGCATTTCCTAAAGTTACATCTTAAATTTTATTCTTTGCACACATTTCCATAATTTCCAAGATTTTACAAGATTTCCACCGAAATATATGACCAAAACTGACATGTTTCCATTTTTGTGGTGATCAACAAGCATATCAAACCAAACATTTAAAACCTTGATTGTCCATGCAAGGTTTGCTCCATTGTGACCTGGTGGTCATGGGTTCGAATCATGGAAACAACCTTTTTTCAAAGCAGGGGTAAGGCTCCGTACATCTAGCCCTCTCCAAACCCCGCAATGGCAGGAGCCTCGTGCACTGGGCCGCCCTTTTTAATGTCCATGCAAGCAGACATAACAACAAAGCAGATAAGCGGTTTAAATCAATTGCGAAGGTATCTTAACTCAACTCAACAAAGCCTTTGTCCCAAACTAGAAGGTATCTTAACTTGTACACAAAATTACACAGCACATGATTATGAATATATTTATCTAGTTAAACACAAAATATATGATCAAGAACTATTTGTTAGAAGGGTATTGTGTATGTTGCCTAAGGGCATAGTGGTCATTTGAATGTTCTCACTCTTATATATAAATACATAAGTGACGGGGAGCACACCCTAACTCACTCTTTTCTCTTTACTCTCTTCTCCTTCAACATATGGTATCAGAGCCGTAGGGTTTGGATCCCTAGGGACCACGATTGTTTCTTCTTCTTCTTCCCTTTCTTTTTCCCTCTCTTTTTTCCCCTTTTCCATCTACAACCCTAACCCTAACCCTTCCCAACCCCCCTTCTTCTCCCTCTCTCCCACCCATCACCAGACCACCCCCCCTAAACCACCCTCGAACCCCCACGGTCACCCACCTCCCTCCCTCCGCTGCCCCACCCGTAACTATCCCCCCCGCCCCCCCCCCAACCCATGCACACCTCCCGACCTCCCCATCCCCCGCTACCCGCCCCTCCTCCCTGCCCCTGTACCCGACCTCCTTCACCCCATCCCGCCCTTGAGTTATCTCTCCTCTCTTTCCCTGCCCCTATTTCTAAAGTTTCTACTTTTTTTTCTCTCCCCTTGCACTCTTCCAACCTATCGTAACTTCTCCCAAACCTTTTGGAACAAGTCATATATATATATATATATATATATATATATAGAGAGAGAGAGAGAGAGAGAATAGTGTTTCTGAGCTCGAGCTCAGGAACAGGTGTGGGCCCACATTGTTGGCGGATCCAAAGCATTCATTTGGAAGCCCCTATCATGGACAGGGTGCCCACAAAAAATCAGCTACATTGGATCATCCTAACCCTTCCATTTGTGGTGGGAAAAATGGGCAGATTTGTGGAGATACTGTCCATATTTCCCTCCACAAATGGAAGGGTTAGCATGATCCTATGGACCTGATTTTTGGTACACACTCTATCGATGTTAGGGCCTTTTAAATGAATGCTTTGGACCCCCCAAAAACATGGGCCCATATGAGTTTTTGATGCACGAGCTCGGATAAGCTCAGAAACACTATTCTCATATATATATATATATATATATATATATATATATATCAGAAAAGTGTTCCTGCGCTCGAGTGCAAAAAAAATCATGTGGGCCCACCTTTTTGGGGTGATCCAAAGCATTCATAGATGAGGCAAAAAATCAACACACAAAAATTGGAAAGAAGAGAAGTTGTGAGCCACATACCTGGACTAAAGATGGATTAAAGAGAATATCAGGAATCTTGAATCTATCGGCCCCAATTTCTATAGTCCTGCAATATGGAAAACAAGAAAACAAAACACACGGAAATGATAGATCTTGAGGACATGGCATCTACTACCGTCTACATGAGGAATGAACTAAAAAAATAGGAAATAAATAATACCAAAAGGTACCACACAACACTAAAATAACACACGCCTAAAACAGAAGACCAAATAGAATATAAAATAATAAGGAACTTACTGTCCATCCGGAAGTTCATAAGGTGTCATGGGAATGTTTGCATATGCACTTTCTGTAAACCACAGGCCTTTAATTGTCAGCGTATTCAAACAAAAGATACAATGCATGTCCTATGTGTACCATAGGACATATGCAATAATATATTAAAAATCCAGTGCATTTGCCTATTTACGAATTGTTAGTTGCCATTTGCCGAAACCAAAAAAAAAGATTATGGAAATCCAGACGCCCATTCAGAAAATCAGAGTTGATTCCAACAGCTAAAATGCCAAAAATACCAAATGAGGAAACTATTGACAGTAAATTTAAACTGAAAGACAACCCTGGCCCTATAGAACTTCACAATGATTTAATATGAAAAAACAAAAAAGCTAATTTTGAACATTACCTAAAGATGATACAAAATCACTTCTGAAAATGGGGATTATACATGTTATATGCCATGTTTATAGAAAACAGAAGGATCCATTCATAGTAAGAAACTTTCCACAATTGACAGATCCAGACAGAGATAGAACATTTACAGATTATTCAGGACAACACCCCAACATTGAAAAGAAGCAAACAGAGATACAAACATTAAAGAAATAATTGGGTACCAAATCATAGTAGTAAATAAAAAGAAAATGAAGATTTAGAATTTAGAACACAGCACTAATTGGGAATATTGCACTCCAAGCTATAAGGCTTCAGAAAAAACTAACATTCTAACAAAAATTTAGAGATATTTTCTAGGGACCATCGCAGAAGGCATTACACGTCAGGGCTGTTGCATGTGAGAGCGAGCAGCCACACAGGCTCAGATTTTGTCTTATTCATTTAATTCATCTGAGGTGACTGCTCTCACATACAACAGCCCAGGCGCGAAATGCCTTCTGCGATGCCCAGTCCCTAGCAAATCCCAAATTTAGATATTTTCAAAAAAAGTTGCAGAACATCCCATAAATATCTGCTTTCTTGCCAAGAGGTGTAGGGTTCAAGACGGGTACCCAATGGGAAGAGGTCGAAAAAAACATCTCATAAATATCAATAGTACACTGTGATCCAGAAGTAGCAGACACAATAAACTATTAACAATTAATATCAGATATAGTGTCTTTCCATTTTTTTTCTTCAAAGGGTACAATATGAATAGTGCATTTCTTTTTACACAATAAACTATTAACAATTAACAACAAAGGGTAAAATATGAATAGTGTATTTCTTTTTGCAACTTCTGTCATACAAATACATGAAGCTTGTTAGGCATGTTATGACAATACCTTTGTTTTTTTAACATTTACGACAAATAACAGATCTTCAACTCACATTGACACAAAAAAATATCTAGTAAAAACAAGAATACAGTGGAATAAAAACAAACCATCAAACGGAGTATCTGGTGCCCGACATACACATTCCTTGATATCACTAGCAATTATCCTCTGTCATAAAAATGATGTAGTAAAGAAACAGTCAAGAAACATTACAATAAGTGACAGAGAAACCTTCCATGCAGTAACCAATTACCTGAGAATACAGCTTGTAACTTTCTGTCGTATTTGGGAAATCAACATCAACTGTCTGTGAAATCCATATAATTAAAAACTAGAAAAGAAAAAAAAATGGAAAGTGGAAAGAAGGAAAAAGAATGGTAAATTTAAAAACAAAAAGAAAATAAATAATTACAGAAAATAAATTTTTAGTATAACAACATACAAAATAGCACCACATAGAACAGCCATGCATAGGCATCTCCCTGAAAACGTCAGCCTCAAAGTCACATATAACCCATAATAAGGCATTTGTTTTGAAGATCATTTCATATCCCGTAAACTGGAGTTAGAAGCACATCCAAGTGCAAGGTGAAGGTTATGCGACATAAAAATAAGGTTTAATTGTGGTAAGCATGGCTCTACTCATGTTTGTGCTTTTCCTCTATTGCAAGTTGCCTACATGCCAAGATTTTGTCATAGTCCAGATCAGTGACGTGTGAAAGGCACATTAGGAAGTTTAGCTTTGAGTGGTCTTGAGCAAGATCTTGTTTCTAGAGCTATAAGAGAATACTGGGAACTTTAGTCGTGAGTGGTCTTGGGTGAGATCTTTCCATTTTTTTGTAAGGCAGAGAGGAAAATTCTTAACTTTAATATGTTTCTAAAGTGGATCTCTCTCTCTCTCGCACAAGTGAGGAGGTCAACAGTTTTATGGGTTCGGTGGTTGAACTCTTGTACTAATGATGCATACCTAGCTCTGATACCAATTTATTTGAATCCGACTCTGGTACCAATTTAGTGCCAACATAGGGTTTGTGGGTCAATTTCTGGGAACTTACGTGCACAAGAAATGGTTTGTAATTCAAATTAACAGCAACTTAGATTCTTAAATCGAAATAAACAGCACATAATAATAGAAGCAGCTAGAATTTTCATAAAGATCCAAGCCTTTAAGATTAATTCATCAATAGAATTCAGCTCATCCGAGTATAAGTTCCAACAATAGATTCTAATAAGAAGGTAACCAACTAACTAAGAAAGGAAATCAATTGTCAATATAAATCTATCAAACAAAATCAGATCTATTAACAATGTCTAACTACAGCCCAAAAGAAGTCTGACAGGATGTAAGGCTAATGGGGTTAATAATTCGTAGTATCAGGCAAGGTAATAAGACAGGAAACATTAGGGCTAAGGTTGAAGGGAAAAGTCAAGCAAGTTACGGGTAAGCTCAAGGTTCTGAACATCGGAATCGAATCGTAAATCGTAACAGGGTTTGAATCGTATCGAATCGTAAATCGGATTGTAAACCGTAGGATTTTTTCAGATTTATATATATAAATGAGAAAAATATATAAAAATTAAAAAATAAGAATAAAGTGAGTAATTATCTATTTTCCATTCAAAACTTTTTAACTTAAATAATAAATTCCATGATTAGTAATCCGAAGCACAGACCATATTCATCGTATAATAAATCACTAAACAAGGCACAAACTATATTCATCATACAATAAATCATTATATAATTTATCACAATAGTAAACAAAGCACATACTCAATTCTATAAAAATCATCATTCAATGAAATGCCAGTAATAAACAAAGCATATCACAATCAGATCTCAAAATCCAAAACAGACAGAATCATAAAAATTGTAAAAATCACACGATTCAAAGTTGAATCGTACTTGAATCGTGCGAATTTTACGAAAAACGATTCTTCTTCCGATTTGAATCGCTCAACCCACGATTCGATTTGAATCGTAGGATTCATACGATTTTAACAACATTGGGTAAGCTAACAAGGAAGAGATCAAGTTCAAGAAAGAGATCGAGATTAAGACCAATAAGAGATCAAAATCAAGAAGGTAGAGAAAGGGAAGCAGCCCAACCGAGGAGGAAGAGCTTGTGAACCCAACGGGAGAATGCTTTATGAACCCAACCGAAGAGGGGTGAAAACAAAAGGAATGAGAGAAAATGAGGGTAAAAGAGAAATGAGACTACAATAAAATATTGGGAGAAGAAAGAGGGGTATAGGAGAAAAGAAGGTAAGAAAGGAGGAAAACGGCTGGGTGGAGAAGGTGAGGGAAGAAAGGAGAAAGGGAGAAAGACGGAAAGATGCAGTGACAAGAGAAGGAAAGAGGACAGAGAAGTGGAAATATATTAGAGAGACAAGGAAAAGGAAGGGGGGTCGATTGGGTGAGAGGAAAGGGAGAGAGGGGGAAGGGAAAGTCGGTCAAGGGGGAGGGAGGTTTTCTTTCAGATTTTTTCAAGATAGGCGCTTTGATGTGGATTCATGGATATTTATAGAGGGGCTTTAGTTATTTAAGTGGTGGGCACCAATACTTGACCAATAGGTTAAAACAAAAGGTACTAAAATTTTGCAAGGGAATGGTAACTCCGTGGAGTACATATCAACAGAAGTATCATCTTGGATATCCCTTTCTTGTTGTAGTATAAGTGTAAGTTATTCCTATTCAATATGTCAAACGATTTGTCTCTTCCATGCAGGTTGGCTAACACTCACTAGTTGCTCTTTTGATCCTCATATAGTGTTCACTGGATAAATTTTGATGGAACCAACTCTGATGGATGACAACCTCTTTCAGAATCCTCAAATAAAGTGAGCAAGCAATATTCTGTCAGGAGGGTCATTAGATCTCTCATGCAGCTCCCGTCGGTTGCTTTAAGTTGAGCGATTGTTGCATTGCCAATTCTCTTGTACAAGCTTGGATCTGGATGACCGAAGATAATTGCATCTTATGCATACTTTCTTGGCCAAGTACATTCGCCAAGTTTTCTGGATCTTCAACCAAGCAAATAATTTCCTCGCATGAGCTTGGCTTTCTCCACTTTCTCCTATTGAAATACTTGAAAAGTTATCACCAAGTTTTCCAGCTCATAGTATTTTAAATGCTTGAAAAGTTTTTGGAGCTAGCTTTTTTACAAAAATTGCTCCCTTATATAAATCCAATGAATAACAAGTGGTTTCCCATTATGTGTCGTTTCTACTTTAGTGTTAGCCACCACTCTAAGGCATGCCAAGCCAAAGTTATCATAGTAATGCAAATCATTTGGTCATCATCCATATTATGTTTTCATAAATATTCCCCCAATGCTTCTACGCAATCAAGACGTTCAAATTCAATAACTCCATAAAATCATGGTATATGTCAAATCATCATTATGTAATGATTACGGTCCATAGGCTCAAATCTTCCTATCATAATCTCGCTATTCCTATAAGTCATTAGAACCTAGGCTTTAATACCAAATTGGTGCAAATGCAAGGTTCGTAGGGTACTTTTCTAGGAATTGGGATGGTGTGTTGGGCATCATGCGCTGGTCGTCCAGCTGTAAGTGGCATCCGAGAGGGGGAGGGGGGAGTTGATCTCAACCAAAGAAGATAAAGAACATAGAAAAAAAGTAGAAGAAAGGGAATGAGGAGGGAGGACTAATGCTCCCTTAAAGAGAGGGAGAGAGAGAGAGAGAGAGAGAGAGAGAGAGAGAGTCTATTCACTTATATCATGGTAGCTGTGACCATAGGCCTTTACAATTTATAAATACTTCAAACCCCACGAAATTCATGATTAGGGGAGGATTGGAACTCCTAAACATCACCCAAATCAAATTGTAAACTCCAATTCCTGCCCCTATTAGGAGTTTTAGGACTTCTACCAACTTAAGACTTTTTACATGGACTTTCCTTCATAAAACAAAATTCTTAACACCCTAAGGGCTCCAATTTTCTATCAATAGTAACAAGGCAAATGTCAAATTATTTATTCAACTCAGTCTCATTAGATGGACTTTATCTAATCCTACAACAAATAAACTAGGACTCTTCAAACCCATCATGGAAACTAACCCATTTCAAGTCCCACAAATACAAGGACTCTCTTATGTTGTAATGTGGGCCCTTGAGGTTACTTAACAACTTAAATGATTAATTACAAATGACTTAAATCACTTAAGATTTTTGTTATAAACATGTGGGTTCCATTTATAAGCACCTAAAACTTAAAGAAACCACATTATATTAGTGGGGAAAAACTGTGTTGCCCCTCTTATAACTAACTTAACGCACCTAAAAGACACTTAAAAATTAGAATGCAGACTCCATCATAGAATGCAATTCCCGCCTTGGGGTGTAATGAAAGCACGGTGATGGGCTGCAGTGGAGAGAGAGAGAGAGAGAGAGATCTGATTGAAATTTGTTCATAGAACAAAGAAATGAAATAAAAGAGGAGGTAGACGGTTACAGAAGGATACATGACACTAGTTTGAGGACCTTTTGAGGGGCATTCGAGATAATACCCTGTCATTTGAGGGGTATGGCTGAGATTTCCTGCAGAAAAGATTGCACGACGTGTTGGGGTAGATCTTTTGGGGGTCCTGCGCTCTCCGTTTATTTCTATGGCCTTCCAAGGAGAACTCACAATCTGGCTAAAAGAGTTGATAAATGCAGTCTTGTGAGGCCTATCCAAAAGATGGTCTTAGCTAGCCTCTTAGGGATAATTAAAAAGCATTTTTCACTTCAAGGCTTCCCAGATTTTCATGATGCGGCTCTTCTGAGTTTGATCAGATCAACATGGGGCGTGTATAAGCTATTCATGGTGGCTTCCAAATGTCATATTTTTCATCTGTATTCCTTGATAGAAATCATATATGATAATAATAAATTTATTTGCCTAGCATAGTCACAGTTGCATATTGCCGTTTGATGTTGAAAGGTATTTCTCCAACAGGGTTTAATAAAAGAAAGAGCATTGGCACCCATGAAACAGATCCTCCTATTTCAGCCTTTCCAGAGAGAAGAGTTCTATGTCTAAGACTTAGCAGTCTGATAGAAGTGTGTGACTGGTATCATCCACAGCTTCAAAATATTCTCAAAGTAAAATATTAATGTCCATGCACATTTCAGCAATATCTCAAGCACTCTGTGGTTCCATTAGACTCCTTTAAGTACTTCAAACAAGAAATCCCATAAAAATTAGTAAGAGAAAAGGAACAAAAAAAAATTTGTGGAACGGGATTGTAGACACCAATCTATAGTGAGAAGTAAAATGCCTGCTATGCTACCTGGAATACTCCTGGGCGTATTTCCTTTCTCTTAAAAGAATATCTAGGTTTCATCTGCAAAACCAAAAAATAGTCAATCAAAGACAAACTCAGATAGCAGTCTCTGGATCCTGCAAATTATATTAAAAAGGAACTTACAATGATGCCTTTGCTTTCCAAACTCTTCATCATGCAGTCGGTCAATAATTCGCCTCCAATCGGAGATGTTGCAACAGCCTGGAGTCATAGAGATAGTGATATGTTAGCAGAAAAAGGGAAGTAGAGTCCCATTAGCAAAGCAGCATCTGTTATTCAAGAGAATCAGAACTTAGTGTGAAAGGCACTAACTTTTCCAAATTTACTGTTCTAAAATACTCATTATGAATTAAGGTACTTAGCCAAATGAAAACCTAAAAGAGAAATGATACCAATAATGGTCGAACTGTCCAAAAGCCACAGACAACCATAGTCATAAATATTTGTCTCGGGATTTTCTCAAGAAGGGTTTTCCTTGAGGTTTTTTAATTTTTTTTTGTTTATTTCAGTTTTATATTGGGAAAAAAATTTAAATTAAAATATGTAAAATTTTCCATTAAAAAAATTTAAAAAATAGAACAAAATTAGGACAGAGAATAATATCATAAATTTATGGAGATATTCTGTGATATTTTCACAGCAAAAAATAAAATACGAAGATAACTCAATGATTTTTTAAGATCTTAGAAAAAAATTGGGATTATGTAGTTTTGTCAAAATCACAAAATATCACAATATTTTTTAAAATATTGGAGATATTTGTGACTATGCAGACAACAATGACACCATGGAATTGCCGAATTGGTACTTAGATGAGGTACTGATATGTGTATTTATAAAAGGGAAAACATGAGGCGGTTGGAAGGATCTGAAGAGGAGGTTTGGCATGAGATTTTTAGTATGGAAAGAGATAGAGCATCTGGCCCTGATGATTTTCTGATGACTTGCTTTTTTTCTAAAGGTAATGAAAACTTCTTAAAGGAAATGGGATTACAAAGAAACATGCCAGACAGCATGTGCCTTGTATAAAAATTCTGCCTAGCGAAACCCGACTTGGCTAATTTATCGGCTAAGCCATTAGGGCTCCCAAACATTTCTTGACTTTGACGAACAATTGCCTTGCCGAATGATTTCAGAATTCGAACTTTGTAACTTTATTTGAAAGAATCTCTCAGCCTAGAGATCAAACCATTTGGTGGATCAATATGAAGATTGAATTTTGTTGAGAAGTAAGGTACTTCAGAATTGGAAGCGCTTGTGCACTAGGGTTTCAATGGATAGCATTGAACCAATACGGAATCTTGCACCTCCCAATATCACTAAGATTAATTTTGAAGGAAGTGTATGAGCTTGAGCTACAAGATTTTCCCCAAGGGTAAATTAGCCATCTTTATTCTAGAAGTGTTTGATATTAGTAGATAAGTGTCTCTTTTTGTTCAAGCATACACAATGAAACACCAACAATATTGTGGATCATGAGTGAACTTCTAACTGGAATGAATGTAACGCTGAAGAGAGTGGAATTTTTGTTCTCTTGAGAAGAGTGAACTTCTAACAGGTGCATTCCTCGTGTATCTAGTTACCCCCATTTAGAAATCCTATATCAGCATTTCATAGTGATGTACCTTCCCAAAAAATAAAAATAAAAATAAACACTTTGTTGTGATGTCAAACATCAACATAAGTATCGGTATCCAAGTAAGAAGTGGCCTAGATGAGAGAAGCCTCCATTAACCACAATCTACTGCATACTCAAATTTCTTGACAAGAAAAAACAAGGTATCTTCAAAACTAGAGGAAGTCTAAACTGAAGGGCGCCCTTGAATAAATAAGGTGAAAGGGTGCCCCCATTGGTTGAAAATGCATTTAATGCTTTGACTTTTACATCTTATTGGAAGCTATGTCACAAATATCTCCGATATTTTCAAAATATAGCGTTTTTATCGCAAGATTTTGATAAAACGACAAAACCCCAAACTAATCCCGAGATTTTAAAAATATAGCGATATTTCCGTTTTTATCATAAAATATCCAGATAATATCGTGATATTATGCCGATATTTTTATTTTATATTTTTTTCTTAAATTTAATATTTTTATATATTTTTAAATAATTTTAATTTTACCGTTTATTTCCAGATATAAACCCAAAAAAATTAATAAAATTAATATATCCTGAGATTTTCCCTTGCCAAGAAATTCAGGAGAACGACATTCCTGACATAGATTGAAAGTGCATTTAGTGCATTTAAGTCCATTAAATGCACTTTTAACCAATGGGGGCGCCCTTTCACCTTATTTATGCAAGGGCACCCTTCAGTTTAGACCAAGGAAGCACGGGTACCCCTAAAAAGCCTCGTACCCGTGTCGGGTGCGTATCCGGTACGGGTACGCTCGGGTACGTCCCGGGTACGCACCCAAAGATGGGTTTTTAAAAAAAACAAAATTTGAGTTTCGGGTGCGTATCGGGGTGCGCACCCGACACGCACCAGATGTTTTTTTAAAAAAAAATTAGTTGGGGAGGGGGGGTGTTATGTTACTGAATATATTAATGGGTTGTGTGGAGTAAAAAAAAAAGGGGGGGGGTGTTTAAAAATGAGATAAAAAGCAAACGAAGGGTTTTCTTTTTTAGAAAACCCTAACGCTGCTCTCTCCCCTTCTCTCTATGTGACTCCCTCTCCGGATGGATTCTCCAGCCGCGGCTCTCTCCGGCCCTCCCTCCCTCTCTCTCAAAGGTATTTCTCTCTCTCTCTCTCTCTCTCTACTGCTCTCTTTCTCTCTCTACTGCTCTCTCTCTTTCTTTCTTTTTTTGAAATGAGGAATTTTATGTGGTGTAAGGGCTTACAACAAAATGGTAGGTGTACCGTTTTGATCCAACAGCAGCTTACTTTTTGAGCTTTTTGAGGAGCTGTTGTTGGATCAAAAGACAAGGGTGGTACTTCCACCGTACAAAAGGCCTTATTGTTGTAAGCCCTTACACCATATAATTTCTCTTGAAATGATACTGCACTCTCTCTCTCTCTCTCTCTCTCTCTCTCTCTCTCTCTCTCTCTCTCTCTCTATTGCTCTCTCTCTCTCTCTTTATCTCTCCTGCTCTCTTTCTTTCTCTCCCATTTTTTTTCTTGAGATTATGCCAACTGATTGTGTTCCCCAAATCTAATTTGAGTCTGATAATAGGTTTGAGGCTCATAATCAGTTGCCACAATCTCAAAATTACAGGTTTTGTGCTATTCATTTAATTTATCTAAGGTGCCATTGTGCCAGCCATCTAGGGTTTAAGCCTTTAAGGCCCTGTTCGTTTCAGATTTTGAAATCCGATTGGGATTTGCTAGGCAATTTTGCAAAAAACCATTTCAGGGCTCATTTTCTCTGGAGAGAACATGCACCTCAGATAAATTAAATGAATAGGAAAAAATCAGTAGATGTTTGTTTAGGCTTTGTTTGTTTGAGATTGTGGGTAATTTTTACTTTAATTGTTTAGGCCTAGCTGTTTGTTTGGCAGATAAAATCTGGAGTAGAATTGAAACTTTGAAAATAAAATAATAAAAAATATTATTATATTCAGCGTACCCAAACGTACCCGCACCCGGGTTTTTTTGAAAATCACGTACCCGTGTCGTGTCGTACCCGCACCCGTACCCATGCTTCTTAGGTTTAGACTACCTCTCAAAACTAGCTGCACAATTTGTTATTTTTCCCTTGTGCATTCTATTATTGATTATGTTGTTTCTAAGAGAAAGTAGCCAATTAATTAAATATATAAATCGCCAGAATACCTTTTGAAGAACATAACCATCATGCACAGCCGCAACGGTAGTAGATCCGCCACCACTGAGAAATTGACACAAATATTTGTTAGTACTCATAATGGCAGAATGCACAACCAGTTTGTATAATAAAATGAGAGTACAGAGGTGGCCAAATAAAATCCCAATAAATCAAGATAAACTGAAAAAGAAAAGCTACAGACATGAAATCAAGAATTATCTTGAAATTTTAAAAGATTACTAAGGTATCAACACATTTTGGGCGATATGATACAACTTGGAAGGTGCAAGTAGAATATGTGCAAAATATAAACCATACAAAAATGAACCTACAAAAGAAGCATCAAAATTTAAAGAAAGGTAGACATAGGAATAGAAAGCCAAGTTAGTTTCAAAATATGACCAGATGACACAGGAATAGAAAGCCAAGGTAGACACGAATAGAAAGCAGCATATACCGATATAGTATACTACTATTACACATGATTTAGGTTTATGCATTTCGGTCATTTCAGTGTCGGTTTCGGTGGGGATGGAAGCAGAAACATGTCGGTCGTTTCATGTCGGTTTATGTGGAAATTTACTACATTTGGAGCTATTTGCTTTATCATTATATTAATATGAATTGCATGTGAAATATGATTCATGTATTATGTATAAATATTTATATGAATTTGGTAAGTACTAGATCATCATAAATGCGCCACAGTGCATGTCATAAGGAGTTCGATGTTTTTAAACCATTATGGATGATTGTCTTGCATGTGATGGTTTCTAAATGTGTATTTGTGCTTATTCTAGCATTTCTCGAAGTTTCGTCTTTAAATTCTAGATTGGCATATGCTTCAATATGTTTCCGGGATTTCACAATTCCATATGCTTCCGTGATTTTACAGGATTCCCACCGAAATCGAAACTTTTTGTTTCTGTGGCGACCGAAACCGAAATTTAAAATCATGGTAGCAACCATGGTTTTAAATTTTGACTGAAATCCGAAATTTCGGGTTTCGGTGGAGAACGAAACTGAAATCGATAATACCCGAAACCGTAAGTTTATTTCGGCCAAAATTTCTTTATCCCGAAATTTCATCCGAAATCTAAGGGATTTTCACCCAAAAATCTCGAATTTCGATAATTATTTAATATTATCCCGAAATTTCAACCAAAATTACCGAAATTAAACTAGAGAAAAAATAGGCCATCGAATTAATTTCAGCAAATTTCGGCTAAAATTTCAAAATTTCGGCTAATATTTTGGTTAAAATTTCGGTTTCGATGAGGACCGAAATGCATTCCGAAACCGAAATTTGAAACCATGATAGCAACAACCTTGACCTCTTAAAACATCCATTCAAGTCATGCAACAAATTCCTATAGACAAATATGCATGATTAAATTAGAGAGCTGATAAATTCTCCCCTCCTTTTTTCCGTGGCAAACTCCCTTTTCCATAAAATTTCACAGATGACTGGATGATATGGACCATATAATATCAGTCATCTCTCTTGCTGCACTTCAAAGAACCCAACAATCTGATCCATCTATTGGTCTCCAATCTTGAGACCTGCTTGAACGATTCGCAAACGATAAGAGGCAGGGAGATTTGCCAAGAAAAAGTATCAAGATCGTCAGATCCAGCAGCATGAAAGAACAAGGAGCAGTTGAAAGTTTAGAATGATAAAATTGGGGATGTGATAGCACATGCCAACACAAAGACGGTCTTTGTATTTCAGTCGAGGTCAAGATCATTGTGGTAGAAATAGAGGGAAAAAGAGTTGAGACTTGACACACACACACACACACACACACACACAGCGGCATTACCCAATCATTCATGAAACTATGGAAAGGGGGCGCCCATCATAAAATTAAGGGGTGAATATATCAGCTCCGTAAAATTATTATTGTAGTTAAATCAGTAGGAAACCATGATGGGCAAGCATGTTTGGCCATTATATCTCTTGTTAAGCAAGCAGAATAGATAACACAAAAAGAAGAAAACAAACATGTTCATATATCTTCAATCAAAGTAAATAACTAATATGAAGACGACCATGTAGTCACTAGTTGATTGGGAAAGCACGAGTAATCAAGTCAAAATGACGTAGAAGAGTATCAAAGAAAATAGACAAAAGAAAAAAAAAGGATGAAAGAGAAAGGATAGTTAGACTATAAGTTGATGAAGAAAGATCATACAAAGATACTTTAGATGTAAACAGGAAACACTATATCAATCACTCCACAACTTTCATGTTCCACAGACACAATCAGACACAAGAAAACATGAGGGAAATGTAGATATGAACAATAACAAGATTCTTTTGCAGTGTTGGGATAAGTATAGAACAAAAGTAAGGCATAATACACAGTATATATGCAATAACATTTTATAAATTACCTACAACAATCTACTTGGTATCTATTTTTCTAGAATGAATTAGTAAATATGCAGGCCAATGACAAATGTGACTAGAAGATGAACAAATTCAATCGTTAAGATGCTAATAAGATATTTTGAGGCAAGAAAGACTTAGAACATCGTAATGGTGAAAAGGCCTAGAGCAACTTAAAAGGGTTTGCGTGTGTTAACCACTTAACCTAGCATCTGCCTCTAGTTGAAATGACATTTGTCCCAGAATTTGTAGATCAATTGAGAAGGAAAACCAAGCACAATGGAGCTAAACAGAAATCCGACTAAGCAGCTGTGGCAAGGATCGCCCTTGCCCCGGATGGGATCCTTCCTGGGCAAGGTTTAAATTCCGGTTTCGGGTTCGGTCAGAATGGAAATGGAAACATTTCGGTTTCAGTGGAAATTTCGGTGGAACTGTTGTAAAATCACAGAAACATATGGAAACATCTGAAAATGATGAAATTTTAAGATGAAACATTGGGAAATGCTAGAATAAGCACAAATACATACTTAGAAACCATCACATAACCAATAAAACCATCCGTAATGGCTTAATCCCATCGTTATCATTCAAAAAAATGGCTTAATCCCATCGAATACCTATGACTAAAATAAATCACATCGAACACCTAGTGACATGCATTGTCGCGGATCTCTAACATAGTAAAGTCAATAGAGAAATATAATGAAGTGAAGTATAAAAGATACAATGACTAGTCTCCCACTTAAGGACCCCAACTCTATGTCAATACCACATAGAGTTACAAGGTATTAATCGTCCCATGCCGATCTAACATCCCATGCATAAGATGAGGTTATTTGTTCTGTAGTTCAATGATGTTGCCTACCAGATATCATTCTCTACATTAATAAAATGAAATGAAATACAAATAATGAAATCTTTTTCATTTTTTTTATTTTTATTTTTTTGTCGTTCCGACCATTTTAGTCGATTTTCAGAAATTTCAGTCAAAATTCTAGAGAAATAATGATGTAAAAGGAAGTCATATAGATTTCGTTTCAGTGGGGTGGAAATTGAAATCTCGATCATTCTGGGGAAATTTTGGGAAATTCAAAATCATGCTCTTGCGATTTTGAAGTTGAACTTTGATGAGTCAAGTCTCGGAAATCCAGGCCCTGCTAGCATTGGAGGTCTGCTAAAGAGCCCTTTGAGTGAGGTTAGATGGGCTTTCTTAGGTCTCATCAGCGAGAAAGAACCTAATGAGGCAATTTGTCCATGCTCCTCTGTGTGGTATGCTATTTGATTAAAATGCAATAGATCGTCTCATCATCTATGTCACAAATTATTTTTATCGTTCTCGGGAATTTCTCGGCAAGGGAAAATCTTGGGATATATTAAATATTTTTATTTTTCGGGTTTATATCATGAAAAATGATAAAAATAAAACTATTTAAAAAATATATAAAATATAAATTTAAGATAAAATATAAAATAAAAATATTGTAAAAATATCAGGTTAATATAGTGATATTATCGCGACATTTTATGACAAAAATGAAAATATAGCTATATTTTTAAAATCTCGGGATTATTTCAATATTTTGTCGTTTTATCAAAATGTCACGATAAAAACGTGATATTTTGAAAATATCGGAGATATTTGTGACATAACTCATCTATTTTGGTATTTTGCCGTTTTATCAAAATGTCACGATAAAAAAGTGATATTTTGAAAATATCGGAGATATTTGTGACATAACTCATCATAGAGGGGGATTCCCTCAATGCTATTAGGCGTGTGAGTAACATGATTTCTATCCTTGGAGATTCGCTAACACCATCGAAGAAATTCAGGATGTGATCAAGTCAAAATGTGGATCGTCGACATGTTTGGCATTCGGCTACCAGTGAGCCAGACCAGATTGCCCACTCTGGGATTGATAGAGATCATATTACTGTTTTGTATTTTCTTCCTCCTTGAGTCCTTGTAGTCTTGGTAGCTTTGTTTCTTTTCTTTCTAGGGGTTGTGATTTATCTTCTTTTTCTTTTTCTTTTTCTTTTTTTGAGTCCCCCTCGGCCTTGTCATTTCATTTTTCTCTATTTCTTACTGATATTTTATTGTCATTCAAAAAAATGGAGGTAAGCAGGATTTTTTTTTTTTTAAATGGTTACCAAATATATTAATGAAATGACCGAGATGGTCAAGGAACACAGAGAGAAAGAGAATACAACATTAATAAGAAAATACAAAGACAAAATCACGGCGGGAGAGAATCAAAGAGAGCTAGAGAACCCTTAAAGACTCCCTTTTTTTTTAAAAGAAAATCCTTAAAGACTCCTTCTCTAGCTAAACTATCCGCAACCTGATAAGCCGATCACCGAACTTGAATAAACTCTGCCTTCATGGGTCTCACCCAGTCAAACATCTCATTGAACAACCGAACTTGAATAAACTCTACCTTCATGGGTCTCACCCAGTCAAAAATCTCATTGAACAACCTCTTAAATCTCCAAGGAGGTTTATGCACACCTTTGAGCTATCTAATAATATTTGATGAGTCTCCTTCTACCACTATATTATCAAGGTTGTTTTTCTTAATTAGCTCCAGACCTTGGTATGCAGCGCGCACTTCTGCCTCCGAAGCGTCGACCGTCCCAATAGGCCCAGCATAAGCCCATAGAACCGCTCCCAACTCGTTTCTAAGAACTCCACCCAACACCAGTAGGACCAGGATTCCCCAAGCTTGAGCCATCAAAGTTACGCTCTAAGGAACCTGGCAGAGGGGGTATCCAATCTTAAATCGTCTTCTGTATTCTCTCCCCGCTGACACCAATGTCCTTCCACCTCTCCCAAGGTCATATGCAGACATAAATTTAAATGATGGGCAAGATTTTTACCCAAGAAATAGATGACGCAATCACTTACCTTTTCTTCATCAATTCTAAATAGAAAGAGGAAGAGCTCTTGGATTTGCCTTTGAAAACCCTAGCATTCCTTTCCTTCGAAATGACCCATAATTTTTATTTTTTTTGAAATATTAATATATTGAAGGAAGGAACCGAGAAGGTTCACAAAATACAAAGAAAAGGAAAAAGAAAATAAAATTTACGGAGGGAGATAATCAAACCACTCTCAACTAGCCCTGCTAACCCCAAATTTGGCAAGGGAATCAGATTTGCCATTTGCCGATCTCCGAATATGTGAGAAAAGGTAGCCGAATCATAAACATAATCAGAGATCTCATCCATAATACTGAGGAATCTCCACGGTGGCGAAGCAGAACCATAATCAGAGATCTCATCGAAATGACCCATAATGTGGCCAGAAAAGACATGTACCATAGAATTTTGCCTCTTTCGTTCCACGGATTAGCCTTCCAACTTAGTAGCAAGTCTAGAAGGGATTCAGGAAAAACCCAGGATATGACGAATCTATTATTCAGCTTACTTCAAATGTCTCTAGCAAACTTGCAATGAATGAATAAGAAGTCCACCGTCTTAATTCTTTCCTTTATTGCTGCCCGTTCAAAAGTACCTACTCTAGGAGGGACTGGAATAGTCCACACACTAGCCACTCTGGAAGACGCTAGACTAGTCAATAAATGTAAATGATGATAGAATGACTTGATTGTGAATTAAACAGGGGTTAATATTGCGTGGTATTATTCAGAAAATACTTCCTATGAGGTTAGGAAACAATTGAAGTAAAAAGATCCCATGTATACAGTGCTACAGAATTAAATGCATCAAAGCAAGATGTTAAATTAGGATCGTCAGAATCATTCAAAATAATTACGGCCATAAATATAGATATAGTAGAATGAATAACATTATATAGATTTGACAGAACAAAACCAAAAGGAATGTACTGATTCAGACTACGAAATGCATTTAAGTACTGAGAATTGTGTGTAGGAATAGCCAAAGCCCTCGATAGCAAGTAGCAAGAGCACTTTGCAGAAACCATATAATGAGGTCACAAGATTGAAATTCATTGAGTTATCTTTGTAAAAGCCTAAAAGGTTTTGTTCTGCCCAGACCAACTTATGTAAAAGAAAAAACTGTCCATGAATAACAATATAAAATGCCAAGGAGAAAAATGAAACTAGAACAAGTATTAAAGTAAATTAACTCCAACCTGTCAACAACCAATGAGGTTGCACGTCCAGAAGCAAAAGATGTGAGAACCTGACAATGGAAAAGACAAAAGTTTAAGGGTCCAAGATTACAAACAATCATGGACTGGTAAGAATGGAAAAATGAAGAATACAATAACAAACATGTGATTGTGATTCGAATTGAATTGAAGTTCAGGTAGAAAGATAAACAAGCAAGGATGGACCAAAAGCATACAGCATTCTTGGCTAAAAACAATGCTGGGACTTGGTATTTTTCAAACATAAGCTCCGCCGTCCTGTCAGATATGCCAAAGAAAAAGTTATATCACTCTCCATAAACAGTAACAGGTTATGTACCTTTTAAACAATAAATCATGGAAGGCAATCAAAACATATTAAGATATTAGAATAAAATCAAACAAAATGCAATAACGTTAAACAGCAATATCTACAATGTTGGTATCTCATAGTTGGTACTGTTTAGAGAGGTGGTTTTCTTAAGACATCCCTATAATAGGGGTCTTTCATCAAGGGCAATTGGGTCTTTTGCTATCATACAACTTTATATATATATATATATATAAGATATATAGACACACACACATGAGTTGTTATAAAACCTACTCCTATTCTCTCCCACTCGTATTCCATTTCTATCCCATCTCTTTCATCTAACCTCAGCTGCAAAGGAAGTTCCTTACAACAAAATTGGACATTCAAATAATCAAATGGGCTGAGATTAGAAGCAAAAGGAAAACAAGGCTGGCCTCAACCATTTCAAGCCTCTCATTTTTTGTGCGACTAATTCCTCACGGTGGAGGTTACATCAACTCTTGTTTCGAACAAAAAAAAAAGATGCCATTATGAAGCTTTATGGACACAATCTCCGTGAAATATATGAAATACTGAACAAATGAATGTCCAAAAAGTGAAATCATTTTTTATTTTTTTAATTTCGGTTTTTGATTCAATTTCAATTGCCATGGAAACAAAAATGTTTCGGATTGGATTGGAAATTTCAGCTGAAATATGGTAAAATCACGGAAACGCTATGATTTGTGGACACGGACACAAGTGTCGCATGTCGACACCAACACGGAGTGTCGGACACGGCAAACCCCCAAAATTTATTAACAGGGACATGGCTAAAATACAAAGTATATATAATCATAATTTATCGATATGAATTAGTGTGTCAAGTTTTGACACGGATATGAGTTGTCTGACATGGCAGCATCTAAAAATCTAGAAATGGTGACACGTTCATACACATAAAATTATTGATTATTACACAAATATGTGCCCACAAACCCACATTAACTCTAACACTCCAAGCAATGCATTTAAAAGTGTCCAAACGAGTGTCGACACGTGTGGACACACGTGTCGTGTCGAACACAGCAGGACACATGTGTCAACAATAAATTCAAAGTGACGACTAAATCATAGCGGAAACATTTTGAAACATATGCAGATGATTAAACTTTGAAACATCAGAAAATGACAGAATAAGCAAAAAATACACACTTAGAAACCATAACATAAGAAAGACAACCATAACATGTACTGTCGTGCATGTCTAATAATTCAGCAAATATCACATTTCACATGTAATTCGTATAAACATTTACACATAATACATATATTATATTTCCCATGCAATATATATAAATATAATTATTAAATTATATAACACATACTGATATATTATATTATAATTATTGTATACACTTACTGTTTTGGTTTTAGTATAAGTTTTGGATTCAGTATGTGTTTCGGTGGGGATGGAAATAGAAATATTTTGGTGGTTTTGTGTCAATTTCGGTGGAAATTTAAAACTATGTTCAAACAAATGCTTTCATTTTCCTTTAGCTCACTCTAATAGTACCAAACCCCCTATCCCGACCTATACTTCCTATGACAATTTCCCTCAAAAGTCCTTATATTCTTCATCCAGTCTCAATAACCACTTCCCAAAAGGAGTAGTGCTTAAAAACTCTGACTTGAATGAGAACCCGGCCTAGGCAAAAGGGAGTCAACGTAGACAAGTCAATGATTGGCACACTGTCTTCATTAACTTAGGCGAGTCAGATGAGTTCTGATTGAATTGGTAGAGCAAAACACAAAATCGGACCACAATTCGACCAACAAAATAGACTCAAACAAGTCGATGATTAGACTCGGGAAGTTTTTAAATAGCAATATTGAACAAGAACGCATTTATGAGGGTAACCCTTTCCCCAAAATAGAAGGCACTTCTTCCAATGAGACAACTTTTTTCTCCATATGTCTACCTCATGGCCTTACAACGCCTTCAAAGGTTTACCTATTCTAAGAGGTAAGCCGTGGTAGGCCATGGGTAAACTCGCAACTTTAATATCAATGACACGGCTGACTCAGTTAAAGTCTCATTCGTGCAGTAACACCTGCTAAAGGTGCCAGCTCTTTAAAAAAAAGTATAAGAATTGTATTTATGAATCTAAACAGTTGCATGGTAGTGGAAGGGACTCTAGCAATGTTATTACTTGAGCCTAGTAAGTGAATCCAGGTTCTTGGAGATTGGCACATATTCTTGAAGAAATTTAAGCATCTTCTAGGTTAGAGGTGTCTTTTTGTCATACTATGTGAGGCAGATATGTTGGTTGATCAAGATTTAAACAGAATCCTCATCCAATTGGCTCGAGGCTCAATCCCTAAAGAAAAAACTTCAGAACTATTTGGAAACGAAAACATGTGACATAATAATCCTTGACTGATTCAGCCGTGACATTGATATTAAAGTTGTGAGCTTACCCATGGCCTACCACGGCTTACCTCTTAGAATAGGTAAACCTTTGAAGGCGTCGTAAGGCCATGAGGTAGACATATGGATACAATAAAAAAAAATCCATAGAAAAAACTTCAGAACTATTCGGAAACAAAAACACGTGACATAATAGTCCGTAAAAGAATTCAAATTCCTAATTTCAGTGAGTTCTCAATTAATAAAAGAAAGCCCATTAAATGTCAAATTCATTGCCAGATCACCTTTCTCTTTGCAGTGGTGTATTAGTAGATGGTTCTGCAAGCAGCATAGGATGCTCTTTAGGATCAATTAACAAGCGTTCCCTGCAGAAGACAGAAGTCATATAACACAATATCTTGTTATTCTCATAGTAATCAAACTCTACTATTCAAAACCCTATGAGCATGCTGAATTCAAAATGAAAGCAGAATAACACACTAGAGTGCATCATTTTTATTTTAAGTAATGATGAAGGTTAAACCCTGATTTCAACACAAAATGCTACAATCAAGGCAGAGAGGTCAACTGCAAACTTCTGATAGTTAGCAAACTGCCAACATAAGTCTTCAGATGCATGTTGTAAGTTGTAGGTGTGAAGCAAATAGGAGCTTAAAATGATGCCAAATATAAGCAAAAGCAACCAGAGAGCAGACAATAGAAAAATAAATGTCTTGGTAGGGAAACAAGACAAAAAAATGACAAGCCCACACACGCGCGGCCGGCCGAGCCGCCACAAACAGGTTGCTTCTTGAAAGGATGTATAGCTTAGATGTGTCAAGCTTAACTGCATAGAAATGTGTATTTTTGTTGGTCATTTATTGTGTATAAAGACACATAATACAACCCCATGCGGGCAATAGACAAGTCTAAGACCAAGACATTAATGCAATAGCAATAACTCTCTATTGCGTGCTACCATATGTTGGATTAGTAAATGAATCTTGGAGGAGAAACAATCCCCGGGCCTAGTCTGTGTCATTTTACCTTAAGATATCAATGACAAATAAGAATTTCTCCAAGGCAACCATTATGTAGGACAACAATGTGATCTTGAAAATGAAGTGGAGCATGTGCAAAGGATGGAGCATCGAAACGTTGTTAAAACCAATACAAGGAGAGCCAAGATATAGATTGTTCATGACCCAGAATTAGACCAGCGATATGAGCCAAAGAAGGGAAAAGTACTGCTCTGAGACAAGTTTTGACGCAGATGAACCCATAATTAATACTAAAGTGACTTTTTATTTTAGTCAGAGTTCTAAATGAGTCTTTTATGAGAGTTTAAGTCATAGGGGCATGATAGATATTTTTAAGTTTCACTTAAGTTAGATAAGTGAATTACAATAAAAAAGGATTCACAGCATTCCCACGACACTATTAATGTCACCATTCGTATCATTGCTCATAGGGTTTCAAAGGGAGCTTTAAGTGAGTATTTTTATCAAAAATGGGAAGCTTTTAATTCACGGTTTTAGAGCTTTCTAATTCTCTATGTGTGTGTGTGTAGAGAGAGAGAGAGGGAAGGAGGGAGAGATGAATGCTAAACTGAAGGGCACCATGCAAAAACCAGCTACTACAGGGCGCTCCATTCTTGGGCAGATTTTGTATCCTTTGAAATAAGAAAGGAGTTAGGGTTTCACTACCTATTTCTTGTTCGTGGGATTTTCTTGGAGAAGAAAATTCAGATTGCGAGATTTTTAAAGCAATTTTTGCGAGATTTTTAAAGCAATTTTTGCAAGATTTGCATCCGTTTGATATATGATTGTAATCGAGCTGGATTAGATATATTTTTTTGCTGTAAATTTCATTCTTGTGGACTGATTAGTTGAAGGTTAGTTTCCAACATTTTCTATAGCAATTGAACTTCTTCTTTTAGAAGTATCTTGTTGATATTTATAACCAAGAGCTACCAACGACTCTTGGATTTTATTTCGGTTATAAGTTGTATCGTAATTTGGTAGCAGAGAGCCAATCCATAGAGGAGCACTAATTATCATACCTCGAATGGCAAAAAGAAATGTAGCAAAGCTACAAATTACATGTTATGGTTTTTATAAAATCAACAATTAGCCCAAGAGGCTGCAGAATGATATAAAAAACATTCTGTGCAGATTTGGTACTCACTTGAAAGCATAGTCCCATATATTGTCAACAATTTCCCAATCAACGACCACTCCATCCTTCATAGGTGAAAGCACCTAAATAAGAGGTCAAGAACAAAATTAGAAAGAATAAAAAGCAAGACCTCCAATACAACATATAGAAAAACCACAAAAAAGAAAATAGAATAAGTAAATCCACAGCCCAACCTCCATATGGTCCCGACGATATTCTAGGGCTTGAGATCCCACATATAATTTGCGTTTTCCCTTCGCTTTATCCGAATCTGAGAAAGGTCTGACAATATTCTTGGAATCCATAACAGATTCAGATTCAGACTTGACAGCATCGTCAACTCCCGTCTGATCAATGGATCCAACAACCTTAACAAAAATATATCTTGTCTGAGGATAACTACGCAGCAAATTTTTTTTCACAAAACACATCACTACAGGCTTAAGATATAGAAAGACCAAACACCCAGTTGGCAACCAGTGAAACAAATGTTTACCGCAGCATGTCACTAGAATTAAATGGCAGAGATCACAATTCAAATTTGAATAAATCAGTTAAAACATAACAAAATCAGGAAGATTTCAAAGCAAGTCTTTTGAGCATACTGTCATCACATATCTATATACATTTATATATTTAACTCATTTACAGTACAAGAGATTGTCATTCAAACACACACTTACTGATGGAAACACAGCCTTAGGCGCATCTTCGCCAGCATAACCAGCTTTGCATGTGTGAGAACCCAAGTCAAGTACTATAGCTGACACTTCATCTATGCACACAAAGGCAATCATAAAAAACTAACAAGCTTGCATTGTGAAACAACTAATTACTCCAAAAGCTTAAGCTGTAAAAGAGTTGGTTTTATTTAATCATTTATGTTTCAACACCAACTCACATGTGGCCCCTTCTTGTAGGGATTGAACATATTTTAATATGAAGGAGTTGTTGGGCTTTGAATTTGAACCCCAGACGCAATAGCTCTGATACCGTATGAAACAACCAATTACTCCAAAGGCTTATGTTGTTAGAGTTGGTGTTTTTTAATCATTTATATTTCAACACTCCTCATGTGGGCCCCGCTTTCTTTTGGGTTGGCCGCACACATGGATTTTTAACAGCAAGGAGCTTTTGGTTACTGAACCCACGACCTGCCGTGAGGCAATAGCTCTGATATAACATGAAAACAACCAATTGCTTCCAAAGCTTAAGCTGTTAAGCCCTATTTGTTTAAGATTTTAAAAACTGATTGTGATTGCCAAAACAATAATTGGACTCAAATTTAAACATAATTTTGAGACCAATAGTCGGTTTGGCACTCATAATCGGTTGTCATAATCTTAAACGAACAGGGTCTTAGAGTTGGTATTATTCAATCATTTATTTTTACAACAAATTAGGCCAAAAGCTTAAGCTGTTAGGCTATGTTCGTTTTAGATTATGAATACTAATTGTTAGTCCCAAACCAATTATTGGACTGAAAGTTAAACATAATTTTGAGTCCAATAATTGGTTTGGACTAACAATCAGCTGTCATAATCTAAAATGAACAATGCCTTAGAGTTTGCGTCATTTAATCATTTAATTTTCAATACGCATTGCAACTAAAAACCCTAAATACTGAAACCAAACTAAAATTCTGTAACTTTACTACATACATTCAACACGAGGAAATCAAAAGCCAATAAATACATAAATAAGAAAAACATATATCGTACTCACCACCTCCATACATGATTTTGAGATTAAATAAAAGTTCTACAACAGAATAAACACCTGCAAAAGAGAGGATCTGTAAGAATTCCGTTTTCTTTCTTTCATTTTATTCAACAAAGTCCATAAAAAAAGTCACATAAACGAGAAGGATTCAAAGTATTGCCTCAATAATGTCTAAAAAGATAATAGAAACATGTGCAGACGAATCCAAGGGTGTAGAAGTGAGATTTGAGATGAGAATGGGGTTTTACTTACAATAAAGGCGGAGAATGAAACCCTAGTTTTGGAAAAGGATGAACCCTAGTTTCGGAAAAGAGCTCTTTTCTTCCACAAACCCTAGCTCAAATTTTCTCTTCGTTTTGCTCTTTGGCTCCGTTCACTTGTTTTCTCGGGAAAGGAAAAGAAAAGGTTTCCCGAGAATCTGGCGTGGCAAAAAGGAAACGAAATCCCGAGAAATTGTGCAGGAAAAGGTTTCCCACGCCTGTTCACTTGCGCAGGAAATCCCGGGAAGCTGTGCAGGAAGAGGTTTCCCGCGCTTGTTCACTTGCGCTGAAAATCCCGAGAAATTTATAATTTGAAGCTTATGAAATTAAAAAATATAAAACGATGAAAAAAAAACACAACTGATCAATGAGAGGGTTAAATGGTCATTTGCTTCAAAAAGTGGGATTTGTGTCTACAATCTATATTATTCATTTGTTTGCCCACACCAAGGATACGTTATCCCAAAATTCTTTCTAATTAGACGATTTTTAGGTGTGCCCCAGTGTGTATTACGGCCATTTGTAGGTGAGCCTATATTTTGAAAAATACAATGAAGCCCACCTTGTTCAAAGATCCAAACCATTCAGTTGTTTTGGTCCCAATATTTATACATTATGCCTCAAAAATCATCGCCATTGGATTACCTAACCCTCTAATTTGTTGATAAACTATAGCAAGATAAATTATAATATGAAGGGCCTTATGAACATGTACTCATCATCCCATCCTTGATAATGGATCCAACAGCAGCTCACTTTTTGAGGAGTGTTGGCTAAAATGGGATTGCTGGGAGTGTTGGCCCCTTTTCATTCACCCCTATTTTTCAAAAACCCCCCAACTCCTCATCTTCTCCGACCAACCTACCGGAATCCGGCACCCCCATCAACTTCTCGGACACCCCTCTACAACCGCCATTATCTTCTTTGCTATACTCACGACCCCTATCTATCTTCTCAAACCACATTGCCTTAACCCCAAGAACCCTAACCAGCAATCTTCTTTCTCCAGTCAACAAACCCATTGCAACTCTCATATTATTTTATTTTTAAAAAAAAAAAAAATTTACCCATTTCTATCAGAAAAACCCCTAACATGAACCAATCAAAACAAAACCTAGATTACAAATTCCAACCTGGGAGAGTGGGAGGAATGTAGAACCAATATAGCTTCAACACCACCACCTCCTTCCAAACCTGCAACAAATTAAGAACCCTAGTTCAGAACTGAAAAAATAAAAACCCTAGCTTTAAATCAAGCCAAAGTGGTGTGCTTTTCAAAATTAAAAACCCTAGCTTTTTTAGGGGATCTTTCTGAAAACCACCTCAGGTGGGGTGCTTTAAACAGGAGCGAAAATCAAACTGGGTGGAGATCTTTAAACTGGATTGAAAAAAAAAAAACCCTAGCTTTAAACTGGAGGAAGGAGAGAGATACAGCGGGGGGAGAATGGCGTACCTGAGGAGAATGCCCTATCTTCCCGGGTTGAAGTGGCTGCAAAAACTAGGGTTTCGGTGGAAGACGAAGTCACTGGTTTAAGTTTTGCAGCGAGAGGAATGCCCTTTTTTTGCCCCACGCGACTTCGTTTTCTCGAGAAAAGGAATCGCACCGATTTTAGTCGGATTTGGTTTCCCACTCTTGTGGGAAAAAGAGGTATCTACGTCATTTTCAATCTTTTCCATGTCATTTTCTACATTATCCATCTGGGCTCTGTTTTTTTCGAAGGAAAACAAGTGAACAACGATATTTTAGCTTTCTCGGGAAAAAAAAAATGGGTATTTTCCCGGGATTCAATTTCCCAATAACGCAAGTGAAAAAGTCACATAAACTAGAATGATTCAAAGTATTGCCTCAATAATGTCTAAAAGATAATAGAAACATGAGCAGACGAATCAAAAGGTGTAGAAGTGAGATTTGAGATGAGAATAGGGTTTTACTTACAATAAAGGGGGAGAATGAAACCCTAGTTTTGGAAAAGGATGAAACCCTAGTTTCGAAAAAAGAGCTATTTTCTTCCACGAACCCTAGCTCAAATTTCCTCTTCGTTTTGCTCTTTAAGTCTGTTCTTAATTTTTTAAAATTAAAGTTTTTTTTTCTCATTCTAATTCTCAATACCGGCAATCCAAACGTGGCCTAAAGATTCCCACGCTCTACCATCAACATCACCTCTATTGTTATTTGGGATTTGCTAGGCAATTTCGCATAAAGCCATGAGCCTGCGTGGTTGATCTCGCATGCAAAAGTCAGCCGCAAAATGGCTTTCCATGAAATTGCCTAGCAAATCCCTTGTTATTTTGTGTCTTGATCTACAAAAGTATCAAGTACTGAGCTGAAGTGTTAAACTATTGTTAGCCCAAAGGTTCCCCATGGGTTCAACTAATCACATTTTCCTTGTTGTTTTGATGTTAGCAAACCTAAATTGATTAGTTTTTGTGGACTAATGTGTTGTGTTGTTTTGTAGTGTTGTGTCTTAGATAGGAACTTGACATGTCATATCGTCATTACACAATACAACATAACACATGGCTTGAGGATCAACATGCACAAATGAACCAAGAGAGCTTTCACACAATGAAGACAGCATCCATGGAAGATGTTCAAGCATAGAGCTCAAGTTGAGGATCCCACAAGCAAGCCTACCAAATGCCAAGAGGAGCTTGAAGTTGAATAAAATGTTGGTGACCTTCTCATGCCTCAAAAGTGAAGATTCATTCAAGAGAGGAAGTCACATGGACCATGCATTCTCAAGTGTTCACTTACAAGCCAAGAGCCCAATGAAGACCTTTGAAGCCAATACGATCAAGGCGCTAAGTAGTTTAACTTTCTATATTGTATTCGAGATCTCTTTCAAGTGCTTTTGCATTTCAAAGTGTTTTCAAACCTTTTTAAAAACCAACCTTGAGACCTATTTCAATTTCATGCAAAAAAAATTTCAAAGGTCTTAAACACTGTTAAAACAAAAGGCAATATCCCAAGAACCAAAGTTCAATTGCCAAGTTCAGAAATGACATCAAACTAACAGTTACATAGTGAACAACAGAACTTATTTCTACTTCAATTAGTCAACAATATTTTTAAATATTTTTACAAATATTTTTAATAGATAGATCTCATCGTTTCCATTCAAATCGAGTATAAGAGCGTCAAAATCAGATGAAAAACGAGTGATATATGAATTTTACAAAACGGGCTGAAAAACTAATTTTTACAACAGTGGATGTCCACACTTCGTCATTCTGTATTCGTCCGTCTGTAACTGGTTTCAAAAATCTAAAACCACTATATGTGTATAAGAAAAACATATCTAGTACTCACCACCACCATACATGATTTTGAGCTTAAATAAAAGTTATACAACAGAGTAATCACCTGCAAAAGAGAGGATCTGTAAGAATTTCTTTTTCTTTCTTTCATTTTATTCAACAAAGTCCATATATTGTCAACAATTTCCCAATCAACGACCACTCCATCCTTCATAGGCGTAAGCACCTAAATAAGAGGTCAAGAACAAAATTAGAAAGAATAAAAAACAAGACCTCTAATACAACATATAGAAAAACCACAAAAAAAAATAGAATAAGTAAATCCACACCCAACCTCCATATGGTCCCACATATAATTTGTGTTTTCCCTTCGCTTTTTCAAATCTGAGAAAGGTCTGACAATATTCTTGGAATCCATAATAGATTCAGATTCAGACTTGACGGCATCTTCAACTCCCGTCTGATCAATGGATCCAACAACCTCAACAAAAATATATCTTGTATGAGGATAACTACGCAGCAAATTTTTTTTCACAAAACACATCACTACAGGCTTAAGATATAGAAAGACCAAACACCCAGTTGGCAACCAGTGAAACAAATGTTTACCGCAGCATGTCGCTAGAATTAAATGGCAGAGATCACAATTCAAATTTGAATAAATCAGTTAAAACATAACAAAATCAGGAAGATTTCCAAGCAAGTCTTTTGAGGATATTGTCATCACATATCTATATACATTTATATATTTAACTCATTTACAGTACAAGTGATTGTCATTAAAACACACACTTACCGATGGAAACACAACCTTAGGAGCATCTTCGCCAGCTTTGCATGTGTGAGAACCCAAGTCAAGTACTATAGCTGACACTTCATCTATGCACACAAAGGCAATCATAAAAAACTAACAAGCTTGCATTGTGAAACAACTAATTACTCAAAAAGCTTAAGCTATAAAAGACTTGGTTTTATTTAATCATTTATGTTTCAACACACTCACATGTGCCCCCTTCTTGTAGGGATTGAACATACACGTGGAGTTGTTATGAAGGAGTTGTTGGGTTTTGAATTTGAACCCCGGACCTGCCGTGAGGCAATAGCTCTAATACTGTATGAAACAACCAATTACTCCAAAAGCTTAAGTTGTTAGAGTTGGCGTTTTTTAATCATTTATAGTTCGACACTCCTCATGTGGGCCCCTCTTTCTTTTGGGTTGGCTGGACACATGGATTTTTAACAGCAAGGAGCTTTTGGTTACTGAACCCACGACCTGCCGTGAGGCAATAGCTCTGATATCGCATGAAAACTACCAAGTGCTCCCAAAGCTTAAGCTGTTAAATCCTGTTTGTTTAAGATTCTGAAAACTGATTGTGATTGCCAAAAAAATAATTGGACTCAAATTTAAACATAATTTTGAGACCAATAGTCAGTTTGGCACTCATAATCGGTTGTCATAATCTTAAACGAACAGGGTCTTAGAGTTGGTATTATTCAATCATTTATTTTTATAACAGATTAGGCCAAAAGCTTAAGCTGTTAGGCTATGTTCGTTTTAGATTACGAAAACTAATTGTTAATCCCAAACCAATAATTAAACTGAAAGTTAAACGTAATTTTGAGTCCACTAATTGGTTTGGACTAACAATCAGCTGTCATAATCTAAAGTGAACAAGGCCTTAGAGTTTGTGTCATTTAATTTTCAACACGCATTGCAACTAAAAACCCTAACTACTGAAACCAAACCAAAATTCTGTAACTTTACTACATACATTCAACACGAGGAAATCAAAAACCAATAAATACATAAATAAGAAAAAACATATATCGTACTCACCACCTCCATACATGATTTTGAGCTTAAATAAAATTTCTACAACATAATAAATTGTAAGCCCAAGGGTACATCCCTCTCTTGTTTCGATGATCAACAAATCCAAATTGATGGTAGTTTGCTAATGGTTGTTCAAGTGTTGTGATTAAGACAGGGTCCATTCATGTCAACACTTGAAGCAAGAAAATCAAGGACTAGTCTTGGAGAAAGTCAAGTCTTGGTGGTCTCCCTTTAACCTGTTTGGTGTATTGAAGAATCAAGGGATTCACAAGTACAAGAACATGTTTGAAGACTATCTCATGACAAGGAGAAGATCGTGCAAGCGCTAAACAAGGTTGAAGATCAAGAAGATCCAAGGTTATAGTTCGTAGAATGCATGGGAGTCCTCTTAGCATTTTGTGTTTGCATATTTATTATTTTCAAATCATCTCTAAAACCATTTTTCTAAGTGCATAAATGTATTTGAAAACACATGTCTAAAGCCAAAGACCATGGCCCAAAAGCCCCTGAATTTCAAAGTTAAAAACAGATTTTCACTCAAGGCCGGTCGACCGGGACATGCCGGGTGACCGCAATATGCTTACTGGAATTCCAAGACATCTCGAAATTTATCGGGCCGGTTGACCGCCAACCCCTCAGTCAACCGTGAAAAGTTTTTAGGCAAAATGAATTTTAGAAACAGTACGCCCATGGCGGGCGACCGCGAAGGTCTAGTCGACCGCGTAACCTTTTTAAGCCAAAATATTTCTAAAACAGTAAGCTATCGGCGGGCGACCGCGACTACCTCGGTCGACCGCAGCGATAAATATTTTGAAATTTAAAAAGGGCGTCCGATAAGGGCGGGCGACCGCGGTGGCTCGGTCGACCGCGGTGGCTCAGTCGACCGCCGCGGACTCGCAAAAGAGACGTTGGAGTGTATAGTGGGTAGGTGCAACCACCCGGTTTTATTACAGTTTTGCCCTTGTTCTCTCCCACATGAACTAGGGCTATTTAAACCCCATCAAAGACCTTCTCTAAACATCTTTTGAATATTTGAATATCAAACTTAGAGCTTTTCTCTTGAAAATCAAAATGATTCTTCTTCAAATCTCTTGAGCATTTAAACTTGCATTCATTTCTTGTCAAGAGGTTCTCTCTAAGGTTTTAGTGTTAATCATTGGGAGTCTTGTGAGCTTTGAGAGTTGTATACGCCTATAAGAGGCTTCAGTGTTTTTCATTTTCCTTTCTTCTTTTGTTCATGTGTATGTGAGATTACAAAGAGGAGTTTCTTGCTTCAAGGCCGGAGTGCAACGAAGAAGAACATCTTTGGAGGTGGATTTGTAATACAAGGGTGTGTCCCCTTGTGGAGGGGGTGAATGTGTATACGCTTTGTGAGACGGCGTCAAGGAGTCTCACCTTAGTGGAGAAAATCCCAAGGAAAGGCGAAGTACTTGGGTAGTGGAGTAGGTCAAGTTGTGACCGAACCATTATAAATCATCGTGTGGTCTCCTCATTCTTTCTTCTCTCTCTTGTAGTGCTGGTAATCTCTTTCCCTTTTATTTTTAATATAACTTGAACAAGGGTTAGAACTAATTAGGCCAAACTCACTTGCTCTAGCTTTTTAAATAGAAAAATTTGAAAACACCAATTCACCCCCCTCTTGGTTGTTGCCCTTCGGGATTTCATAAACACATGCAAAAGAGAGGATCTGTAAGAATTCATTTTTCTTTCATTCATTTTATTCAACAAAGTCCATAAAAAAGTCACATAAGCGAGAAGGATTCAAAGTATTGCCTCAATAATGTCTAAAAGATAATAGAAACATGTGCAGACGAATCAACTAGTGTAGAAGTGAGATTTGAGATGAGAATGTGGTTTTACTTATAATAAAAGGGGGAAAATGAAACCCTAGTTTTGGAAAAGGATGAAACCCTAGTTTCGGAAAAAGCGCTCTTTTCTTCCACAAACCCTAGCTCAAATTTTCTCTTCATTTTGCTCTTTAAGTCTGTTCTTAATAAGAGGGGATTCCCGCATTGAGGCTCTCGAGACTAGAGTAGAGAGCGCAAAGAGTGGTTTTGCCATAACCATGTTTTAATACTTCCACTCGTATGTTTTTTGCCATAACCTTGTCTTGGTACTTCCACCCATGTCTTTTATGAGCTACAGTATGGGGGACCCACCTATTATGATGATTGAAACCATGTCATGGATGGACCATGCCCCCATAATCTCTCATGTGGATGCTTTTTTGTCCCTTTTTATTTTCTAAAGCCATATTTGGCAACCATGAAAAAATATTCCATGGAATATTTATCAGCTCATTTTTGTTTTCTGATAGGAAGAGAATTGAGCTGACGCAAATTGATATATCATCAAAAATCCCTAAAAACTAACGAAAAAAATATTACCTACATCTTTTAACGCATAAAATAAATTACCTACTCAGAATTGTTTTTTTTTTTTTTGTTTTCTCTCATTCTCGCCCTCTCAAATTCGCATATGGACGGTACCTAACCAATATGCCGAAAGCTCTAGTGGCTTTAGAACGCAACGGGCTAGGTCCTTTAAACATGCCTCATACTAGGTTGGCCCCACCTAGTCACATACTTAGGCAGACCCCACTCAAGACCCCAACATTCCACCACGCTTCCCACATCACCATCTTCAGCGGCCCACTTTGTGACGGATTTTACTCTGGCCCTTTTTTTTCAAGTACTCCTTTCCACAAGCCACCCTTTCCATGACAACCCACTTTGTGGTAAGTTCACTCGGGCGACTTATTGATGGGGTTAACCATTTCGATAATATATCCAAACTCACTACTCGATCGAAAGGAATTCCTATGAATCCAATAAACAAAGTAAATAGGACAAAAAATGAAATTCTGAACTCAAAATTCAGAAATGAAAAAGGGATCGGATTTCCTTTGTACTGTATCAATGAAAGCAACATAAGTGTTATATATATATAACCTACATAAAAGAGCGCTAATCCAACCAATCTTGCTTGTACAGTGGAAAGAGCCAAGGGGTTATCCCTCCATGGAACTGTTAGGTACTTGACGAATATGTCAAGTATCTAAACCTGGCACATACCGAGTGTGGGAGCCGTTTTCTTCCCTCGTTTGCGCAGGACGGCAAGCGATCACCCACGATTGGGATTTCAGAAGAAGGGGGGGTGCATTTGATCTGCGCTACTTGCGAACTCGGGACTGTAGTCCTAACTTCGCAAGTTAGAGAAACTCAGAGTCGCCACCTAGGTTAGGGCCTAGGACCCGTGTCTATTCTTCCAAGGAAATGAGTAACGACTCGAATTTCGTTGGAAGAATAGTAATCAGGGGTTCTTTTGCTCCGGGCTTAGAACCTTATATTTTGCTCTGTTTGCCGTAAGGCGCGGTCTTTAAAGATATCTGGGTAAGGGTCGTGGTTACAATTGGGGAAGGTTATCAACACTCCTCTTGCTCGGATTAATCCGGTCTCTTAGCTTAGATTATTATTTTTGAAGAATTTGAAATGAAATGATTTGATTTTATTCCCTTGTTAGGTTATGCTTAATTCCGAATGTAAATGGAGTTGATTTACAAAAAAATTGAAAAATAAGCGAAAGTTAACCTGATTGATATTGTAAGTTGCTACGGCAGAGCCTGATTTTGCAACTTACTCACAAAACGGGTTAACTTAAATCAAACGGAAAATGACTGTACACGAAGTAAAGGAAAAAATCGAAACAAAGGCGTGGTTTGGTTAAATCCTATTTGAGATCATATGCCAGAGACTCCAAAGGAGACCCTGCAACAGATCCCAAATAAGCTCTCCCCTCTCCGTAAATTAACGAAAAATGACTGTACAGGAAGTAAAAGAAAAAATCGAAACAAAGGCGCGGTTTAGTTTGATCTTATTTGAGATCATATATCACAGGCTCCAAAGGAGACCCTGCAACTGATCCCAAATAAGTTCTTCCATCTACATAAATTAACGAAAAATAATAGTACAGAAAGTAGAGAAGGTGGAGGGATTTACATCATAATGATGACACCACCTCGCACCCTCTATGTGCAGAAAGCTGTAAAAGCAGAAAGTAGAGAAGGCGGAGGGATTTACGTCATAATGACGACACCACCTCACACCTTCTGTGTGCAGAAAGCTATAAATGATAGAAAGTAAAAAAAGGGTTATAAAGGGTTTTAGCGTAAAAAACCTGGGGGCTAAATGAGCCGGAGGTTTTAGGACGAAAACCACTCTATAAGTTTATTAAATACACAACTGAAAAAGTAAAGGGATTACATTTTTTAGTTTGTATCATGACTTGCTTGCGGCAGAGCCTGATTTTGCAACTCACTGTACGACAGAAAAGTAAATGGGTTACCCTTGTTTTAGATTTGTATCGTAAGCTGCTTGCGGCAGAGCCTGATTTCACAACTTACTATACGACAGAAAAAGTGAATGGATTATCCTTGTTTTAGGTTTGTATCTAAGTTGCTTGCAGAGCCTGATTTCGCAACTTACTTTATGACTGAAAAAGTAAATGGATTACCCTTGTTTTAGATTTGTATCGTAAGTTGCTTGCGGCAGAGCCTGATTTCGCAACTCACTTCACGACAGAAAAAGTAAATGGATTATCCTTGTTTTAGGTTTGTATCGTAAGTTTCTTGCAGCAGAGCCCGATTTCGCAACTTACTTTACAAAATAAAAAGTAAATGGATTACATCTTACCAGTGAAAATTGGGCAGCGTAACCGCGGTTGTTTGAGAAGAGCCTCGTGGCTGCGGAGAAATCGGCGGCGTAACTGCGCTGTAAAGCCAAATCGCCTCCGAGTTTGTCCAGATTTCGGCAGAACAGGCGCTGCTATTGAAAAGCAGCTCGTAGTTCTGTGAAATTTGGTAGAACAGCGGCGTAAAAAAGAGGATGTCGGTCCAAACCTTCGGAATTTCGGCGGAGTGCCGACGCCCAGTGTGAGCTACCTACTGTTTCTCTACTTTCTCTCTTCTAAAAAGCACGGTAACTAGGGTTTTTTCTAAATTTCAGCAGGGGTTTGGGGCTTCAGTAATACACCCAAGTAGGGTTGTATGCCTCACCTTAGAACTACACCCAAGCAGGGTTGTAGATCCAATCACACAGGGGGGAGAGAGAGAAACCTCAACCAAGAGAGAGGAAGAGAAGAATGGGATTAACCCTAGGATGAGAAAACCTTTACCCCCCTCTCCTATTTATAGGTAGATGGGGGGGAGGGGGTATTTTGGAATTCGTCTGGGACGAATTTGGGGGGATGGTGCAACCCTCGGTTCCCACGATGGTTCCTCTCTTCTCCGTTTGTTAGTAGTGTTTTCGTCTTTTATCGGTAGTTTAAAACGGGCGTAACTCCTTTGTTTGAACTCCGATTTACGCGTGGTCAGGTGAGTTGGATTTGTTGTCTGCGTACTTTCCAATGATCCTGAAATTGGGTGCTTTCGGGAAGCCAGGTGTCGTTTAGATGCCAATTAAGAGTTTCAGACCAAAAGTTAACCTACCAATTGGGAATGTCGTGTGCAGACGGGCTTATCATTTTGCGCCGTAAATGGCGGGTACTGAGGAGACATGCTTCTGGTTTGACGAAAAGGTCGTTTGCTGCATGAAAACAGGCTTTCTGGTAATTCGGGAGTGGCTTTTTCGTCCTGTAGTGATTTTCGTCTTCTATCGTCCATATCTCTTCCGATTGGACTCCGATTCGCACGCGGTCAGGTCCGCTGGATTCTTTGTCTCCAGGGCTTTCCATTGGACCAGATATCAGGTGCTTTCGGGAAGTTGGGTGTCATTTGGATGCCAAAAGAGCGTTTTGGACCGAAAGTTGACCTATCGATTTAGAATGTCGTGTGCACACGGTTTTACCGACGGTTCTTCCTCGCGACACCTATCACTAATACTACCTTGATAAAATTGGTTGTCTACAGATGCCCCTCTTTGGTAGAGGGTGCAAGGCACCTGAATGCCAAAGTAAGGAGACAGCAAAATTTTGTCAATGGAGACTAATGATAGGCTTGCACGACTCACATCAGATGCTAGGGCGTGCAGCCCTCACCGAGGAACCTTGCTTTCAGGTCATTGAGTGGAAACCTCTCACCGACGGGGTTTTGAAAATACGACTGTTAGAACGAGACCTGGGATGGACATCATTACTAATAGCCGGGAGTGTGATTGGAAGTCAGGTTTAGGACACCTGACTTTGGGGAGGGACATCTGGGTCAAGTTAAGGACACCTGATTTGGGAAGGGACCTCTGGGGATGTCATTTGACATCCAGTGTAAACACTGATAACAGGAATGCCAAATTGGCACCTGGCGATTGATATGACGAACCGTATGCATGATCTTTATATGATACTCTGCTTCGATAGTATATATGATTTTGATGAGATACCGTGTAAAAACGGACTTGCTCGGGCTTTGATTTGATTTGTAGGATCACTGCATGGATTTGATTTGTCTCGGTTTGGATTACCCGAAAGAGTTTTTATAGCATGAAAAATCTTGGTAGAATGCTTTCAGGGAGACTTTGGTTTGTTTGCTCAGGGCAGGTGCTCTCAGGGAGACTTCAGCTATTTGCTTAGGGCAGGTGCTCTCAGGGAGACTTTGGTTATTTGCTCGGGGCAGGTGCTCTCAGGGAGACTTCGGCTATTTGCTCAGGGCAGGTGCTCTCAGGGAGACTTCAGTTGTTTGCTCAGGGCAGGTGCTCTCAGGGAGACTTTGGTTGTTTGCTCAGGGCAGGTGCTCTCATGGGGACTTTGGTTGTTTGCTCAGGGCCGGTGCTCTCAGGGAGATTTTGGCTTTTTGCTCAGAGCAGGTGATCTCAGGGAGACTTTGGCTATTTGCTCAGGGCAGGTGCTCTCAGGGAGACTTCAGTTGTTTGTTCAGGGCATGTGCTCTTAGGGAGACTTCAGTTGTTTGCTCAGGGCAGGTGCTCTCAGGGAGACTCACACTGGTTTGATGCTTCAGGGGACTCTCACTGGTTTTGAGTACCTGGTTTGGTCATAAACTTTGTTGTGGACGTGGGTACAAACTTTGCTAGGGATTTGGTTGCAAACTCTGCTGGGGATTTTGTTGCAAACTCTCCTAGGGATTTGGGTACAAAGTTTGCTGAGGATTTTGGTTGCAAATACCGTTGGGGGTTTGGGTACAAAGTCCGCTGGGTATATCATGTTGGAGAATTTGGGAACATACATTCTTTGTTAAAAGATTAAGTTCGAATGACTCTCTGGGGATGTCGGGTGTGAGTGATAGTAGGATCTATGACAGTGTGTTGCCTCGACCCTGGTGAGGAAGACCGTTTGAGCTATCTGAGCTAGTAAGGTTCCTTGGATGCCGAAAATTGGCTGAGAATCAATCGGGATTGATTCTGATGATGGTGATCCTGACTATGTCGAGGGAGCCGATGTTCTATCTACTGATTGGAGAATCGACTCTGAAGGGGATGTGAACATCCATCAATCAGTGTCGAAATCGGTCGTGTTTGACCATGATTTGATGAATCCGTTGACAGACGGATTGCCCGAGCAAAGGCTTCTCATTCAGGGAGCACTTGACAAACGTTTGTTTATCTTGACTCTATTGAGGAGAAGGGCTTTTAGATGGCAGACAATTACCTAGGAATATTTCCAACGGGGAGTGAATGCTGATACACTCAGCTGGGGAGAAATCGGGACGATTTCGCACCTTGGATTGGATTTTGACATGGTGTGAGACTCCTTTGGTGTGATTGGACTCTGCCACGGATGATGCAAGATATATTGGATTTGTCTCCTAGGATCTCAGAATCCTGATAAAAAAGATTTTTGGGAGGCATTGGTTGCCTCGATCATGCTTTATACAGACCCTACGGGGAAAGATATACGAATCTTTGGTTATTCGGGAGAGAAAATGTAGACACCCCATTTTGACCGAACCCTTTCATGTTTTTTTTTAAATAATTGTCCTAATAAACTAGTGTTCTAAGGTCCCAAATTATGCCCTAGGTTAGCTTAGGGTCCCACCAAGGTCCCTGTAAAATTTCGTCGCGATCCGAGCCCGTTTGCCTAGCAAACGAGCTAAGACAGTGTCGTGGGGCAAGTTCAGAAGGGTGGCGATTTAGCCAGAAAAGGGGTTGTGTTGGAATATGAAAAAACCAGTTCAAATTAGCCATTGCGGGCTGTCCAGGAGGATATGTGGGTGCACAGATTAGTGTACAACTTAATTGAGGGGTGCATTATCCAGAAGCTGGGCATTTCTGTAAATAAGAAAGATTCCTTTCTTCTTTTTCAAGTAATCATTAGACCCTAATCTAGCTCAAGGGAGGTTAATGTAGGATTAGTTATGAGAGCATCTTAGGAAGCTTCCTAGGTGGTTAAAAACCCTTAGATCCTCACCATTGAATGAAAAGGTGATTTTAATGGTTGAGATAATTTTTCAAAGGAAGATATTTTTTTGCAAATTTTTCCCCCTGTTTTCTGCTTGGGCCGCCTCTTACGGAATAATAGTTGTCCTAAATTTGCCAAGGGGGCTGTCTTGGAAGGTTTGAGGGTAGCAAATATATCGTTTCTCTTTTTCTTCTTGGGCACCCCCCCTGCTGGTTAAAGGGTATTAAAAATACACTAGAGGTGGCTGTCCAGGTAGAAAGGGGGCGGGTTTAAATATATATTTTTCCTTTGTATAAAAAGAAAAGCCATCGAAGCAGTGAAGAGGAGGAGATTTTCATAAAAAAATTACAGAGAAATAGAGAGAGAGAGAGGCTCGGCCATTTCTCTCTTCTCCCTTCTCCGGCGAGCCTCATCCCCACCACTGGTCAGCACCACCCCCCCTTTGCTTCTTCTTTTCTTCTTCTTCTCCTTTTCTTCCAATCCGCCACTCCATCTTCTCCGACAGCCACCACCATCTCTCTAAAACCCATCTCATTTCCACCTCAAACCCATCTACAACCTTCAATCGATTTTTCACCCAAACCCATCTCAATCTCCCTTTCCACCGTTTCTTACCCAAACCCATTTACAGGCACCTCCATCTTCTCCGAGCACTCCCCTCGCCACCGGCCAACACCACCACCCCTTTCTCAAACCCCACAATCAACCCCTCTTCCATCCATTTCAAAACCCACCACCGTCTTATACATATTCCACCCAAACCACCATCAAACCCACTTCATTTTCACACCCATTTTGCAGCCAACATTAAATTCGACCAACCTCCATCCATCATCCGCCGGCCAATCACTCCACCACCATCTCCCTTTTTCTGCTACCTTTACCCTCACCACCAAAATCTCCTTCTGAAACCCATTCCCATTTTCTCCTTAAACCCAAATCACAAACCCCCATTTCCATTATCATCTCCACCTTCAAACCCATTGGATTCCGGCCGGCCGCCATTAAATCCGGCAAGACCCATTCACCCTCACAGCCATTAAATCCCTTCTATTCCATTGATTTTTATTTGAGGGAGGAAGAGAAAAACAGAGAAAGAGCTAAGGGAGGGAGAGAGCCACCGATTCCATCCTCTCTGATTCCATTTCCGCCGGAGCTCCGGCCGAATCCCACCACCATCTCCATCTTTTTCTTCTTCATTTTTTTCTTCTTTTTCTCTCTTCTTCTCCAAACCCATTTCCAAATCCCACCCACCAGCTACCTCCTCCAACGAGCCACCGTCAGCCACCTCTGTTTCTGTCATCACCATCATCTTTAAACCTCACAGCCATCAATTTCTCTCCCACCACCCAAGTCCCTGCCAGCCATTCACCTCTCTAACCCCAATTTCTTCCATCGTTTTCTCCAATCTCTGAAATCCAACTCTTACAACTTTCATTTTCGCAAACCCTAGGGTCCTCCATTTTTCTTCGTTTGATTCGGTTGGAGGATTTTTCATGCGATTCCGAACGGGTTTCAAACCAATTTCAAGCAACCAGAAATGAGGGCTTGAAGGATTCTGGTGAGTTCTTAAGCCGCTGTCAGCATTTTTAGATTTGGGTTTATATTAACATTGTAGATTAATATTGAGTTACATGTTGCTTAATTTTGTTTCTGAAAGATCTGGTTTGGCTGTTGCGTATTGTTTGAGAATCTTTTAGATCGAGTCGTACCAGCCTGACAGTTCTGTGTTCTTGGTCCGATGGCTTCTTTGATCTTCTCTGTTTTTCTCTTCATGGCTTTCTTCATGTGTTTAAGCAATGAATTTTATCTTCCTTGGAGTTATATGCAAACATATCCTGTGGGCAAAGAAATTTTTGTTAAAATTAATTCACTGACCTCAATTGAGACAGAGCTTCCATTTTATCTTGGGCTCAATGCTACTTCAATGATATTAAACTGGTTTACCTTTTCTTTGCTGAGTATATCTCACTCTGTGGCATAACCTCTAGAAATTAAATAAGTATTTAGTTGATGGGTATGAGGGATATCATTTTATGTTCTTTTTGGGTTCCATCAGCTGAAAGGAAGGGGATGAGCTGGGTCTAACTATTTTAACATGGAGGTGTTGATCTCAGCTTCCATTCATTAACACCGCTATCTTTTGCTAACTGGACCAATTCAGTTTATCTTTTCTTTTCTTAGCTGATTTGAGAAAACTCTATGGATTGTGAGAGCATTTGAGGATTCCATAAGTGATAAGGGACAGGATTGGAATGTACAATTAAGTTAGCATGGTTATGCTAATGCCATTTCCCTGCGTCATAGGAGGCTGGTATTTTAATGATTTGATGAGTATACCCTGTTTCGATAAGTGCGCCAAATACAGTTGGAACTATCTTGTTTGCTAAGTGCACTTATCTCAGCTTATCATTTCTGTTAGAATGGTTGTCTTAAATTTTCGTTGAAAAATTGTGATGATTTTTTAATGTTATATCGGATGGAAGAAGCAAGATAAGCTGGTGTATCTTTGGAAAATACACTTGAGGTGATATTATTGCTCTGAGAGGGTGTTAAAGGGCTGATATCTATGCTACTCTATCAGGATAATAGCATCGTTATATTGTTTAATACTCATCAGGTTTAATGATTGATTCACTTACATGGCATGTCATTCATATAATCAACATTTAAACAGATGAGTGTATGGCAATGCTAACAGTGACTTTATCCAAATATTGTAGTACGGATAATGGTGTCATAGGATGATATTGGCATTGCTTCATTCTAATGAGTATATCAGATTCACCTTTTGGTTAGGATATTCATGGCCCATATTATCACCTCAATAGTAGATTCCATTACCATGGACAGATCCTAATCGCTGCCTCTCGATTTCCAAGTGTTGGCTTTTCCTTTTTATCTTTGGTTTTTGGGAATCCTTTTTTCTTTGGCCCTCGGGATCACTTTCGAAGTTTAAGATTCCATCGATCTTGAGAGCACATCTTGTCGGGTTTGGGCGATGACAGAATGTTTCTTGAGCCACCCCTTTGCCCTTCGTGTCCATTTTCCTATCTCATCACTTTCTACAGGGTTTAGAGGTTTCTCCTTCTTCGAGATCATTACTTCTTATAGGGTTTAGGAGTTCCTTCACTTTCGAGATCATTCTTTGTGCGTTCCTTGGGATTCTTTTCGACTTTCGGGATTCTCTCGATTTTGGGAACGCTTTGTCGGGTTTGGCAACGATGGAACGTTTCTTGAGCCAACCTCTTCCCTTCCTGCCTTAGAGTTTTCGCAGGTTAAGAGATTCTCTCCTCTTAGAGTGTTTAGCCAGTTAGGACCATTCCTAAGCGGCTGATCGTTTAGTAGATCTTCTTGTAGAGTTTTTATCTGTCCCCTTTTGTTTAAAAGTTCACCCTTAGGGTTAGAGGCTTTTCATCTCTCATTTATTTAGGATTTTCCCTCGCAGGTTAGGACTCGTCTCTTTTGGTTGCTGGCTAAGCCTCGTCAGCTTTTGGTCATCTCTTTGAGATTATTTTTCTCGTATCGGAACTTTAGTTCCCCCGTTTTGATTTCTTTCCCCGTAGGCTTTAGGGATCCCGTTTCCCTCTGTAATACTCTACCGCGATATGGTGGGTATAGAGGCTCTTCTATCGGATCCCCTTTAGCTGAAAGGGTGTTAACGCACTTTTAATCGTCAAAAATATAAAAGCACTTCAAAAACATTTGAAAACATCAAAAACCTTAAAAAAGTCTAGAGTGTTGAGTTTTGTGTGTAGTTAGGAAAGTTCGTTTCGAACTACGTTGGCTTGATCCTCTCCCACGAGGTACGTAGTGCAGCTTGGGATACATATCCCGAGTCCAGCCAAACTTTGTAAATAAAAATGCTTTAACCCTTTTTCTTCAAAACCTTGTTTTCAACAAGATCTTCCTCTACAGTTAGGAGTTTGTCCTAGATAGAGAGTTTTAGAGTTAGGAGTTTGTTTTTTTGTTGAGAGTTTTAGAGTTATGATTTTTGTCTTTGATTTGTTGTATGTTTGTTGTGTGCTTGTTTTAGAGTTAGGGGTTTGTCCTAGAGTTATAGGAGCGCCTCCGTCCGGTCAGTTGGCGATCCACATCGTCGACTGATGACTAGGTCTAAGATGCGTTAGTGATCCCATTGTTTTCCTTAGGAAGCACAGCCTAGTTACACATAGGTTGTAGGAACCACCTGCATTAGCTTAGGGCTAACCTGCATTTAGTTAGGGCATATAGGGTGTCCTAAAATCTACAATTCACTGGAATTTAAATAATCGTTCAAGAAGCTTTAATAACTAGTCCGGTCTTTTAGATCGAGTCTAAGATAGAGGTCTAGGTGTCTTAGGCATCATAGCTTAGAATAGGCGCGAAGAACTACGTTGCCTTGATTCTCGTGGAGGCCGGGATACGTAGGCTTCTTTGGATGAACATCAGACCATCCAAGGACTCGGGCTAAATCGTTTAGAGTCTTAGGATTTGTTATGTTGTTATATTGTATATTTTGTTGTGTTTTCTTACTTTCTTATGCAGACCGATACCTTTAGCTGTAGCATGCATGTGTTCGTCCACCAGAACTTAGACACCTGGTAGGCATGCCACTCATAACCTAGCTATGCTTAGGCAACACATCTTTCATTTTATTTTATGGGTGTTTATTATCTTTATCCTCAGGAAATGCATGCTTAGGTAGACGACTCCTGAGGATTGTTCCCATTTCACATGATTTTTGCCCAAAACTCTTCGAGGTTAATAATAAATGGCATAAGAGACCAAGTGTTCGCACTCGGACAAATTGGGGGCGCTCTTCGGACCTTCTCCATTAGTCATCAGGCACGGACCTTCTCTATCTCTGGTTATCCATTGCAAACAGAGCATTTGTTTTGGTTCCATGGCGCATCCATGGATGGCGACTCTGAGTTATTTCTAGATATATCTTGGTTTCGAGCCCTGGCTCCGGATCAGGATGTATCTCTTTCCTTTTATATTGCCACTCATGCTATGCTGTGAGGGTGACATCCGTTTCGAGAGTTCCTTGGCAGAGCTCTCTTCACTTTGTGGATGATCCAGAAGGTGTTGGGGACACGTTCCCTCACTCGCCCTCTCAGGATCGGGGTCCACAGAAAACAACTCAACTTTATTTGGAGGACATCGAATAAATGCGCTTGGAAGACTTCAAGGAGTGCCCAAAGAGTTGATTGATCTATTGCTGAAAGATTCTGGGAATCCATGGATGAAACATCAGCGAAATGAGCCGAAAACAGCGGGAGTTCCTGGACTCCTTGATTTGATAGTGATCTTGCTAGAGCATCACCATAGAGAGAGGCCAGCTGAGGGATCTTGAGAGTCGAGGAAGTCTTTGGTTTCCAAGCTGAGAGTAGACCCATCGTCCATCTCGGATGTAATCCAGGATCTTCAGGGGAAGGGTTTGACGTACCCTACTGATGAAGAATGATTTTTGATTCCCCCAGTTGGAGATGAGATGTATTTTATCTTGATCAGACATAGATATGGATCAGTTTTGACTTGTCTGTTTTTATCTGCATTTGTTTGTGTTGTTTGTATTGAAATAAAGAGTATTTTTGTATAAATAGACATATATTCTAGATGGGTATTTATACAAAAATGCTCATAGTATAGTTCTTTAAACAACTTGATTTTGAGCATTTTGTATTGTTAGTGACAACTAACAATGCAAAATGCCCCTAGTATGGTTTCCTTAATCATTTGATGGTACATTTTGTATTATTAGTCATACTTCTATGGCTAATAATACAAAATGCCCTAGTGTATATATTCCCATTGACAAGAGAAAGTTAATACAAGGTAAGAAATGAGAGAGCAATTTCATTGGAATGACAAGATGATTCTTTCTGAGCGCTCCTGATCATGGGGTTACGTCTTTCTGAACATTCTTTTCCTGTACTCGGAGTACCAAACTGGATCTGGTCCTTCTAAGACCTGTACACGGAGTACTGAGCTGGATCTTGATTTTCTGTACTTGGAGTATGGAGTTGGACCTTCTAAGATAGGAGAATTTGCAGTGTTTTCTTTCAACATATGATTACATTTGCTGGGCAACTGACTTAGCTGAGGGAAAGGTTCTTTTCTGGATTCCCATATAGGGAGGAAAGAGAGGAGACTCGAGTTTATTGAAATAAATACTTTTGATTTATTTAGGTAAGTCGAACCCTAGATAGATGAGTTTGAATGTTCTTACGCATAGGCAGTGTTCCTTGCCTCTGGTTTTTAATCATGCTCCAGAGACCCTTTAGATTGTTTGAAGTACTAACCCATCTTGTTTTGGACCAAATAATTCTTCATCTGGTTATTTCGAAGGGTATGCCTTTCCAACAATTAAGTTGTCCTTTGCGGATTTTCAACTTAACGGACTGTTTGTACCTTAACTTTTGCTAGAAACGTGTTTCTGATTTGTTTCTACAGGCACGATGATCCTAATTTTTGCCTAAGCCGCCCTTTCAGATTTTTGACTTAGTGGATCTTCAGATCTTCTTGTTCTGAACATTTGGGAAGACTAGTGGGGATCCTGAAAAAGGTTTGTTAGTTTTGGCAACTGCGACCGAGCCTGAGACAATCAGGTTGCCTACGTATCCCAAAGAAGGATTGAGATCAGATCTGCGTAGTTCGAGACTTTCTACGGGGAAAAGGATCGAAGGGGGATGATTTTTGTTGGCTTTGCCAAAAAGGATGACCGAACTTGAGTTTTGCCAGGCTGCCTACTTACCCCAAAGAGGTTGGGATTAGGTCCGCGTAGTTCGTGGTTTTCTGCGGGAAAACTAGTTGGGTGTGTGGCTTCGCCAAATGTGACTAAACCTGAATTGCCCAGGCTGCCTACGTACCCCAAAGAAGGGTTGGGATCAGGTCCGCGTAGTTCATGGCTTGATGGCATCTTAGAAGGAGGTTTTGATTTTGTAGGTGAGTCATTTTGGCTCTGGTCGACACATGGAGGCTCTTGGTATCTTTTGATTTGATCGAGGTTGGTTGGTTTGGAAATTATATCTCCATTTTGGTCAAAAAGTCTGACGGCTTTTTCAGACAGGATTTCATGAGTTCGGCATTATCTAAACACCATATCCCCCTCTCTAGAAATTCACTGCTGTGCTCTGCATCTTCAGTAGGTGCATCAGTCAACTGCTCTGTGACGAATTTGTCTTTGACAAAATTTTGAGTAACGTTCCTGATGTTGAATTTTGACGAATGGTTGTCGGGCGACAGCTTATGACAACATTGGGGGAGAAGATAAATACTCCTTGATTTTTCTTCTCTCCCTCTTTTTTTTTTTGACATTCAGTGTTCCATTGTTTGGATAGTCGTCCTTTGGACAGGCCTTGTTCAGATTAACGCAACGCTGTATTCTTCTGTCTTCCTTGGGAATTGGAACGATGTTTGATAACCATTCAGGATACTTGACAATTGATTGATCACTTTTTCTCTGATTTTGAGGACGTATTCAGGTCTTTATTCTTCTAAGCTTCTGCTTCTTCGGCATGAATTTTGGGAAGAGAGGGATATGGCGCTGGATAATTTTCTCACTTAATCCTTGCACACCTTCGTAAGACCAGACGAAGACCTCTTTGAATTCTTTTAACAATTTGGTTAATTCCGTACTCTCTTCAGGGGATAAGGTTTTGCCTATCTTAATCTCCTAAAGCAGGAATTCAGTGCTTACGTTAATAATTTCAAGCTCATATTCTAGAGGTTTTGCATCCTCGTTTGAGGAGGGCTTGTTCATTTTAGTTTAAAGCATTTGCTTCAGAAGAATCGAGAGACAAAAGTGAATACAGAAAAAGTTCTTTTATTTATTCGCAAGATACATCAGAAGAACAACTAACTTACGCGCCCTTATCGGGCTCTTCTACATTTGATGTTTTTCAAAATATGAGTTAGAATCGGAAAGGGAGTCTGACTCAGAAGACAAGAAGTCTGCATCTGAAGGAGTAAGGAGTGGGATAAAAGTATCCGACCAGTTGGAGGGTTCTGCATTGCCAGCTTCGATAATCATATTCTGAGAAAAAAATGTGAATGCCGTGCTTTCCCGCTTGCAACTACGACCTTTAGAGGGCAACATCCGCCCCTGATGGGATGATGAAGTCACCCTTGTCGATGAGCTTCTGGATGGCGTACTTCAAGGAGACACACTTCTCAGTTGGGTGGCCCTTCCCTTGATGATATTCACAGAATTCCCACTCACCGTATTGGTAGTGGATCTGGGGGAGGGTTAGGTGCACGAGCAGTGGGCTTGTTGTTCTTGATCAGAGCCTCATAACTGTTACCAGGTCAGATGGTAATGCGGATAATTCCCTGTAGGACCGTGGCGACGGTTTTTCCTCAAGTTTTCTTACTTTGGCTGAAGGGTTGTTTATTTCTGCTCCTAATTCATGATTCTTGGAATATGCACACTTTAGAAGAGGGATCAGATTGGAATCGTATTCTGATTTAGAGATTGGCTCAGACGGGAGGACAAACTGCTTTTTCTCGATAAGGTCTTGGATATCATTTTTCAAAGCAAGACATTTATCGGTCAGGTGTCCTCTACCTTGATGGTATTCACAGTACTCTCCGTTGTTCCAAGTTCTTGGCAAAGGGTTAGGAGGCGGACGAGGTGTGAGCAAGAACAACTTCTTTTCCCGGAGAAGTACCCTCATGACGGTAGAAGGTTTGGCAGGCAAGGGAGAAAATTCTCTTCGAGATCTTTTTGCAATGACTTGCCCTTGAGGTGCACCATTTTGTTGCCAGACAAAAGCTAGTTCAGAAGCTTCTTCGACTTTCTTTGCTGTGTTAACTTCTTTGGGTGCAATGAATAATAGTCTCCGAAAAAAATTAACATCACCAATCCATCTATGAACCATGTGGGCCTCTATTTTACTCTCAGTGTCTTAAAGGACTTTAGACTTGCTAAGAAATGAACATCCATGTCACGCAGGGGGAGGGGAGTGAGGTTCTGCTACCTTATCACAATTCTCTGTTGCAAAAAGAGATCCAACATTGGTGCTATCGGCGGTTGCAGTTCCTGAATGTCCTGGAACAGGTCTGAAAGTTCTGCCATGATGGCGAGAAGAGTTGAAGGATTAGGAGAATCTGAAATTTCTACCGAAGGAGCGGGAATTGGAGAGCTAGGTAGATCCAAGGTTTTCTCCAGACGAACTTGGGTACGGGACCAGGCTTTTGACTTCTTGGGTATGACGGTTTCAATTGTAAAAACTTTCTTCCTGCAGATGGAAATATTCATACACTAGTTTTAGAACTTTTCTATGCAAGAAAAGAAGAATTATGCAAACAATTGGAAGAGTACAAACAAGACTTTTATTTAAATGTCAGACCAATTTCTACAATTTGTACAACAAGGTATGTGCTAGCCTAACATCTAACGACATTTTTACAAAACAATTTTACAAATTTTTTGTAAAAAAGGATAGAGGAACTTGATATCATTTGTACAGAAGCAGTCCATAGACTGGTGGTTATGAACCGAGCGAAAGGTAAACTTTGTATTCATCCGGATATTGTATCAGTAGACATGGTCTGTTTTGTACAAAAGATAACAAGAAAATTTTCAGACAAACAAAAGAGTAGATATAATACTTATGCACATACTTTTATTTATTCACATTTCCTTTTTCTTTTACACAGGGGCTTGTAACAGGCTATTTTCAAAGCAAAATAGGTAAAAGAAAAGAAAAAATGGTGTTCTCTGTCTTCTTCATATGTGGGGTCAGCGACTGATGGATGCGGTTCCTTCGAGAACATCCCTTTTGAGTGCGGAGTAGTAATTGGCTGCCTCATCGTGCGCGATTGTAGCAACTAGATTAGGTGTGATCATAGCCTCCCTAGTATTCCAAGCGAATGCAATAGATTTGGCGAGAGCGTTGGAAGATTCTCGAGGGGGACGGAAGCGAATGATTGGTTCAACGATCCCTTGCTTGGCTCCATATTGACGTGTGATGCGGCTCGGGATATAGAATGAAGTTTTTTCTAGACCAAGGAGTTGGATGTAACAAGATCTTGGTGTGGACATGATAGCACGACAATACATAAGAGTTCTCCAATAAATGTTATTAGCTTTTAAGCTGGACATCCATGAATACCAGTTGGTGACTGTCTTGAGGCGCTCAAAATGATGCCAGTTTTGGTAATTGAAAATGGAAACATTTAGCAGGGTACTAGGAGTAGCAATGTAGAGTTTTAAGCAAAGCCAAATGTAGAGAAGGATGGGGAATCCTGAAAACTGATGATCAGGATCTTCTTGAATCCTGTCTAATCCATTCAGAGTTTCGGCTAGGATGATAGACACTGGATTAGCCTCATCTAGAACTTGGTCTATTATACTGAGTATACCAAATGAAGCTTCACTGGAGTTTTGCCTTGTGAGGTATCTAGTGTAAACGCAGAACAAAAGAGCCTTGTGCCGAGTCTCTTGATAGATGAGATCATTTATATTTTGAATAGGAGAAAAGGCTTCGATCAGCTTACCGACGAGTACACCTTTCGAAGTCATGAAACTAAGAGGATCTTGATTGCGTATGCAGAAAAGTCATTTCAACACCAACTCACATGTGGCCCCTTCTTGTAGGGATTGAACATACACGTGAATTTTTAATATGAAGGAGTTGTTGGGTTTTGAATTTGAACCCCAGACCTGCCGTGAGGCAATAACTCTGATACCGTATGAAACAACCAATTACCCCAAAAGCTTAAGTTGTTAGAGTTGGTGTTTTTTAATCATTTATATTTCAACACTCCTGATGTGGGCCCCTCTTTATTTTGGGTAGGCCGCACTCATGGATTTTTAACAGCAAGGAGCTTTTGATTACTGAACCCATGACCTGCCGTGAGGCAATAGCTCTGATATCACATGAAAACAACTAATTGCTCCCAAAGCTTAAGCTGTTAAGCCCTGTTTGTTTATGATTTTGAAAACTGATTGTGATTGCCAAAACAATAATAGGACTCAAATTTAAATTTAATTTTGAGCCCAGTAGTCGGTTTGGCACTCATAATCGGTTGTCATAATCTTAAACGAATAAGGTCTTAGAGTTGGTATTATTCAATCATTTATTTTTACAACAGATTAGGCCAAAAGCTTAAGTTGTTAGGCTATGTTCGTTTTAGATTATGAAAACTAATTGTTAGTCCCAAACCAATTATTGGACTGAAAGTTAAATGTAATTTTGAGTCCAATAATTGGTTTGGACTGACAATCAACTATCATAATCTAAAACGAACAAGGCCTTAGAGTTTGTGTCATTTAATCATTTAATTTTCAACACGAATTGCAACTAAAAACCCTAACTACTGAAACCAAACTAAAATTCTGTAACTTTACTACATACATTCAACACGAGGATATCAAAAACCAATAAATACATAAATAAGAAAAACATATATCGTACTCACCACCTCCATACATGATTTTGAGCTTAAATAAAAGTTCTACAAGAGAATAAACACTGGCAAAAGAGAGGATCTGTAAGAATTCCTTTTTCTTTCTTTCATTATATTCAACAAAGTCCATAAAAAAGTCACATAAACGAGAAGGATTCAAAGTATTGCCTCAATAATGTCTAAAAGATAATAGAAACAAGTGCAGACGAATCAAAGGGTGTAGAAGTGAGATTTGAGATGAGAATGGGGTATTACTTACAATAAAAGGGGGAGAATGAAACACTAGTTTTGGAAAAGGATAAAACCCCAGTTTTGAAAAAAGACCTCTTTTCTTTCACAAACACTAGCTCAAATTTTCTCTTCGTTTTGCTCATTAAGTCTGTTGTTAATAAGAGGGGATTCCCGCGTTGAGGCTCTCGAGACTAGAGTAGAGAGCGCAAAGAGTGGTTTTGCCATAACCATGTTTTAGTACTTCCACTCGTATGTTTTTTGCCATAACCTTGTTTTGGTACTTCCACCCATGTCTTTGATGAGCTACAGTATGGGGGCCCACCAATTATGATGATTGAAACCATGTCATGGATGGACCATGCCCCCATAATCTCTCATGTGGATGATTTTTTGTCCCTTTTTTTCTTCTAAAGCCATGTTTGGAAACCATGAAAAAATATTCCATGGAATATTGGAATATTTATATGCTCATTTTTGTTTTCAGATAGGAAGAGAATTGAGCTGACACGAGTTGATATATCATCAAAAATCCCTAAAAACTAACGAAAAAAATATTACCTACATTTTTTTAACACATAAAATAAATTACCTACTTAGAGTTTTTTTTTTGTTTTCTCTCATTCTTGCCCTTTCAAATCGCATATGGAAGGTACCTAACCAATATGCCGAAAGCTTTAGTGGCTATAGAACGCAACGGGCTTGGTACTTTAAACATGTCTCATAGTAGGTTGGCCCCACCTAGTCACATACTTAGGCAGACCCCACTCAAGACCCCAACATTCCACCATGCTTCCCACATCACCAACTTATGAGTACCACTTTGTGACATATTTTACTCTGGCCCCTTTTTTCAAGTAGCCCTTTCCACAAGTCACCCTTTCCATGACAACCCACTTTGTGGTAAGTTCACTCGGGCGACTTATTGATGGGGTTAACCATTTCGATAATATATCCAAACTCACTACTCGATCGAAAGGAATTCCTATGAATCCAATAAACAAAGTAAATAGGAAAAAAAATGAAATTCTAAACTCAAAATTCAGAAATGAAAAAGGGATCGGATTTCCTTTGTACTGTATCAATGAAAGCAGCATAAGTGAATATATATATATATATATATATATATATATATATAACCTACAGAAAAGAGCGCTAATCCAACCAATCTTGCTTGTAGAATGGAAAGAGCCACGGGGTTATCTCTCCATGGAACTGTTAGGTACTTGACGAATATGTCAAGTACCTAAACCTGGCACATACCAGGTGTGGGAGCCGGCTTTTTCCCTCGTTTGCGCAGTACGGCAAGGGATCACCCACGATTTGGATTTCAGAAGAAGGGGGGTGCATTTGATCTGCGCTACTTGCGAACTCGGGACCGTAGTCCTAACTTTGCAAGTTAGAGAAACTCAGAGTCGCCACCTAGGTTAGGGCCTAGGACCCGTGTCTATTCTTCCAAGGAAATGAGTAACGACTCGAATTTCGTTGGAAGAATAGTAATCAGGGGTTCTTTTGCTCTGGGCCTAGAACCTTATATTTTGCTTTGTTTGCCATAAGGCGTGGTATTTAAAGATATCTGGGTAAGGGTCGTGGTTACAATTGGGGAAGGTTATCAGCACCCCTCTTGCCCGGATTAATCTGGTCTCTTAGCTTAGATTTTTATTTTTAAAGAATTTGAAATGAAATAATTTGATTTTATTCCCTTGTTAGGTTATGCTTAATTCCGAATGTAAATGGAGTTGATTTACAAAAAAATCAAAAAGTAAGTGAAAGTTAACCAGATTGATATTGTAAGTTACTACGGCAAAGCCCGATTGTGCAACTTGCTCACAAAACGGGTTAACTTAAATCAAACGGAAAATAACTGTACAGGAAGTAAAGGAAAAAATCAAAACAAAGGCACGGTTTGGTTCGATCCTATTTGAGATCATATGTCACAGACTCCAAAGGAGACCTGCAACTGATCCCAAATAAGTTCGCCCCTCTCCGTAAATTAACAGAAAATGATTGTACAGGAAGTAAAGGAAAAAATCGAAACAAAGGCGCGGTTTAGTTTGATCTTATTTGAGATCATATATCAGAGCCCAATATACATGATCAAAATGGAAGATTAATACCACATTTCTTTTATCACTTCAAGAAATGATAAAAGTGGTAATTGAAAATCTCTTGAAAGAAGTAAAATTGAACTTCTTTTATTCTATCGACACTCTTCTACTGATGAATGTTTAGAAGAGCTTAGATCAATGCTTGACCCTTTCTTTCATATAAGGGAGCATCTTTAAAAGTTCTTTCTGGATTGAGAGATTGGGTACTTGTTTCAACTCTTCTCCTTCATCAAAAGGTCATCCTTGAGAGGATGATCATGAGTACACTTGACAACCTTTAGACAGAGTCTTCAATTTCCTTAGTCTCTGTTTATCCTTCACTGTGGAAGAATGTAAAGATGGACAGAGGAAAATTGAATACATCTACCATCTTATTACAACAGGCACGATGGAAGGAGACAAGTACCATAGACAAGCTGCGAAGGACATATGATCTAAGTGGGGTCCTCCGAAGCTAAAACCATGGAAGAGATGATGGGACATGACAAACTCAAAAATATTTTTAAATCATCCATCTTCCAAGAGATGGTCATTGGCCTTTGATAATTCTTATATTGCAAGGCTTGACAATACACAATGGCTATAGATAAGAATGTAAAAGCACAACCATTAGAACTTATCATGATTAAAGATGTTCTTATCTTTAAGAGCACATGATAAGAGATTACTTCATAGGAGATAGGATGATCATCTCAATCACTATTCTATGAAGAGAAGTTCTAAAGATTTTTCAAACTCTAAAACAAGATACTTATCAATGGCAGAGATAGAAACATATAAGTCTATCCAAGATAAGTATAATGCTTGAGAAGATATGGCACTAACGTACAGGCAAAGGGATCCTGTCAAAAGATGAGAGATGATCTCAAATTTAAAGAATAGGACAAGACCCAACTACAACACACATGGAGCAATGTGGCTCCACATGAGTGTACTTATCATATGTGATGCACATCACACATCATATGATAAGGTGGACAGATAGACATTGAGCATGTATAGCTCTCCCTTTGTAAGTGACTCATACAATGTATGAATCCAAAGGGTTGTCCAACCACATAGACACCAAGGGATTTAAAGGTGAATGATTTTCAAACCACCCGTGGGCCACTAAAGCATAATTGCTACATGTAGTCATATGATATCCAAAGAGATGACAACCTAGCAAACTATGCTCCCCCTAAATATGCGTAAATATATCACAAGGCACATATGGCTTATTATGGTTAAGATGCTGGCTAAAAGCCAAAGTAATTAGATGTTTTAATTAAAGATGAATGTATACTATCCAACTTACTAGGTAAGATGACTAAGAGTACCAATTGAGTGATTTTTAAATTTAAGTTTACCATCTTTATCATGTACTAGTAGCATACAAAAGGAAAAACTATAGAATACATATATAATATCAATTAAGCACAATTCTATAGGACTTAGACATTATAAGAGGGATCAATAGAATCCCATGTCTAAGAGAGACATTCATGGCTCATTCAATGAGAGCATTCATGAATAGTCTACCATGTTTGGACACACAAATCATGGTCCAAACATCTATGCCTATATCCATAAACCACCATATAAAAATAGGGCATTTAAGCACAAAGTGCGAACGCCCATGGAAAACCAAGATTTGTGAGAAACAAGTGTTCCCAACACAATGTGTTACATGATAACCATAACAATGAGAAACTGCCCAACAATGGTACTAGATTCCTATAACATTTTCAATTTTATTCAATTGAGTTTCATACATTAAATCTAGATACATTTTCAATTCTCTACACAAACAAAGATATTCATGCAGGACTGGAGAATAATCCAAGGACTTCTAAAGAATGTCAAGTGATGAACACTTTGGACACATGCATTCCAAAATGAACTACTATGACCAGATAGTTTTATCTTGGTCATGAGAGGATATTCATTTTAAGCATTTTTGGAATACATTAATTTAACCCATCAAGATTTATTATGCATTTAATTATCATCATTAAGCACATAAGAATGGGTTAGAAGGACAACTAGGTGCATAGTAAGAAACACACTTACCTATGGCAAATGAGATGTCTAAGAAAGAATTCGAGTGAATTTCCTTAGACATGGCTTTTAGCACTCAATTTTACTAGAAATGCTATTCTACCTAAGTTGAATATACAAAGATCTAGCAAATGCCAAAATTGTCATAAAAAGAGTTCAAGGATGCAATGAATGAACTTGAAAGATCAATTGGACTCAAGGGCAAAAATGATGGTTAATTTTCATGAAAGCACACATATGGTTCTCACATTTAATTTTCTATTGTGGATTTGGTATGTGGATGCTAAGTGCACAAGTTATGTGATTTGCACTTAGATAGGCTTTTCTAAAAGATATTCAATAAGCACAAAAATAAATAAGATATGATCATTTAAGCTCAAGAAAACTAGATACAAAATGTATTCAATGAATTTAAAGTATCTAGCATGAATGTGAATAATATAACAGTTAAACATAGCCTCTAAACCAACTCATTCACTAATTAGATTAGATGGATTCTTTTGGAACCCAAATCCCTTTGGTTCCATCCAAGTTTGTTTGTGTGAGTGTACCTTTTCTTATCCAAACAAACTTATTATATTTCACAATTCCAAGCTTACACTCAGAATTGTGATGCTCAACTCTACCACAACAATTATGATTGGTAGATGATGAGCAATTCGAATGGTAAGACTTAGAAGTGTGTTTATCTTTTTCTTCTTGAAGTCTTTGATCCTTATTAGAGAGTTTTTATTTAATTATTCTTCATTTTCACAAACATGTTTATATTTTTCAACAAGTTCAATGTTTGTGATTTCAAGGCTTTTAATTTCTTTCTCAAAGGCATTGCATCTTTGAAATAAGTCAACATTTTTATTTATAAAAAATGTGCTCAATTGACTTAATTTTTCATTTCTTTTCAAACATTCATTTATTTCCAATTTTAAATTTTCAATTTGAATTTTCAAATAAAAAATTAAATGTTTGAAAGAAACTTCATTTGCAAAAGATTTTTCTGAAATATCTTTTTGTCTAGAAATTGTATCATTTGAAAAGAGACAAACATTTTTCTCAAAAGTGTTTTCTAATGAAGTCCAAATATCTTTTGCATTGATGCAATTTGAAATATTGTTAAAAATGTTTGAAGTTAAACCACAACGCAATAAAATCATAGCTTTTGAGTTCAAGGAAAATAATTTCATATCACCTTTAGTGCATTTCCTTGAAAAAGAAATTTCCTCTAAGAGATTTGGAATGAACTCTCATCTGTTCTTTTTCTTAATCTATATTTGTCAAATTTAGATTTTTTCTATTCGTTTAGATCTTTCTCTTATTTGTATTCATTTTTGTTAATTTTTAGCTTGATTTGATGATAGATATGATGTTCTTGCTGATTTTTCAGTTAATTGATACGCGTTTTTGTTCATTTTATACTTTATTTTGTTAGTTTTTTGCTTGATTTAATGTGAGATTTGTTGTTCATCTTGTTTTCTAGATAATCAACGCCGTCTGTTTTGAATTTTTATTTATACGGTTCATTTTTTGTTATTTTTTTATTACTTTTGTTCATATACTTTTTTTTGTTATTTTTTTAAATTTTTTTGCTTGATTTGATGCGAGATGTGTTGTTCATGCTGTTTTCCAGGTAATCAATGCCTTTGAATTTTTGTCGATAATATTCCTTTTTTTTGTTATTTTTTGCTTGATTTGATTTTAGATATTCTGTTCTTGATGGTTTTTCAGATGCCTTTGAATTTTTGTCGATAAGATTTTTTTTTGTTAATTTTAGCTTGATTTGATTTTAGATATTATGTTCTTGCTGATTTTCCAGTTACTTGATGGTTTCCATCTTTGAAACTTTTCTAATACGAATTTTGGTTCATTTTGTGCTTTTTTTTGTTATTTTTTTTGCTTGATTTGGTGCGAGATGTGTTGTTCATGCTGTTTTTCACATAATCGATGCCCTCTGTTTTGAATTTTTATCATTTTTATACTTTATTTTGTTATCTTTTGCTTGATTTGATGCGAGACTTGTTGGTCATGCCATTTTCCTGATAATCAAGGCATCCTGTTTTGAATTTTTATCAATCCAGACTTTTTTTTCTCTCTCCTGATTTTCTCTTTTCTTAACATTACATAATTCTAGTGTTCTAACCTGATTTTCGTGGTTATTAGTTTGATTTGCTATGATTGGATCTTGAAAGATTGCATATCTGCTTTAAAACTTGGAATTTGAATCTCTTTAATTTTAGGCCCTGTCTGGATTGCAAGAAAAACTTTTCTCAAGGGAATTTTTTCCTTGCCTAAATTTGGAGGGGAATAATATGATTGTCATTGATTTAGAGGGATATTATCATAAATTGTAGGCTCCTCCAAATAAAAATTGACTAGGGTTCATTCAAGGTATGTTTTTTCACGTGTAAACAAAGTAGGAATTTTTACAAATATTTTTCATTTCCAAACTTTTCTTGAGAATTCCTGCAGTCCAAACATGGCCTTATTGACTCATTGATAAGAACTAATAAATCACGTTTCATTGAAATTAATCATTTTGACTGACTATTTTTACGTAGAGGTCAGAAAATTCCTTTTCTTTTGTGGAAGATTTGTAAGACGAGTAATCACTCATAGCATCATTTGTTACTTTCATTTATATCTTGCCGTGTACTTTCTTCTTTGCAAATCATCCAATAGAATTCGATTCTATTAGGCACAATAGAATAAAAAACTATTGATGCATTACATGGCATTTATAATATGGGAATAAGTGGCATAGCATAGACACACTCCATTTTTTCACCGTTCATGGATTTTTTAAACCTGGAATTTATCTAGGAACCTGGAACGACACCTTAAATATTTTTAATAATAGGAAAAACATACAAGAGGGGATGTGCCAATCTAGGAAAATCTTTCCATTGCAAAAAGTAAAACAGGACTTGCCGATTCCCATGATGTTGGTCCCCAACAAATAGGATTGCCTTGGTTTTTATTTTATTTTATTTTATTTTTTAGAATTTATGAAATTTGCTAACTATTTCTGATTTTTTTGCTGCTAAAAAAAACAATAAGATTTATTTCATTTGATAGCTTAAAGCTGATATTCGTTAGTGGCTTTGGGAATCCTTCTTAAGTATGGTTTTGCTCTGTGAGCGAGGATGCTTGGTTTTGTGATCTCTTTATTTATGCGAACACATACAATGATTTTGAGTTATCTTGAAGGGAAGAATGCTTTCTATGTGTAATTAGTTGGTAGTAAATTAGATGATGAAGAGTTAAATCTGTTGGATTTGTGTTATTATTGCAGTTGAGGTCTGCCTATGTGTCATATTAATCGACTTTTGAGTAAAAATTGTGTGTCAATTAAAGACTTTCTAACTTTTTAAACAATTCATCTAGTAGTAGTAGATCATTGATTTTTTCAGATTATTTATGGATTCTGAGTTTGGACTTTGTATATGGGGCCTGCCAAATCGAATAGATCCAACCAAGTTCCGACCTAATCCATAAGTTTTTAAAGAATCTTCTCCAAAATTGTTATTTTCGGTTGTCCCCATGACCTAGCACATTTAGTGTAGCGATCATAATGTGAGGTATTGGGATCAATCTCACTCCATGAGGCAAATCATTCTCTTTCCCATTATTTTGACTGATTTTCATCAAAGTAGGCATTTATCCTGAGATCCTTGGACTCAATTCTCCAATTCAAGTTATAAGTAGGATCACTGTGTTTTTAAAGAATCTTCTCCAAAAATGTTATCTTTTGGTTGGCCTTATGCTTTTATTGTATGGGTTCAAAGATCACAAAATTGGGCTCATAGGTTCAAACTCAACCACTGTAACACAATGATTGTCTTTGCTGTTGTTTTGACTGATTCGTCCAAGGGGATTTGTAACCTGAGATCCTCAGTTGCAACGGCTCAACTCTTTCTAATTCTAGTTCACAGTATTTCTCCAGTGGTTATTGGCCTGTATAATAAGTCCATTATATTGGGTAAAATAAATTTGCCGAAGCCTTAACATGGCTTTATGCTAACTCAGAATTGATAGTTATTTCTGGCTTTCATTGATTTTTATTTATTTTGTCGACTGCCATTATCAATATGTTTAAATAGCCCTAGCAAATTTAAGACCGTTTGGGGGCAAAATTGTAATAAACAGGTCAAGTTTACCTACCCTGCGCAGACCCAACAACTCTTTTGCTAGACTGGTTGCCCGCCCTTATCAGGTGCTCATTTTTTTTTTTTTGAATTTTAAACCGCCGCGGATAACATGAGTGTCCTTGGTCGCCCGCCAAGGGCAATCTGTTTAATAAAAATTTGGGCTCAAACATGGCACAGTCGACCGGACTAGCGCAGTCGCCCGTCAAGGGCTATCTGTTGATTTAAAAACTTCGGCTCAAAAATTTCCACGGTCGACCGGGGGATTGCGTTCGCCCTCCAAGACCTTCCTGGATGGTTTCTTAGTATTAAGAAATCGATCCGCAGTTGACCGTGTAACCTCGGTTGACCGGTTCGCCTTAGTTGGGTTGATACTGGATTTCGAGCCATCAACCCGCGGTCGCCCAGCCTAGCCTGGTCGACCGGCCCTGCTTTAAAAACTTGGTTTTAAACATTGAGTTCAAGGGACTTTGGGCCATGGTCTTTGGACTTTAAACATGTGTTTTCAAATATCTTTTATGAGTTGTTAAGATAAGTTTCAATGAGTTTTGAAAATACTAAATCATGCAAACACTAAATGCCAGGATGACTCCAATGCATTCTAAAGTAAATAAACCTTGAGTCTTCTCTTGCTTCAATCTTCTTGATCGCTTGCATGATCTGTTCTTTGTCTTGAGATAGTCTTCAAACTTGTTCTTGCGCTTGTGGTTCCCTTGATTCTTCGATAGACCATACGGCTTGAAAGATGACCGCCAAGACATGACTTTCTCCAAGACTCGCCCTTGATCTTTTAGCTTCAAGTGTTGACATGAATGAAACCTATCTAAATCACAACACTAGAGAAGCCATTAGCTAACCACCATCAATTTGGGTTTGTTAATCATCAAAACATGTGTGGGATGTACCATTGGGCTTACATTCTCCCCCTCTTTGATGATGACAAACCTAAATTGATTATGGGGGTGGAGGCTCTTCCTTAATAAAACAATTATATAAATTGTGCCTCCCCCTCAATATATGCTTATCATAATCTTTATGTTTGACGAATGTATGCATGAATTTAAGATTATACAATGAGCACAAGATAAGCATAGGTAGAGCTAATACTGGTGACTAGAGGAAACATACACATGAAATACAAAGAATAATAGCAAGAATGAGCAAGTGCATGTAAACACATAATCAATTTACCATTCTTCTCCCCATTTAGTCACATAAAAAAGAATGGGGAAAGATAAAAGCATGTGAAAATCCCATTTTTTTTTGTAAAAGCCTTTTCTCCCCCTAGATAACTAAATACTGTAGACACCCCATTTTGACCGGACCCAAGTTCGCTATGCTTGGACGTGTAGACACCCCATTTTGCTCTGCCTTAAGAAATTAGGGTTTTTCCATCGGTTTTCCAATGTCTTTCCTTTCCGCGTCCGTTTGTTACATTTCTAAATATTTTTGGTCGTTTCCGCCATGTTTCGTATTTTTCTGTTGAATATTGAGAAGGGTTATTCATGAGAATCCGAGCAAAAGAGAATGTGGGACCCACTGGTGTGGGACCCGTTTGTGTGGGACCCGCTAGTGTGGGACCCGTTTGTGTGGGACCCGTTGATATGGGACCCGCTGGTGTGGGACCCGTTTGTGTGGGACCCGCTTGTGTGGGACCCGCTGATGTGGGACCCGCTTGTGCGGAACCCACAAAGTGGGACTCACCATTAGCATGACTTAACTTTCTCTACCATTTCCACTAACTTCATTTTTCCCTTTAAAATAACATCATTATCTCCATTACCATTATATATTCCATTATTCCCACCACCATTCCCACCATTACCATTATATATTCCATTATCCCCACCACCATTCCCACCATTACCATTATATATTCCATTATCCCCACCACCATTCCCACCATTACCATTATATATTCCATTATTCTCACCACCATTCCCACCATTACCATTATATATTCCATTATTCTCCACCACACCCACCATTCTCATTATTTATTTCCACCTCTCCACTAAGTTTTTCACTATATAAAGAGAGGTGATGAGGAGAAAAAAAAGGAGGAGAGAAGGAAGAGGGGAGAAAAAAAAGAAGAGAAAAAAAAAGAGGAGAAGGAAAAAAAAAGAAGAGAGGGAGAGAAAATAAGAGAGAAAGAGAGAGAGGAAAATATAAAAACAAAGAAGGAAGCGGAGCGGATCGCACGTCGGCCGGATTTTTGGATTTCTTCGGCTCTTGGATTCGGCGAGGAACTCATCACAGGTAGGTACACTGTTTTCGGAATTTTTTAGAATTATTTGGTATATTTTCGGATTTTTGCATGATTTTTAACAAAGAAAACTAAAAGATATACTAAACAGATTCCACAAATAATGAAATTTCGTGGGAAAATAATATGATAATGATACATTCTACCATGAATTTGTGAGAATTTTTGGATTTTGTTTGGTATATTATTTTATGCATTCTTTGAAAATTATCAGATTTTGGGAGAATTGTTACTGATGTCAAATCACAGATACAATTCTCCAAATTTTTACAGTAGTCTTAAATTCTATACTTCTTGCTTCTGTAAAATTTTCAAGTGATTTTGATCTTGTTTCATATGAGCTGTAGTGTTAATTCATAATCTGGTTTGAAATTTAAAAAATCCGAAACTGATAGTAAATAGTTTTCTAAATTCATGGAAATCTTACAGCATGCTATTTTCACTTATATCTTACTAATGTAGAAATTTCATGGAATTTAGATTTCTATTTCTAGTAGTTTCTGTGTTATTTTTGCAATCTGGTCTTATTGTTGTTAAATCAAAATTAAATATGAGCTTAATGTACAAATCCACAAAATTCATCCCGTAAGCTGCATGGATACCCATCTTACTGCTGTAGAAATTTTGATTCATTTCGAATTCGTTTGCTACAGTTTCACTTGTAAAAACACTCATATGTTTAAAATTGATAAAATCCATTGAAAATCCGAAATTAATTGAAAATCATCTGAAAATTTCTAAAGAACCTTAAATCTCTGTCACATGTTAACTCATTAATCCATTGAAACAGAAATCTTAGGGTCTTTAGATTTCCCTCGAAAAATGGCCAGTGCATCCATAATCGTATCCCAATTGCAACCAATCTTTGACAATTTAGATATTTAAGCTATAACATGTTATTGGCTCCGAGGTTACTGTCCACGGAAATCCTGAGATCTGCCAGGCAATAAGATGCTATAACCTAAGTATTAAATTGCGCAAGGAAAGAGCGCACGATTCCCTCCCTTGGATGCCATTCTGGGCCGAAATTGGTGTACCCATAGGAGGCATGCTTTGCCTCATATAAAAGTCTTTGACTCATTTGTTTGTGTGATGTTGTTGTCAGTGAGTCTTTGACTTGTGTTTTCATCTCTTTTAGGGAGTCTTTGACTCGTCTATCCTTTAGTTGTTATCAGTGGAGTCTTTGACTCGTTTTTCCACCGCTATTAGAGAGTCATTGACTCATTTGCTCATTTGTACCCTTCTTTAATATTTTTAGTTAGGAGTTTCTCCTTTAGAGTTGTTGATTACTTCGCTTTAATTAGAGGCTAACTCAGTCTTATTAGAGCTTTGCTTGCTTGGGATCTTGGATCATTTTCTCTCTTCTTGGGACGCTATCTTTCTTGTTATGGTTCGTCTCTTTGAGACGTTAGTTGTTTGTTCGGGGTTTCCCCTTTTGGATTTAGGGCTTTGCCCTAGTTTGTGGTTGTTCTTGCGTGTTCCCTTTAAGATTGAAAACATCTAAAGGTCCTGAGCATTGGAAAAGCTTTAAAATCCAAAAACATTAGAAATTTAAAACTCAAAAACATTTGAAAACTTTAAAAATATCAAAAACATTTGAAAATATAAAAAAACCTTAAAAAATCTGAAGTGTGAGTGTTTCTTTTAGAAGCGTAGTTTGAGAGTTCGTTTTCGAACTACGTTGGCTTGATCCTCTTCCGAGGTACGTAGTGCAGCTTGGGATTTATATCCCAAGTCCAGCCAAACCTTTTTTGTAAATAATATCTTAAACTTTCTTCAAAAATCTTTAAAATCTTATTTTCAAAAGATCTTCCTCTAGAGTTAGGAGTTTCTCCTAGATAGAGAGTTTTAGAGTTAGGGTTTTTCTTTTGATAGGTAGTTTGATTGTTTGTTTGTTGTGTGCTTGTTTTTAGAGTTAGGGGTCTGTCCTAGAGTTATAGGAGCGCCTCCGTCCGGTCAGTCGGCGATCCATATCGCCGAGTGATGACTAGAGTAGGATACGCTAGTCCACCCTTGGTTTTCCTTAGGAAATACAGCCTAGTCACACATAGGTTGTAAGAACCACCTGCATTAGCTTAGGGCTAATCTGCATTTAGTTAGGGCATATAGGGTGTCATAAAATCCACAATTCACTGAAATTTAAATAATCGTACAAGAAACTTTAATAACCGGTTCGGTCTTTTAGATCGAGTCTAGGATAGAAGTCTAAGTGTCTTAGGCATCCTAGCTTAGAATAGGCGCGAAGAACTACGTTGCCTTGATTCTCGTGGAGGCGGGGATACGTAGGCTTCTTTGGATGAATACCAGATCATCTGAGGACTCGGGCTAATCACTTTTAAAACTGTTGAAACAATCAAATCACTTAGGATTTTCCATGAAATTAGAATTTTAGGAGAACTTTCACTTAGATTGAATCCAAACCAATTAAGAAATCAAGATACACATTTAGGATTCACATTGAAATTAGATCATAGGATGCATGTCACATAGATAGCACATTAACAGAGAGTTGAATGAGCCATTAAAAATGAATTTAAAAGAGTTAACTTTTGGAATTGAAGACCGATTATCGGGCAGGAATGGTGCATGTGGTGGATAAATCCCCATACCTTCCATTCTTGTAACCAGGTAGCGAGTCTAGATTTCTGGTTAATTATGGGTCCTAGATCCCACATCTAGGTGGCGACTCTGTCAGTCTCTTTTGTGTGGAATTCGGATTGCCTTAGTGATCCCAAGTTCACATAAAAGATGAATTAAAATTAATAATAAAAGGCACACGCCAATCGCGTGGGTACGAGAGACCAAGAGATAGTGCGTGGCGGCTCTCGCGCCACCACCCCTCTCGCGGGATCGGGTCCCACAGACTGGCGACTCTGCTGGGGACCACCTAACTTCATTACAATTCCAAAGGATAACTCATTTGAATCTATTTCAACTGGCTCATGAAAACTCTATCTCTTTTATGCTTGTTAGATTAGTTTGTATGCTTTATTTTCTCATCACATTTACTCAAACTTAATCTAACAAAACCTGAAGGCATCATAGATTGCGCGAACTTATTGCACACACTTACATCACTTTCATCTAAACCCCTGCATCTCACATGCACACACGTCCTATTTTAGGAACCCGGAGTGTTATCTAGCATGGTTGACTGGGATTTCATCACCTGGTGCCTCTGTGCTAGAGAAGCATTCCACCCTTAGCCTAGTACCTTTATGGTACGTAAACGGATCTCTTGTTCACGTACTGATACGCCGGACACTGGTACAGTATATCGAACATGGATTCGCGCTAAGGGAACTCTTGGCCTTACCCCTAGATTAACCCACACATGCATGTAGTATACGAACACATGTGCATCACGTGTGTGAGCCTAGTTTAGGATATCTTACCCAATTGTGTGTGTGAGCCTAGTTTAGGATATCCTACCCATTTGTGTCTAGATTAGGCCGTAGTCCATCTTTCAATGGCTACGATCGGTCCTAGGTACACAAACAAAGTCATGAGTCGAGATCCTCTCTCCACTCCGCTAGATTAGGGTTAGGGTTGATGCCTTCAGGTAACACTGATAAAATGTGCGAAAATTAAAAAACTTTTCCTTTGGGGTTAGGATGTAAATCCCATTCATTTCCAAAGATCTCATAGGATTAGTCATTCATGATCCATCTGTTGAAAGCAATCTTATGCTATCTCATCTCATCTTGATCTCATCTTGTTGTTGATATCCATCATTCAGATTTTAGATCTGGTCCTTGACCCGACTTTTGTCATTCTTATGGCCATGGTCTATTATCTGAGCCATTGATTGATCCATGTTTATCATATATCTTTTACCCCTGGATCATATCGAAATCATTGATGAAAAAGTTTGATCTCACCTGTATTCTTTGAGTGCATGATCGTTGCTGAGATCGAAACTTATTTTGATTAGGGATGTTTATCGTTCCTGACTCTTTCATTCCCAAAAGAAGAACGGTTATACCCTTAAGGAATAGATTGAGGATTCTTTCCAAATTAACATACCCGTTGATGTATTTCAAGATTACTCTTTTCTCTATTTGTTCAGAATCTTTATCTCATGATTATTGATCTAGTATGTTAACTTCCAATCAGGATTCTGAAAGATAGCAACCATCGCTTCAAAAAAGGGCACCCAAGCTAAACCTACCTGGTCTAGACCTACCTCAATATCTAGACTTGTTCGTCACTTTGATCCCACTGTGTCACCAACAGCACCTTTACCATCTTCACCAGAGTTGTCAGGTTCTTTTGAAGTCAACCAAATGGCTAATGATCCAGTGGACCCCATGATAACTATACAGGAAATGTTGAGAAATATGTGTCGAGATATAGCAGGGTTGAAAGATGAGGTGACTCATCTAAAAGACCAGAGTACTCAAAAGGTCTCTACTTCTAAAGATCCCGCCATTCAGCCTCCTCCGGCCACATCTCCTAACCTCACCAGACCAGTCATCTCTCCCGTAGAGATCGATCTAAAAGATGAGCAATATGCTGGGGAATACTTTGTCCCTCCGGTTAACAAGGAGAATGAGTTGTTCGATAAGTATGAGAAGATGGCTCGTGACATTGAGAGCATGAAGGTTCAAGCGTCCAAGGGATTCGATATTTCTGAATTTCTGATGTCCCCTAATGCCATATTCCCGCCTAAGTTCAAGGCACCAGACTATGACAAATATGATGGAACTGGGTGTCCGAGAAACCACGTCAGATGGTTCATCACTCTTTCCCAGCAGCATGGCTTAAGTCGAGAGCAGATGGCTCATTTGTTTCCTATGTCTCTTATAGGGGTAGCCAAAAGATGGTTTTTGAGGTTGAAACCAGAAGAGATTAGGACATTAGAAGAAATCTCTAACCGATTCGTAGAACAATTCTCCATGGAGGAAGGGATCGAGGTCACTAAAAGAGATCTGAAGCTGTTGAAGCAGAATCCTCAGGAGACATTCACATCTTTCATTAGGCGCTGGAGGCGCAAGTCTGCCCAACTGAGCCATAGAATGTCAGAGGAAGACCAGATAAAGTTGGTCCTCAAGAGCTTGTCCCCGCAGTACTTTCACTTCATGGCGCCGCAGCACTATCAGAATTTCGATCATTTGATTAAGACCGGCACCCAGATCGAGGATGCTATTGCTAAGGGCCTCCGAGCCAAAACGCTATCTGATGTCCGAGAGGGGAAGAGGCCTATGATCCAACCGAAGGAAGTACAAGCAGTCAGTTATACCAGACCAGTGACCAAGCCTGTTGATGAAGTTGTTAGACCAATGGTGACGAAGCAGTTCAGGCAGTTTGACCCATTACCATTTCCACTGCCCATGATACTTAAGAAGTTGATCAGAGACAAGAAGATCAGACTTCCGGATGTCAAACCTGTACCTAATCCGCTGCCCGGAAACTGGAGAAGGGATCAATACTGTGAATATCACAGGGGCCCGGGACACATGACTGAGAACTGTTTGGCCTTGAAGCACGCGATTCAGAACATGATCGATAAAGATGAGCTTGCAGTTGAAAGGCCGAATATCACTCAGAATCCTCTCCCCAACCACCGTGCTGTTGCTCCTCCCACTACAAACGCTATCTTTGTAGATGAGCCCATCCTTGATCCCTCTGCTCTCATTTGCGCTATTACATCTGATAAAACATATGTTTTGAACTTTGACGATGAAGAGCTCAGAGAATTCAGAGAAAAAGAACCTTATGTGCTGTCGTTTGACGATGCTGAACTCGCTGAGTCATCTTCAGCCCAGTCATATGCGCTTCAGAATGTTGGTCTGGAAGAAGCAAAGGAAGCCACCTATGTTCTAAGGATGGAGGACTTTGAAGAGGATGTCAGTAATGCACCTTATGTTTTCAGAACGGACGAAGACGAACTGCTATTGCTGGATGATCAGTGTAACGAGATGCGTCACATGACCCGAGGTGGGCGAGTGTTCAAACCACCAGAATTGAGTGTAGAAAACCCGGCAGGGGTTGCAAGAAACTCAGAAAATTAGAGGCAGAATAAAGTGAGCGCAGACGAAGAAGATGAGAGCCTGTTAAAGCAGCTGAAGAAGACTCAGGCTAATATCTCGATATGGGGTTTACTAATGGCCTCATCGAAGCACAGAAAGCTAGTCCTTCAAGAGCTTAATGCAGCACAAGTTTCTGTTAATACCTCACCTGACGAGCTTGTCAGTCTCGTAGCCATGGCCAGAGCTGCGAAAACATTGTCATTCGCTGATGACGATTTACCTCCTGAGGGCCGAGACCATACTAAGCCTCTTAAAATCACAGTCTTCTGTAACAAGAAGAAGGTGCCAGAGGTGTTGGTTGACAACGGCTCTGCACTGAATGTTTGCCCATTAAGCACCGCAGCAACCCTGGGGTTCAGTCCTGAGAATTTTATTCCATCCGAGCAGGGTATTCTAGCATATGATGGCACTCGCCGAGATGTAATCGGGACTTTGGTCACTGAGATACAGATTGGCGGAGAAGACTTTGAGGTAGAATTTCAAGTCTTAGATATTAAGGCTTCATTCTTACTGTTGCTTGGCCGTCCTTGGATGCACAAGGTCGGGGTTGTTCCGTCTACTCTCCACCAAAAACTGAAGTTCATTCGCAGGAACAGAGTGATAACAGTAAAGGGGGATCCTGATCTCGAGATAGGGCAGATCACTCCGGACATAACTGGGGAAAGATCCAAAGATGTCAATTTGACGGGGTTTTCACTAGAGGTAACTACGATCACTTTCAAAGAGGCTTTGAATGAGGAAATTTGTTTCCTGACCAGTACAAATTCGAATGTCATCAGAATGATTCGCCGACAGGGCTATATGCCAGGCGCCGGGTTAGGCAAATATCATCAAGGTTTGACCGAGTTTCCTGTGTTCAAAACATTCAATGGTTTGTTCGGACTGGGTTACAAGCCTACAAAGAAGGAAATTGTAGAGATGAAGCAGTTGATGCTGAAATGGGCAGAAAACCGTCGTCGGGGCTTGGGGCTACCAATGGCACCCATTGATTTGAAAATGAACGGTCGATTCCGAAAAGAAGGCGCAGCCTTTCCTTTCTGTGGCTTTGCAGAGTTTTGGTTGGATGAGAGCACAGGTCAGATGCTTCCGGGGTTTGAGATTTTCTTCGATCTTGAGCTAGAAGATGAGCCAGTGGGTATGCAGATTGTAGAGACAGAGTCTGAGGCTGATTGGACAGAGCACATAGAGCCGAGTCTTCTGAATTCACTTTTCCAAGAAGGGTCACAGACTGTGGCCGTGATTGGCAGGAGCCCGCTGATACTTGACCCAACTCGTCTTATCACCCCGGCTGAGGAACCTCTGACTAACTGGACTTCTCAAGTCCTACCCCAGGTTATTTTCCAGTACAAACGAATCCCTTCAGAAGAGTCAGTCGTCCATAAATACGTGTCAGTCTCCGGGTTTGATTCAGAGTCTATATCTTCTAATGAGTCTTTTGATGCAGGTACCATAGAGGACCATTCACCTAAGATCGGCGACGTTTCTTCCTTTTCAAGCGAGATTGAGTTGGAGTCTGTTCATAATAAAGCATCTGTTGCTGTTTCCTTTTATAGTTCTGAGTCAGTTGACGCAGGTGTCAACATTTCCATCGAGTCTGTAAAAATGAGTCCAAAGTTCATTGTACCCCCCGATGAGGGTAATTCGTCTGTTGATGTATATGATTCAAATTTCAATGAAATGAAGGATTCTTCTTTTGAGTACATTCCTGTCTCTATTTCATCTGCTGAATCTGCTATAAAATCTGATAATCTTAATAATAACAATCAAGACTCCCCCTCTGATGAGGATGCCGACAAAACTCCCCCTGAAATCAGACATATGATCCAACAGGAGGAGAGTCGCCGAGCAAAACCACTTGATGAGGAAGTTGAAACTGTGAATATTGGTGATGAAACCTCAATTAAGGAAATAAAGATTGGCAAAACTTTATCCCCTGAAGAACGCGAGGAATTGATCACCCTGCTTAAAGAGTTCAAAGAAGTTTTTGCTTGGTCTTACGATGATATGCCAGGATTAAGTGAGGAAATCGTCCAGCACAGATTACCCTTAATCCTTGGTGCTAAGCCAAAGAAGCAAAAACTCCGAAAGCTCAAAACAGAATGGGAGTTGAAAGTCTATGAAGAAGTGAAGAAATTGTTAGAAGTAAAATTCATTCAGGTGGTGGAATATCCTGAATGGCTCGCTAACATAGTACCGGTGCCCAAAAAGGACGGGAAAGTCAGAATGTGTGTTGATTTTAGAGATTTAAACAAAGCAAGTCCTAAAGATGACTTTCCTCTTCCAAGCATTGATCTCCTGGTGGATAACACTGCTGGGCATGCTCTTTTATCCTTTATGGATGGATTCTCAGGGTACAATCAGATTAAAATGGCACCTGAAGACATGTTGAAGACAGCGTTCATCACTCAGTGGGGTACATATTGCTACAGAGTGATGCCGTTTGGCTTGAAAAATGCTGGTGCTACATATCAGAGAGCCGCCACGACTCTTCTTCATGATATGATTCACAAAGAGGTTGAAGTTTACGTTGATGACATGATCGTAAAGGGGAAGACTCGGCCTGAGCACACTGTTGCCCTGAGAAAGTTTTTTGAGCGGATCAGGAAGTATCAGCTTCGTCTGAACCCGAGTAAATGTGTATTTGGCGTTACGTCAGGGAAACTCTTGGGGTTTATGGTCAGCGAAAGAGGGATCGAAGTGGACCCGCAGAAGATCAAGGCGATTCAAGAAATGCAGCCGCCGAAGACAGAAAGGCAGATCAGAGGTTTCCTTGGCAAAGTTCAGTATCTGAGACGGTTCATAGCACATCTGACGATGACATGTGAACCCATTTTCAAGCTTCTGAAGAAGAATTCCTCGAAGAAGTGGAATGAAGAGTGTCAGGAGGCTTTTGAAAAGGTTAAGCAATGCCTATCCTTGCCCCCTGTTCTTTCACCAGTTATTCCAGGCCAGCCGTTGCTGTTGTACTTATCTATCACGGATACAGCGATGGGTTGCATGCTTGCTCAGCAGGATCTTGAGTCTAAGAAAGAAAGACCCATTTACTACATCAGCAAGAAGATGCTAGAGTATGAATTAAAATACACTGTTTTGGAGAAGACTTGTCTCGCATTAGTTTGGGCAACCCAGAGGCTTAGACATTATTTGCTTTCAAACAAGGTTCTTCTGCTTTCACGAATGGACCCTCTAAAGTACTTGTTTGAGAAACCTGCCCTTACAGGAAGGACTGCAAGGTGGTTATTGTTATTGTCTGAGTTCGACATCAGTTATGTCACTCAGAAATCAGTTAAGGGGCGGGTTATAGCTGAACAATTGGCCGATGCTCCAGTTGAGGAGAATGCTGTTCTAAGAGCCGAATTCCCTGATGAAGAAATTATGGATATCGAAGAAGAAGAGGTTCTCAGTACCAAGTGGTTAATGTACTTTGATGGAGCCGTAAACAGTCGTGGGCAAGGAGTAGGTGCAGTCTTGGTCTCTCCGAAGAAAGAATACATTCCTATCTCCATCAAGTTGCAGTTCGAGTGCACCAACAACATGGCAGAGTACGAAGCCTGTATTGCCGGACTTGAAGCAGCCTTAGCATTGCAGATTCAAGATATTGATGTGTTCGGGGATTCCATCCTGATCATTTACCAGATTAATGGGCAATGGAAAACTCGAGAAGATAGATTGATCCCTTATAATATGTATTTGGAATCTCTAGTCCAAAAATTCAAGAGCGTCACATTTACTCACTTATCAAGGACCAGAAATCATTTTGCTGATGCTTTGGCCACTTTGGCCTCGATGTTAGATATCTCCGCTACAATGGAAGTTCAACCGTTAGCCATCAGACTGCAATGGGCCCCTGCGCACGTAAATGCTATAGAGATTTCAGCTAGATGTCCAGATGGGAAGCCTTGGTACACAGATATCAGAAACCTCATTTCAGGCAAGGGTCATCCTCCGGAAGCTTCAAGCAAGGAAAGGAAAACTCTCCAGAAGTTATCTGCGAATTTCATCATTTGCGGTGAAGAGCTATATAGAAGGTCATTTGATGGCATACAACTCCTTTGTGTTGATGAAGATAAAGCTGCAGAACTTATTGAGCAGACTCATGAGGGTGTTTGTGGACCTCATATGAACGGGAAGATGCTATCTAGAAAGATCCTTAGACTTGGATTCTATTGGCCTACAATGGAAACAGACTGCTTCGCATTTGTAAGAAAATGCCATAAGTGTCAAGTCTATGCGAATCTTATTCATGTTCCTCCTTCGGAGTTGCACTCCCTGACTTCGCCGTGGCCGTTTTCGGTATGGGGAATAGACATCATTGGGAAGATTTATCCGAGATCCTCGAGCGGACATGAGTACATTCTGGTGGCTATTGATTATTTCACAAAGTGGATAGAGGCTGCATCTTATGCTTCCATCACTTCGAACACAGTTGCGAAGTTCATCCGTACCAATATAATTTGCAGATACGGAGTACCTCACGAGTTGATTTCAGATAATGGATCACATTTCAAGAAAGAAGTGTTACACCTGTGTGAAGAGTTCAGGATAAGGCATCACAAGTCGTCTCCTTACAGGCCGCAGACGAATGGGGCCGTTGAAGCAGCAAATAAGAACATCAAAGTCATTATCAGTAAGATGACTGAGACATATAAGGACTGGTCGAACAAACTTCCTTATGCCTTATGGGCTTATAGAACATCGATCAGGTCTTCAACAGGCGTGACTCCGTATTCTTTGGTGTACGGAATGGAGGCTGTTCTCCCTGTTGAGTTAAGAATCCCCTCTTTGAGAGTGATGGTGGAGGCCGATCTGCCAGAGTCAGAATGGGCGAAGGCCAGACACAATGAGCTACAGATGATAGATGAGAAGAGGCTGAGAGCCTTATATCATATCCAAGGATATCAGAGACGGATTGAGAGAGCTTTCAATAAGAAGGTTCGTGTCCGAGATTTGAAGCCTGGAGATCTTGTATTGAAGTCCTACAGGGCACCGGTATTTGACCCAAGAGGAAAGTTCAGGCCAAACTGGTCTGGTCCTTACATTGTTGATGAAGTCCTGCCTGGAAAAGCCGTAAGACTGCTCAATGAAAATGGAGAAAAATTAAATGAACCTACAAACCTGGATCAATTAAAAAAATATTATGCTTAAGTACACCAGGAGGCCATCCTTGGACGATTTGAGCTTCAAGCCAATACCCAAATGTTTTAAACTATTTGCAAACCCGTTGGGCCTAGAAAAAAATGAATAATGAAACCCCTTTCCGCTAAAAGAACCTGTGAGCCAAAAGCAAAATCAAAATTTCTTTGTTAAACTTAAACCAGGGGCATCTTTTATGACTTTCGTCATAAAAGATTTTAAACCCGAACTACGCGTGACCTGATTCCCAATTTCTTTAAGGATACGTAGGCAGTCTGGAGGATCCAGATTCGGTCCAGATACATGCAAACATACCAAAGTCTAACCGGTTTGAACCTAAGCCCACCCGAAAGTCCTTCTGGTGTACTCAGGCCCAGGTTTGTAGAGAAACAGAAAGAAAGAAAAATGATGGAGTCTTAGACCCGCTAGACTGAAAACCCGCAAGGGCGGTCTAGGCAAAAGTTAGGGTCATTCACCCGCTAAGCTGAAAACCCGAAAGGGCGGCTTAGGCAAAAATCAGGGTGCTGAGCCTGCTGGATGGAAAATCTGCAAGGGCAGACAGTCCAGGCAAAAATTAAGGCATATGGTCCGCCGAATCGAAAACCTGAAAAGGCGATTTGGTCATGGCAGTGACTTCATGGAGAGAGGACAAGGCTTTAAAAAGCCAGCTAAACTTTCGATTTTCTCTGGCACCTTCTCAAAGTCTAAGTAAGCACCATCAAGACTTCTTTTGGTACTCTTTGAGCCAGAGAAGTTGAAATCGAGCAATCTGAAGGGAGGATAACCATGGCAGAAATCCTGAAAAGAGGGTTGAAACACCTTTAAACACGGTATTCAAAAGACTCTAAGAGAGTGGCTTTTACCATTTTTTTTGTTTAAAAAAAAAAAAAAAAAAAAAAAAAACCCTATCAGACTAAGAAGCAGATTTCAGTCTATCTTGGTATTTGAGTCAGATGTCCGTCAATGTCCTCGTTCGTTGTTTGTCAAAGTCTTTCCTTTGTCAAGTCGAGTTCAATTCTTCAGAGTCCTGTTCCTCCCCAAGCCGGGGTGGCAAAAAAAAAAAAAAAAAAAAAAAGAGAGAGGAGGGAAAGCAGAACTCTCAGAGAAGCAGAGAATTTATGGCCCCTGTGAACAAGTGCAAAGCAGAGCAATTCAGAGGTTGATAGGCTTTCAGCCCAATTCCAGCATTAGCAGATGGTAGTGATGAAGCAGGATTTTGAGCAGAACCATGTTCTTGTATTTTTAAGAGCCTTATAAGCCCAAGTGTTCATCAGAAAAGTTTGTAACCCCAAGTGTACATTAATGAAAGCCTTTGGCCCATTTTTCTTGTGTTGCTCTCCAAATGAATTTTGTTATGGAAGTAATCATACTAGGGGCATCTTTTATGACTCACGTCATAAAAGATGTCAAATACACATTGATATTTGAAATGGACATTCTCCTCAAATAAGACTAGAGAGTTTGAACACGCTCTTTTTGTTCAAGCTCTCCTGTCGAGTATTTGGCTCGTGTTGCTTTGGTAAAGCTTCAATCTCTAAAAATAAAAAATAAAATAAAAATAATAAAAAAAATAATAATAAGAATGACTCTTTGAGTGTGGCATTTGGGACTTTTTAAGTGTCCGCAGCGTGTCCCTACCTAACAAGTTGGGAGTCAGGCATACCTGCGAGGGGGTTTGTATGGATCCGTGTTGCATGACGGGCATACAAATCTGGATTTATATGGAACCGTGTTACACCACGGGCATATAAATCTGGGGTCTTATGAGATAATTTAGCAATTCCTTTGTTGATGTGAGACTCTTTGAGTAGTTGAGACCCTTCGAGTGTTACAGACTCTTCGGGTAGTTGAGACTCTTTGAGTATAAATGTTTTGTGTTGATTTGAGACTCTTTGAGTAGTTGAGACCCTTCGAGTGTTACAGACTCTTCGGGTAGTTGAGACTCTTTGAGTATTAAATGTTTTGTGTTGATTTGAGACTCTTTGAGTAGTTGAGACCCTTCGAGTGTTACAGACTCTTCGGGTAATTGAGACTCTTTGAGTATAAATGTTTGGTGTTGATTTGAGACTCTTTGAGTAGTTGAGACCCTTCGAGTGTTACAGATTCTTCGGGTAGTTGAGACTCTTTGAGTATAAATGTTTTGTGTTGATTTGAGACTCTTTGAGTAGTTGAGACCCTTCGAGTGTTGCAGACTCTTCGGGTAATTGAGACTCTTTGAGTATAAATGTTTGGTGTTGATTTGAGACTCTTTGAGTAGTTGAGACCCTTCGAGTGTTACAGATTCTTCGGGTAGTTGAGACTCTTTGAGTATAAATGTTTTGTGTTGATTTGAGACTCTTTGAGTAGTTGAGACCCTTTGAGTGTTACAGACTCTTCGGGTAGTTGAGACTCTTTGAGTATAAATGTTTTTATGTTGTAATTTGAGACTCTTTGAGAAGTTGAGACCCTTTGAGTGTTACAGACTCTTCGGGAAGTTGAGACTCTTTGAGTATAAATGTTTTTTTTGGTGTATTTAAGACTCTTTGAGTAGTTGAGACCCTTTGAGTGTTACAGACTCTTCGGGTAGTTGAGACTCTTTGAGTATAAATGTTTTTGTGTTGGTTTGAGACTCTTTGAGTAGTTGAGACCCTTTGAGTGTTACAGACTCTTCGGGTAGTTGAGACTCTTTGAGTATAAATATTTTCGTGTCGGTTTGAGACTCTTTGAGTAGTTAAGACCCTTTGAGTGTTACAGACTCTTCGGGTAGTTGAGACTTTTTGAGTATAAAGGTTTTTTGTGTGTATTTGAGACTCTTTGAGTAGTTGAGACCCTTTGAGTGTTACAGACTCTTTGGGTAGTTGAGACTCTTTGAGTATAAATGTTTTTGTGTTGATTTGAGACTCTTTGAGTAGTTGAGACCCTTTGAGTGTTATAGACTCTTCGGGTAGTTGAGACTCCTTGAGTATAAATGTTTTGTGTTGGTTTGAGACTCTTTGAGTAGTTGAGACCCTTTGAGTGTTACAGACTCTTCGGGTAGTTGAGACTCTTTGAGTATAAATAGTTTCTTTGATGTGTTTGAGACTCTTTGAGTAGTTGAGACCCTTTGAGTGTTACAGACTCTTCGGGTAGTTGAGGCTCTTTGAGTATAAAGGTTTCTCTATGTAGTTGAGACTCTTTCGAGTATAAAGGTTTTTGCATGTGTTTGAGACTCTTTGAGTAGTTGAGACCCTTTGAGTGTTACAGACTCTTCGGGTGGTTGAGGCTCTTTGAGTATAAAGATTTCTATGTGTTTGAAGCTCTCTGAGTGTTTGATTTGAGACTCTATGAGTGTTACATACTCTTTGAGTAATTTGATTTGATATTCTTTGAAGGGTTGATTTACGTCTGCATCGATAGTGGTCTGCTTTCTTTGAGGTAATTTTATTGGGTTCGTTTTCTTAAAAGCTTTGTTTTAACAGAGTATGTTTGTGTTTGCTTTAATAGAGTCTTTGCGTATTGATTTAAACAGTTGAGTCATGAGTATTAGGGAGAGACTATCTCTTTGAGTTGTCGTTGCCGAGTTAAGAGTCGGTGAGAGGCTATCTCCCTATTGTTGGTAGAGTTTTATCTCTGTGAATATCGTTTTAAAACTAAAAACCCAAAAATTTGCTTTGCTTTCGGGTCAGTCAAAATGTGTCGTCTGTTCAGCTTTGCCATTCGCGTGTTACACACGCTTTGCCAAAGAGGGGCATCTGTAGACACCCCATTTTGACCGGACCCAAGTTCGCTATGCTTGGACGTGTAGACACCCCATTTTGCTCTGCCTTAAGAAATTAGGGTTTTTCCATCGGTTTTCCAATGTCTTTCCTTTCCGCGTCCGTTTGTTACATTTCTAAATATTTTTGGTCGTTTCCGCCATGTTTCGTATTTTTCTGTTGAATATTGAGAAGGGTTATTCATGAGAATCCGAGCAAAAGAGAATGTGGGACCCACTGGTGTGGGACCCGTTTGTGTGGGACCCGCTAGTGTGGGACCCGTTTGTGTGGGACCCGTTGATATGGGACCCGCTGGTGTGGGACCCGTTTGTGTGGGACCCGCTTGTGTGGGACCCGCTGATGTGGGACCCGCTTGTGCGGAACCCACAAAGTGGGACTCACCATTAGCATGACTTAACTTTCTCTACCATTTCCACTAACTTCATTTTTCCCTTTAAAATAACATCATTATCTCCATTACCATTATATATTCCATTATTCCCACCACCATTCCCACCATTACCATTATATATTCCATTATCCCCACCACCATTCCCACCATTACCATTATATATTCCATTATCCCCACCACCATTCCCACCATTACCATTATATATTCCATTATTCTCACCACCATTCCCACCATTACCATTATATATTCCATTATTCTCCACCACACCCACCATTCTCATTATTTATTTCCACCTCTCCACTAAGTTTTTCACTATATAAAGAGAGGTGATGAGGAGAAAAAAAAGGAGGAGAGAAGGAAGAGGGGAGAAAAAAAAGAAGAGAAAAAAAAAGAGGAGAAGGAAAAAAAAAGAAGAGAGGGAGAGAAAATAAGAGAGAAAGAGAGAGAGGAAAATATAAAAACAAAGAAGGAAGCGGAGCGGATCGCACGTCGGCCGGATTTTTGGATTTCTTCGGCTCTTGGATTCGGCGAGGAACTCATCACAGGTAGGTACACTGTTTTCGGAATTTTTTAGAATTATTTGGTATATTTTCGGATTTTTGCATGATTTTTAACAAAGAAAACTAAAAGATATACTAAACAGATTCCACAAATAATGAAATTTCGTGGGAAAATAATATGATAATGATACATTCTACCATGAATTTGTGAGAATTTTTGGATTTTGTTTGGTATATTATTTTATGCATTCTTTGAAAATTATCAGATTTTGGGAGAATTGTTACTGATGTCAAATCACAGATACAATTCTCCAAATTTTTACAGTAGTCTTAAATTCTATACTTCTTGCTTCTGTAAAATTTTCAAGTGATTTTGATCTTGTTTCATATGAGCTGTAGTGTTAATTCATAATCTGGTTTGAAATTTAAAAAATCCGAAACTGATAGTAAATAGTTTTCTAAATTCATGGAAATCTTACAGCATGCTATTTTCACTTATATCTTACTAATGTAGAAATTTCATGGAATTTAGATTTCTATTTCTAGTAGTTTCTGTGTTATTTTTGCAATCTGGTCTTATTGTTGTTAAATCAAAATTAAATATGAGCTTAATGTACAAATCCACAAAATTCATCCCGTAAGCTGCATGGATACCCATCTTACTGCTGTAGAAATTTTGATTCATTTCGAATTCGTTTGCTACAGTTTCACTTGTAAAAACACTCATATGTTTAAAATTGATAAAATCCATTGAAAATCCGAAATTAATTGAAAATCATCTGAAAATTTCTAAAGAACCTTAAATCTCTGTCACATGTTAACTCATTAATCCATTGAAACAGAAATCTTAGGGTCTTTAGATTTCCCTCGAAAAATGGCCAGTGCATCCATAATCGTATCCCAATTGCAACCAATCTTTGACAATTTAGATATTTAAGCTATAACATGTTATTGGCTCCGAGGTTACTGTCCACGGAAATCCTGAGATCTGCCAGGCAATAAGATGCTATAACCTAAGTATTAAATTGCGCAAGGAAAGAGCGCACGATTCCCTCCCTTGGATGCCATTCTGGGCCGAAATTGGTGTACCCATAGGAGGCATGCTTTGCCTCATATAAAAGTCTTTGACTCATTTGTTTGTGTGATGTTGTTGTCAGTGAGTCTTTGACTTGTGTTTCCATCTCTTTTAGGGAGTCTTTGACTCGTCTATCCTTTAGTTGTTATCAGTGGAGTCTTTGACTCGTTTTTCCACCGCTATTAGAGAGTCATTGACTCATTTGCTCATTTGTACCCTTCTTTAATATTTTTAGTTAGGAGTTTCTCCTTTAGAGTTGTTGATTACTTCGCTTTAATTAGAGGCTAACTCAGTCTTATTAGAGCTTTGCTTGCTTGGGATCTTGGATCATTTTCTCTCTTCTTGGGACGCTATCTTTCTTGTTATGGTTCGTCTCTTTGAGACGTTAGTTGTTTGTTCGGGGTTTCCCCTTTTGGATTTAGGGCTTTGCCCTAGTTTGTGGTTGTTCTTGCGTGTTCCCTTTAAGATTGAAAACATCTAAAGGTCCTGAGCATTGGAAAAGCTTTAAAATCCAAAAACATTAGAAATTTAAAACTCAAAAACATTTGAAAACTTTAAAAATATCAAAAACATTTGAAAATATAAAAAAACCTTAAAAAATCTGAAGTGTGAGTGTTTCTTTTAGAAGCGTAGTTTGAGAGTTCGTTTTCGAACTACGTTGGCTTGATCCTCTTCCGAGGTACGTAGTGCAGCTTGGGATTTATATCCCAAGTCCAGCCAAACCTTTTTTGTAAATAATATCTTAAACTTTCTTCAAAAATCTTTAAAATCTTATTTTCAAAAGATCTTCCTCTAGAGTTAGGAGTTTCTCCTAGATAGAGAGTTTTAGAGTTAGGGTTTTTCTTTTGATAGGTAGTTTGATTGTTTGTTTGTTGTGTGCTTGTTTTTAGAGTTAGGGGTCTGTCCTAGAGTTATAGGAGCGCCTCCGTCCGGTCAGTCGGCGATCCATATCGCCGAGTGATGACTAGAGTAGGATACGCTAGTCCACCCTTGGTTTTCCTTAGGAAATACAGCCTAGTCACACATAGGTTGTAAGAACCACCTGCATTAGCTTAGGGCTAATCTGCATTTAGTTAGGGCATATAGGGTGTCATAAAATCCACAATTCACTGAAATTTAAATAATCGTACAAGAAACTTTAATAACCGGTTCGGTCTTTTAGATCGAGTCTAGGATAGAAGTCTAAGTGTCTTAGGCATCCTAGCTTAGAATAGGCGCGAAGAACTACGTTGCCTTGATTCTCGTGGAGGCGGGGATACGTAGGCTTCTTTGGATGAATACCAGATCATCTGAGGACTCGGGCTAATCACTTTTAAAACTGTTGAAACAATCAAATCACTTAGGATTTTCCATGAAATTAGAATTTTAGGAGAACTTTCACTTAGATTGAATCCAAACCAATTAAGAAATCAAGATACACATTTAGGATTCACATTGAAATTAGATCATAGGATGCATGTCACATAGATAGCACATTAACAGAGAGTTGAATGAGCCATTAAAAATGAATTTAAAAGAGTTAACTTTTGGAATTGAAGACCGATTATCGGGCAGGAATGGTGCATGTGGTGGATAAATCCCCATACCTTCCATTCTTGTAACCAGGTAGCGAGTCTAGATTTCTGGTTAATTATGGGTCCTAGATCCCACATCTAGGTGGCGACTCTGTCAGTCTCTTTTGTGTGGAATTCGGATTGCCTTAGTGATCCCAAGTTCACATAAAAGATGAATTAAAATTAATAATAAAAGGCACACGCCAATCGCGTGGGTACGAGAGACCAAGAGATAGTGCGTGGCGGCTCTCGCGCCACCACCCCTCTCGCGGGATCGGGTCCCACAAATACGTGCCTAAGTAAATATAGTACTAAGAAGCAAATAGACATGTTCATGGTCTTGATGAGGCATATAGCTAAATGATTAGATGTCTTAATTAAATGGTGAGGGTACACTCTCCATCTTACTAGGTAAGAGGACTAAGAGCACCGATTGAGTAGCTTTTAAAGTTAAGTTGACATCAAGACCATGCACTCAATAGCACACAAACACTCAAGTACATAGAATATATGTATATACATGTAATAGCTCAATCAAATTCTTTTACTTGTTGAAGAGACCACATATTCAAACCACTCCTAAGATCACAAAATCTTTCCACTTAGGGGTTTAGTGAATATGTCAGCAAGTTGAGCGTCAGTGTGAATATATTCAATAAATATGTCATCTTTTTTGTGAATGATCTCTAAGAAAATGATGCTTAATTTCAATATGTTCTATCCTAGAGTGTTAGATAGGGTTCTTGGTTAGATTGATCGCACTTGTGTTATCACATTGGATTGGAATACAATCAAGTTTGAGACCATAGTCTTCTGAGGTGTTCTTCACTAAAGGATTTGTGCGCAACAAGCCCCTACTGCAATATATTCAGCTTCAGTAGTAGACAGGGCAACTGAATTTTGCTTCTTGCTAAACTAAGATACGAGGGATCTACCTAGAAACTGACAAGTGCAACTTGTACTTCTTCAATCAATTCTACATCCGGCAAAGTCAGCATCTGAAAACCCTGTTAGGATAAACTCTTTAGAACTTTCAAATCATAAACCTAGACTAGGAGTCCCTTTGAGATACTTGAATATTCTTTTGACAGCTAGGAAATGTGATTCCTTAAGTCTGATTGAAACCTAGCACATAGACAAACACTAAACATAATGTCGGGGCGGCTAGCAGTCAAATATAGTAGACTCCCTATCATACTGTAGACACCCCCATTTTGCTAGGCTTTAAAAAGCAAAAGATTCGGTAGTATCATCAATTTTTATATCCGTATTCAGCATTAAATTAGGATTTTATGCATTTTATGGTAGATTTCATTTCATTATGAGAGTTTTGAAGTTGATTCGTAATCCTGAAGGTCTCTAGGGGGTTCCTTTGGCCTCAGAAAGATGAAAGTTCAAGTTTCCAAGCAAATGAAAAAACCTGCTATTTTTAGAATTTTCAGGGTTTCCCTCATTTTTGCCTATTTTGCACTGTAGGGGTATTTTGGTCATTCCCGATGTGTCTCGTCTGACCCCCGAGTTATATTTGAGAAATCTTGAGTGATTTTACAAATTTTGAAAAAGCTACTATTTTTAGAAACTCATGGGGCTTCCACATTTTCATCATCTTATGGATATTTCAATTATTTCTCATATGTCCAAAACCATCTCGAGGGTACGGATGATGGATTATGAGTAATTTCGTAAGTTTTGGGAAACTTGCTAAATTTAGATCTCTCAAGATTTTCTCTTAGTCTTGCACTTCGGGGGTATTTTAGACATTTCCAAACCTATCATATTTGATCCCTAAGTTGTGTCTAAGAAATCTTGAGTCCGTTCATAAATTTTCGAAAATCTGCTATTTTTAGAATTTTTCAGGGTTTTTCCTAGTCTCGCCAAATTCTAGCACCTTGGGGTAATTTGGTCTTTTCCTGTGTAATTCTTTTGATCCCCGAAATATGTCTGAGAGATTATGAATGATTTCCTGAATTTTGGAAAACCTGCTAAATTTAGAATTTCTCAGGAGTTTCGCTTAATTTGGAAATTTTAAGTGTTGAGGGTATTTTGGGTATTTTCAGGGGATACCAAATGATTCTGTTTAATATTGCTCACCGAAAGGACCCAATTTTAAAAGTTTCTATTTTTGAAGTTTGACCACAAAGACTTTCCATTTTAAATTTTTCCCTTTAGGGGTGAACCTATCTGAGGGTATTTTGGTCGCATTTGGATGTCTAACAGTCAAGTAGGGGCATTTTGGTCCGAAAAGTTATTTCCCAAAAAAGATGGTCCGACCAAGTGTGAGGGATGTACCATAAATGTCAAATGTGTTGGGTCCATATATAGAATGTTGAATTTAGAAAGATTTTATTATTTTTTTACGGAAAAACCCGAAACCCGTGTGAAATGGCCCATTGGGCTAAAGCCCGCAAAGATGGAGCTCATGCGGGTTCACCCATATGTGTCAACCACCATGGTGGGCAGCCCACATGGTTGACCCACATGAGTTGAGAACCCACCTTGATGATGTCACAATGGTGACATCATATTTGTTAAAAGAAAAATAAAAAGAATAAAAAATGAAAAGAATGAAAGAAGGAAAAGATGAATGATTGCTTAAAAAGGTTTTCTTTCAAAGAAGCAATGTGAAATGAGAATAACATGTCTTGATTTACAAGAAATTAAGATTGGAATCAAATCCAATTTGGAAACAAGAAAGAAAGAAAGCAAGAGGGGAAAATTGGAAACAAGCCAAAAAGGGAGCTCTCACATTGGAAATTGCTATTTCTCTCTTAACCCTAACTTTTTTTTATAAAAAAATCAAAGCAAACAATCCAAAAAAAGAGGAAAAAATTGAAATTCGTCCATTTTCTCTCTCCTCCCAATTATTTTTCTTTTCTCCCTTGAAGTGTGATCTCTTTCTCAAGTGTTCTTCACAAAAGGAATTCTTGAATTCCTTCTTCTTCTCCAAGGCATCATACAATCAAGAATTATTGGAGTGTTCTTTGGGTCTACTTCATCATAAAAAAGGGTGCGACAAAGCGTATACCTCGGATCTACGCACCCTAGAGACAAGGAGCGCGATCAACGTGGTGGAAATTAAAAAAAAATAAAGAAAGAAAGGGAAGAAAGGACGCAGGATCGAGCGTCGGCGAGATTTTTTGGAATTTTCGGCTTTTGGATTCGGCGAGGATCTCCATCACAGGTAGGTGCACTATTCTTAAATTTTTCCAGGATTATTTGGTATTCTTTATATATTTTTGCATGGTTTTTAGCATTTAATTGAATTTAATTCGATATTATATGTGTGTGCTCAAAATCATGATCTACATGAGTGTTTCAATTTTGATTCGTCCCGAAATTTAATACACTGATGTATTTAAATAGACTAAAATAACCATCGGATCGGATCAGACATTGAACCAAAGGATTTTGAAAATTTGAGTGAAGAGTGGAATTTCATTTAAAATAATGGCTGAGAAATTACAAAAGTTGAAAAAATAGCTATCTCAGGATGATTTGTTTTGTGGAATTTCAAATTTTTGTTGTGTTCATCACATCAGAACAAGGTTAAAGGACATTTTCCGGAGTCGTAATTTTCTCGAAAATCGTGTTTTAAAAATAGAAAACTCTTCAAAAACATCTTTTTGACGAAGAAAAATAAAATATATACTAAACAGATTCTAAAATTAATGAAATTTCGTGGAAACATAATATGATACTGATACATTCTACCATGAAGTTTTGAGAATTTTTGGATTTTGTTTGATATATTATTTAATGTTTTCTTTGAAAATTATCAGATTTTGTGAGACTTTTTACTGACATCAGATCACAATTAAAATTCTCAAAATTTTTACAGTTGTCTTATATTTCATATTTCTTGCTGTTGTAAAATATTCAAGTGATTTGGATTTTGGTTCCTAAGGGTTGTAGTGTAAATCCATAATCTGGTCTTAAAATTAAAAAATTTGAAATTGGTAGTAAATGGTATGTAAAATTCATGCAAATCTCACAGCATGCTATGTTTACCCATATCTTATTTCTGTAGAAATTTTAATGAATTTATATTTCTATTTCTAGTAGTTTCTGTGTTATTTTAACAATCTGGTCATATTATTGTTAAATCAAAATTAAATAGGAGCTTAATGTAAAAATCTGCAAAACTTTTCCAGTAAGCTACATGCATTCCCATCTTGCTGCTTCTGTAGAAATTTCAATCCATTTTGAATTCGTTTGCAATAAATTCACTTGTAAAATCACTCATGCGGTTTAAAATTAATAAAATCCACTCAAAATTGAAATTAATTAAAAATCATGATCAAAATTGATAAAGAACCTTAAATTTTTGTTACATATTAATTCTTTAATCCATTGAAACAGAAATCTTAGGATCTTTAGATTTTTCTGGTAAAATGACTAGTGCATCCATAATCGTATCCCAACTGCAACCGATCTTTGACAATTTGAATATTTAAGCTATAGCATGTTATTGGCTCCGAGGTTACTGTTCACGGAAATCCTGAGATATGCCAGGCAATAAGGTGCTATAACCTAAGTATTAAATTGCACAAGGAAAGAGCGCACGATTCCCTTCCTTGGATGCCATTCGAGGCCGAAATTGGTGAACCATAGAACCTTTGGTATTCCTTAAATGTCCAGAAACCGAAAATCCTTGAAATCTGAAATTAATTAACTTCAAGAACTTGAATCGATTTGTCTCGAGTCTTTCAGAACCATTGGATTATGGTTTCCGATATAAGAACCATTAGAGCCCAACTTAGGAACACTTATGTCAGGTCATGTCCTAGGTCTTAGGGAGTCTTAGGTTTTAGGGAGTCCTAGAGTTAGGAGTCCAGCTTCATCACGGACGTTTGCTATGGATAGCAACCGTGCCATAGGTTTAGTTACACTAGTCACCCAAATTTTTCCTAGGACAAACCTAGTTACCTAGGATGTAGGTTAACCTGCATTAGTCTAAGGGACAACTTGCACTTAGAGAGGATCATATAGCATCTTAGATGAAATCCTAGGATAATAAAATCTTCAACTTGAATTAAATAACTTCTCTTAAAACTGTTGAAACAGTCAATCCAGTCTAGATCGGTGTCTTAGTTGAGTTAGGCATAAGTAGCTTAGCTTAGGTGCACCGAACTACGTCGACTCTGATCCCAGTGAGGCTTGGGTACGTAGGCAGCTTGGATGTCTAATGGCATACCAACCGCGAGTCGGCTCCACAACAAATTGTGGGGTTTTGTATATTAATTTTCTTGTAAATGCTTAATTAAATCACTTAGGATTTTTCCATGAAATTAGAATTTTAGGAGAACTCTCACTTAGATTGAATTAAAACAAATTAAGAAATCAAGATACACATTTAGGATCTACATTGAAATTAGATCATAGGATGCATGTCACATAGTTCGCACATTAACAAAGAGTTAAATGAGCCATTTATAATAAATTTAAAAGAGTTAACTTTTGGAATTGAAGATCGATTATCGGGCAGGAATGGTGCATGTGGTGGATAACTCCCCATACCTTCCATTCTTGTAACCAGGTAACGAGTCTAGATTTCTGGCTAATTATGGGTCCTAGATCCCACATCTAGGTGGCGACTCTGTCACTCTCTTTTGTGTGGAATTCGGTTGCCTTAGTGATCCCAAGTTCACATAAAAGATGAATTAAAATCAATAATCAAAATGCACACGCCAATCGCGTGGGTATGAGAGACCAAGAGAGAGCGTGGCGGCTCGCGCCCCACCCCTCTCGCGGGATCGGGTCCCACAGTTTGGCGACTTTGCTGGGGACCACCTAACTTCATTACAATTCCAAAGGATAACTCATTTGAATCTATTTTAACTGGCTCATGAAAACTCTATCTCTTATATACTTGTTAGATTAGTTTCCATGCTTTGTTTTCTCATCACATCATACTCAAACTTAATCTAACAAAACCTGAAGGCATCATAGATTGCGCAAACATATTGCACACACTTACATCACTTGCATCTAAATCCTTGTATCTCACATGCACACACATCCTATTTTAGGAACCCGGAGTGTTATCTAGCATTGTTGACTGGGATTTCATCACCTGGTGCCTCTGTGCTAGAGAAGCATTCTACTCTTAGCCTAGTACCTTCATGGTACGTAAATGGATCTCTTGTTCACGTACTGATACGCCGGACACTGGTACAGTATATCGAACATGGATTCGCGCTAAGGGAACTCTTGGCTTTACCCCTAGATTAACCCACACATGCATGTAGTATACGAACACATGTGCATCACGTGTGTGAGCCTAGCTTAGGATATCCTACCCATTTGTGTCTAGATTAGGCCGTGGTCCATCTTCCAATGGCTACGATCGGTCCCTAGGTGCACAAACAAAGTCATGAGTCGAGATCCTCTCTCCACTCCCCTAGATTAGGATTAGGGTTTGATGCCGTCAGGTAACACTGTTAAAATGTACGAAGATTAAAAATTTTTCCTTTGGGGTTAGGATATAAATCCAATCTTTCCTAAGATCTCATAGGATTAGTTATTCTTGATCTACCCGTTGAAAGTAATCTTATGTAATCTCATCTAATCTTTTGATCATGTGTCTACCATTCGCCTCTTGTGTGATTAGATTATATCTTCATTCCCTTTCTCAATTGGCAGGAATTGTGTCTCAATCATTTGATTGTGCAATCTTGATGATCTGATCGTACTTGTACCTTTAGTCTTTTCTTACTCTAAGGGCAATATTTTTCAAGAATATTTTGCTAAGTCCTTCAGAGTTCACTCTCATAATCCTTGAACTAGGGGCATTCCCCTATACGAATCTGTCATCATTGTCATGTCTTGGTCCTTTAGGATTCATTCTATTGTCCCAATTACTTACTTAAATGTGTAATCTTCTTTTCAGTCATTGAGAATGGACACTCCTTGAATGTCGAGCTCATATACCGTTCTTATTGTTTCCATGTCAGGACTATTCACAGCTTAAAATCCAGGAAAGCTTCTTGGGTTTGAATCTATTCGTGGTCAGTGAAGAAGCTAATTCTCCATTTTCTTTGGAAGCGTCTCCAATCCTCTCCTTCCATACTCATGACAGTCTCTATGAAAAATTCACAACTCTCTTACATCATGGAAGCCTTGACCCAGCTCGTCCAACAGGTGAAGGAATTGAAGGAAAAAAATCAATTCATCAAAGCTCAACTTACTGAAAAATTTGGTCCAACCACTGTTATTTCTAAGGGCAAAAATCTGGGCCTCTCCATGGTTATGGGTTCGGAAGAGCTAATTGTGAATCTCTCTAGACAAATAGCTGCGCTAACAGAAGAAGTTCATCAGATGAAGCAACAAATGCAAACCTGGTATTGTCAGTCCCAAAGTTCGGAGCACTTCGCTGACAAAAATACCAAAGTCCAGGATGTTGTTACCAGAAACTCTGTCTCTCAGCACCAGCAGGATTCTGTTGGGTCCTTAATTCTTGAATATGACCAAGAGCCGCCATCTGAAACTCCTAAAAGAGAATTCACTGACTTGCCAATCTCGCGACCTGATGCTTTGAAATGGTTGCTCAAGGAAACAATGATAACACTATTGGGATCAGAGCCTGTTCCTAATCCTCTTCCCAGTCCCGAGACCTTCCAAATGAAAGAATTTTGTGATTATCATTTACGTCATGGTCATGCAACTGATGAATGCCTCAGCTTGAAATATGATATTCAAGACCTTATGGACATGGGGCTCCTCGACCCTCAAAACCTTTTGTCAAGCGGCGAAGCTCCATCCTTTCCTGATGACCGCAAACCGTGGGTTGAGCAAATGAAGAGAAAGTCTCACGATAATCGCAACCAGCAATGCACAATGATGGGTCGAAATACATTGAGCCCGGTCTCCATAGGTCAGGAAATTAAAGTGGCCACAACACATGGGGCTTGTAGCGGCGGCAATTGTACTTCAAAAAATATCAACGAGCTACAGAACCTTATGGTATTCAAATATAATCAATCAGGGCTTGCAGCTCAGCAAAAGCCCAATAGGGAATTCATCCCTCTCTTGTTTCCACCATCTATCATACTACAGCAAGGATTGGAATCCGGCGATATCTATTTACCTCGCATTAAGGAACCTCCTAATCCGCTCCCCAGGACATGGAGGGCGGAAGAGCACTGCGATTTTCATCGAGGATCGGGGCATAGTATTGATCAGTGTATAACTCTGAGGCATGTGATCCAGAAGTTGATCAATGAGCGCAAGCTACCATTTCAGCAAGTGCCAAATATTGTTGATAATCCTATGCAAAACCATGTTGTACCGCCGCTGGATGATGTTTAGACACTTGGGGTTTGAGAAGCTCAGGTTCAGTTGCAGTGAATGAGAAGAACCAGAAGTTAAAAGGCACTTGTTATGATGATGATTCAGTTTTCGCCGAGCCTCCGAAGCTAGACAGTTGCAGCAGTTAAAGTTTTAGTCATTTACTATTTTATGTTGAGTCAGTCATCATGGTCAGTACAATTGTTGAGTCCGGCTTACGGTTCAAGGTCAATGCCTAGTCCATGGCAAGTTATCTTTTGCTTTCCTTTTATTTAGAGTTGTGAATCCTGAGAATGTTCAGGATAGGTCGTCAGATGTAATAGCCTTTTCTTTAAATAAAATTTAAGTTCCAAAAGTTCACTGGTGTCTGTTTCTTAAGTATTCTTCTGATCTTAAAATAAGACTCCTTCCTCAAATGAGGACAAAAATGACGAACCTCCACTTGAGTTACAGTGATTACTTGAACAAGAGGAGGAGCGCCAGTCCCAGCCTTTCAAAGATGAAATTGAAGTGGTAAACATTGGCACTGAAACTTTGATTCAGTGAATGCCGACTAAAAGTACATTACCCTCTGAAGAGTGTGAAGAATTGATAAACTTATTTCAAGAATAAGAAGATTGTCTAGAAAAGCTACAACCGATACCAGGGGCAAGACATAGATAGGAAGCTCAAGAGAATGAAGAAAGTGAGAGACATATGCTATACAAGAGGCATAGAGCGGAAACAACTTTCATATTTCCAATCAATGACCTTGGTTCTCAAATTCATAACATGAAGCCAACAAATTCAAGATAAGAAGTTCAAGAGCAAGCATTGAAAAGTGATAATCAGATATCAAGAGTTACAAATTCATAGATGGAGGATGTCAAAGAACAAGTTTCGCTCTATGAAAGTCGAAAGCATATATTAGAATCTTGAAAGAAGAAGAGTAATTATTTCTTACCGGGAAATGCCGTCAAACTCCGTGAAAAAAAAACAAAAGAGAGAAAAAAAATAAATAAATAATCAGTACCAGAGGGACTCTAGTAACCTAGATCGATTCTCAATCTGAACATCGGAAGGCTTCCTTTGGCCGAATAAATCCCAAAATCAGAACCCAATGTCAAAAGAATACCGGTTTGCAAACCCTTCGAGCCTGAATAAAATTTTCTTGAAAACCCATCAAACTAGGGGCATCCGCCCCGAACTACGCGAGACCTGATCCCTACACTGGGGTACGTAGGCAGCTCGGTTGAACCGAGTTCGGTCGATTCAAAAAAAGAAAAGAAAAGGGGACAAGTTCCAAAAGAAGAGAAGTCAATTATTCTAGAAAGAGAAAAAAAAAGAAAAATCAATTAACCTTCAAACAATCTATCTTCAAACTAGGGGCATTCGCCCTGAACTACGCACGATCTGATTCCTACCCTGGGATACGTAGGCAACCTGTTCACAGGTTCGGTCGAAATCTTTGTCGAGCCTTAAGCCATTCTTTGAAAAGCCCTATCTTACCTATAAAGTCCTTCCGGTATTCAGAACTAATGATCTAGGTCCCGAGACACAATAAGTAACAAAAAAAAATGATGATGAATAAGAAAAGAACTGCTAGACTGAAAACCTGAAAGGGCGGTCTAGGCAAAATTTAAGATCATTCCCCTGCTAAGTTGAAAACCCGAAAGGGCAGGCTTAGGCAAAAGCTAAGGGGATGGCCTGCTGGATCAAAAACCTAGAAAGGTGGTTCAGGCAAAAGTTAAGGCTAACACGGTCCGCCAAATTAAAAACCTCGAGGAGGTGACTTGGTCGCGGTAAGAGAATCATTATAAGAAGGTTACAGCCGGTATCAAGACTGAAGATCAACTGGAGTTCAGGCAAATTCAAGTGGCATCCTCAAAACTTGGAGCATTGAAGCTAAGTAATCTTAGGGATCGTAATTAAATAAAAAGTCCAGTGTGTACCAATTGAAAAAAACATTCCTTGAAAGGATAGACTTACCAAATAAAACGTTAACTAAGTCAGAAGCATTACTGTGTCTGTCAGTGTAGTTAGTCAATCTTTGTCATTCTATGTTCACTCCTTCAGGGCTGCTCAATCCTTTGAGTAGTGCCTTTTATCTAAGTTTTCTCTTTAGAAAGAGTCAATCGTCGTTCTTATGTCCAAATGATGCAACTGTCTTGGTGAAGGAGGCCTGGCCTCGGCAGCTCCCTGCGATCGTATGAAAGAGCTCGGTAATCTAGTCAAGCAGCTTCATTTCAAGGAAGATCAACTCAGAAAAATTCAGAAGTAGAAACATCAGAAAGCCCAGCTTCCGTAAAAAGATCATACCCCAGGAAGGCACCTTAAGCTTGGAAGAGCCTCAGATGGAATGGTGATTGAGCCAATTTCTCAGAAAGATGAACCATTAAAATTCAGAATCTCCTTCCAGTTAGTTAAATACTATCATGGTCAAGAAATATTTATCTAAACACCTGTCAAGAGGCAAATCCCACTTTTTCATGATTATATCCAAGACAGCCGTTGTTCTAGATTACCAATTTCAAGTATCTTGTTCAAGGTTTCAGTTATCAAAATCCCCAGAAGACAAGACCAGCAGTCTCTTTGAGAAAAATCTTATTAAAGTTTCATAAAAGTGTTCCTAATCCATTCTTGTTAGTAATGGTTCTTCGTTCCTAAGGTTGGCCGTTTCATCATTCGTCAAAGTCCTAGTTTCCAATATCTTTGTCGGGCACGATCTATAATATCCCCGATTTCATTGAGTTCAAAAAATCAAAAATTCATCAAATCCAATCTTACGTCAAATTCAAGTTCATGAAAAATCTCTAAATTCTTCGCTGTTGAATTCATCAATCAAAGCTATCTCGTTTCTTTGAGCCCGTTTGGGAACGGTGCCTCTTTTCTCGAGTCCATTTGTGAATGGTCTCGTCTTCTCCTTGAACCCGTTTGTGAACGATGTCTCTTTTCCTCGAGTCCATTTGTGAATGGTCTCATGTCCTCCTTGAGCCCGTTTGTGAACGGTGCCTCATTTCTCGAGTCCATTTGTGAATGGTCTCATATCCTCATTGAGGCCGTTTGTGAACGGTGCCTCATTGTCTAAGTCCATTTGAAAATGGTCTTTGCTCTTTGAACATCATATAAATGTGATGTCTCATTCCTTGGAATTCGTATAAATACGATATTCCATTGTCCCTGAGTTATCCTTGAGCATCATATGAGTATGGTGTCTCGTTTTCTGGAAATCCGTATAAGTATGTCATTTCATTCTCTTTGAGTCCATTTGAAAATGGTCTTTTCTCTTTGAACATCATATAAATGTGATGTCTCATTCCTTGGAATTCGTATAAATACGATATTCCATTGTCCCTGAGTTATCTTTGAGCATCATATGAATATGGTGTCTCATTTTTTGGAAATCCGTATAAATACGTCATTTCATTCTCCCTGAGTCCATTTGAAAATGGTCTTTTCTCTTTGAACATCATATAAATGTGATGTCTCATTCCTTGGAATTCGTATAAATATGATATTCCATTGTCCCTGAGTTATCTTTGAGCATCATATGAATATGGTGTCTCGTTTTATGGAAATCCGTATAAATACGTCATTTCATTCTCCATGAGTCCATTTGAAAGTGGTCTTTTCTCTTTAAACATCATACGAATATGATGTCTCTTTTCCTTGGAATTCGTATAAATACGATATTCCATTATCTCTGAGTTATCTGTGAGTATCATATGAATATGGTGTCTCATTTTCCTTAGCATTCGTATAAATACGATGTTCCATTATCTCTGAGTTATCTTTGGACATCATATAAATGTGATGTCTCATTTCCGTGGAATTCGTATAAATGCGTTGATTCATTCTCTCCAGGTCCATTCGAAAATGGTCTCTTACTCTCTTGAGCACCGTACAAATACGATATCTTATTCTTCCTTAGTCTATTAAAAAATAGTCTCTTATTCTTCTTTGGGATCCATAAAAATATGGTTGTTCATTCTTTGGGAAACCATACAAAGTCGGTGTCTCATTCTGATATCTCATTCCTTGTGGGCCTCTACAAATACGAGGCCTCATTCTTGTTGAATCCATTCGAAATGATATCTAGTGTCCTTTGAATCCATATAAATATGTCTGAGCTCATTCAAAAATGATGCTTCGTTTTCATTAAAAATCTTTCGAAAGTCATCCATTATTCTCTCTAAGACCATTTGAGAATGTCGTCTCATTTCCTCGGAAACCGTTCAAAAACGGTATTCCTTTTTTCCTCCGAAAATTCATTTGAAAATGGTATCCCATTCCTTCATTGCCCGTTCGAAAACGGCGCCGCATCATAATCATCTTTTGTTCTGGATTGCAAGATTTTTGCACCCAGAATAAATCTGATTCTCTGTTATTCTAAACTGCCATCTCATGGTGTTTAGAGTAAATGATTTTGATATATCTTCAAATTCTAAGATTTCATCTAGGGCCTTGCATTATGTTAGGTTGCATTATGTCTGGAGAGTCCTTTGTCGATCAAAGCTACGCAAAATGGCACTGTCACTTTTGCTTTGGTATTCGATGACTACGTCATCTCTACCGAAGAGGGGCATCTGTAGACACCCCCATTTTGCTAGGCTTTAAAAAGCAAAAGATTCGGTAGTATCATCAATTTTTATATCCGTATTCAGCATTAGATTAGGCATCCATGCATTTTAGGGTAGATTTCATTTCATTATGAGAGTTTTGAAGTTGATTCGCAATCCTGAAGGTCTCTAGGGGGTTCCTTTGGCCTCTGAAAGATGAAAGTTCAAGTTTCCAAGCAAATGAAAAAACCTGCTATTTTTAGAATTTTCAGGGATTCCCTCATTTTTGCCTATTTTGCACTGCAGGGTATTTTGGTCATTCCCGATGTGTCTCGTTTGACCCCCGAGTTATATTTGAGAAATCTTGAGTGATTTTACAAATTTTGAAAAAGCTGCTATTTTTAGAAACTCATGGGGCCTCCACATTTTCATCATCTTATGGATATTTCAATCATTTCTCATATGTCCAAAACCATCTCGAGGGTACGGATGATGGATTATGAGTAGTTTCGTAAGTTTTGGGAAACCTGCTAAATTTAGATCTCTCAAAATTTTCTCTTAGTCTTGCACTTTGGGGGTATTTAAGACATTTCCAAACATATCATATTTAGTCCCTAAGTTGTGTCTAAGAAATCTTGAGTCCGTTCATAAATTTTCGAAAATCTGCTATTTTTAGAATTTCTCAGGGTTTTCCCTAGTCTCGCCAAATTCTAGCACCTTGGGGTAATTTGGTCTTTTCCTGTGTAATTCTTTTGATCCGCGAAATATGTCTGAGAGATTATGAATGATTTTCTGAATTTTGGAAAACCTGCTAAATTTAGAATTTCTCAGGAGTTTCGCTTAATTTGGAAATTTTAAGTGTTGAGGGCATTTTGGGTATTTTCAGGGGATACCAAATGATTCTGTTTAATATTGCTCACCGAAAGGACCAAATTTTAAAAGTTTCTATTTTTGAAGTTTGACCACAAAGACTTTCCATTTTTAATTTTTCCCTTTAGGGGTGAACCAATCTGAAGGTATTTTGGTCGCATTTGGATGTCTAACAGTCAAGTAGGGGCATTTTGGTCCGAAAAGTTATTTCCCAAAAAAAATGGTCCGATCAAGTGTGAGGGATGCACCATAAATGTCAAATGGGTTGGGTCTATATATAGAATGTTGAATTTAGAAAGATTTTATTGGTTTTTTACGAAAAAACCCGAAACCCATGTGAAATGGCCCATTGGGCTAAAGCCCGCAAAGATGGAGCTCATGTGGGTTCACCCATATGGGTCAACCACCATGGTGGGCGGCCCACATGGTTGACCCACATGAGTTGAGCACCCACCTTGATGATGTCACAATGGTGACATCATATTTGTTAAAAGAAAAATAAAAAGAATAAAAAATAAAAAGAAAGAAAGAAGGAAAAGAGGAATGATTGCTTAAAAAGGTTTTTTTTCCAAAGAAGTAATGTGGAATGAGAATAACATGTCTTGATTGACAAGAAATTAAGATTGGAATCAAATCCAATTTGGAAACAAGAAAGAAAGAAAGCAAGAGGGGAAAATTGAAAACAAGCCAAAAAGGGAGCTCTCACATTGGAAATTGCTATTTCTCTCTTAACCCTAACTTTTTTTATATAAAAATCAAAGTAAACAATCCAAAAAAAGAGGAAAAAAATTGAAATTCGTCCATTTTCTCTCTCCTCCCAAATTTTTTTTCTCCCTTGAAGTGTGATCTCTCTCTCAAGTGTTCTTCACAAAAGGAATTCTTGAATTCCTTCTTCTTCTCCAAGGCATCATACAATCAAGAATTATTGGAGTGTTCTTTGGGTCTTCTTCATCATAAAAAAGGGTACGACAAAGTGTATACCTCGGATCTACGCACCCTAGAGACAAGAAGCGCGATCAACGTGGTGGAAATAAAAACAAAAACAAAGAAAGAAAGGGAAGAAAGGACGCAGGATCGAGCGTCGGCGAGATTTTTCAGAATTTTCGGCTTTTGGATTCGGCGAGGATCTCCATCACAGGTAGGTGCACTGTTCTCAAATTTTTCCAGGATTATTTGGTATTCTTTATATATTTTTGCATGGTTTTTAGCATTTAGTTGAATTTAATTTGATATTATATGTGTGTGCTCAAAATCATGATCTACATGAGTGTTTCAATTTCGATTCGTCCCAAAATTTAATACAATGATCTATTTAAATAGACTAAAATAACCATCGGATCGGATCGGACATTGAACCAAAGGATTTTAAAAATCTGAGTGAAGAGTGGAATTTCATTTAAAATAATGGCTGAGAAATTACAAAAGTTGAAAAACTAGCTATCTCAGGATGATTTGTTTTGTGGAATTTCAAATTTTTGTTGTGTTCATCACATCAGAACAAGGTTAAAGGACATTTTCCGGAGTCGTAATTTTCTCGAAAATCGTGTTTTAAAAATAGAAAACTCTTCAAAAACATCTTTTTGACGAAGAAAAATAAAATATATACTAAACAGATTTCAAAATTAATGACATTTTGTGAAAAAATAATATGATACTGATACATTCTACCATGAAGTTTTGAGAATTTTTGGATTTTTTTTGATATATTATTTAATGTGTTCTTTGAAAATCATTAGATTTTGTGAGAATATTTACTGACATCAGATCACAATTAAAATTCTCAAAATTTTTACAGTAGTCTTATATTTTATATTTCTTGCTGTTGTAAAATTTTCAAGTGATTTGGATTTTTTTCCTAAGGGTTGTAGTGTAAATCCATAATCTGGTCTTAAAATTGAAAAATCCGAAATTGGTAGTAAATGGTTTTTAAAATTAATGAAAATCTCACAGCATGCTATGTTTATCCATATCTTATTTTTGTAGAAATTTCAATGAATTTAGATTTCTATTTCTAGTAGTTTCTGTGTTATTTTAACAATCTGGTCATATTATTGTTAAATCAAAATTAAATAGGAGCTTAATGTAAAAATCTGCAAAATTTTTCCAGTAAGCTACATGCAATCCCATCTTGCTGCTTCTGTAGAAATTTTAATCCATTTCGAATTCGTTTGCAATAAATTCACTTGTAAAATCACTCATGCGGTTTAAAATTGAAAAAATCCACTCAAAATTGAAATTAATTTAAAATGATTATCAAAATTGATAAAGAACCTTAAATTTTTGTTACATATTAATTCTTTAATCCATTGAAACAGAAATCTTAGGATCTTTAGATTTTCCTGGTAAAATGGCCAGTGCATCCATAATCGTATCCCAACTGCAACCGATCTTTGACAATTTGAATATTTAAGCTATAGCATGTTATTGGCTCCGAGGTTACTGTCCACGAAAATCCTGAGATATGCCAGGCAATAAGGTGCTATAACCTAAGTATTAAATTGCACAAGGAAAGAGCGCACGATTCCCTTCCTTGGATCCATTCGAGGCCGAAATTGGTGAACCATAGAACATTTAGTATTCCTTAAATGTCCAGAAACCGAAAATCCTTGAAATCTGAAATTAATTAACTTTAAGAACTTGAATCGATTTGTCTCGAGTCTTTCAGAGCCATTGGATTATGGTTTCCGATATAAGAACCATTAGAGCCCAACTTAGGAACACTTATGTCAGGTCGTGTCCTAGGTCTTAGGGAGTCTTAGGTTTTAGGGAGTCCTAGAGTTAGGAGTCCAGCTTCATCACGGACGTTTGCTATGGATAGCAACCGTGCCATAGGTCTAGTTACACTAGTCACCCAAATTTTTCCTAGGACAAACCTAGTTACCTAGGATGTAGGTTAACCTGCATTAGTCTAAGGGACAACTTGCACTTAGAGAGGATCATATAGCATCTTAGATGAAATCCTAGGATAATAAAATCTTCAACTTGAATTAAATAACTTCTCTTAAAACTGTTGAAACAGTCAATCCAGTCTAGATCGGTGTCTTAGTTGAGTTAGGCATAAGTAGCTTAGCTTAGGTGCACCGAACTACGTCGACTCTGATCCCAGTGAGGCTTGGGTACGTAGGCAGCTTGGATGTCTAATGGCATACCAACCGCGAGTCGGCTCCACAACAAATTGTGGGGTTTTGTATATTAATTTTCTTGTAAATGCTTAATTAAATCACTTAGGATTTTTCCATGAAATTAGAATTTTAGGAGAACTTTCACTTAGATTGAATTCAAACAAATTAAGAAATCAAGATACACATTTAGAATCTACATTGAAATTAGATCTTTGAACATTCTCAATATTGCTCACACTCTCTAAGGAGTCTGTTAAATACAAACAATTTTCTATTGTACCTTTTACAATAAAGGAATTTTCTTTTTTAATCAAAATAGAAGTTTTTTTGAAGTCTACCGTATAACCATCAGTAATAAGTGTAAAAACAAAAATCAAATTCCTTCTAATGGAATGTACATAAAGGCAATCTTTTAATAGTATTTATTCACTAGAGAACGCCAGAACACAATCACCTACAGCTTGGACTGCAACTGTTGCATCCATTCCAACCTATAGGTAGAGCTCGCCCTCAGTCACTCTTCTGCTTTTCCTGAATGCTTGCAAAACATTGCATATGTGTGAGGTCGCACCCACCAATCATATTGGTTTCACCAACAAAAACTTGCAACATACCTTGAGAAGGTTTGTCGCCTTGCTAGCTTGCAAAGTAGGTCCTGCAATTGCGTTTCCAATGGCCAGACTTGCCATAGTGGAAGCACGCATCGTTGCCTTTGGTTGACTTTTTCTTAAAGGTTTTCTTGTTCTTGACCACATGAACCTTTTTCTTGGAGGCTTGGCTTTTTCTTTTCCCTTTTCCCTTACCTTTCGGCTTAGGTGCTGAAGGTACACTACCTTCTGCCAGGAAAACACTTTTCTTATTCTTTTTCTGCAGGTCCTTTGTTGATTAAGATGATTCAACAATTATGTCAACGTCATTGACAACTTGTTCATATGATAGGTCATCACGAACTCGTTGAATGATGGAGGATAGAACAATATCCACCTGCGTTTCAGCATCCATGATGGCACCCGGGACATCGAGTTCATTAAGGAAGCCCATCATTTTCAAAACATGATCTCTTACTAGGGTTCCCTCTACCATCTTTGTGGATACTAGGCCTTTGATCGCAATCATTCTAGCACTGCGACTGTGCTCTCCAAACACCTCCTTGAGATTTAGCATTATATCAGAGGCAACAACCATTCCAACATGTTGCTGTTGCAACACATTGGACATGGAGCCAATGATATAGCATTTTGCCTATTCATTATCATCAAGCCATTTCTGCTTTCTGTCCCTTTCAGCTTGGGGAGCATCAGGACCAGGCAATTCAGGTTCACCAGTGGTCAGAACCTAGTAAACCTTAGTGGCTGTGAGCACCAGTATTAAGTTCATTTTCTAGTCTACGTAGTTTGGGCCAGTCAACTTATTATCATCAAGAATCTTAGCTAATGGGTTGAAGGAAGCCATCAAATCTATAGCAAAAGAAAATTTATGTGTAAGCATAACGACCATCTCATATTATATTAGTTTCATGATTCCATAGGATCTGGGTTTTCGATCTACGATGGTTTTGCCCATTGTGTGTCTCATTCACGGGCCCCTCAACCTCGTGAATCAAGAGAAATCGACGATTTCTCCAATGGGCATTAGAAACTTATTCATAAAACTTTTGAATAAGTGGATTCTTCTAATGCATTATGTCTCACATAATATTTAATTCGTTTTTGGCCTCCAAGCATCGCGGTATGTTTATCCTTTGGGCATCAATACCCTTTGCTTGGTTAAGTTAGACATGTCGCCTCGGAAAACTTATGCAAATCTACAACAGCTTCTGCTTTGGCGTATGACCACTGCATTTTGCACATTTCCCTTATCCATGTAGGAATCTAATAGGTACTCTAGTCTAAATAATAGAATCACCTTCTGCTTTGGCATATGACTGTTCTACCCTTTAGACTAGCCAGCCATTAGATGGCTATGGAAGGCCATGGAGTTTAATCATTTCAATTCAAGCTCCATTCACAACTTAATATCAATTAAGAGGGTAATTTCCTTTGGGAGTGTTAGATTATTACATGCATGGTCGTAAATAACAACCATCACATGGGAAAAGTAAACGTACATTAGATTCTTCTAATGCATTATGTCTCACATAATATTTAATTCGTTTTTGGCCTCCAAGCATCGCGGTATGTTTATCCTTTGGGCATCAATACCCTTTGCTTGGTTAAGTTAGACATGTCGCCTCGGAAAACTTATGCAAATCTACAACAGCTTCTGCTTTGGCGTATGACCACTGCATTTTGCACATTTCCCTTATCCATGTAGGAATCTAATAGGTACTCTAGTCTAAATAATAGAATCACCTTCTGCTTTGGCATATGACTGTTCTACCCTTTAGACTAGCCAGCCATTAGATGGCTATGGAAGGCCATGGAGTTTAATCATTTCAATTCAAGCTCCATTCACAACTTAATATCAATTAAGAGGGTAATTTCCTTTGGGAGTGTTAGATTATTACATGCATGTCGTAAATAACAACCATCACATGGGAAAAGTAAACGTACATGATCCATTATAAAGCAAACATCCATCACATGTAAGCATCCAACCAAACCATGGAAACAATCACAAACACATCCATAAGCTTAATTAGGTGTTTTGGATTATAGGGATCCTCCCACTGACCTTATTTGAATAAGGGAATCCCTACAATGCCATATTACCAAATTGAGGGTGAATTTGGGCAACTTAATGCTTTCGCACAAGGGCAAATCCGCCGACCTGAAGGCAAATTTTTCCAAGGGGTATAAGTCTGAAATTTGCCTCAAATAATAAGGCAAACAACATCAGCAACATTAGCGTACTAGTTCTCCTTGATTGAATCGAACACCGCCTCCATCCGCCAAACCATCTGGAGCATCTCCATGCCACGGTTGATACGATCTATCCTCCATCTCCAAGAGAGCGATCTCATCCTTTTATGGTCTTTAATAAACATGAAAATAAACTACTCATCAGTCCTATACTAGCCTAGCTAATCCATACATCATGATAAAATTCTTCGTGGGAAACCAATCGTCTGCCCAACTGCCCAGAGGGAGTGAATCCATAAAATTAAATTTAATACATTGCCGACTTTAATCAATACAAATCATTAAATATGAAAAGAGAACACATCAACATATCCACAAATAAATAACCCATGAATCTTGTTCATGAATAGAGTCCAACATCCTTTTTTGCCCAAATTCACCAATACCAATTGATTCGCATTTAAGACACGTTAATCAATTTTTAATTAACAAGCCATGGCACCGATTTCTATTCAAACATGTTAGAAACCATTTTTAACATCAGATAAATCACCATAAAATTTTTGTGAGAAAACAAATCCGTTTGGTTGAGAAAAACACAAAAGTTCTTTACCGGGAACACTTCCGGATAGTCGGGATAAACGTTCGGACTCACAGCAGATATACCGCATGATATATCTTTGGTTTGTTAGCCTCCTAATCTATTCCCTAGTTAGCTCTGATACCACTTGTTGGAAGGGTCGTAACCCTCGGGCAAAATCCCTATGCTCAGCGGAAAAAGAAATCGCGTAGAACAAAACATTTCTGAAGATTTTGCCCTTTATCCAGGATTCCTAGGGACTAGATCACCTTATGATGACAAAATAAACACAAATATAATGTCAAATACCTTATTTGTGATCGCGGAATTGATCGTCTGCTTGATCTACTCCTCGAATCGCCGCGTGCAATCTAATCGTCGCGAACACCGCAAGTTGATCCGATGGGATCCTTTCGCAGAAGAGAATGAGAACAACAATTGTTCTCTTAGGTTCACTGATATAATTCGGTTGTTTTGAGAGAGAATACTTTGCCTTTTATTTGAGCTCTATCGAATGTAAAAACTACCTTGAAATAACAGTTTGAGAACAAGAAACACTACAAGAAAAAGGGTTATTACCGACGTTCACTTACCGGCGTTCTAAAAAAACGTCGCTAATATTGTATATACACCGACGTTTACTAAATAAAACGACGGTGAATTGATATTCCCGCCCCACTAAGTTGTCCCGTCCAAAAAAATATGCACTGACGTTCACTGAGCGTCACTAAAGTAGATAAATTACCGACGTTTTGTATTAAAACGTCGTTAATTAATTTTTTTGCGCCATGGAATTTAGCGACGTTGAGGAGAACATCCCTAAATATAATATTCACCGGCATTTTATAGTGAACGTCAGTGGTTCTTTAATACAAAAACATTGATATTTTAACTCTATTAGGCACAGAACACAATCCATCGATATTTTTTTCTCTCCCGCGCACAAAAACCCTCTCCAGCCTCAACCCACGGCCATCACCTCCACCATCTCCGACCATCAAAACCCTAATTCCACCTCATCCTCCAAGTTGTCATCCTTGCAAACCCATTTTTCTATCACCATCATCATTTTTATTCATCTTCTCCGTTAGATCCAGCCACTCTCCGGCAACCCCGTCAAATCCGGCGAGATCTTCTCTACTCCGGAAACCTCACCACCTCCACACTTTGATCAGAGAGCCTCAAGCTGTGGGGAAGGATCGGAGTAGGGTTTGGGAGAAAGTGTTGAATTCTAGGGTTGTGTATTTGGGGGAAGCTGAACAGGTTCCTGTTCGTGAAGATAAGCATTTGGAGCCGGGGGCTTTTCCCTGTAAATAGAATTCTAATTAGACTCCTAAAATCCGGATTCTAAGAATCAGCGATCTTAATTCGTTTTCTAAAGATCCTTCTTGAGATACTGACGTTTTTGCACTTCATGAGAGACTTCATCAATAATTCAGGTAACATCTATAACTTTCTCTTGTATTGTCGAGACATGTATGGTTGTTTTTTTTTATTTTCTGGTAGAAAATGTGTATGTTTATGCTCGTCCTTTCTGATGAAAAATGTTTAATTCATTGATTTGCTGTTAGTTTGATTTTGACTCTAACATTGAGGTAAATTTTCATCCTAAATTGCTTGAGAGATGATAGCTTTATGAGCTTATAATCATAAATACTGAGATCATCTTGTTCTGTTTACGGTTGATACTAGTAGCTAGAAAATTTAGATCTCATAATCAAGACAAAGTACAAATAATAGTCTGACTATGGATGTTTGAATTGTGAGTGTTTGTTCCATACAATCTGTCTCTTTGTTTTTTTATTTGGAATGTTATAATGAACATGGTAAGGGATTCTAGATTATATATAATTATCTATCAAATTAGGCTCATATCAGTATTCCATAATTAAAAAGAGTTGATATCTGTACATTACATTGTGGTAATGGTATTGTGTTATTTTAGAAAAAAAAACACATGCACGCAGGAGCATTGGAACTAATCATGTAGGATTGGTTCTGTTGATAGAAATGGAATGATTTTACATCTAGAACCGGCATTTAAGGGGAAGAATTATTCATTATAAGTCAATGAGTATAATGATAGGTTGATACCTCATTCATAGCGGCATGCCCTTGCATCATTTGGAAGACTACAGACATAGGAACATTGCAAGTAGTGCCCTTAACTATGTTGGGCTTGCAAAACAGGGTTAGGTTTTTGCTTCTCATGAAGAATAGCATGGTCAATTGAAGATGTCTTATGGTGAAGGGTCCTCTTTGATGTCAAAGCAAGGGTACTTGAATTAACAATAACGGATTTCCAATTGTACATTGGATTGCATTTCTAATGGATACCATGAAACGTACCATGCTTATGATTTCTAATAGTTTCAATCCAAAGGGGTGTTCCTCCAGTGTTCTACCAAATTGATCCCAAGTACCCTATTACAGTTACCTCCCTAGTGTCGTTAGCACTGGACGTGCAAGGTCATCGGTGGAGCAGTTCATATCTGCTGATAGGGAACTGTTCATCTGTTACTCGATTGCCTTAATAAGCATATACAATGTAGCATCCTGTAGATAAACAAACCATATAGTCGCAGGGTGGGTAGCAATTGATTTGTGACATCGTTTTAGAGGTGATTTTGCCTTTTGAGTTGTTGTATTAGTAGCTTCTGATTCAATTCCACATGAACTGGGCAGATGCATGCTTTTTCGGATTGGAATTTATTTGTTGTCTCTGATCTTAGATAATCTGTCTAAATAGCATTTGATACCTTGTTCATTAAAGGTTTCTGCTAATTTGTGAGGAGTCTGGATTTCAAGATTGAAAGATGATATGCCTTAAGACAGTATGAGCATGGGCTATGGGTTGAATAGGACTGTAATATTATCAGTTCTTGGGCAACTAATATTTGCACTAACAAAGAAAAAGTTTGTTATAATTTTAGTTACTGACATTTTTTATAGATGTGGTTACCTAAAGTAGGGTAATGCTTGTATCAGTTCTTTAAGATAAGTACTATCAACTCAACCTTTCCCTCTGTAATTGCGCTGGCTTAACCTATTTTTCCTTTTGAAGCTAGCCTAAGATCATTCTCTACATGTAGAATCTATTCTTATTAAGTGGTAGACATTTTACCATGGTGCTTTAGCAATAATGTCTTTTTGTTCTCTTTTCATTTGTGTGGTCATGATAATAAAATTAGAGACACAAGGTACTGCAAGTGTTTAAATTTAGTAATGATTGATGTTACTTTATTATGATTTGTTATTTTAGCTGATGATATTGAGACCCCTAGACATACTAGAACATAGATAACTGAACTTCAGTTGTGCTTAGCCTGTACACAGCTTGATTTGTCTATATATATGCTATGATGTTCTAATGTTAACGTAATTATTTTTCAAAGGTAGCATTATTTTATTATCTTGTTCTCTATTGGTTCCTCTTTGGGGTCACTTCACCTACATAAAAGTGATGTCTTTATTGAAATACAACAGTGTAGAAAGTCAACTTGTTTGCTTGATCTCCTTTGTTTGAAGCTAGCCTTTATTTTTTTTACTATAAAAATCATGTTTTGGTTAATATGGAGTTTAATATAGGGTGCATAAGTTCTTGGCAGTAAATCTTTGAAGTATTATTTGTAAATTTTATTTTATTTTTATCGAGTTTAAGAGAGTTATTTAGGGAATGCAATGCAGCATGTATCAGCCATTAGAGTGATAAATGATGAAATGATTGATGTTTGATTTTTTTTAAGATATGTGAAAATGTTTGCTCTGATTAGCTCATTTAAAGGTACTCATTTGATTAAATAAATTTTGGCATTTGTCTAGAAAACTTTTAGAGATGGTCTTTTTCATAGTTTGTGTAAGTTCAAGACAAAAACCTATGTGGAATTTGTTTTATCAAGTATAGAGATGTATGGTTCGGAGGCTTTAATTTATAAGCAACCCAAATGATTTTAAAGGTTCAGCAAAAGCAAAAGCAAAAGCATTTAGAAGAAATTAGATTGGTTTCTTGGACATGTACTGAACTAAAGGTTTTTTTTTAGTGTACTTCAATAGTGCAATTTCTGTTCTCATCTCATGATAGACTTAAGGTGATTAACAAAATTTGTAATATTAGTATTATTACGTTACAATACACAAGTTAGCTTAGTTGAATTGATTTGCTAAAAGTATCCTTGGAATGCCGAAGCGGCAGACCACGTCATGATAGAAAAACTTCTCCGTTGCTTTTGAATTGGGCTTTGCCACGGCTTTAACTTCGACCCACTTGGTGAAGTAGTCGATGGCGACGTACAACATCGTGTGCCCCCCGGAGGTTTTTGGGAATGGCCCGAGCAGGTCCATGCCCCACATGGTGAAAGGCAGGGGCCTTGCCATCCCGGTGTCTGGTGTGGCCGGTTGACGGGGGGTGATTACGTACCTTTGGCACGGGCTGCGTTTCTTGACGAACTCCTTGGCGTCCCTGAGGATCGTAGGCCAAAAGTAGCCGTGCCTTACGATTTTATGAGCTAGAGTCCTGCCGCCTCCGTGGTCTCCGCAGATTCCTTCATGTACTTCTCGTAGCGCGTACTCCGATTCGGAGGGTACCAGGCATCGGAGATACGGCCATGTGTATGATCGTTTGTAGAGCCTGGGCCCGTGGACCACGTAGTGGGCGGCTCTTGCGGTTAGGCGTCGGGCTTCCAGCTTGTCTTCGGGCAGTATCCCGTCTTTCAGGTATCGCATGATGGGGTCCATCCAGTTTGGTCCTGGCTGAATTTCCAAGACTGGTACCTCATCGATGCTGGGTTGGGACAGTATCTCTGTGAGCACGCTGTCGAAGTCATGGGTTTCCTCGGAGGCCATTTTTGACAATGCATCTGCTCGATTGTTCATGTCTCGCGGTACCTGGAGGATCTCAACTTTCCCCATTCTCTGTAGTTTTTCTTCTACCTTATGGAGGTATCTCTTCATTCTGGGGCTTTTTGCCTCGTATGTCCCATTTACTTGGTTAACGACGAGCTGGGAATCGCTATAGACTTTTAGCTCTCCTGCGCTGAGCTCCGCGGCTAGGCTTAGTCCTGCCAGTAAGGCCTCGTATTCAGCCTCGTTGTTGGAGGCTTTGAAGTCTAGCCGAGGGCGTATTCTAGCGTGAATCCTTCGGGGCCGTGAAGGACCACTCCAGACCCGTGCCCCGTTTTACCTGCGGAGCCGTCAACGTGCAGGGTCCAGCGAATCTCGTCGCTCTGTTCCGCCGAGCCTGTCCTTATGTCTTCGTGAGCGGTCTGTTCGGTGGGGCCCCTGTCATTTTCCATTATTGAAGGTTCCGTGACGGGGGCTGTAGATTCCACTATAAAGTCGGCGAGGGCCTGAGACTTAATGGCCGACCTTGGTCGGACCTGTATGTCGAACTCTCCCAACTCGACGGCCCAGCTTACCATTCTTCCCGAGGTCTCCGGTTTTTGGAGAATTCTCCTCAGGGACTTAATGAGACGTTTTAGATGCATGCAGCTGTGTTGTGGACGATTAGTGACTTTCCTGCATATGCTAACCTGTCAGGATGGAGCACCAAAGGTGAACTTGCTTGCCCATGTTGCTGTAAGGACACATGTTCTCAGTGGTTGAACTATGGAAGAAAGCAATGTTCTCAGTGCTTGCCCATGTTGCTGTAAGGACACATGTTCTCAGTGGTTGAACTATGGACGATTCTTAACCGTAAAGCATAAATTCCGTTTTGATAAAATGAGTTTTGATGGCACCGAGGAAAGGAGGCCAGCTCCAAGGTCGCTGAAAGGGCATCAGGCCCTAGAACAATTAGAAAATGTTAATGTTATCCTTGGTAAGAAGAAGGATACAAAGGGGAAGAAGGCAAATACCAGTGGGAATGAGGCCAATATCAATGGGAAGGAGGAGGTTACTGGTGGGAAAAAGAGGAAACGTGGGAAGAAACCAAGTGAATCCGCGGAAATGTCTATTTCTGCTATTGAGAAGACCAAGGAAAAGCCTCGTAAGGAACATAATTGGAAGAAAAAAAGTATATTCTTCACTCTATAAAAAAAAAGTATATTATGACAAGCTATCAATGATATTCTTCATTTGAGGACAGATTAAAAATAATGATGGTAATGCTGTAAGTCGAGGTGACATGTTCATTCATCTTCACCGCAAGAAAGACGGGACTTATGATGCTGTAGAGCAAAATATTATAGTATGTTTCATAACATTGATACTTGTTTAAAAAAATGTTATAGAACCGTGTAAAAGATTTTATTCTATCACATATTGGTTTTTTCAGGATCAGATAAAAGAGATTGAGTCTCAGCATCCCGATATCAGCCCCGTTGTTGCCCCAAATGACAGCCTCGGCCTTATACTTGGTGTGGAGAGACATGGCAGGGAACGCATGATAGGTGGCGGGGTTACCCCTACTTCCATATTTGGCTCTACGCGCAGCGGTGGGATGTCGCAGGAGAGGGCTGCATCACTTCAAAGGGCGAACGAGGAACTCACAAATGAGGTGGGATGTTTGAGAGAGAAGCAAGCCCAAATGGAAGAAAAAATGCAACAAAATCAGGCACGCCAATTGGCGGCACTCGTAGCACAGTTCCAAGGCGTCCAAAATAGCAATGTATGACATTAATTTTGTATTCAATACATAGTTCTTTTAGTTCACTATTACCTTAATATGTATCTATCTTGTTGTATGTTAGCCACCCGACAATCATACTCAGTCACGATCGCATCCAACCTCCTCAGGCAGCCATAGATATATCCATGGCGATCGGGTATAAATGCTATTTAATTTTAGCTTAAATGATATATTGGTTTGTGACTTAATAAATAATTGTATTTTTTTATGAAGTGGCCCGTGGTATTCGGTTGAGTGTCGATCCGACACATGAAGTCGAGGGGGTGCCATTAGGCCATAATTTCACTGAGGTTCAGATCACGGTTGCATTGGAGCCAAAAGAGCCTCTGGTTAGAAAAACCTATCTCTCCACTGAGATTGGAGACGCTGTAGGTGGAGTAATCACTTGGCCATCGAACTGGGTAAGTAGTTTTAATAGGATGACAGGTTTATTATAGCTTGATGCTAAATTTATTCACAAGTAGTATATTTATTTGTTATTCATTACACTTGGTTTTCCTTTGTTTTCAGGTTACATAATTCCGGATTACCTGATACACCTTCAGGTAACTTTGCTTTTCCTCTATGGTCAAGCCTCTGTTAGACTTGGGTAGTTGAAGGTTCATGACCCTAACATTGCTCTTATACTTGATTTTTACTTTCAAAGATTTGGAACATAGTAGATTTACTTGTAGGTTGTCCCTAAAAAATTAGAGGCTCTAATAATTTTCTTTTACCATTTTTTCCGACATAAACCTGAGAAAAATAAAAATTAATAAATTATCCTGTGATTTTCCCTTGCTGAGAATCCCAAGAACGATATTTGTGACATAGCTCTTTTTCAATGGCTCAGAAAATATACAGACACTTTAGATCTGAGGTTATTGCATCTTATTTTGAAAATGCTGGAATTTTGATGCTTAATCTCTATAGACTTGGAACAAATCTGCAAAGTATATCAATTTGAAAATCATTTCTGTTTAGTTCATGTTATAAGATGCTCACTTTTACTCGTCAGGACAGTATAGGTATGTGATTCCATGCTATGCATGGGTGTAAAATAGAGGCCCAACCCATTACAACTTGAGTGTAAAATATCGAGGAACCTTCTTCTATAAAGGGATTTGCTAGCGTCCATCGCGGATGGTCTGTTTTATGTTTCAGATGAGCTACCTCATGAATGAAGACAAAGCTAAATTCATGATTTTTACCCCAATAAGAAGATGCAATCTATGGTATTCATAGAACTGGTGTAATTCCAGATTAAAGGATGGATGACATGTATTCTTGTATGTTGACCTTGTTGAACAAAAACAATCATTTCCATCACTGTAATCGAACCAAAGACAATAGATTATAAACTTGGGTGGGGCAAAAGAGCTCCAACAGCAGCCATTGGAGGCGCAGCAGTGTTCCTCATGATATCCATAGCCTCTTGTAAGGGCCCCGTTATCTCCTATTGGTATTTCGCCAACATATCATACTAAGCTTCTAGTTATTGAGGAAAGCGATTCCAAAAAAAAATACAAAATGCAAATGGAAAATTGGGAAAAAAATGGAAAAGAATAAAACAAAAACAGCAGATGAAAATATTAAAAAAAAGAATCATCAAATGACCATGAAGGAATGCGAGATAACTTTTTAAACAAATGCTATTGCTGTAAGGCAATATAACTTGGGGTAATATTATGTAATTTGTCTTGATGGGGTCTTCATTGATTTACTATGCAAACACTTTTCTCTTCTTTTTACTGATGAATGGTCAAAGAGCTCAATGATCTGGCAAGTTTTTCTAGGTTGTCAGGAATTGAAATGAAAGCTATCCCTGAAAGCTCCCCTTGGTCATCATGTAATCCTAGGGGAGAGAGGACATTGCTCCTTTACACAATCCTAACTTTTTCATTTTTTTTTAATATTTTGAGATCTCTTATACTATGATAACATTATGTGACATGCAGGGTGTATGGAGATTATTTCATGTTCTCAGTATCGTCGATCTATGGATTTTTAGAGGAAGGGATGGAACCTTTTATATAATTTTGTTTCTTGTCATTGTATTTGAAACGATGGATGCCATTATAGTCTCATTTAATGTCCTTTAAACAGTCTTTTTTTAGTACTGTTGGATGTCACACTAAGGAAGAAGTTGTTGGTATATGGGTTGATTTTAGATGGAGATGGTTGGTTTGATGAATATTGTTTGGAGGTATATTTGTTTATTTTATATGGAGATGGAGATAGTTGGTTTGATGATTTTTGTTTGGAGGACCTTCTTGGGTTTAATTTAAATGGAAATGGTGGTTTTTTTTTTTCTATCATTTGGATGCCAATATGTGTATATATATGTTACTTTCTTATGGTGGTACAGGTTTTATACAAGTTCTAATTCACTGTGCTGCTTTATTTCCAAAAAAAAATAAAAAATGCTAATCACCGGTGGTCATAAAACCGTCGGTGAATAATAAAAGAAAATGCCTCGACATATTTTACCGACGGTCCAGAAGGCCGGTGTATGTCCTGCACACCGACGGTTCCAATGAACGTCGGTATAGTTTTAAGAGAAAGTCCTAATTTTTAGTCTCATTTACCGACGCTCATGGCCGTCGGTGTAAAAAATCCCTTTACCGACGTTGTTAACAACCATCGGTGAATGTCCTTTTTCCGGCTCTTTCACCCCTTTTTTACCGACGTTTAAAACCGTCGGTAGAATATCATACAGCGATGGTTTATTAGAACCGTCGGTAAAAGGGTTTAGTCACGGTAGCATTACCGATGCTATGACAAACCGTCGGTATTACTTTCACCGATGTTTTTACGACGTTTTATGGATGCTCGTGAACGTCGCTAAATGTCCTTTTTCTTGTAGTGAAGAAGAGAGAGACGAATTGTGCTTGGAATTAATTTCCCAAAGAAATTCCACCAACTTTTTTGGGTGTCTCAAAATTCATCATTTTCTTCTTTTATAAAGTGAAATTCAATTACTAAAAAACCCCAACTTGGTTTCTATACTGAAACATGCATAATTGGTAAGCTTTTTAACTTTTGCATGCACCATGCATGAGGTAGTGATTACGTTTTTGGAAACTCTTCACACAACGGCATGAATCATTTCCCATGCATATATAAACTATCTAACTTTACATACACCATGAAAAAGTAATCATTCTATTTTGGACTAACTTTTACATATGCCATGCATGAGGTAATCATTACTTTTTAGAAACACTTTCCATGCAAATACATGTTTATATTAATATACATTCTATTTAAATAAAATATCCTTCTCTTTCTTTCTCACCGTGCATCCATATATGGATGTGGATTTTCGTTTTTCATCATCAGATTCTATGCAAAAAGCAACCGACTTTAAGATGCACATTCAATAAAGACAAAAAAGTGTTGAACGGTTTTAGATGGGACCTTCCCAATTTTGCCACTTTATTTTATATTCACATCTAATGTCCATCTTAATATTATATCCAATAAAGCTCCATTATTTAATTCCCTTAATGGCTTTAGTTAACATTTAACTAATCTAAGCAATTATATTAAATACTTTAATATATACATATTACTTCTATATGTATATCTTTCCCTTTCAAATGTCACGAACCTAGTTCGCGTGTGCAACTCTATAAATGCGGGACCCGTATCCAATGGATACACAAGGGTCAAACGAGTAGTGAGTGGGATCGTTGCAGGGGTTCAACAGTAGATCCTCCAGAACCGAATAAGAGGCCCCACTGCGATCATGCTCTGTAGTCAACGCTACAATCGCATTGAGTCAGTAGCCTCCATCCAGACGTAACTCTGAAGATAACCGTTAAACTATCTTACCCCAAACGGCATCCAATATGTGCAAGTCCTTTCCCCAATCCTCATCTACTGAGTTGGGTCGGCCCACTCTTAGTATACCTTTTAGTCACACAGTTTTGAACCGCAGATGCATTTGTAAAACCTTTGATAAACCTTTTATCAAATCCACTTGGCTAGGTAATATCACAGGTCTACTGCTCTTGACAAAAACTGTAGATGATCTGCAATAATTTGGGCCGAGAATCTCATGTCGGGTATCCTTATTAATCTCGTACGTTTGTCAAACATTCCAGTACTACCCTTAAAGATCCCTAGTGGAACCACTGTTAGATAGACCAAGAAAGAAAGACGTGCCCCACAGACTAATATGATCCCTCAGGTCAAAGGACATGTAAAGGGTCATGTCTAGTATAATAGCCTTACTATCTCGTGTCCACAGGCTAATCTAATATGATCCTGTTCAGTGCGCGATCCCATCGTCGCACCCACTCTTCTTGCTTATGGTCAACTACCAGAGTGACTGAGATAAGCCACTCCATGACACGTACATGTAGGCTAGATTGGTGTTAGTTGTATACAGGAGAAGATGTTCAATCTTGTCCCCAACTATGAACTTTTAAGGTCTGCGAAGAACTGAAATTCCATATCTCCTTGCTTCCTGTGATGATCTGTGAATCTCTAAGCATGGCATTCCTACTTTGCTACCTAAGAGCAAGTATGTGTCAATATCATAAGCACATCTCACATATTCAAATAATAATAATACCCAATATTGTCATGAAATAGAAAACTTGATTGATATTCAATCAATTTATACTGGTTTTTAGGGCACTAACTCTAACACATATTTCTTTTGCCGTCTTACAATTGGAAACTCTATTGAATTCCTCAGGAGATAGTGCACAAAAGAGTTGTGTCACTCCCTTAGCATCCAATGTGGCCTTCTTCTTATCCGCGACGCTCCAAGTCTTCCTTTCCATGGTAGATTCTACATACCCTTATTCAATTAGCTCCCACATTTCAAAGTCTATGAATTTTAGATAAAAAGCCATTCTTATTTTCCAATATCCATAACTTAAACCGTTGAAATACGGAGGTCTATTTGAAGATTGACCTTCGGCATAGCCGGAAGGGGCTACCGGAAAGGGATTGGATGAGGAGGGACTATTTGTTCCCATGATCTTTCTCTTGTATATTTTTGGATCACAAATCTCTATAAGAGCCTTTAGCTCTGATACCAAGTGAAATCCCAAAGGGCAACACACAAGAGGGAGTGAATTGGGTGTTTTAAAAAATTTCTTCTTAAATTGCAAAGGGCATATGAAAATAACCTAGTTAGTTCTAACCCTTGTTCCAATTATAATCAAATAGAAAAAGAAAAGAGATTACCAATGACACCAAAAGAGAAGGGAGAAGGAGCAAGGAGACTACACGACGATTTATAGTGGTTCGGTCACAACTTGACCTACTCCACTACCCAAGTACTTGGCCTTTCCTTGGGATTTTCTTTACTATTGTGAGACTTCTGAACGCCGCCTCACCAAGCGTTACAAACAAATACCACCTCCACAATGGGACAAACCCTTGTTGTACAATCCGCCTCCAAGGACGTTCTTCTTCGTTGCACACCGCCTTGAAGACGGAGACTCCTTTTTGCAATACACCAAATAAAGGAAGAAAGAAATAAAAGATCTCAAACCTCTTTAAGGCAAATACAACTCTCTAGCTCACTAACTCTTCAAATGATTGAAGCTAAATGACAAAGAGCTCCTTTTGACAAGTAATGAATGAACGTTTAAATACACAAGAGAACTCCATACATGGGTCAATTAGAGAGTTTAATAAATCAAAGCATTGCACGTAATCAAAGGTAAAACTTGAACTCATATGCATCAATGTCTATGATATATGCAAATCAAAGATTAGTCGGACACTGCTTAGTAGCCTGGGTGTCTGGTGCATGCCCTGCATGTCATTCACGCCAAAAGCAGTAGAGGATTACAAAAACTGAGTTCTATTCTTAGAAAGTAATGAAAAAATGGAAAGGATGGTGGATCATATAAGATTGCAATCTTTCTATTAAGTTTCAAAATCAAATTTCTTTTATGATACGATTACATTAGAGGCAATTTTAAAGGAGCAAAGTAGGACAAATTCAAAAGAGGATTCCTTGATTAAAATATTTTTCTAATTTTTCCACCTTGGGATAGGATGCAAAGTTTAAGTATGGGGGTATTCTTGCTCTTCTATTTTGAGTAATTTATCAAAGAAAAATGATTATAAATTTTTAGCTTTATTCTATAGTGAGATTTGGAAAGAAAAGTTTATTTTTGGAATTTTGTGTGTATATTCACTGCAAACACTCACGAGACACAACTCGTCCACTAGAGTAACCTAGGGGTTCAAAGGCTTGCTGCACGTGCTAAGTGCAATCGTGATTCCTACGAAAGTGAGTTATGATTTTATTTTGTTTCTATTTTTCTTTATTTTCTTCTTATTTGCTTGAGGACAAGCAAAGCCTAAGTATGGGGAATCTGATGAACACATTTATGTGTGAATTATAGTGGTAGGAATCATGCATTTTTCATAATTAAAGCGGTGCTACTAAGGTATTTTGTGTGTCTTTTGGTGTTTCAGGGTTATTCATGAATTCCACTTAAAATGGAGCTAAGAAGACCAAAAATGGAAGAACTTTCCATCTTTTTCAAGGAATTTCCCTTATGAAAAATTTAGTTCCAAGAGATGAAACTCTAAGATGGCGATTCAATCAATTAACAGTATGGCCCACCAAGTGGACATTTTGGATCACCCTATGAAGGAGTACAATTGATTTATATTATGGCATTCAAATGAGCGGTTAAGATCAGCCCATGAGAATGACGTTTTGGAGGGCAACCCATTTATGTTGTGGCCATCACTTGGACGGTTTAGATCATCATGTGGCGTGACTAGTATAGCACTCTTTAGAAATACGTAAAGGCTTATACCATATAAATTTGGGCCAAGTTACAATGGGGCCCATCATGGGTCCGAGTCACTTTTTGCCAGGTTAACTCTCTCTCTCTCTCTCTCTCTCTCTCTCTCTCTCTCTCTACCTATACTAGTAGCCCATTAAATTGAACGATTTGGATCAAATCATGATGTGGGCCATACGCAGAAAGAGGAAAGAAAAATAGTTGAATATATCATTTCTCCATTGAGGTGCAAGTGGGACCACATCTATGCCCTCCATCCATCCATCATCATTCACACCCGACCATAATAATTACCCCATTCCAGAGCATTTTATCCAACCTCCACCATATCTCATCTCATATTACATTATTCAAATCCCTTTACCACAACAGTATGCATGCCACCATTAACCATGTTCTCATCCCATCGGACTACATCACATGATGCCCACCTTTCACTCTCTTTCTTATTTATTTTTTTTAAGTAGGACCCATCCAATTTGTCTTGAAGATGGGCTGTTTGGAATTACAAATTAAAGAGGGACTGTTGTTATCAATCGCTATCAAGTGGGCTGAAATGGACGGTTTGGATCAACTTACGTTTCATGAGAGCCATGAAACCTATAATTGGTTACCGAATGGAGGTGGGCTGTTTTTAACATCAAATGGAATTGGGCTATTATTATCAATTAAATGGATGGTTTCCATACTCGGTCATCCCACTTTGGTTATTAGAAAGTGGATTTTTTTTTTAGAAACGTTGCAAGGGAAAGAAACCAACAATTAATTTGGTTACGTCATATGTGGGACCCACTTGGAGAAGATCTTGTGAGATTTATAATATGGGCAAGAACGTGGCTTTCGGAAAGCCATGCAAGCCATGCAAGGAAATAGCAACATAAGTGGGTCCCACCAAAGCCAAGTTTCCAAGAAAATTTTCTATTCACTAGTTTGGACGGTTATGTTTCTTTCATGGTCTAAGAATATCTAGTGGTTGCTTTATTTTAAAGGGGATGCAAGAAGAAAGTCACTAGAAGCTTACCTCATTTTCTCTTTTATATTTGGAAATGGATCCCACGTGAAGTTGAACTCTATTTTTTTTATATCCAGAGAAGATCTCTCCCACGCCAAGTGCAGCTCTCTTATTTAATTTTGGCAACTTTCTTTCTTTCAGTCCTCTTTGTTTTAGAAAAGTTCCAAAGAAAGAAAACGCGTACTCTCTTTCTTAAGAAGCAAGCGGTTCTCTCGGATGCTCGCTCCCTATATACTTTGCTTATTCTCTTGTTATCTCTTCCTTGCTCTCTCTATTTTCTTTTACTTTCTCTAGGTTTTCGCTTGTACTCTCTCTACACTCTTCCTAGCTCTCTCTCATAACCTCTCTTTCTTGCACTCTCTACTCTCTCTCCCTTGCCGAATCCTACCACTCTCTCAATACTCTCGTGCTCTCGTTTCTCTCCACCTTCTCTCTTAGATTTTGCCCAAAGCTTTCTCTTCCCCTCTTGAAATTTTCGTCTAATATTCATTTTTCCCTCATATACTTCATCCAATACTTCTTCTCCACTAGTTTTACGTTCATCTTTATCTCTTGCTAATCAAAGAGGTCCTATCCAATCATCCAAGGCAATTCAAGGCGACAACAAGGTTCGACGGAAGGAGAACGGGGATTCAACTATTGCAAGGAGGAGAAAAGAATAAGTTTTCCTTACTTTATTTTTATAGTCCAAATTCCCAATTCAATGTATTTTTGTTCAAATTTCAATTAAAGAAGTTATTATTGTTTCTTCTCCCTTCTCTCACTTTCTCTCAATGACTCTCTCTCTTTTTATTTCATTTTCTGTGTTTCTTTCCCCTTTTCCATGAGTAGCTAAACCCACTATACTTAGAGTTTAGATGAAGCCATGGGAAGAAGAAAGAGAAGTAATTAAAACAAGCGGATTATAAAACAAATTATGTAGGGTTTTATTTTTGTTCAAATCCCAATCATCCATGCCATTGGGTTTCCCCTTTCGTATGGATGATTGTTGATTGACAAAGATTAAATTCTATATAATTAATATAAATTAGAGACTTAATTCGATTAAATACTCATAAATAATGACATCTTTTAGATCTTATTATTTATTGATTGTTTAGTTGGATTTTCAACCTAATCCAAATGATTGTTTTAATTAATCAATTTTATCCAAACTCATGGTGGATTCTAACCCTAAGTACTTTTTTTTATATTGAATTAAGGATTTTACAATATTCCAAATTACTTTTGCAATTTTTCAATTAACTTAAGCCCTTAGAATTTGGTTTTCTAATTAAATTAGATAAGTAGTTAATAGAGATCATTAAAATTTGGTACACTTTGCCTAAATTAGGATTTTAAATCAAAAAGGTCTTAGTTAAATTTGATTCTTAGATTGATTAGAATATACGCTTATATATAGTGTTGGCTCCGAGGTCAAGTCCACGAAAATCCTGAGTCCATTCCAGGCAACATTATATCATAGCTAGTATTCTAATCGGTACTAGAATGGGATTGACAACTAGATTTCTCTTCCCTGAGTTCGACCCGTATCTACACACGATCCGTGCACTTGCGGTTATTTAATATCACAAACAATACTTTTTCTATCAATTCTACATCCGGCAAAGTCATCATCTAAAAACCCTACTAGGATAAATCCTTTGGAACTTTCAAACCATAAACCTAGACTAGGAGTCCCTTTGAGATACTTGAATATTCTTTTCACAGCTCGCAAATAGGATTCCTTAGGTCTGACTTAAACCTAGCACATTGACAAACACTAAACATAATGTCGGGTCGGCTAGCAGTCAAATATAGTAGACTCCCTATCATACCCTTATACTTCTTTTGATCAATAGATGTGCCAAGATCATCTTTGCTTTGTTTGGTGGATGTACTCGTAGGAGTAGGCTTTGTTGGAGAGCTATCCATCCCAAACTTCTTAAGCAATTCTCTTATATGCTTTTCTTGATTAATGTAGACCTAGGAAATATTTAAGTTCTCCCATCATGCTCATCTCAAATTCATTTCGCATGCATTGGGCAAACTCTTTACACATACTCTCATTTGTTGATCCAAAGATGGTCTCATCAACATATACGTGCACAATGAGTATGTCATCTCCTTGTCATTTGATGAAAAGGGTTTTGTCAACCTTATCCATATCAAAGCTCTTGTCTAATAAGATGGAACTAAGCCTATCATACCAAGCTCCAGGAGCTTGCTTTAATCCATGTAAGGCTTTGTCCAACTTATAGACATTGTTAGGGAATTTGAAATTGAAAGCCCAATGGTTCCCACCATTGGCATCTTATTCTTGTTTTGATGATTCCAATCCATGTAAGGCTTTGTCCAACTTATAGACATGGTTAGGGAATTTGAAATTGAAAGCCCAATGGTTCCCACCATTGGCATCTCATTCTTGTTTTGATGATTCCAATCTAGAGTGATTTTGTATTACTATTGAGTTTGATTGTCTAAGTTGTAGATCTCATTAGTTAGCAATCAAGGACGCTTGGATCAAGGCATTAAAGCTAAATTGGAAAGCATTTGGAGTGCCAAAGCTAGGATGATACAAGAAGCATGGTGGACTTGAAGCCTTGAAGTTCAAGAGAAGATTAAAGTGCTTTTCAAGTCAATAGAGTCTGTACTCCTCTCATTGGTTTTAGAGATGTCAAAGGCACTTAACATAGGTTAAAATGTAATTGAAAATGCAGGAATAAAGCCCAAAGACTATGGCCCAAAAGCCTCAGATCTTTTAAAGAAAAAATGAAATTTTATACAGGGACGGTCGACAGGGGTGTCTCTAGCGACCGCGGAAGCAAGGCTAGAAATCCAGCACTTGGCTTCCAATATCGAGCCGGTCGACCGGGGAGTCCCGGGCTACCGCGAATGTATTCCTAGAAATCCAGAAACAATCCAACATGGTAGGGCTGGTCAACCGTACTAGGGCCTGGCGACCACGGAGAGGAACCTGGACGACCGCGGAGAGGAACCTGGACAAAAATAAAAATGTCCAGATTGCCTTAGGCGGACGACCGCGACATACCCGGTCGACCGCGGCGATAAGGAATTTCAAATTTCAAAAGAGAGCCCGATAAGGGCGGGCGACCGCCGTGGCTCGGTCGACAGCCGGAGCTTGGAAAAAGAGCCGTTGGGGCTTGCACATGTTGACTTTTTCAAGTCAGTTTTTTACTGTTTTACCCCCAAACGGTCATATTTTCAAATGGGCTATATATATCTTATCCAAGACCTTTTAAACTCATCTCTCTCATTCCCAAACATGTTCAAAACATATTAGAGAGTGTAAAACACCCTTGTGTCTCATTTGAGATATATCTAAAGGGATTAGATCTAGAGCTTATCTTTGTACATCATTTCAAGAGTGAAATTTGTGTGAGCTTGCGAGCTATCTACCCTTGAAGAGGGAGGTTTTGTATTTTCATTTTTTTTGATCATACATTGTATTCGGCGAGTCCGAAGGGACACGGAGCCATCCCAAGAGCGAGTGTTGGAGACGCAGAGCTTTCTCCGGTTCGTGGTAAGTCTTGCCAGGCGGAGCCAAACCAAGTTGTAATTGGGTTGATTCCCCGCCATTAAGGGAATCCATAGTGAAGCCATGAATGGTTTGTGTTGGTGGAGTGGAGTAGGTCCGAGGTTGGGACCGAACCACTTAAAAATCTCAGTGCACTCTTTCTCTCTCACTCTATTTACTTTTGTGTTGTGCATTGGATTTTTACTTTGTGTGCTTAATCATTTATTTGCCATTTGATTTGGCTTCCGCAATTTATTTTTGGCAAGAATTTTTGAATACCCAATTCCCCCCCCCCCCCTCTTGGGTTGCCATCACCCCTGAGATTTCACTTGGTATCAGAGCACAAGGTTCTTTCTTATTTAGGGATTTTTTACTTTTAAAATTTTTAAAAGAGAAAAAGATTTCTTTTGGCATCCCATGGATTTTCATCTTAGCCAATCAATTTTATATCCACCTATCTTTTATGAAAATAATTTTGATAAATGCAAAATGCAAAATTCGTATGAGTTTCTTTTTAGAATCATTAGATTATGACATTTTGGATGTGCTTGAAAATAATTTATCTTTTTCTAAAAAGAAAAGGGGAAAAATTGATTCCAAATGGCTTGATTTGAATGCTAAAGCTTTAATCGCCATTTGCTGCTCATTGTCTCCTCATGTATTTGAGAAAATTTCAAAATGTAAAAATACTCATGAAATTTGGATTAAACTTGAAAATATCTATAAATCTCATGATTGTTAGTTTGCATTTGTAAATTCTAATACATCTCATATACATGATTTTGTTGAGAATCCTAATGAGCATTTAAAGTCTTTTGATATTGAAAAGGATTTCAACATTTCAATTTCCAACATGCAAAAAGAGATTGATTCTTTAAAAATTGAAATTGATAATTTTTTGCTAAAAAATGATGCTTTGAATCAAATGAATGAAAACTTGATTAGTGCTAATTTTGATTTGATTCAAAGATGCAATTCATTTGAGAAAGAAAATAAAAAATTGGTTCTTGAAAACCATGATTTGCAAGAAAAGAAGAAAACACTTGAAAATCATAAATCTTCTTGTAAATTTGTATGTCCTTCTGTCCTTCTACATGTGCTAAATGTAATTTTTGTGGTTGAATAGGACATTATAAAAATGATTGTGTGTTTAGGACTTTGCCTAAAACTAAACTTGTGTGGATTGAAAAGAGTACTTTAGGCAAATCTAAACCATTTGGAACCAAATGGGTGTGGGTTCCATAGGCCCCAACCTAGTTTTCTATGTTGTTGTAATAGATTAGGGGCTTGTGCTTTAACTTGAATATCTTTATGATTTTGGTAGTTTTTAGCCCAAGGATCTTGTTTAAATTGTTACAACTTTGCCTTGGCAATATGTTTTGATGACCCCCAATAGGGGGAGATTTGATTTAGGGGAAGCTTGAAATTGTATTATTTTTTAAAACCCCATTTATGTTTCTAAACCCTCCTTGTTTTGAATTTTGTTTTTAAATAGGGGGAGTTTTAGATTGTTTCATTTCTTGACAAAGGAGGAGTTTATATATTGCATATCTTTTCCCTTGATTCTTGTCTCTTGCCCCATCTTTTTGTTGATGCCATAGGGGGGAGAAATGTATATGCTTTTATTGGAAAATCCCTTGTGGTTGTCATCATAAAAAGGGGAGAATGTTAGCCCAATGGTTCCCACCCTTGGCATCTCATTCTTGTTTTGATTATTCCAATCTCAAGTGATTTTGTATTACTAATGAGTTTGATTGTCTAAGTTATAGATCTCATTTGTTAGCAATCAAGGAAGCATGGATCCAGGCATTGAAGCTAAATTGGAAAGCATTTGGAGTGCCAAAGCTAGGATGATCCAAGAAGCATGGTGGACTTGAAGCTTTGAAGTTCAAGAGAAGATTGAAATGCTTTTTAAGTCAATAGAGTTTGTACTCCTCTCCTTGGTTTTAGAGATATCAAAGGCACTTAACATATGTTAAAATATATTTGAAAATGTAGGAATAAAGCCCAAAGACCATGGCCCAAAAGCCCCCGATCATTTAAAGTAAAAATAGAATTTTATATAAGGCCGGTCGATCGGGGTGTCCCGAGCAACCGTGGAAGCAAGGTTGGAAATCTAACACTTGGCTTCCAATAGCGGGCAGGTAGACCGGGGAGTCCCGGGCAACCGTAAATGTGTTTCTAGATATCCAGAAACAATCCAACATGGTAGGGCCGGTCGACCGCCATTGGGCCGGGTAACCACGGTGAGGAACCTGGACAAAAATAAAAATATTCAGATTGCCTTCGACGGACGACCGCGACATATCCGGTCGACCGCGGCGATAAGGAATTTCAAATTTCAAAAGAAAGCCCGATAAGGGCGGGCGACCGTCATGGCTCGGTCGACCGCTGCGGCCTGAAAAAAGAGCCATTGGGGCTTGCGCAGGTTGACTTTTTCAACTCAGTTTTTTACTGTTTTACCCCCAAACGGTCAGATTTTCAAATGGGCTATATATAACTTATCCAAGATCTTTTAAACTCATCTCTCTTATTTCCAAACATGTTCAAAACATATTAGAGAGTGGAAAACACCATTCTGCCTCATTTGGGATATATCTAAAGGGATTAGATATAGAGCTTATCTTTGTACATCATTTCAAGAGTGAAATTTGTGTGAGCTTGCTAGCTATCTACCCTTGAAGGGGGAGGTTTTGTATTTTCATTTTCTTTGATCATATATTATATTCGGCGAGTGTGAAAGGACGCGGAGCCATTCCAAGAGCGAGTGTTGGAGACGCGAAGCTTTCTCCGGTTCGTGGTAAGTCTTGCGAGGCGGAACCGAACCAAGTTGTAATTGGGTTGATTTCCCGACACTAAGGAAATCCATAGTGAAGCCATGAACGGATTGTGTTGGTGGAGTGGAGTAGGTCCGAGGTTGGGACCAAACCACTTAAAAATCTCGGTGCACTCTTTCTCTCCCACTCTATTAACTTTTGTGTTGTGCATTGAATTTTTACTTTGTGTGCTTAATCATTTATTTGCCATTTGATTTTGCTTCCGCAATTTATTTTTGGCAAGAATTTTTGAATACCCAATTCACCCCCCCCCCCCCCCCCCCCCACCTCTTGGGTTGCCATCACCCCTGGGATTTCACTTGGTATCAGAGCACAAGGCTCTTATTTAGGGATTTTTGAATTGTAAAAATTTTAAAAGAGAAAAAGATTTCTTTTGGCATCTCATGGATTTTCATCTTAGCCAATCAATTTAGATCCACCTATCTTTTATAAAAATAATTTTGATAAATGAAATATTCGTAAGAGTTTCTTTTTAGAATCATTAGATTATGACATTTTGGATGTGCTTGAAAATGATTTATCTTTTTCTAAAAATAAAAGGGGGAAAATTGATTCCTAATGGCTTGATTTGAATGCTAAAGCTTTAATCATCATTTGTTGCTCGTTGTCTCCTCATGTAATTGAGAAAATTTCAAAATGTAAAAATGCTCATGAAATTTGAGTTAAACTTGAAAATATATATAAATCTCATGATTGTCATTTTGCATTTGTAAATTCTAATGCATCTCATATACATGATTGTGTTGAGAATCCTAATGAGCATTTAAAGTCTTTTGATATTGAAAAGGATTTCAACATTTCAATTTCCAACATGCAAAAAGATATTGATTCTTTAAAAATTGAAATTGATAATTTTTTGCTAAAAAATGATGCTTTGAATCAAATGAATGAAAACTTGATTAGTGCTAATTTTGATTTGATTCAAAGATGCAATTCATTTGAGAAAGAAAATAAAAAATTGGTTCTTGAAAACCATGATTTGCAAGAAAAGAAGAAAACACTCGAAAATCATAAATCTTCTTGTAAATTTGTATGTCCTTCTACATGTTGTGCTAAATGTAATTTTTGTGGTAGAATAGGACATTATAAAAGTGATTGTGTGTTTAGACTTTGCCTAAAACTAAACTTGTGTGGATTGAAAAGAGTACTTTAGGCAAATATAAACCATTTGGAACCAAATGGGTGTGGGTTCCATAGGCCCCAACCTAGTTTTCTATGCTTTTGAATTAGATTAGGGGCTTGTGCTTTAACTTGAATATCTTTATGATTTTGGTAGTTTTTTGCTCAAGGATCTTGTTTAAATTGTTACAACTTTACCTTGGCAATATGTTTTGATGACCCCCACATATATTCTATTTGTATTTCAAATAAGGGGAGATTTGATTTAGGGGAAGCTTGAAATTGTATTATTTTTCAAAACCCCATTTATGTTTCTAAACCCTCCTTGTTTTGAATTTTGTTTTTAAATAGGGGGAGTTTATTTATTGTATATCTTTTCCCTTGATTCTTGTCTCTTGCCCTATCTTTTCGTTGATGGCATAGGGGGGAGAAATGTATATGCTTTTATTGGAAAATCCCTTGTCGTTGTCATCATAAAAAAGGGGAAGAATGTAAGCCCAATGGTTCCCACCCTTGGCATCTCATTCTTGTTTTGATTATTCCAATCTCAAGTGATTTTGTATTACTAATGAGTTTGATTGTCTAAGTTGTAGATTTCATTTGTTAGCAATTAAGGAAGCTTGGATCAGGGCATTGAAGCTAAATTGGAAAGCATTTGGAGTGCCAAAGCTAGGATGATCCAAGAAGCATGGTGGACTTGAAGGTTTGAAGTTCAAGAGAAGATTGAAATGTTTTTCAAGTCAATAGAGTTTGTACTCCTCTCCTTGGTTTTAGAGATGTCAAAGGCACTTAACATAGGTTAAAATATATTTGAAAATGTAGGAATAAAGCCCAAAGACCATGGCTCAAAAGCCCCCGATCATTTAAAGTAAAAATGGAATTTCATACAGGGCCGGTCAATCGGGCGACCACGGAAGCAAGGCTGGAAATCTAGCACTTGGCTTCCAATAGCGGGCCGGTAGACCGGGGAGTCCCGGGCAACCAAAGATGTGTTTCTACATATTCAGAAACAATCCAACATGGTCGGGTCGGTCGACCGCCATTGGGCCGGGCGACCGCGGTGAGGAACCTGGACAAAAATAAAAATGTCCAGATTGAGTTGGTGTCATTTGTAGTAACACAAACATTGTTGAGAATCCAATGCCCCGAAAACCTAAGGGTTCCTCCGCAAGGTACGTCCATGGAGGGTGAGTTTGGATTTCTGCGATTATTCTTTAAGAGTTGTTGAATATCAAAAGATTATTACGCGGAATCCTTCTTTTTTTTGGAACAAGTTGAAGGAGTGGGCATTATTGGTGGAGATATGAGGTTTCGATGGAACGGATTTTATGCAACCAGTTTTATTTTTGTTCCATTTGGTGCTTATGGCTTGGGATTTTTGCAATCTAATGGTCGTGTTTTGGGTGGTGGCATGGCTGACCGGCCTGTATGTTAATGGGAGCGAGCCCTGTACAGGTCTGAACTCTGAAGGAACAAAAAATTAGGCACAACAAGCAGGTTTGTCTTTCTGATTGGGAAATCAGGTTGGGTTCAGGTTGGAAGAAATAAAATTCAGGTTGGGCTCGGGTTGGCGGATTAGCAGTTCGGGTAGGCTTCGAGTTTGCTTCAACGCGACCCATCCCGAGTTGCACCCCTAGAACTTGTTAAGCAGCTACGAAGTGGTTTGGTGCTACTTGCAGTCCCGGAAAATTTATTACAAGACGTTCTTTTGGGTATGCGTCAGCTGCTAGCGATGACAGTTTTTGGTTATGGAGAATGATACACCCCCCCCCCCCGCTTCTTAAGTTTTTAAAGGCAAGAAAAATGTTAAAGGGGGTGAATTGATCCTGAAGGAATGAACTATTCTCACATAAACTGTTAACGGGCGCGTAGGGGGAGGGGGGGGATATCATTTCCCTTTCCAGCCAAGTGTGAGTCCATTCCAGTTCTCAAAAATTTAAGCTGATATGACCAAAATCTCACCGCTGCGACGCTTCAAAATTTTCTTCTCCAGTATAGTAAGTTAGTAACTCCAGGTGCGCATGGATTGCCGGAATGAGGTGCTTGAATCAGTATCCAATACTGATTCTACCCGATTCCAGCATTTGGTTTAAAAAAAGAACAGAACCAAGGGGAATAATTGACACTCAGGCAGAATCAAAGGGGCAATGTCAGAATCTGTTTACCGTCACCAGAGGTGGTATTCTTATTCCAGCATTGAAGGAATGGAAATTTTATTAGACTTTTCAAATTAAAATTTTATTTTTATTCTTTTCTCATTCCGTTCAAGAGAGAATCAGAATAGGGATTGGAATATGATGCCGATTACGATTTTGATTCCGGCAATTCAAACGCAGCCCCCGAGTCCATGGCATTGCAAATACACCTCCACTGAAGAACTCTACTTTGGATAGTTACTATTCTTGAGTCTGAAAGCTGATAGATTTGCTTTCACCCATTTTTTGAGTTGGGATACTTCCCTTCTAAAATTAGACGTGCAACCAGAAAACAACATTCTTCTTCTTCCAGTACATCAGGCAAGATGCTCATCTGTGGCTTCAAATTGGCTTCTGAAACTTTCCATGAACCCAAACCCTCTGCATCTTCTTCCCATTCCTCCGATTCACCGATTTAACACAACAATATTCAAGCTCCAGCTGCATGCACATAAATGATTAATCAGAAGGAGCACTCAAATGGATAAAGATAAGTAGAACATTTTTAGATATCCAATCACTAGATACTACTAGTTTTGGCAGTTTTAATTTTTGTAGCATGAGATTCTCTCAGAGAAAATTAACCACAATCAACCAGAGCTATCAAAATTGAGGGATCTGATTTTTTTTTTTCTTTTCTTTTTTTTTAATTGCAAGGTCTTAAAAGCGTTTTCCCACCTTAAGACGCCTCTTATTTGAAGTCTAGAGGCTTTGGAAGGAAACAAAAGGCTTTTGGGGCTTTTCCAAAGCCATATTCATCAAGAGTAAGAAATTACTATATCTTCACAATTGTTGAGATGTGGATGTTTTGAAAGGAAACAGAAGGCTTTTGGGGCTTTCGAAAACCCTATTCATCAAGAGGAAGAAACTACTATATCTTCACAGTTGTTAAGCGAAATTGAAATATGTTCTTTCTGTAGCGATTATACAATGAAGGAGAAACAAATCATCACCATGATCAAAGGTTTTGGTACGTGATAAAAAGCTTGAAATATTGTAAGAAATCAGTACCTTAGATTTTGTTGTGTTTTCTTGTATTTGAAACCGATCATTTCTTTCGCGATTATAGAATGGATAAACAAATCATCATCATGATCACAGCTTTTGGTATATGATGTAAATATTCAAATATTGCAAGAAATCAACAACACATCTGGTATATGTAGAATCAATACTTGGGAAGAGTTTTTAAAAGAAAGCATCACCTAACACGAATTATTGCAGTTATGTGTGTATGTGCATGCGTGTGTGTGTGTGTGTCTGTGTGTGTGTGTGTGTGTGTGTGTGAGAGAGAGAGAGAGAGAGAGAGAGAGAGAGAGAGAAAGAGTGTGTGTAAATGCCTGTGAAGGGGTTTTTACAATGAAGCATCATCCATACCATTCATAGCAGCACAAGAGTCACCCATACGCATGTCCCTTTGTTGCACTCAGTGTTGCACGGATTCGGATTCGCGTGTCGGGATCCGACACGGATTCGAGGTGTCGGATGCTGCAAACCCCCAAAAGTAGGATTCGGATTCGGTAATTTTTAAATAAAATAAAATTTTCAAAATTTCAAATTTATATATATATATATATATATATATATATATATATATATATATATATATATATGAGAAAACGGTTCCTACACATGTGTAGAGAGTTCTCTACACACTAGCTTAAAATACAGTGGAGGCCCACATTGTTTGGGTGATCCAAGCCATCCATTTTCAAGGCCCTCACATAGATAGGGTGTCTACAAAAAATCAGATCCATAGGATCATCCCAACCCTACGATTTGTGGAGGTAAAATGGATGTCTTTAAACCTTCACAAATTAGTCCATTTTTTGCCTCCACAGTTCGAATGATTAGGATGATCCTATGGATCTGATTTTTTGTGGACACCCTATCTATGTGAAGGCCTTAAAAATGAATGGTTTGGATCACCCAAATAATGTGGCCCCCATTGTATTTTAAGCTAGTGTGTAGATAACTTATCTACACATATGTGTAGGAACCGTTTTCTCTCTCTCTCTCTCTCTCTCTCTCTCTCTCTCTCTCTCTCTCTCTCTCTCTCTCTCTCTATATATATATATATATATATATATATATATATATATGTGTGTGTGTGTGTGTGTGTGTGTGTGTGTGTGTGTGTGTGTGTATTTATGTATGTATGTCTGCATATATATTCATGAAAAATTTGTGGGTAGAGGGTTGATGCGAGGTTTGTATTAAAAGAGTTTAAGGAGGAAGGGGGTCGAAGTTCGAGGGTCGAGGCGCTAGGGTTTTTATTAAAAGAGTACGGGTTGTGCTTTCATATAAAAAAAATTAAGAAGAAAATACGTTTAAAGAGAAGATATACAGGATTCGCATTTCAAAAGAGACAACGATGAACCGGATTCGCCCGAGCCGGACACAGCTACGACAAGAATCTAGGTGTGTCCCACGTGAATCCATGTCCGATTTGGATGCGGAGACGCGTCGACACGGATTCGGCAGAGGGGGGCAAAGAATCCATGCAACATAGGTTGTACTCAAGCTTTTAACTTCTAATTTCTATTTTGGTTTCTGTCACCGCGGAAATAGAAATTTTTCAGTTTCGGTTGGAAATTTTTGGTAGAAATCATGTAAAATCATAGAAACATAAACAAATGATATAATTTTAAAATGAAGGTTCAAGAAATGCTAGAATAAGCACAAATACACACTTAGTAACCATCACATAAGAAAGATAGCTATCCATTATAGTTTAAAAACATCGAACACCCAGTGACGGGCAGTGTCACTCATGTCTGATAATTCAATATATACATTTCTCATGTAATTCATTTAAATTTTATACATAATACATACACCGTATTTCACATACAATTCTTCTAAATATAACTAAATGACACATACTGATATAGTCTAAGGTGTCAATTTCGTTTCATCTCAGCCGAAATGGCGAAACATTCTGTTACGCTCCGGAAAACGGAACAGAAACACCTGTTTCGTTCCGCCCGGAATTTCGTTCTGTTTCCTCGTGTTCTGTCCATTTCGTCTTATTCCGCCCTGTTTCGACCGAAACATGACAAATACCCAGTTTTGGCCTAAACACCAATTTTTTGAAAAAAAAAAATTACAGTTTCATCCCTTTAAGACTCTTTTTGGGGGCTTTTACCATTTTTACCCTTATTTGTTAGCCTTTTTTTACCATTTTACCTCCCAAAATAAGAAAAATCCTGTATAAACCCATCAACCCACTTTTTTTCTTCTGCCAACCAAATGTTCTCTCTCATACTAATCGTTACTCATCTCACTTCTTCTACTACTTTCTACTCATCTTTACACATCTCAAAGATCAAAGGGTATTTTCACCATCCAAATGCTTCTACTTATAGTGTACATGTATTTTCAACATCCAAAGGGAGGCTTGGAAGTGAAGAGACTTTTCTTTCCCAAATGTTATCTCTCATACTAATCGTTACCCATCTCACTTCTACTACTACTTTCTACTCATCTTTCCATCTCAAAGATCAATGGGCATTTTCACCCTCCAAATGCTTCTACTTATAGTGTACGTGTATTTTCAACATCCAAAGGGAGGCTGATGTGGAGAGCCTTTTCTTCCTTGACATGAGTCGACTTTCGACGGGACTGAAGTCCAAAGTTTGACTCCTTGATGCACCAATATAAACAATAAACCTCATATATTTAGAAAATATTAATGAATATTTCATTAATAAGTTTAAAATTAAAAAAATATCTAAATATATAATGAACCTTATTGCTTTAGACATGCACGACAACGCAAGTCACTAGGTGTTCGATCATGTTAAACCTTTATAGATGGTTGAATTGCATAATGTGGTGTTTATAAGTAAGCATTTGTTCTTATTTTAGCATTTACTTACTAGAGTTCTATTTTAAATCTCCATCCTTTCCATAGACTTCAACAACTTTTATAAGACTTCGACCGAGACTGACGTTTGAATCCTTAAATAAAACATGGTCTGATTTAAAATGGGATGAATTTTAAGTAGTACCTCAATGAAACCCGCACTTAAGAAAAGGTCCCTCGAAGTATCAAGAGAGAAGAAATACGAGCGAGTGCCATCAGATCTCACATACTCCCTGAACCCAACTCTTTTGTTCAGCTGAAATCTAAGCATAGTCATGTCATAGAGGCCTGAGAGTCAACAATAATTTAAGCAATTAACCAACTATAATAGAATGAAAGTGGTGGTCACTATCTGAAGCCAATGGATTCACAAGAGCTGATTAGACTGTGATCGGCATTTCGAAAAGCATCAATAATTGAAATGTTTAGCATTCCTAAGAACATGTCTTCTAATCAAAAGAACTTGCTATTGATTGCTAGGTCATCTTACCATAATCCCTGAATAAGAGTAAGCCCCCCGGCCTTAAAACAGAGAGGCATTCCGCAATAACAAAAGGCATTTGTTGAAATGGTATTGCTGATAAAGTGAATATCTAAAAAATAGCATGAGAAAAAACTAAATTAGAATGTTAAGGAGATAAACTTCTTCCATATATTGATAATGAATGGAGATCTCATTAAAGAGGATAATTATTAGAGCATAAAAATTAAAAATAGGATGTTAATTGCTTATTAGCGTTATTGAAAATGAATTGGATTACTGCAACTATGGACTGTGCCTACTTAAGGTTGGGAGGAGGCTTTTATAAAAGGATTGGACTGTTGTTCTTCTATCAGGAGATTAGCTCGTATGTTCTGGATAAATCTATGTACTGCTCACAAATGAAGGGAGATCGAGTCTTGAAAGTAAAGCTTTTTCGAAACCATGTGGCAATCACATTCTAGTATCGTGACTAAAGGTGAATGGCTTTTGTGTGAGAAAGATTTTTGGTTGCTCATTTCAATTGATCCAAGACTAATTAAGAGATTTGAACATAAAGTTTAGACTCCCATAAGTCGATTCTAGATCCATTTGTAGGGTCAGGATGCAGTTACACATTTAGTTTTGAAGGCTGCCAAGAAAGATGACTTCAGCCCACTCAGACAAGAATAAACTACTAAATATATCAATGCCACCGAAAAACTTTATCAGTTTAGAAATAGTACTTGTTGGGATAGTAGTCTTGTTTCCCCCACCAGTTAACTATTATATCTAGGTTTCTTAGATGTGGAGCGCGGTGGGAAGCCAAAATGGGAATGTGGGCTTTTTAGGTTTTTGTAAAACCTACGATATAAAAAGTCTCCAAAAAAAAAACCTACGACTAAACGCAGCGGCAAAAAGTGATTTTTTCTCTTGGTGCGTGAGGCGCAAGAACAAGAGTGGGAGAGAGTTTCTCCGGTGATTTTCTCCTAGGCTGCTCTGGTGGACAATTTCGGTTGAGAGGACAAGGAAAGTGTCGCAGATTGTGGGTTTCGGGTTAATCCCATTTTAATCCATGTATTTTGTTTTCTCATAGTGGAAGATCATGTTCTCGCCTGTGAGCGTAGGCATCTTGGCCAAACAATGTAAAATCTCGGTTGGTGCATCTTGTAGCTTGTTTATTTCTATTATTCCGTTTCTTTCTGAAGTTCATATCAAATTTTGTCACACGGAGTTCTCAACAGTACCAATTATTGACACGGTGCAACAGGATTTCCTATAACCAAGAAGAAATTTAAGCATTTCAAAGCAGTATGCAAGCGCCCAATATGACGCATAAGGAGGCATGTGAGCAGCACCAGGATGCACTAAATAAGGCATGCACATAATTTAAATATTGTTTTCTTTGCAAAAATCCAGTTTCTAAATTTGAAAAATCATTAAATAGCCATTACATGCCTTACTAATTCTAATGAACAGAGCTAGCAGGCCATCCACCAAAAAAATGTGAGATGCCACCAGATAAGTTTATCAATTTCAAGAAATGGTAAATTATTGAAACAGTGCCAACCGGGTTTCCCAAAAAGCTAAAACCAAGGAGAAATTTAAGCATTTCAAACCAGTATGCAAGCACCCAATATGAAGCATAAGGAGGCATGTGAGCAAAACTAGCAGGCACAAAATAGGACACCCATATAATTTTCATGTTGTTTTCTCTGCAAATATCCAATTTCTAAATTAGTAAGGTTAGTAAATAACCATTACAAGCTTTGTTAATTCTAACGCAAAAAGATAGCAGGCCTTCCACAGCAACAAAAAAAAGGTTAGATGTAACCCAAATAAAGAGATTCAAAGGCCGCGATCTATCAGAAATGAGGAGAATTGGCATTCATTTGTTTGTGCAGGATCATTGTAGATCAGAAATGTATCAAAGGCCAACGCCTGAAAGATCTGCGATAAATGGAGCATTGAGTATCCAAACATAGCATTTTGTCATGGTTAGAAAGAAGGGTTCTACTATGAGCACAATACTTAAAATTCCAGTATCGTGCATAAACTTCAATATTTCTAGGATTATATGGGCAGCGCAAAGAGGTATATACATCACTCAATTGAGTATAATAAACACTTATATGTACTAAAAAAAGTAAGAGGACTTTCATGTGGCACCGGTCTAATAAATCAAACTACATATGATTGAATAGATTTGGTACAAAATAAAACTTACCAGGGTAACAAAATTCACCCCACCAATGCAACATTGGTCTCCTTCGAAGGAGGATAACTCATCTAAGCCAGCGTCTTCACTCCCTTTAACATCTAATAAACCAAGTACAACAGACAACATCCCCATTCATGGAATTTCTCGCAAAATTTTGAAGGATAAAATCCAGTAGAATCTAGAAAGAAATAAACGACATTAAATTTGGAACCTGGTAGACAGTCAGATGGCTTTGTCAGGGAACCTTTTCGACACGAACTGCAGATCAACCGATTTGGAAATCCATTGACAGAAAAATCACAGAAAAAAGGATGGAATCGATGTTTGACTGAGCCCTCATCAGCATTATCTATCATCTGCCTTGCCCTTTTAAGGGCTTCTGTGCTACAGTCACAAGCATAAACAACGATACTCTGTTTTCCACTAAACAAGAAACACTTTCTGGTTAGGACAACTTATAGTGATCACCGGGAGTAAGATACGTAGCAAGATAGATTAAATTGAACTTAATGCATCAGAGAGAGAATGCATAAAACACCTTGCGCCAAAAATCAAGAAATCATTTATATAGTAAATAATGAAAACTCTATATGAAAATGAAAGGAATGCAATAAGATCACAAATATGAATATAACAAAATTTGAATAAGTTAATTTTCAAAAAAAAATTGTAAATGTAAAAAATGGTTTTTTTCTTTTTTTGAAAAATGACATTTCATTAATATTAAGATAGCATTCTGGACCAGGAGTTCCACCCTGCTTTACAAAATATTCAAGAGTAGAGTAAAGGCACGCGCATACCCGAGGCCAATTCGAAGATACAAAAAGTAAGGAAAAGTACAATATCCTAAACTACTCCTTTCTTCCTTTCAGTAGCCTAGCCTGAAGCGGGCTTACAGAAAGGATGGTATTTCTATTTCTTCCCTTTGGGCTCCAAACTTTGCTAGGCAATCAGCTACCTCATTCGCCGATCTCCTACGATGTTCAATCCTCGGATCAAGCACCCTTATCAGGTCCAATATTTCTGCAACCAATTCCTGCAGTTTCCAAGGTCCCTTTGAGGAACCAGAGGCCCAAGCTACGGCATTGGTAGAGTCACCTTCAACAATTAAAGGATGTTGGTTATTCTCGAAAGCCCATCGAAGGGGCTAGAAATTTCCAAATTCGCCCAATTGGTGATGGTTGTCCGGCATTTAAAACCATAAAAAAGGATTTTGCTGTAAAATCTCCATTGGATGCCCCATCCATATCTGCTCATCTTCCTTAAACTGTGAACAGTATGTCGACTCCAGAACAAATAAGAGCCTCTGTAAATCATGGATTTCCTCCTCCTTGAGGTTCCAGTGTAAACGTATATCCCAGAAACCTCTGCCTCTCTGAGCTTCTCTGACTAAATAATCTAAAACCGTTGCATCAGGACTTACTGCAATTCTGAATAATCATGGGAATTCCGTACTCAAAAAAGAAAAAAAAGGTGGGTCCGACACGCACCCCCCAGCACACCCAAGCGCACCCAACACGTTTTAAACCATTTTTTTTTTAAAAAAAAAACCAAAAACGGGGGGTGGGTTTTAAAAATATGGGGGATGGTTTAAAAACAATAAAAAAGACCATTGGGTCTTTTTTCCTCCCAAATCTCCCTCCTCTCTCTCGACCTCTCTCCCCAACCTATTCTCCAATTGTTTTTTTTTAATTTTTATAAATATATAATAAAATATTAAAATATAATATATTCGGTGTACCCACAGCGTACCCGCACCCGGTTTTTTGGAAAATCACGTACCCACGTACCCGTGTCGTGTCGTACCCGCACCCCGTACCCGTACCCGTGCTTCTTAGCCTGTTCAAAGTCTTCCTTAACAGAGCAGATGGATTTCCATGCTCCCGATCCCTTCCCTCTTGATGGTTTTTTAATGTTCCAATCCCCCCATTCAGATCCATATTTCAACCCAACTACCCGGTGCCACAGTGCCATTTTCACCATACCTCCATAACCATTTTCCAAGTAATGACTTCTTTCGCAGTTTGAGCCTCCCAATCCCCAGGCCTCCGTATCTTTTGGGTTGGGTCACCTTCCCCCAATTAATTAGATGTTTCAGCTTCTTTGGCTGACCGTCTCCGTCCCATAAGAAATTCCGTTGTAATCTTTCAATTGTCAATGCTACCTTGACCGGGATTCTGAAGAGAAATGAAGTAAACCGGCATGTTAGACAGTGCCGCTTTTATTAGTGTTATTCTTCCCCCAATAGAGATATACCTTTTCTTCCATGTTGCTAACTTCCTCTCTATTCTTTCCACGACCGGATCCCATTGAGCAGCCGATGGAATTCCAAACCCTAAAGGTAAGCCCAAGTAGGACACAGGGAAGGTCCCAGCACTGCACCCAATTGTCCTTCCAGCCTTTAGATCTCTCGCTGATCCATGTTGATTCCCAAGAGCATACTTTTGCTGAAGTTAATTTTAAGGCCAAAGGTGACCTCAAACCATTTAAATATCTTCATGGTGTTAGGGATGGCTTGGGAGTTGTTTTGCAAGAACACTAGTGTATCGTCGGCAAATTGGAGGTGTGTAATTTCTTCACCAAAAGGTCCAGCTTGCAGCCTACAAATCAAGCCCGATCTATTTGCTTTCGTCATCATTTGACTGAGGGCCTCCACCACCATTATAAACAAGTATGGAGCTAAAGGATTCCCCTGGCGGATACCCCTTGATGCATTGAAAAAGCCCTCCGCTGAACCATTAATAATGACCGAGAAAGAGTTAAATGATATGAGTGACCTTAACCACATCCTCCATTTTGGACCAAAACTCATCCTTTCTTGTATGAAATCAAGGACGTCCCAGTCTACGTGATCATAGGCTTTCTCAATGTCTATCTTAAACACTAGGCCCGAGCGTCCGCTTCTCTTTGCCAAGTTGATAAGTTCATTGGCAATGAGGACCCCATCCAAGATTTGCCTTGATTCAATGAAGGCCCCTTGGAACTGGGATATGATACCTCTCATGGTATTTTTCACTCTTCTTGTCAGCAGCTTAGCTATGATTTTAGGGATGCTAATAGGACTGGCAACGGGGTAGGGCGGAGCCGGATGTTGCATTCCCCGTCCCCGTCCCCGCCTCAAGGAAAATTAATACATACATTGCATGGGTGAGATAACTCATTCATTCCCTCGTTCTCTCCAACTCTCTTCTCCTCTCTTCTCTATCGTCTTCATCTCCAATTGTAGCATAACGACTACCATTTGATTGGATATCAAAAAAAAAAAATTTGCAAGAAGAAGATGCGGTGAATTAGATCTCCACTTTCTTCAAAGCATGTGTGAGTTCATACCCCATTTTCTCCACACGAATATGGAAAGCTTATTCCACCTATATTTGAAAGAAACAGCCAATTACTAGAATGAAACATCAACATCCGGTTCTTTTTTATTTTTGATCATTTTAACCTAGTTTTTGTCCGCATTTGACTGTTTTATAGCCGTTTGAATGGTCGTTTGCATTGTTTTACCTTTCCAAACAAAAAAAAAAGCCTATAAAAACCCATTCAATCCTCCACTTTCTTCACTTTTCCCACACTTCTATCGTTCTCAAATTCTTCTACTCATCTCTATTGTCATTATATTTCATTTATTTCCAATCATTTTATGTTTCTTCTACTTCCAAAGGATTTCTAATTCTAGTTATAAATGAAGAGGATGCTTGCAAGTAGGAGTATTTGCCTACTCAAAAGCAAGGTTTTAAATTCGGTTATGGTTTCAGCCATCATGGAAATCAAAATATTTCGGTTTCAGCGGAAATTTCGGCCGAAATCTTGTAAAATTCGATGGAAATATTTCAGTTGCTCTTAAATTTCAGTGGAAACTTGTAAATTCTGGTGGAAATCCTGTAAATAGGTTGAACCCCTCCTGAAAACGAAATTGAAATTGAAATTTCAGCAAAATCTTATAAATTTCCAATTCAATACGGAATTCGGCCGAAATTTTAAACCATGCTCAAAAGAGGTACCCCGTATACAGTATACATAATACATTTTAGATTTTATTTATATTCTTTTGGACTTTTGTTAGTTGTAATTCGCTTTCCTTTCCAATTTCAATTAAATTTAAAGAGCATGATGAGTTCAGAACCTTCCGGAGGAGCCGCAACTATTGGTTTCTCTCCCGCTAGATCCAATGACCTGTTATATGCTTATAGTACAGTGGCATCGGGTCATCGGAATAAAGTAATTTGCATATTTATAATAAACTTACATTGGGTAGAGTATTACTCGATGAAAAGAACATCTGGTGGGTGTTCCGAGTGAAGTGACAGTATGTAAGAAAGTCCCATAAGATCTAAAATGGAGAATTTCAAAACTTATAAAACAATACAAAGGAGAAAAATCTAAAAAATGTATAGTTATACCAGATATTGGTAATTCATATGGAATATCACAAGTTGAAGAAGGAGAAGGGGATAAGGAAGATGATGGATTGGGATATAAAGGAAAAGAAGTTACAGAAGAGAGGGGAGTGGAAAGAGAAATAAAATAAAATCAGGGGCTTGAAACAATTTTTTGCACGACGAATAATCCCTCAAATCCCAGACAAGCATAAAAATTCTTTGGCAACAAAAGAAACTATTGCATGGCGGTTGGCATACTTTGGTATGATGCCAACCCCCCTTTCAACGTAGCTCATTTCCCATATATGGCACCATCTTACCATAACTTCAGAGGGTCAATATTAAAGAAAAGGTGCATGAGATAAATCCACTCCGCAAAGAGGAATAGGTTGGAACGCCAGAGATTGGATGACTTGTTGTTTGTGCATTACAATTTAAATTTCCGAGAAAGGCATAATATTTTTAATTAATATTCTCATTTCTTAAGAATGAATCACACTTTAAATTTAAAGTTGAAATCTTCAGAAATTATTAAATTTTGTACCAAGTACTTAAGAAGGAAGACATCAACTACTACGACCATACTAGCCTATAAAACCTTGATGTCTTAATGGATTGGATAGCAAAGGATGATTCTATTGTTTTCATCAGAGAGGATTTAGGTTGTTAACAAGTTGAAGAACCTACTGATGTTGCGGTGGCAGATGACGAAGATGAGGACGTCAATACGGATGATGTTCGTGGATTTGTTGGTGGTAATGATAACAGGCACCATTCAGTTGAGTATGACTATCCGGATTATGAAAGCCCCTCGGAGGAGATGAGTTAAGTTGACCTGTGAGACATTTGAATAATTCAATCTTCATTTTATTTGTAATACTTATAGCTACCACTTTGCGTTTTTTAAGATTAATTTTTCTTGGTTTCATTGATGTATTGCAATAAATTCGATATTTAAAGTAATAAAATGTATCTTTTTATTAAGTTTGGTTGGTATAATGGTTTTTTATTTTTTGACAATTTTAATTTTTTTTAATTTTAACAATTTAAAGAAAAAACTCTGATCGTAGCATCTTTTTTACATCCGGAAGAAAAACCAAAACAACCCACCCACTAACCAAAACGAGCGCCAAATGTGTTAAAAGTATAAAAGATTAAATAACGCCATCTCCATCAACTTAAGCTTTTGGGATAGCTGGTAGTTTTACAGGAGAGAAATAATATCTGAAACTACCATGCCTGATGCCTCAGCATCCTGGTGGGTCAGGGCAAAAACACGACCTGTTGCACGAGGTCTACCCCCACTCTGCAGTCTGCTCTGCACAAGAGGAACAAATAAATATCGCTCTACCTAGGCTCGCGGGCCCCTCTCAACTGGAAATGTCACTCTCGGAAAAGTCAGGGCTCGAGGAATAGATGCCATCTTGCCTGGCCTCGATGCTGGTGCTCTCAATGGACACTGTGCATATATGTGATCAAACTGACCACAACTGAAACAAGCCCCGGATGCACCCCGACAAACCCTGGTCTCATGAGTACCCCCACACCATCCGCAAACTAGTCTCGGAGGTCTGCTTTGCACGTCCTGGCCAATCATGCCATCAGGTGGTGCCAAAGGTCTACCCACTGGTGGAGGCCTCACTGCACTGCTCTGCCCGTAAGAAAATTCTTGACCCCTCTTCCTAGAGAGTCCTCTCATTGCATCTCTGGTCTCACACAAGACTTCTCACAAAACCTTGCTCGATCCACCTACTCTGCGAAGCTGGCTCCAAAAGATGATGCTAAATCTCATCTGATATGAGGCTCTAGCCCCTGCTCGAATCTGCGAGTCCTCATTGGCGGACTAGATGCAATAACCGGTACATACCGCAACAGTCAGTCGAACTCGGCTACGTACTCATCTATCGATCGAGGACCCTGCCTCAAGAACAAAAAGTCCTACTCCAACTGGCACATCGTTAGGCCGAATAGAATCTCCCATGGAAAGCTGCACAAAAAACTGCTAAAACTCCTCTCAACCAATGGAGAGCACTCTCCTGCAACAAGAAGATCGCATAGCGCACCCTCTCCCTATCATCAATGCAGTCCATGGCAGAAAAGGCCATCTCTACACTCTCCATCCACATCTCTGCCTCCAAGGTACTGCCTGGCCCTCGGAACACCTGAGGTGCCAGCCTCATATACTCAACAATACCATGACCCAATGGAGACACCCGACTAGAAGATGAATGAACGTGTTGTGCAGGCTGTCCATTCTGTGCTCTGGCCAAACCAACAACCTCTCGAAGAAGCTCACTCCACCCTCTAATCAGATGTGTGATAGTGCACGCATCCTCAACTCTCCCCTCCTGAGGGACTCCCTCTAAATTCCGATTTTACTTTCTCTGGAACACTTTTCATATAATTACTGGCCAAGACAACTTACTCATGTACAATCAGGCGTCCCTGATGCACACGAGGCTGTTACTTGGCTTCTTTTTGCATAATTAACTATCCTATTAGCCAGGCGTCCCTTGTACACTCAAGTAAATTAAGCTATCACATATTACTCCTTATCTATCGTCTCTTAATTCCTTAGGATTATTAAAATTTATGTTATGATGGACCATCTTCCCTGTCACGCCCCCGACCCCGGGGCACGTGACAGGCGCCGCACACTTACACGGTTAAGTTGGTAAGCGTGCAAGGCTACTGAATGAGTAGTCAATCCAGATAAGCATGGTATACATAAACATCTAAAGAGAGATACAAGAAAAGAAATGCTCTCATATATATATATATATATATATATATATATATATATATGAGGAATAAGATTGTACGCTCGACCGTACCTAACTTTAGGCACGGACGGTAGAGTGCCAAATCACATGGGTCCTCCATTTTTGGTGGGCATCTAAACCATTCATTTGCAAGGCCCCATCATAGATAGGGTGCATACCAAAAATCAGCACCATTGAATCATCCTAACCCCTCCAAAACTGGAGGGCAAAATGGGCAGATTTGTGGACAAACACTGTCTGTCCATTTTGGCCTCCACAAATGGATGGGTTAGGATGATCCTATGGAGCTGATTTTTGGTATGCACCCTATCTATGATGGCCTTGCAAATGAATGGTTTAGATGCTCACCAAAAATGTGGGACCCATGTGATTTGGCACTCTACCGTACCTAACTTTAGGTACGGTCGAGCGTACAATCCTTTTCCTCGACCGTACCTAAAGTTAGGTACGGTAGAGTGCCAAATCACATGGGTCCCACATTTTTGGTGAGCATCTAAACCATTCATTTGCAAGGCCATCATAGATAGGGTGCATACCAAAAATCAGCTCCATAGGATCATCCTAACCCATCCATTTGTGGAGGCCAAAATGGACAGACAGTGTTTGTCCACAAATCTGCCCATTTTGCCCTCCAGAGTGGCAAATCACATGGGTCCCACATTTTTGGTGAGCATCTAAACCATTCATTTGCAAGGCCATCATAGATAGGGTGCATACCAAAAATCAGCTCCATAGGATCATCCTAACCCATCCATTTGTGTAGGCCAAAATGGACAGACAGTGTTTGTCCACAAATCTGCCCATTTTGCCCTCCAGTTTTGGAGGGGTTAGGATGATTCAATGGTGCTGATTTTTGGTATGCACCCTATCTATGATGGGGCCTTGCAAATGAATGGTTTAGATGCCCACCAAAAATGGAGGACCCATGTGATTTGGCACTCTACCGTACCTGACTTTAGGTACGGTCGAGCGTACAATCCTTTTCCTCTATATATATATATATATATATATAGAGGAAACTGTTGGTGCGCTTAAGCTCACCAAACTTATGGTGAGCTTAAGCGCCCAATCACATGGGGGCCCACTTTGTTAGGATGATCCAAAGCATTCATTTGAAAGTCCCTTACATAGATGGGGGGTGTACCAAAAATCAGCTCCATAGGATCATCCTAACCCCTCCATTTGTGAAGGACAGAAATGGACAGACACAAATCTGCCCATTTTTTGTCCTCCACAAATGGAGGGGTTAGGGTGATCCTATGGAGCTGATTTTTGGTACACCCCCTATCTATCATAAGGCCTTGCAAATGAATGGTTTGGATCACCACAGAACATGTGGTACCCATGTGATTGGGGAGCTTAAGCGCACCATAAGTTTGGTGCGTTTTAAGCTCACCAACAGTTTCCTCATATATATATATATATATATATATATATAATTGTAACTGTAGAACTGTACAAAATCATATACAAATACACCTGACCCATACTCTGTAGTAAGGTCTCGGCTTTAACCCTAAAAATCAGCTCCTCAAGCTGATCAGCTACTGAATATCTAAAAAGAATGTAACAGACGTACATAAGCCAAAGCTTGTAAGCAATATAGTACACTAGCAGTGCATCACTACATGTTACTGGTTTTAATAATATCAGATAATCGGTTATTCATATCATTGCACTTCATATTCCTGTTCATTACTAGGTCATTTCTAGAGTACAATCATAATGAGTAAAAATAATACTAAAACACAACCAGAATCAGTGTATATGCATTGTCAGATGTGTGGCTATATGTGCATCGCATACTGTGCTCAGAATCATCTCAGCCCAAGAGTTTCGAGAGACTATCTCAACCCAAGGCCACTAAGGGGGGGGATAGAATATCATCTGTATGCCAGCATATCATTACCCACCGGCGGGTTCCAGCGTATCACTACCCACTTGGGGGTTCTAAGAGGCATGCAATACGCTCATATAAGTATAAATGCACGGAAACCAAATACAATAATAAAATCATCAAGATATAGCAAACCTCAACTAATATTGGATCATCAAGATCACAGAGAGCTACATAGAGCTATCAACTTGGCACTCATGCCCATATCTGTTAGCAATCGTTATTGTTCAATATTATGCTCATAAGGTATTTTACTTTTCATAATTCTCTCTCTCTCTCTCTCTCTCTCTCTCTCTCTCTCTCTCTATATATATATATATATATATATATATATATATATATATATATGGGGGCGAGGTTTCTGAGCTATAGCGCAGCCTGAGCAAGCCACTATAAACACACCATCTCCATGTTGTTTGACTCATCCTACCCATTCATTCCATAGAACCTCACATAGATAGGGTGTTCCTAACAAACCATCTCCATACAATCATCCTAACCATTCGATCTATGGAAGCCCACTTTCCAGCCATCCATTCTAAAACTCCACAAATCAACAGCTGCCATGAACCTATGGAGATGATTTCTTAGGGACACCCTACCTATGGTACGTCCTATAGAATGAATGGATTGGATGACTCAAACAACATGGGAGATGGCATATATAGAGGGTTGCTCAGGCTGCGCGATACCTCAAAAACCTTTTCCTATATAAATAAATAAATAAATATATATATATATATATATATATATATGTATCATTACATATAATGAATAAAGGAATATATATATATATATATATATATATATGAAATTCCAGATTTAAACAATCATAGCACAGCTTATCATTTGATTTGCATAACATTTACTGAAACACAGAAGCTACTATATTACTTACCCAGAGTCACTTTTGCTTTTCCTTTCTATTTCTCTCTTCCTCGTCTTCACTTTTCACCCCTTTGCTTTTCTCTCAACTTTTCCTTCTCCACATCAACTCCTTCACTAAAATCTTTGCAAAAGCTTTTAAGTACAGTAAGGATTTGATCCCCCAAATCTCATAGCTTTTTCTCTCTGTTTTCATTAATTTTTCTTTTTGATTTTTAAGTCTAATTGAATTAGACGTAGCATGCCACTTGGCATCTGGAGATGTCAAGGCTGCTAAAATCCTCTCTCTTACTCAACTAAAGGCTGAGAATTTTCCAGAAAAATTCTTTCTTCTCCTTTTTCCATAAATGCCCTTGGGCATTAATTATATTCACAAGTTTACCATTTGTTTGAATTTACCAATTTACCCTTATATACATTGTTAGTTAAAACTTAAATTCGGGGTATTTCCTTCTCCCCTCTTTATAAAAATTTTGTCCTCAAAATTTCCAAATAGACAAGCCCTGAAACATGTATACATCAAAATAACTGTTGAGTATATACAAAAATGTCATATGTACACAATAGATTAAAACAAAAATGGATAGCGTTGTCGCATATCCTCCTCACGCTAACACGTAGCCTCATCAATCGAGTGGTGCTGTGACTTAACCTTTACATAAGGGATCGCACGGCTATGTAAGACCTGCTCCTTCCGAGCAACTATACATTATGTGAACTCCTCATAGGATAAATCGGCTGCCAACTCCAGTGGCTCCAACTTAATCACGAGACTCGAGTCAAAAAGACATTTCCTGAGCATCGATACGTGGACAACATCGTGTACCGCTGATAATGAAAGTGGCAATGCCAACCTGTAAGCCACCTCGCCCACTCTATCCAGTATCTCAACAGGACCAACATAATGAGGACTAAGCTTGCAACAAACACCAAATCCCATGGTGCCTCTCTTCGGAGACACCATGAGATAAACATTATCACCAGGCTGAAACTGTAAGTCACGTCTCCTGACATCGGCGTAGCTCTTCTGCCTGCTCAGAGCCACACAAAGACGTTCCCTGATTAAGTTTACTTTTTCAGCGGTAATCTACACTAACTCAGGACTTAGGAGCTGTCTCTCGACTCTCTCCCCTGCATCATCCCAGCAAATAGAAGATCTGCATCACCTTCCATATAAGACCTCGTAGGGTGCCATCTGAATGCTCGCCTGGTAACTGTTGTGTTATAAGCAAACTCTACCAGTGGCAAATGCTCAACCCAGGCTCCCTTCAGGTCCAGAACACAGGATCTCAACATGTCCTCCAAAGTCTGAATAATCCTCTCCGACTGTCCGTCAGTCGGGGGTGATAAGATGTACTGAAAGATATTCTGATGCACATGGCATGATGTAAACTGCCCCAAAACCGGCTTACGAATCGAGGATCTTTGTCTGATATAATAGACATTGGCACTCCATGCAGTCTAACAATCTGCTCTACATAGAGTGTGGCAAGTATCTTAAGTGACATGTCTTTCCTGACTGCCAAAAAGTGGGCCAAGTTTGTGAGTCGATCAATAATTACGCAAATACTATCGTGTCCCCCAGAAGTCCGTGGAAGTCCTGATACAAAATCCATCGTGATATATTCCCACTTCCACTCAGGAATAGGGAGGGGATGTAATAGTCCTGCAGGTCTCTAATGCTCTGCCTTCACTTGTTGATAAGTAAGGCAACGTGGCACAAACTTTGCTATCTCCCTTTTTATATTATTCCACTAGAAATGGTCTTCAGATCTTTTACACATCTTTGTACTCCCTGGATGGACCGTGTACCATGTACAATGAGCCTCCTCTAGAATCTCTCTCCCCAGCTCAGGGTCGTCTGGTACACAGACTCTGGATCTGATTCGCAAAGAGCCGTCTAAGTGCATGGCGAAATATCTCTTAGTACCCTCCTCACTCAGTTTCTGCAACTAGGCGGTCTGATAATTGTGTGCCTCTGATCGGATCAAACAATATGGGTCGGACCTGCAAATGGGTTATCTGGTCGCAACACCACTACAACATACCTCCAGGCTCATCCTCTGCATATCCTCTAGGATTCGCCTCTCGGAAGTCCATAAATAAATTAATCCTGATAATGACTTCTTGCTAAGTGCATCAGCAACTACATTAGCTTTGCCAGGATGATAGCTAATGGCCAAGTCATAGTCCTTTATTAGCTCAAGCCATCTCTTATGCCTCATATTCAGTTCTTTCTAAGTGAAAATATACTTCAAACTCTTGTGATCCGTCAAGATTGCACACGATACCCCATATAAGTAGTGCATCCAGATCTTCAATGCAAAAATTACAGCTGCGAGCTCTAAGTCATGCGTAGGATAACTCTTCTCATGTGACTTCAGCTGCCTAGAACACCCTACCACCCTGCATCAGAACACAGCCAAGTCCTCTCCTCGATGCATCTGTGTAGACAGTAAACTGACCAGTCACCGGCAATGCTAATACTGGTGCCAATTGTCAACCTATGCTTCAACTCTCGAAAGCTGAGCTCAAAATAATCGGACCAAACAAACTTGACCCCCTTCCGGGTCAATATGGTAAGTTGTGTTGCTATCTTGGAGAAGTCCTCCACAAAATGCCGCTAATAACCAGCCAGGCCCAGAAAACTCCGGATCTCGATTGCACTGCACTGCCCTGCTGTTTCCAACTCATCACTGCTTCGATCTTCTGAGGATCGACTGCCAACCCATCCCCAGATATCACATGCCCCAAAATGGCTACTCGATCGAGCCAGAATTCACACTTCTTCAGCTTTGCATAAAGCCTCTACTGTCTGAGTGTCTCAAGAATAACTGTCAAATGATGCTCATGCTTGGCTCGATCAATATTTGAAAAGAATGCAACAGACGTACATAAGCCAAAGCTTGTAAGCAATATAGTACAATAGCAATCTATCACTATATGTTTCTGGTTTTAATAATATCAGATATTGGGTTATTCACATCATTGCACTTCATATTCATGTTCATTATCAGGTCATTTATAGAGTGCAATGATAGCGAGCAGAAATAATACTAAAACACAATCTGTATGCCAGCATATCACTACCCACTGGCGGGTTCCAGCGTATCACTACCCACTGGCAGGTTCCAAGAAGCATGCAATATGCTCATATAAGGATAAGTGCTCGGAAACCAAATATCATAATCAAATCATCAAGACATGACAAAGCTACAAAGTGCTAATCAGCTAATATTGTATCATCAAGATCTCACAGAGCTACACAAAGCTATCAACTTGGCACCTATGCCCTTATCTATTAGCAATCGTTACTTTTCAATATTATGCTCAGAAGGCATTTTACTTTTTACAATTTCATCTCTATACATATATGTATATCCCCATAAATATACATATGTGTATTTTCCTTGATTCCATTATATGTAATGAGACACACACACACACACACACACACACACACACACATATATATATATATACACATGCACGCATATATATACATATATATAAAATTCCAGATTCAAACAATCATAGCATAATTTTATCATTTGATTTGCATAACATCTACTGAAACACAGAAGACTACTATATTACTTACCCGAAGTCACTTTTGGTTTTCCTTTCCTCATAGCACATATTCAAACAGCTTTTTCTCCCTATTTTTCTCTCTTTTCATCAATTTTTCTTAATTTTTCTTTTTAATTTTAAGTCTAATTGAATTAGACTTAGCATGCCACTCTAAGTTATAAATTCTATTCCGTTCCGGCCGGATTGGACCAGAATTCTGGTTCCGGTCTAGAATCTTGAACGGAACAACCATATATTCAGTTCCGGTCCATTCTGATCGTTCCGGCCGGAATTCTGTCGAAATTCGGAATTCCGAACGAAACAGGAGGAATGCCATGTTTCGTCTGGAATTCTGCATTTTTTGTGTTTTTTCATCTCCTCTCGTTTCATCTTCTAGGTTCTCCTTTTTTCTTCCTTTTTTCTTCTTAGTATTTACATGTAAATTTTAAGTAAATGGACAATAAAATCCATTTACTTAAGATTTACATGTAAAAAAGGAATACCCCTCATTTGCATCTATTAAAAATAGTTTCAAGACCCAAATCTAAAAGGATAAAAAGCCAACTTTCTAGTTCTAGTATAAAATTCGAAAAGAATGGGTAGGGTCAAAATCTTAACTTCCATAACTTCCAAACAATGGGGCATTTTTCTAATTTTAAAAATTCATGAATTCAATCATGTCCATACATTATTAAATCCCAAAAGTTCGGTAAAAAAATCTCATAATTTGGCCTTTAATAAATTTTCATCTTGTTAGGCACTAGTCAACACACTTAAGATTTTCCTTTAAGTAAATGTTGGATCTTTTACATATTTTGTTCAATTAATTGTTTCTTATATTTTTCTAACCATTTCTGTTTTTTGGATTTTTTTCATATTTTTAACTATTAAAAAACAAATTCCATCGTCGTAGCGGAACGAAAAGTTTCGAACAAAACACCAAACGAAACTGATGAAACACCGAAACGTTCTGTTCCGGTCACCAAAATGAAACGGCGAACGAAACAGAATTTATAACTTAGATGTCACTTGACATCTGGATTTACAGATGTCAAGACTGCTAAAATCCTCTCTTACTCAGCTAAAGGCTCAGAATTTTCCAGAAAAATTCTTTCTCCTCCTTTTTCCGTAAATTCCCTTGGGCATTAATTATATTTACAAATTTGATATTAATTATATTTACCCTTGTATAAATTGTTAGTTAAAACTCAAATTCAAGGTATTTCAGATGACTCCCTAGGCCCCTTTGAAAGTGTGGGTGGAGTTCTAAGAGAGGAAAATAGGTTTAGTATAAAGGCTTTCTCCATAAATTGCCATCTTTTTAACATCTACATTCTTGAACTGAACTCAACTCAACTCAACTCAACAAAGCCTTTGTACCAAACTAGTTGGGGTCGGCTAAATGAATCCTTTAGAAAAAATTCATGAAGAAGGTAAAAGGAATCTACCCAGATCTAATCCTGGTTCTAGGTGGGTTCTTCTACGTGGATCATTTTCTTCCATTCTATCCTATCCAAGGTCATGTTCTCTGTTATGTTCCTAGCTGTCAAGTCTTTCCTCACTGTTTCCACCCAAGTTGTTTTCGGTCTGGCCCTACCTCCTTTTACTCCGTGAATTTGGCACGAGTCGCCTCTTCTCAGTGGAGCATCTAAAGGCCTACGTTGGATATGTCCAAACCATCTTAAGCGGTGCTCTATCATCTTCTCCTCAATTGGTGACACCCCCACCTTTTTACGAATGTCTTCATTTTTAATTCTATCTAACCTTGTGGGTCCGCACATCCATCTAAGCATTCGCATCTCCGCTACACTCATCTTATGCACATGCTGCTTCTTGGTGGCCCAACATTTGGAGCCGTACAGCATGGCTGGCCTCACAGCTATCTTATAAAACTTTCCCTTCAACTTGGTAGGGATTTTACGGTTGCACAGAACTCCTGAGGCAAGCTTCCACTTCAACCAGTACATTCTTGAACTGAATGCTATAAAAATTGGATTGGAGATTGCCCTTGAGCAGGGTATTCAAAAAATCTGGGTAGAGTCTGATTCTCTCGTGGTTGTCGATATCATCATGAACAAAAACATCTGCCCATGGAAAGCGAGATCAATTTCTGGCCTGATTTATCAGTTCCTGTGTGCCAATTCTCACAAAGGAAAATCACTCATACATGGAGGCTGCTGTCAATTTCTTTTCCAAAAGATAATGCGCTGGAAAAACGAAGAGATATTACTCCCCCTCTTCTACCTAATGATCTCCACCTTCTTATAAATGATGACTGAAGTAATAAGAAGTTCTCTAGTTTGTAATCTCTCTACTCTTTAATAATCTGGTTGGGCTCTACCCAACTCCATACACACACAATGTGCAAAGCACAAAAAAAGTATAGTGGGACTTGACCTCAATTACTATAAATGATTTCTAAAGTACTGATTCAGATATTTCATTTACTTAAAATAAAGGAATCATGAAACTAAAATGAGCACAGCAAGTACTAAGATTACCGCAAAATGGGGAGAACAGTGCTTCCATTCCCACAGCCCACCTCCAATACCTTGGAAAATTCACCACAACAAAGTAGCTCTGGGAATTCCTTCAACAAATATCTCCTTTCCTGCACCCAAAAGCAGGATGTTGAGAGAAAGAGAGAGAGAGGGAGAGAGGAAAGTCAACAACCCATTTCTACAACATTACAAATGACTGTAATTAACAATATTGATAATAACAATAATTTTAAATTATTATTAGGGATTTGCTAGGGACGATCGCAGAAGGCATTTCGTGGCCGTGCTGTTGCGTGTGACAGCAGCCACCTGAGATGAATTAATTGAATAAGACAAAAGCTGAGCCTGTGTGGCTGTTCTCACATGCAACAGCCCAGCCACGAAATGCCTTCTGTGATGGTCCCTAGCAAATTCCTTATTATTCTTAGGTTACTGATATTGGCACTGCCATGTTTTAATAATTGCACTAACTCATTTTGTCTTTTATCATTTAAAAAAATGTCAAAGGTACAGTTCTCAAAAAGCTCTCCTAAGCCAATTAAAACAGAAAAGAAAAGCTGAGTTTATGGAATTATAAAAACATGGTAGTGCCAATATCAGTAGCTTTATTATTATTAATAATAATATAAAAAAGGTATCTGCAACACTGCTAAAACCTTCATCCAGGCAACTGGCCTAAAGATAAAAGATTCAAATAAGTTCCAATAGATGGTATATGTTAGACCCCTAGGTCCCAAGGATGAGAAAATTAAAGAGAGAGAGAGAGGAGGGGAAAGAGAAAGAGAAATGGGTTGATTCGAGGTAATCCAGGCCTCCCAATAAGCAAGAAAGCAATAGAATATCGCATAAGCCACTAGCCATACGGCATCTACATTATCTAGACAATCTATGGGTCCCGAATAGGAATTAACATAAAGATGGAATAAGTAAAATAGGAAAGACAACGTAACAATGCTTAAAATAAACATAACAGTGCCTCAAAAAAGACTTGCTAAAGTAAGGTCTTGCCAAAGAACGGACCGTAACATCCTTCCGCCCTTCAATCTAACCTTGTCCTCAAGGTTGACCAGCCACAAACTCCGGAAATCTTTCTTGTAACGACTGAAAGGATTCCCACGTAGTATCTTCTGCTGGCAAATTTGTCCATTGCACCAATATCTCTGTCACAGCCCGATTACCACGCTTGACCATCCGTCGTTCCAACATAGTCTGAGGTTGGATTTTGAGCTCTCCATTTGGAACCAAATCCGGAAGCTGGCTATGGACCACAATTGTATCACCCACCCTTTTTCTTCAAGAGAGACATGTGAAAGACAGGGTATATCTTAGCCCCTTCTGGAAGATCTAATCGATAAGCTACAGGCCCAATTCGTTCAAGCACTTTGTATGGCCCATAGAACTTGGATGATAACTTCATGAATGCACGAACATTGATCGAGGTCAGCCGATAAGGCTGCAAACGAAGATAGACCCAATCTCCAACCTGAAATTCACATTCCAACCGATGCTTGTTTGCTTGCTGCTTCATACAGGCTTGAGCCCCAACTAGGTTATCCTTTAAGAGCTTAGGGATACGATCGCGGTCTCGCAAGTCACAATCCACCTTATAGACATTAGATGACCCATCTGTATAAGAGGTGATGAGAGGAGGTGGACGCCCGTAGACCACCTCGAACGACGTTGTCTTAGTCGCAGAATGATAATTAGTGTTATACCACCACTCAGCCCACGGGAGCCATCGGACCCAGTCCTTGGGACGGTCACTAGTAAAGCAGCGGAGATAAGTTTCCAGACACCGATTAACCACCTCTGTTTGTCCATCGGTCTCTGGGTGGTATGCTGTGCTCATTTTCAGATTGGTACCCTGTAACTGAAAGTGTTCCTTCCAAAACTTGCTATTGAATATGTGGTCGCGATCACTAACAATAGACTAAGGCATCCCATGCAACTTGAATATGTTGTCGATGAACACTTGTGCAATAGTCAAAGCAGTGTAAGGGTGGGATAGTGGGCAAAAGTAACCATATTTTGTCAAGCGATCAACAACCACGAGTATAGCATTCTTTCCTTATAAATTGGTAGTCCATCAATGAAATCCATAGAAATGTCAGTCCATACCTGATCTGGAACAGGCAAGGACTGAAGTAAGCCAGGACTAGCCACTGTCTCTCCTTAGTTTCGTTGGCATACATCACACTCTTCGACAAATTGCTGGACTTCCTTCCGCATCCCGCCAGTAAAAGGCACGTGATAGCCGTTTGTAGGTCCGAAGATATTCAGAGTGACCAACAGTTAGGGAAGAGTGCATCTCATGAAGTAGGACGTGCTTTCGGGCTGAAGTGGCTGTCAACACCAGTCGACCCTTATACCTCAAGTCAACTCCATTCCAAGTGTAGTGAGGTACACTTATAGCATCATGTTGCATCTTTTGAATAATTTCTTGCGTAGTCGGGTCATCCACCTATTCTTTCCTGATGTCATCCAAATCGACACACGAAGGCATATATATCGTAGATAGTTGTGCTTGCTCTAGAATACGGGGCAATGCGTCAGGGACTACATCCTCGGCCCCCTTTTTATAAATGATTTCATAATCGTAGATTAGCAACTTCGATACGCACTTCTGTTGTTCCATAGAAGAGATCCTCTGCTCCAAAAAATATTTTAAACTTCTATGATCTGTCCTGATTTGGAAGCGACGTCCAATCAAGTAAGGCCTCCATTTCTGAACAGAATGAACAATGGCTAACATGTCTTTGTCAAATACTGAAAGCTTCTGGTGGAGGGGGGAAAGGGCCTTGCTAGTGAAGGCCAACGGACGACCGTCCTGCATCAATACACCATCAATGCCTACGCCGGTGTAGACACCCAATTTTGTCAAGTTAGAATTAGTGATGGGTAATGCGAGGAAGAACCTTATGATGAGTTCCAGAGCACCAGTTGTGTTTCTTTCAATCTCTCTTTAGGGCAACGAACTATTTCTAAAAGCTGTTTTACCCACCGAAAGCCTGTTTGAACACAGCACCTGCCTTTTCCCAACAAAACCAAAAGTCTGTCTACACAGCACCCGCCTTTACAGCATAAACCAGTGAGCCCGTCTGCACACGGCATTCCAATCAGTCGGATAACCTAGGGCCCAAGACTCTCTTTTTGCACCCAAAGGACACCTTGTCTCTCCTGAAAGCACTCGATTTATGGTTCATTGGAAAGCCTTGAACACAAGGATTCCAACGGACCTGACCATGTGCGAATCGGAGTCCAATCGGAAGAGATATGGACGACCAACCGCATTTCCAGGAGACGAAAACACCTCCACCCGGAAGCCTGTTTAAACACAGCAAACGATATTTTCGTTGAACAAGAAGCCTGTCCACTCAGCACCCGCCATTTACGGCATTCGTCGGTGAGCCCGTCTGCACACGGCATTCTCAATCGGTAGGTTAACTTTGGGTCCGAAACTTACTTTCTACTCCCAAAGGACACCCGGTTTCCCGAAAGCACCTGACGTCTGGTCCATTGGAAAGTTCCGAACACGAGGAATCAAACGGACCTGACCGCATGCGAATCGGAGTCCAATCGGAAGAGATATGGACGACCGAAAGTACCGATAAAAGACGAATACACTACAAAACAAAACGGATATTTACGGAGAAGAGACGAACTATCGCGGCAACCGATGACGACATCACCCAAATATTTATGGGTCATGTCATCCTCCAATTCGTTCCAGACAAATTACAATTCGTCTAGGACAAATTCTGGTCGAGCCAGGATATTTTTTACCCCCTCCCTAAGAGTTTTTTACACCTCTTCTCCTCTCTCTCTCTCCCTTTGGTGTATACACCCTCTTTCGGTATATTTCTCCTCTTTCAAAGCCCCAAACCCCTGCAGAAAATCAGACAGAAACCCTAGTTAGCTTGCTTTAGAAGATAGAAAGTAGAGAAACACTAGGTTGCTCACTTCGGACACCGGCATTCTGCCGAGTTTCTGAAGGTTCAGAGCGTTTTTTTTATTTTACGCCGTTGTTCTGCCGAATTTCGCAGAACTACGAGCTACTTTTCCATAGTAGCGCCGTTGTTCTGCTGAAATCTCAACAAACTCGGAGGCGATTCGACTGTACAGTGCCATTACGCCACCGATTTCTCTTCAGCTTCTGAGGCTCCTTTCCAACACAGCGCGGTAGCGCTGCCGAATTTCGAAGAACCCAACGCCCTATTCTCAATATAGCGTCGTGGTTGTGCTAAAATTTCGGCAATCTTTGGAGCCTCTCCTTCAAACAAGCGCGGGGACGCTGCCCAACTTCTTAGTGGTAAGAGTGTAATCCCTTTTCTCTGTTTTTGGTAAGTTGAGAAATCAGGCTCTGCCGAAAGCAACTTATGATACAAATCTAAAACAAGGATAACCCATTTACTTTTCTGTCATAAAGTGAGTTGCGAAATCAGGCTTTGCCGCAAGCAATTCACGATATAAACTAAAAAAAATGTAATCCCTTTACTTTTCAGTTGCGTATCTAATAAACTTATAGAGTGGTTTTCGTCCTAAAACCTCCGGCTCATTTAGCCCCCAGGTTTTTTATGCTAAAACCCTTTATTTGATTCTTCTCTTACTTTCTGTCATTTACAGCTTTCTGCACACAGAAGGTGCGAGGTGGTGTCATGATATGACATAAACCCCTTCGCCTTCTCTACTTTCTGTACTGTCATTTTCCGTTAATTTACGGAGATGGGAGAATTTATTTGGGAGATGTTGCAGTGTCTCCTTTGGAGGCTGTGACATATGATCTCAAATAGGATCGAACCAAACCGCGCCTTTGTTTTGATTTTTTTCTTTAATTCCTGTATAGTCATTTTCCGTTTGATTTAAGTTAACCCGTTTTGTGAGTAAGTTGCAAAATTAGGCTCTGCCGTAAGCAACTTACAATATCAATCAGGTTAACTTTCGCTTATTTTCGTCTTCTTTTATAAATCCACTCCATTTACATTCGAAATTAAGCATAACCTAACAAGGGAATAAAATCAAGTTATTTCATTTCAAATCCTTCGAAAATGCCAATCCAAATTAGGAGACTGGATTAAACCGGGCAAGCGGGGTGCCTAAGACCTTCCCCAATTGTAACCACGACCCTTACCCAAATATATGTAAAGACCACGCCTTATGGCCAACAAAGTAAAATATAAGGTTCTAGGCCCAGAGCAAAGGAACCCCTGATTATTATTCTCCAAACGAAATTCAACTCGCTACTCATTTCCTTGGAAGAATAAACACGGGTCCTAGGCCCTACCTAGGTGGCGACTCTGAGTTCTCTAAACTTGCGAAGTTAGGACCTTGGTCCCGAGTTCGCAAATAGCGCAGATCAATGCACACCCCCTTTCTTCTGAAATCCCAATCGTGGGTGATCCCCTGTCGCCCTGTGCCAACACGGGAAAAAACTGGCTCCCACACCCGAAAGCATCACACTCTAGCACAAACTTTTTATTAAAATCAGGAAGGGCGTGGATGACATGGCATTCTTCAATCCCGTGAAAGCTATATCAGCTTCTGAACTCCATTTGAAGGAATCCTTCCGTAAAAGGGTTGTCAATGGTGCGCTAATTTTGCCATAATCTTTCACGAACTTGCGGCAATAGCCAGTTAAGCCGAGAAATCCGCGTAATGCCTTGACGGACTTGGGTGCAGGCCATTCTATCATAATCTTGATCTTGGAAGGGTCTGCTGCCACTCCCTTACTAAAAATGATGTGACCCAAGTACTCTACCTCAAATCTCCCAAAGCTGCATTTAGACTTCTTCACAAACAAGGAGTGCTCTAGCAAGAGGGTGAGAGTAATACGAATATGATGCAGATGATCCGTAAATGACGAACTATATATGAGAATATCATCGAAAAATACCAAAATGAACTTACGTAAGTGTGGCCTAAAAATGTCTTTCATCAAGCTCTGGAAGGTGGATGGCGCATTGGTCAATCCAACGGCATCACAAGAAACTCGTAGTGGCCGTCATGAGTCTGGAAAGCCGTCTTTGGAATATCTTCCTCGTTCACTCTAATTTGGTGGTACCCAGATCGAAGATCCAGCTTGGAGAAGTATTGAGCACCGTTAAGCTTGTAACGCAGTTCGTCCACGACTGGGATCGGATATTTATCTTTGATGATGATCTAATTTAATGCCCGATAATCGACACACATACGCCATGTTCCGTCCTTTCACACTAGAAGCACTGGAAATGAATGTGGACTTACACTAGGCCAGATGATTCCTGTTTGCAACATTTCTTGAACTATCTTCTCGATCTCTTCTTTCTGAATATGGGGGTAACAATAAGGACGGACATTTGCAGGACCGCTACCCGGAATGAGAGGAATGTGATGATTATGGGTACGATGTGGTGGCAAACCCTTGGGTTCCTCAAAAATGTCAGAGAACTCTGACAATAGCAACTCTAGCTCATGTTCCATCATTGGTAGAGGATGTGGGTTCTCAAGTGACCGAAGATGCAATAGGTATGCTCACATCCTTTTCGAAGGATGAGTTCTCAAGTGACCGAAGATGCAATAGGTATGCGTGACATCCTTTTCGGAGGATGCGCTCCATACAGTGGTTGCTTACTGTTGTAACAGTGCTGTCATTCCTGCCTTTGATTGTGACCGCCTTTCCATCCAGTGTGAACTGCATAAGTAGCTTTGAAAAAATCCAAGCAATGTCACCCAGCGTGCATAACCAATAGGCTCCCAAAACAATGTCACATCCATCTAATGGTTGTAAAAATAAATTTGTGGTTAACTCGTGATCTTGTACGGAAATTTTAACATGAGAGCATTTTCTCGTACTAGTCAAAGTTCTTCCGTCGACTACCTTTACGTCAAACTTTGTTGACTGCTCTATGGGACAACCGATTCTTTTGGCCCTCCGTACATCAAGAAAATTATCAGTACTACCCGAGTCTATCAGGATCGTCACAGGTTGACGTTTGATGAATCCATTGACTCGCATAGTTTGGTGTGACGAATAAGCACCTAGAGCATTGACAGAAATTGCGATAGGGTCATTGTTACCCTCGGGGTCCTCTTGTTCTGGCTCGTCACTATCCCCACCCTCTAAGCATGGGTCATCAGGGTCGTCGGCAGCATCAATCATCAGAAGTCGTTTTTCCTTACATTGGAGACCCCTATGCCACTTCTCATCACATCGCCAGCATAATCCATTTGCCATTCGATCCTTGAGCTCTGCGTCTATCAACCGCTTCACTGGCTGGTTTTGACTAACGACCTTTATAGGGTTTTGCCAAGAGACTTCAGAAGGTCGACTGGTTGCGGTACGAAAAGACCATTGACAATCTTCATTCAGACACTCTTCCTATAACCTGGCATACGAGATCGTCAAGGACATAGTGCGAGGAGAATAAATCTGGACTTCCCGCCAAATCTTCGGGGCGAAGTCCTTCAATAAATGTTCCCACTAACTGAGTTTGCAACCAATATTGTGCACGATTGGCGAGTCGTTCGAAACAGCTTTGATACTCTATGACTGTCGTAGTTTGTCGTATCTTTGCTAACTCACTGTGAACGTTCTCATACTGGGAGGGGCTGAAATGTACTAACAACACATTTACAAACTCTCTCCAGTTTAGTGATCCATGATAGATCCCCTCAAACCACTTCAACCACTGGATGGCATCACCTTCTAAATTAATGGAGGCGATGATAACCCGTTGGTCGATAGGAGTTTGATAGAATCGGAAGAAACGTTCTGCTCGTGTCACCCATCCCTCTGGATCACTACCATTACATCGTGGGAAGTCTATCTTCATACGGGGACAGTATTGCTCTCGTTCAAAGCCGGAGCCAACTTCCCGACGAACACGATCTTCGTCCCGTCGATCCGGTGTGTTGACGGATCTAAGCCCAGCAGCCGAATTGTCATGAGTAATGGTTGGCTCAGGTGACAGACGCATTAGCAGAAGAAGATCCGTGATCTTTTGTAACTGCATCTCAATGTTGTTGGATCATGCCTGATAAACTGCATGGAGTTCTTCTCTGATTTCAGCTTTCAAGGCATCCGCCATGGCATAGATGTGGGGGTTGGTGATGCCAGAAAACTCTTTCTGATGGCGAGTCAGTACCATGCACCAAGAAAGGACTCTGATACCAACTTGTTAGAACCCTAGGTCCCAACAATGAGAAAAAAAAAAAAAAAAAAAAGAGGGAAAGAGAAAGAGAAATGGGTTGATTCGAGGTAACCCGGGCCTCCCAATGAGCAGGAAAGCAATAGAATTTCACATGATTCACTAGCCATACGGCATCTACATTATATAGATGATCTATGGCTCCCCGAATAGGAATTAACACAAAGATGGAATAGGTAAAATAAGAAAGACAACGGAACAATGCTTAAAATAAACGTAACAGTGCCTAAAATAAAGACTTGCTAAAATAAGGTCTTGCCAAAGGAGATCCACATCTCTAAGTTAATTCTCAATGAAGCAAAAAAAAAACATGCCAACAAAATCCAACGTCTAATCCACAAAATCCCAAATTGAATCAAATCCCCAAAACAATAGCAAACAGAAAAGAAAAGCACCCATACAAGACAGGATTCGAAAGAAAAAAGAAACCCACATAATCAAGCAAAAATATGCGTGAAATGAAGATGAAATTTCAAGTAGGACAAACAAAGGGAAAGCGAAAGGACATGGAAAGAACCTTGAAAAATCTTCCAGTAGAGTGACGCTTATGGAAGCTTTTCCATGCCTCTGATGAAGATGAAGAAGAAGGAGAAGGGGAGGGGCTAAAAGGTAGGATATGATGGCGATGTGAAACATCCTTTTCAATCTCATCTCGAAGCTCTTCCCAATCGAAATCTTTCGAGAAATACTCGGTTTCTTCACTCATTCCTTCCTCCGTGCTTTGGAAGGCAAAAGCAAGGTCTTCAGACGGAGCCGAGAAGTGATATCATTCTGGAAAATATTTACGGATGAAATCTACAGCCCTGGTTTGATATTGGCACTCCTGTATCATCTTTTACGTTTTGTTGATGTTTCCACCCCTACAACTAGAGCTCGTTTCCCTACATCGCGACATACTATAAAAAGATTCGCCGCCGAGCAAGAACCGCACGATTAAACCTGCGGTTCAGATTATAAGGGTTAAAACTCCGCAGAACATGCCACCCAGTATCCTATCCTTCCTTTTTCTTATTTTCTTGCCCCAACATCACGGAGGATTGTGCTTCCATTTTAGTGAAACACTTCCTCTTCGCCCCTTTATTTGTTAAGAAAAAAAATCCAGTGAAGAGACGATCTCCATGGCCTTGGATCTCCAATTAGGAAGTTGGAAGGGAATGAATTGAACAATTCCATGGTTCCTGGTTAAATCAATCCAAATTGCCTTCTCATATCGGCAAATCTTGCTCAGGCATTGAAAATCGAAAAAAAAAACAGAGAATGCGGAAGGTTTTTGGTGTTGAAAAAGGAGAGATCGCCCTGCCCCTTTAGCTCCCAAGAAGAAACATGTCTTCCCCCAATCAGTATACAGTTTAATCATTAATCAGATTCAAATGAAACGAAAACAAGAATAAAAGGGGAACCCATTTTACAGCTGCAAATAACAAGATGGAAAAACCCACGTTACATCGAGAACGATAAAAAGAACATATGGTTACATGTTATAGATCTAGAAATGGACACTAACAGAGAAAAATTCCGATCAAAAGACAGAAAGAAAGAAAGGGGTCGCCATTGATTTCGCATCCAAGTGCTTCAATACCTGGAACAACATATCCTCTTTTCTTAGACTTCAACTTCTCCCTTCTTCTTCCTCGTCGATCTCATTCCATATCTTTGCAGAAGATGAGAGTCGTGGGCGGTAATGGAGGATAATGTCATTTTCTCGAAACAATTCTATTCATGATTTTTAGAGCTAAAAGATACGAAAACCAAGAAGAGAGGTAACCGGGTTACCTGTTCGACCGACTTTACACGCTTTTAATCTAAACCGCATGTTTAATCGTGCAGCCGTTATTTGCGCGACGAATGAATTTATAGTGCATCGCGAAGCAGGTGAATCGGCCTCAACTAGTGGTCGTTTCCCCTACGACTCACTATAAAAAGATTCGTCGCCAAGCATGAACCGCACGATTAAACATGCGGTCCAGATTATAAGGGTTAAAACTCCGCAGAACAGGTCACCCGGTATCCTACCCTTCCTTTTCCTTATTTTCTGGCCCCAACATCACGGAGGATCGTGCTTCAGTGAAACACTTCCTCTTCGCCCTTTTATTTGTTAAGAAAAAAATTCCAGTGAAAAGAGACGATCTCCATGGCCGTGGATCTCCAATTAGGAAGTTGGAAGGGAATGAAGTGAACAATCCAATGGTTCCTGGTTAAATCAATCCAAATTGCCTTCTCATATCAACAAAGCTTGCTCAAGCATTGAAAATCGAAAAAAAAAACAGAGGATGGGGAAGGTTTTTGGTGTTGAAAAAGGAGAGATCAACCTGCTCCTTTAACTCCCAAGAAGAAACATGCCTTCCCCCAATCAGTATACAGTTTAATCATTAATCAGATTCAAATGAAACTAAAACAAGAATAAAGGGGAACCCATTTTACAGCTGCAAATAACAAGATGGGAAAACCCACGTTACACCGAGAACGATGAAAAGAACATATGGTTACATGTTACAGATCTAGAAATGGACACTAACATAGAAAAATTCCGATCAAAAGACAGAAAGAAAGAAAGGGGTCGCCATAGATTTCTCATCCAAGTGCTTCAACACCTGGAACAACATATCCTCTTTTCTTAGTCTTCAACTTCTCCCTTCTTCTTCCTCGTCTATCTCATTCCATAGCTTTGCAGAAGATGAGAGTCGTGGGTGGTAATGGAGGATAGTGTCCTTTTCTTGGGACAATTCTATTCGTTAGTTTTAGGGCTAAAAGATACGAAAAGCGAGAAAAGAGGTAACCGGGTTACCTGTTCGACTTACTTTTCACGCTTTTAATCTAGACCGCATGTTTAATCGTGCGGCCGTTAATTGCATGACGAATGAATTTATAGTGTGTAGCGACGCAGGTGAATCGGCCTCAACTAGAGGTCGTTTCCCCTACATCGCGACTCACTATAAAAAGATTCGTTGCCAAGCAAGAACCGCATGATTAAACGTGCGGTTCAGAATATAAGGGTTAAAACTTCGCAGAACAGGTCACCCGGTATCCTATCCTTCCTTTTTCTTATTTTCCTGCCCCAACATCAAGGAGGATCGTGCTTCCATTTCAGTGAAACACTTCCTCTTCGCCCCTTTACTTGTTAAGAAAAAATTCCAGTGAAAAGAGACGATCTCCATGGCCGTGGATCTCCAATTAGGAAGTTGGAAGGGAATGAATTGAACAATCCCATGGTTCCTGATTAAATCAATCCAAATTGCCTTCTCATATCGGCAAAGCTTGCTCAGGCATTGAAAATCGAAAAAAAAAAAACAGAGGATGGGGAAGGTTTTTGGTGTTGAAAAAGGAGAGATCAACCTGCCCCTTTAACTCCCAAGAAGAAACATGCCTTCTCCCAATTAGTATACAGTTTAATCATTAATCGGATTCAAATGAAAGTAAAACAAGAATAAAATGGGAACCCATTTTACAGTTGCAAATAACAAGATGGGGAAACCCACGTTGCACCGAGAACGATGAAAAGAACATATGGGAAGCTAACAGCTATGATTTGATGGTTTCATAAAGCTTTAGAAAGGTCAACATATGTGTGAGTGTTTATATATATGTCTGTAAGAATATGTGAGTGTGAGCGCATGTATGTATATGTATATGTGCATGTAGCTGAGTGTGAGTACCTATATGTGTGTATGTGTATGTGTATGTGTTTTGTGAGTGTGTATCTATGTGTATGTGTGTCTATGAGAGTATGTGTGTATATGTTGGTAAGTGTATGTGAGTGTATATGTGTGTATGTCCATGAATGTGTGTGTGTGTGTGTGTGTGTGTGTGTGTGTGAGAGTGTGTGTGTGTGTGTGTGTGTGTGACTATGTGATTTATGAAATAAACATATAACTGAGGTCATATCTATGATATGAGTATCCCTTTTGGGATAGATATCATCACAATCATGTTTAATGACTGATTGGTTACACCGATTCTATTTTGGATTTCATTGCTTACTTGATTACACAGAATTTTAAGCCATATAATGTTCTAATAATTGGAAAGTGTATGGTGCCTATGGAATGTTTGAAGAAGCTATCCTCTTGATAATGGCAGCCCCCACCCATTCGATATTTGCAGCCCTCTTGAATAACCTGTTGTATATTTTGCAATGTATGTGTTTGTTGGGTATTTCATTTGGGGATAATCTTAAGACATTCAAATATTTTGGTAGTGTTATGAATGTTCGAGGATGCTGTTCTTTTAGTGTTGGGCATTTAGAAAATTATATCAACTTCACCATGTGTTATATGGACTGACCTAGTATGTAGTTTCTTTAGTAGTTGGATAGTTCACTGAATGATTGGCACCTAGTTATCACTGATTACAAGGATTTGTAAAGCTTAAAAAAAAAATTATACTCATTTGGTTTAATCCAAAGACATAAAAAAATGCAATACTTGGTTTATTCTGGTATTGTATAAGTGAAACCATATCACATATTTTCAATTTATGAAATTCACAGGTATAATTTTATATTTCAGAACTCTATTATTGTTGTATGCATCAAAACTTCTGTATCACATGCTATACTTGATTGTTCTGTGGTGCTTACATAGGGGTGATAATGTCATGATGTTACATGAAGTTTTTTTTCTTTTTGGCCTTTAATCTAATTTCTTTTGTGTATATCCTTTCCCATACCCTTTTGGAGAATAACATCAGCTCAATTTAATTCACGCCCTCGCCTTGTATTTTTTTTAACTAGTCTATGAGTCTTTTAAAAAAACTGAAGTGATGTTGATGACAAGATTTTTTTTTTAAAAGGAGGGGATACGGAGAAGTCATTTCCTTGAAGCATTTTTTTTTTATATAAAAGCAAGATGTGAAAATGAGCATGCCAAGGGATTGTTTGGCCCAGTTTTTTTTTTTTTCTAGCCATAGTGTAATTTGGTTGGGTTTAGTATTTATTTTTTATAACCCCTATTTTGTAGTAAATATTTATTTGTAGTTCCTTGTATATCATATGATACATGTTGGAGTGTATATCACTGTTACTATTAAAATATAAGATTGTACATGTTTGTTTCTTTTGTTGGCTATTAAAAAAAGAGAGAAAAGAAGGGCTGGCTTTGTGTAGTTGTGCAAGGAAAAAGTAGCTATTTTGTTAGAATTTTAACTTGCATGTATTATTATTACTGCATGACTTAGTTCCTAAATCCTATTCTTTTGTGTCCAGCATCATGTTTTCTTAGCTCAGGTTGGTTCTTATAATTTTGATTTGAGGCAATCATTGATGATTAGATTCTCTGTCATGTTTAGCTAAGAAGTGGTTTAAAATGGGATTATGGTAGGTTTCTTATTCAATGATCCATTTAATCAGGGAGTTCTTTTATGGCAGATAGAGTTGTAATAGATAAGTTGGATGTGTTTAAAATAGATACATGGGTATAAAGTTCACTCCCCTTTCAGTGGCGTTTTTTCTTTTAGCTTCAATTCATATTAAGATTTTTAACGTGAGCTGTACACAAATTTCAAGATCCTTTAGTATGTGCATATGAGTGATGCATAATTCTTCAGAGATGAGGTATTGAGGATCAGTTTTTAATCCAATTTTAAAGAAAGGATAAAGTTATAGCCCTGTTTGCATTCAGATTTCATTGTTGTATTAAGTTTTTAGGGTGGGTGGGTGTATTGCACAATAGACCAGTCTAGCCTTGCACCTTGGACTTCCAAAATCCAACATAGATTGGCATAAACTGCCTTATTTTATTTCTTTTGATGGGCTGAACCCAAATGATTGCCTGGATGTTGTTCTGTAGTGTCAATAAATTGCGTGAAATTGTTTACATTCTATCATGTAGCATATTATTTAATAATGCATCAATTACAGTTTTTAAAAATAAAAATGATATTTATTCTTTAAAGGTGAATTTTGGTATGTTGTGTTTCAAATGTCTATTGACTCACATTTAGTTAAATATGGTTAATTTTCTCTTAATTTCATAAAGTGGAGGAGGGAAATAATAAAAACAGGAGGTTTTTACAGGTAGTGAAAAACTCTTAGTTATTTGTATTCTGTGAATGTTCAAAATGAGTTTGTATATACAGGTTAGGAAATTTTTTTTCTCTTTAGTGTCGTTTGTTTAAAATATTACTTTGTTAGTCTTTAGAAGTTCTTTCTTCCCTCTTCCGTCTCTTTCTTTATATAGAGACCTTTTTAGTTTTTTTTGGACACCCTTAGGTGTTAGTAGTCCATTCATTGCAAGGGCGATGAAGGCGTTAGCCCAAGCCCATCCTTAAAGGGACATACCAGATCATGGTAGTACCCGTTGTTCTTTTTCCTTCTTCTTTAGGTAGAAGTTGTTTAGCCTTTTAGATACCTCTGAACATTAGTAGCCCTTTTATTGCAAGGGCGATGAAGGCGTTAGCCCAAGCCCATCCTTAGGGGATTTGCTTAGTCCGAGTAGCACTCCCCTCTCTTCTTTAGCAGATTTTCCCAGTCTTTTAGTCATGTAACCTTGTACATTAATTGCCTTTTCATTGCAATGGGAATGAAAAAGTCATCTAGAGCCCACCCTTTAGGAGACAAGTTATGTTTCAGTAGAAAGTCATACCCTTTGGAGACAGGCTTTGTCTCGTTAGTGAGTTAACCCATAGGAAGCTACCTCTAGTCTCACAACTTGTACTCCATATTAGTAAAAGACTAACTGAGTCTTTTATATAGTTAGCCCTTATTTATCATTGCAGGGGCAATGATAAGGTTACTTGGAGCCCACCTCTTTGTCTAGGAGACTTGCCCAGTCTCTCTAGCACACATTTTTATCTCCTCTTCTTCTAGGATATTTGCTTTAGTCTAGTTAGCACTCCCCTTAGAGTTTATAGGTTAGAAGTCAGTCAATAGACTAAGAGTCTACCCTTTAGTTAGGAGTCCATCCTATAGATTGGAGTCTGTCCTCTAGTTAAAAGTCAATCTTTTAGGAGTCTATCCTACCGTCATAGGGAGTTAGGATTCTATCAAACCTTTCATAAATTCATGAGATTCTGTCCAACCCCTGCAAAGTATAGGATTCTGTCCAATCTTTGCAGAATACAGGAGTCAGTCCTACTCTTATAGATGATAGGAGTCTGCGCTACCTTTACATAGTATAGGAGTTTATCTTTTAGATATGAATTTTCCTTAAGCTCTAGGGATTCTATCCTTAGTGTTGACACTCTGCCATGCTGTGGATCACGTGGTGCGGTCATATAGGTCCCTTTAGCTGAAATGGTGAAAACATAAAAATTCAAAAACAACAGAAATATAAAACATCAAAAACATCGGAAAACTTTAAAATGTCTAAAAACTCAAAATGTACTAGGAGAGTAGTAAGAAAGTCTGTTTCCGAACTACGTTGGCTTGATCCTCTTTCACGGGGTACGTTAGCAGCTTGGGATCCTTATCCCAGGTCAAGTCAAACCTTCAAAAACAAATCATTGAATCCTTTCAAAAATATAAAAATACTTCAAACAAATCTTTTGCAAACTATTTTTGAAAAGATCCTCTTATAGAGTTAGGAGTCTGTCCTAAATGTCTTGAGTGTTTTAGAGTTAGGAGTCTGCCCTAGATAGGAGTCTATCCTAGAGTTAAGATTTGACGCCTCTGTCCGGTCAGCTGGCGATTCACATCGCCAACTGATGACTAGAATAGGGTGCATTAGTGAACCTACTTGTTTTTCTAGGGCCACAGCCTAGTCGCACATAGGATATAGGAACCACTTGGATTAGCTAGGGCTAAAACTTGCATCTAGTTAGGGCATATAGGGTGTTTTAAAATCTATAATCTACTTGAACCTAAATAATCGTACAAGAAGCTTTAAAAACTAGTCGAGTCTAGGATAGCAGTCCTAGAAGTGTTAGGCATTATAGTTTAGAATAGGCGCGAGAACTACATAGCCTTGATTCTCGTAAAGGCAGGGATACGTAGGCGGCTTTGGATGAACATTAGACCATCTAAAGATTCGTGCCCAAAAAGCAATTAGAGTTTTAGGGTTTGTCACTAGAGTTTTTAGGAGTCTGTGGTTTGATATTTGTTCGTACTTTTTATATAGTGACATATTTGAGTGTTTTCTCTCTTTAGATACATCTCTTGTATGATTTTAGTTGTGTGGCTTGTCGCTTGTTCATATTTCTCATATAGGGACATGTTAGTGTGTATTTTCCTGATGCTTTGAGTGATTATCATGTTTAGATGAGTTATATGCTTAGTTGTAGTATTTGCATGCTTATCTAATTTAGTTTACTGTTTATTCACATGCTTAGTTGTAGCTCTTTACTTTTTACCTGCTTATCATCTTTTGATTACATGCTTAACTGTAGCTCTTTACTACTTTTCCAGTTTATCATATCTACTATATTTTGCTTAGTTATAGCTGTGCATGTGTATGTTTGCTGTTTTCCTAGATGTGATAAGTTAGGATTAGATGCAATGAGTTAGGACCTGGATGTTTATTTTCTTTTATTCATCCCCGGGACATGCATGCTTAGGTAGACGTTTACTCGTGGATATCTGTTCCCATTTCACATGATTTTCACCTAAAATTCTTCAAAGTTAATTAAAAATGGCATAAGAGACCTAGTGCTTGCACTTGGGCGGATGGGGTGCTCTTCGGACCTTCCTCATTCGTAATCAGGTACGGACCCAAACTATATCTCTGGATTTTATCCATTGCACAGAGCATTCGTTTGGTTCCATGGCCTATCCATGGATGGCGACTCTGAGTTATTTTAGGTACGTCTTGGTTCCGGGCTAGTCCTCGAATCAAGAGGTATCTCATATACATCGCCACTTATGCTGTGAGGGGCGGGAGTTCCTTGGTAGAGCTCTCCTTCACGTGTGGAGATCTCAGATGATCGACGGGGATCTCGTATCCTTCCTCGCCTTCCTCGAGATCGTGGTCCACAACCATATAATAATTTCTCTTATTTAAGAGGTCATTTCACCTCGGTCGGGTAAGTGCGTCCCCGATATCAACCCATTGATTTTTCTTGTGAATGGCCGTGATCAGTCTAACTCTGATTGAAAAATGGTATTTTTTTTAATATAGGCCATTCACAGAAAAGTGAATGGAATGATTTCTCATGACGTACTCACTCGCGCGAAGATGAATTCCACTCTTTATTGAAGAAAAAAAATGCGATTATAAGGAGACAGGAAAAAATCAAAATCACACGCTTCTCACACATACTGGTAAGGAGAGATGTGGGAGTAGTGACATCAGAGAGAGCCATTTCCACCCCTTCCTTGGCTAAAATATTAAGTACAATGGTTGTTAAAATTGTGCTTCTATTATAGTCCTAAGCGTCGTTGCTGAAGTTAATTTTTGTTTCTGATAATTTTTTTCTTGACCGGTTAAAAAAAAATTTGTTATCACGAGAATCATTCCATCGCAAATAAAATGTCATCGCTATATATCAATTTTTAGCAATGGCTAGGTCCATTGCAGAGAGAATTTGTTGCTAGGGCAATGGTTTCGGCCATCGGGATTGCTCAATATTGGGACTGATATATCTGTTGCACAATTCTTCAAAACCAACTAGTGACGAATAAAATAAGGGGGGGGGGGGGGCCAGTGCACGAGGCTCCTGCCATTGCGGGGTCTGGCGAGGGCTAGATGTAAGCAGCCTTAGCCCTGCTTTGCAGAGAGGCTGTTTCTGTGACTCGAACTCGTGACCACGAGGTCAAAATGGAGCAACCTTACCGTCGCACCAAGTGTCACGGACCTTCGGTTTGGGAGCGAAGCCTGTGCGGCACTTGCGTTGTTTCACAACCAGCAAGTAAGCCTAACAAGGTTCTGAGGATCAAACCTACAAAACAAGAAGAAGGAGAAATGCTAAGTTTGCAAGCAAGCACAAAATAATGGGGCACACGAATAGGAAAATGTTGATCTTTGCTGCTGAATCTTGAACAAGTTACGATAGGACTAAGCCAAAAAGAACTACTACTCCTAAGGGTCCATGATCACACGTTGACTATAATGGAATCCCTGCTAGGATATGCACTAGCAATGCACCCCTTGATGGCCAACCAAGCTCTCGGGGTAAAGAGCTTTAGCAACCTACTCCCTTGGCGGGGAGTGGCCACCAAAGGCGCTGTTAGAGACTACTTTACGAGACGCAACGAGACAAGGTAGGTTCGGGATTTAATACCGACTACGTCCCTACTACAACATATACATTGGCATAACTATTACATATTACATTGATAAACCAAGTCACGGGCCATAGGCCATGCGAACAGCGCTGGACGAAATGGCCCTGTGACACTCCCCCACCCAATTACGTCGACGCCCTCATCAACATTACATCCATGTAGGCGCACGCTTGATCTTCTGTTATGAGGATCTTTTCCTTGGGTTCCCATCTAACTTCTGAATCTGGTAGACCTTTCCATTTCACAAGGTACTCCGTTGTTGGCTTTCGAGAACTTCCCTGTGGCACGATGAGTTCAGCCATGATACCCTCAACTTCACGGGTGAAGGAAGTTGCATGCGGTTCCTCGCGAACTGATGTATTCCTGCTGCTTATCTTCGTTATCTGCTCGATATGGCTTCAAGCAACTTGCATGGAAAACAGGATGGATCTTCAGCTAGGAAGGGAGTTGGACTCGGAAGGAGACTTTTTCAACTCGTTCAAGGATAGGAAGGGGGCCTTCATATTTGCGAACCAAGCCTTTGTACTTTGCAGGTGAATTTGAGTTGGCTTGGGTTGAGCTTGAGCAACACTAAGTCTCCAACTTTGAAGTTCTCTGGTCTTTTATTTTGATCTGCCCACGTCTTCATCCTTCTAGATGCTTTCTCCAAGTAAGCTTTGGCGATATCTATATTTGTATGCCACTCTTTGGTAATGTGATAGGCACGGGGACTGCTCCCTGTATAGCCGGCCGCGATGGAATGAGGCGTAGAAGGTTGTCGACCGGTAGCCAGCTCAAATGGGCTCTGGTTAGATGTAGAACCCCTTTGCAAATTGTAGCAAAACTGAGCCACATCGAGCAAGTGGACCCAATTTCTTTGATTGGCATAAACAAAGTGTCTCAGATACTCTTCAAGAAGGGCATTAATTCTTTCTGTCTGTCCATCGGCATGAGGGTGTAGACTGTAGAGAAGTTCAGTTTCGTCCCCAGTAACTTAAAAACTTCAGTCCATAAGCGGCCCGTAAACCCTGGGTCTCTATCACTGACAATGTTTTGAGGCACTCCCCAATACTTCACAACATGACTGAAGAATAACCTAGCTACTTCCTCTGCATTGCAATGCGGGGGTGCTGAGATGAAGGTTGCATACTTAGAGAATCTATCCACAACCACTAAGATGGAGCTAAGTTGTCCCACCTTAGGTAGATTAACAATAAAGTCAAGGGAAACACTCTCCCAAGGTCCCCTCGGCACTGGCAATGGGTCCAAGAGTCCGAATGACTTATCTCTTTCCACCTTATCTTGTTAGCATGTGAGGCATGTTTGGACGTTGTAGACACCCAATTTTGTCAAGGTGGTACTAATGATAGGTGTCGCAAGGAAGAACATTATGACGAGTCCCACAGCACCAGTTCGGTTTCTCTCAATCTCTTTTTAGGGTATTTCTAAAAGGAAACGATTTTTGAAAATTATTTTATCCCAGAAATGAAACAGGAAAGCCTTTTTTACACAGCACCTGCCTTTTCGGCAAACCAAAAACTCATTTTTACACAACACCCACATTTTACGGCATAAACCGGTAGGCCCATTTTCACACGGCATTTCAATCGGTAAGTTAACTTTGAGTCAAAAAGTTCCATTTTTACCCAAAGGACACTTTGTTTCCCAAATGCAACCGATATTAGATTCACTGGAAACTCCCTAGAACGAGGAATCAAACGGATATGACTGTGTGCGATTCAAAATTCAATCGGAGAAGTTACGGACATTCGAAACTCACCGATAAAAGACGAAAAATCATATTTTTCGATGCGAACAAGAGACGGAGTTTCACTTCTCTCGAGATATGATGTCACCCAGCTGACATCATCTGAGTGACACCCAATTTAGCAGGGGGCGAAATCCCTGCAAAATTGGGTCGAAATGACCATTTTTACCCCCCCCCCCCAAACCTATAAATAGGGGGGTAAGAGTAAAGCATGATGAAATATCCCCCCTCTCTCTCTCTTTGTGTTATTTTCACCCCCCCCTTTTTGGTATTTCCAGCCCAAAACCCTCTGAATTTGCAGAAAACCCTACTTTCTTTGCTTTAAGAGAGAAAAAGTAGAGAAATCTCTAGGTAGCTCACACTGGGCGTTGGCATTCTGCCGAAATTCCGAAGGTTCGGAGCAACATCTTTCAAATAGCGCTGTTGTTCTGTCTAATTTTGCAGAACTACGAGCTATTTTCAATAATAGCGTCGTTGTTCTGCCGAAATCTCGGCAAACTCGAAGCCCCTTTGTCAGAATAGCGTCGTTAGGCCGCCGACTTTCTGACAAACCTTAAACCTCTTCATCAACACAGTGTCGTTGCGCTGCCGAATTTCAGTGAACGCAAGGCCCTATTATCTAAATAGCGCCGTTGTTCTGTCGAAATCTCGGCAAAATCCGAAGCTTCTTCACCAACACAGCACCGTTACGCCGCCTAAATCTTGACAATTTTGGATTCCCCTTTTCAGAATAACGCAGTCACTCTGCCTATTTCTTTTCAGATTTTGGTAAATTTACATTTATTTACTAGCTTTATGTAATTTTCTTTACAAAGTAAGGTACGAGGTGGTGACATTATAAGATCTCCGGCTCACATTGCCCTCAGAACTTATGATATAAATTCCTGCACCTTTCTTTTACTTTCCGCACTGTCTTTTCCGTTAGATTTAAGTTAACCTGATTGTGATCAGCTGTGAGATCTTTTGGTACTCATACAGTAGCGTACGATCTCAATCAGGATAACTACCGTTTATTTTCGGTCTTTTGTAAATCCACTTTATTTACATCCTAGAATTAAGCATAATCTAAATAAAGGATAAAAAGATAAGTTATCCTGGTTAAAATTCTTCGAAAAATGCCAAACTAAGTCAATAGACCGGATTCGTCTGGGCAATAGGGGTGCCTAACACCTTCCCCGATTGTAACCCCTTACTCAGATATCTGTAAGGACCATGTCTTAAAACAAACAGAGCAAAATTACAAGGTTCTAGGCCCAGAGCAAAAGAACTCCTTTGGTTACTTTTCTTTTGATGAAAGTCGAGTACCACTACTCTTTTCATTGGAAGAACAAGCACGGGTCCTAGGCCCTAACCTAGATGGCGACTATGAGTTTCTCTTTCTTGCGAATTAGGGCCCCGGTCCCGAGTTTGTAAGAAACGCAGATCAAACTAAACACTCCCAGAGAACCCGATGTAGTGATCCCTGCCGCCTCACGCGCGGGGGAAAAAATCGGCTCCCACAGACGTAGTCTTCCACATTGTCCCTCATTCAGGGTCATAATAACTTCATTCCAACAAGGCGATGGTGCGGTGTATCCCGGGGTGCCTGGCCCATAGCGTATCATGGCGTTACCTAAGAAGCTCCTTCCTTAGGTCTCCCGTGTGCGGGATGTTCAATCAACTTTGCTTTGTGACAAGGAGGCCTTCTTGGATCCAGAAACGTTGCTCTTTTCCTTCCTTCACAAGTGGAATTAAGGCTTGGACAAAGGGGTCTTTATCAAGCCCTTCGCGGATACAGTCACTCAGATTGCTCTTTAATTGGGACCTGGAGGCCTGTTCTTCCAGTTTCATCGTGGCCAACTATGCCTTTCAGCTTAGGGCATCTGCTACTTGATTAGATCGGCCTAGCTTGCACTCAAGTACCATGTCGAATTCTGCCAAGAAGTCTTGCCAAAGGGCCTGTTTTGGTGATAGTTTTCTTTGGGTATGGAAATAACTTGTGGCTATATTGTCTGTCTTCACCACAAACTCGGAGCCAAGGAGGTAGTGCCTCCAGACCCGTCATCTCCTTTTTCTTGCACCGTGTACCTTCGCCCGTCATCTCCTTTTTCTTGCACCGTGTACCTTCGCCCGTCATCTCCTTTTTCTTGCACCGTGTACCTTCGTTCGGTATCATTGAGTTTGCGGCTTTAATAAGCAATGGGGTGCCCATCCTGCATGAGTACATCCCCAATAGCATAATCAGAGTCATCGGCTGGACCTCAAAGGGTAAGGCATGGTTCGGCAGTTGCAACACTGGTTCTTCCATTACAGCACTCTTCAAATCTTTGAAGGCTTTGTCACACGTTTCGGACCATGACCAAGGGCAGTCCTTCTTCAGTAGGTTTGTCAAGGGCGAAGCTTGACTAGAATATTCTGATATGAAACTCCGATAATAGTTCACAAGTCCAAGGAGGGATCTAAACTCACCCACCTTGGTTGCGACCTACCAGTCTTCAATAGCACGAACTTTCTCGTTGTCCATGCGAATTACCCCCCCCCCCCCCCACACCAACTTCATGACCAAGAAACATGATTCGTTCTTGAGCAAAGGAACACTTCTCTAGTTTCACATAGGGTTGGTTGCTTCGAAGTACATCAATAACCTTTTTCAAGTGCTCAACATGTTCTTCAAAGGTGTCGATGTACACCACGATATCATCAGCATACACTACCACAAACTTGTCAAGAAAGTCATGGAACAACCCGTTAGCTTGTTGAGGGCTCGGTAGTCGATGCACAACTTGAGACTACCATCGTACTTCTTCTGAAATAGCACTGGAGCACCATAGGGTGCTTTTGAGAGTCGAAGAAATCCTGCTTCCAGAAGCTCGTCCAGTTGCATCATGAGTTCTGTTAACTCGGGAGGAGCCATTCTATAAGGGGCACGAGCTGGTGGTATGCTACCAGGTTCCAACTCAATCTTGTGGTCAACTGCTCTTCTCAGCGGTAATATTTTAGGCAGTTTCTTGGGCATGACATCCGCATATTCATCCAGGACATGTCGGATGCTACTAGGGATGGAACTCTCCCCCATCAGTGACTCTCCCATTTTCAAGGTTACAAAGAAAGTGACTTCCCTTTTCTTAAGGCCCCTCTTCAGCTGAAGGGCTTATAAGTGCTCAACGCCTGGCTTCTCCCTCTCTCCAAACATGCAGAAGGAATTGAGGTAGGGCATTGGGGCCGCTTTGGCCTGATATAGGAATTCTATCTCCAATATAACGTGAAAGTCATCCAAGGGAGCTTGTCACGCCCCAACCCAGAAGCATTGAAGCGAGGGCGCAAACAACGACCGCATGCCTATGGTTGACCCAAAAACACGCAAGGTCGATTTCGATTTACAATGACTAGCACAAGGAATTAATTAAAAACCCACAGTTAATAAAAAAAATTCATCAAGTGCTCTACTAGTTCTATTCCATAATAATTAAATAATCCCAAACAACGACATAATTATTTCTTTCACATAGTACAATTTGAAATGAAATAAATAAAGGTTCTTCTAACTCATAAAATAACTAGATCATTTATTAGAATCTCTATCTTTGTACTAGTCTTCTACGTTCGACGATCTCTCGCTGGAAATCCTAAGCGTCTTGATCATCTGAAAAAAATTAATGTGAGGAGTGAGATCATGCTCAGCAAGAGATTATATCCCTTACTTAGCTGAGACAAGTATGCCACAATGAAAAAACATTAGACGAAAATCACTGAGTAAATCATTTCACAATTTAAGAAGAAATATGCAATCACTCAAAAATCTACAAACCAAATTGTTCAATCACTTTGGAAACTATGCATATTTGATAACCAAAATAAGCAATTAAAACATTGCACTTTAAGATGAGAAAGCAATTTAAGCATTAAAAAAAATTAAATGCTTCTATTTGCATTTTGGAAAGCACTTGGAAACTACAGTCACTGGGACTACGATTTCACTAAGTTACCACTTTACGGCGAGCACAATTCACTTTAACTTTGGAGTCACTACCATATGGTCACTAAAACATGATCATGTGTCAGCGATTAACCCCCACTGATGGGATCTTATGTAGTCCAACTGAGAATCTATAAAACAAAATATTGAAATAAACGTTATTCAATGTACTATACACTTTTAGAAATCAAATAATAATAAAAGTAATCACAATCGACAATATTGCAAGCTTGTCTCTTATCATTTAAAACATGGGTGTACTACAATCTCAATAGAATTTCTATTTGGAAATATTTTTCAATTATCATAAAGACATAGATTTTTAAAGAAAGAATCATTTCAAAATTAATCTACAATTGTCCAACAATTCATTTAGATAATAGTCCTTGGAATAGTTTAGGAAAAATAACTAAGTAAGAGGTATAACCACTTACCTTCTTCGATGCCTTAACAAAGTCCAAATAACTCTTTTAAGAGAGCCCTCTTTCCAATGCCTCGGAGATCGGAATTGAATACCCTATCAAATAATGTTCATATAATTAAAATATACTTAAAATGATTAATTCTGGTACAACAGAACGTTCGCGGTATTAAATTGGATTAGGTCAACCAATCCCCTATTTGGTCAACTGACCGACAATTTTAGGCCCAAAATCCTAAATCCAAATCCCACAACACCAATTTACAGAGCCATGTTCGTAATTTCCATTTTAAGCTAGCTCTATTAGATATGTGAAGTTATGGTATCAAAAAAATATTTATAGAGTTAATGAGTAAAACGTAGTACATTACTCATAAGGTCTAATCCATCCTTAGAGCTTCTCAGTAAGTAAAACGGAATATTAATAATATCATTGTCTAAAACGTAATACACTATCCAATAAAGGTACTGTATAGAAGAAGTTTTGACAAAGTTATTGTATAAGAAGTAATTTTGACAAGTTCTACTTGTAAAATGAAATTTTCATAAAGTCTACCCCGAAACTGTAAATAAAAACGTAATTTTCATAAAGGCTACCCCGGAACCGTAATTTTTTTATAAAGTTTGTAATATAAAAAGTAATACTAGCAAAGTTTCTACGTAAAAGTAAGTTCACAAAAGTTCTACAAATTTACAGCCACTGCCATTGTTCTCAAAAAAGTTAACTTTCCCAAAAGGTTCACATAATGATAGCTCTTGCCATGGTGCTGTAGAAAATTAGTTTGACCAATTAAAATTACGGCTCTGCCATAGGTTTCATAAAAAAACAAAGTTTACAAAAGCAAAGACAAAGGTTGCTAAAATTAGTGTAAAAGATATTCTCAAAAACAAATTTCTCATAATGATTGTACTGTGTGAAAGTGACTTTTCACAAAAGAAAACCCTAATTTAAATTAGATTTTACCCTAAAATAAGAATCAAAATAATTAAGGAAGAAGAAGACAAATACCTGGAGTAATTTTCCAATAGCAAACTTCCCTTCTTTCTTCCCTTTTCTCTCTACTAACGAGTATAAGGAGAGCCTTATCTTATTTATATAAGAAGGAATGGAAACTTCCTTTTCAGAATAGGACTCTTATTAGATTTAGGACTCTTGTACTTACTCATATTTGATTTTCATAAAAATATCTATTTCATTTATCAACTAGGAATACCTATGTGATTTGTCCACCTCTTGCTATCTATTTTAACCAATAAAATAACAGCCCATTTCTAATTGCTAACTATTTTAGAAAGAAAAAAAGATAACTCTTAGCAATTTATGGCTCTTATCCAAAGCGTGTGGCTTTCACCGTCATTGTGTAAAATCCAAAATCAAATCTCTTTCCTATTCGACCACCCATCTTGATAACTACACCCTCTTCTACAAGAAAACTATAAGCTCACTTTTCATATAGACACCCCTTTTTTTAAGAACTTAAATATTAGTAATGACACCCTTTTTCAAGAACTAAATATAAAATCAATATTGGTAAAGACACTCCATTCAAAGAACTTAATATAACACATGTGTGTGTGTGTGTGTGTGTGAGAGAGAGAGAGAGAGAGAGAGAGAGAGAGAGAGCATGGGTTCGGGTGTTACAGCGCTGCTATGAGATTAGTCGTTACGGACCACACATCAATCTTGATAGGTACGTCCTTCGTTTAACCAGCGACGGGACGTGCTACAGAGTTTACCACTTTCCACTTTCTGCTATCTTTCTCAAGCTTTAACTCCAAACGTCTTGCCTCCCTTTCAGAGACAAAGTTGTGAGTGTGCGCGAGCTGGTTTTTTCCCGCCCTGATTGCTTTATCTCACGAGGCGCGGGATCACCACTTCGGATTCTCTCTTTGAAAGAGTGGGAGTGTTTGTTTGTCTGCGTTTCTTGTGAACTCAAGATCGAGGTCCGGATTTCACAAGAAATAGAGTTTCAAAGTCGCCACCTAGGTTAGGACATAAGACCCGTGCCCGCTTTCCGATGAAACGTGGATAAAGATCCAAGTTTCATTGAAAGAGCAGTAACCACAGTTGTACTCTAGGTCAGGTGCCTAGAACCCATATTTTTGCACTGTTTGTTAAGGCTTGGTCTTTACAGAAATATGAGTAATGGTTATAGTTACATTCGGGGAAGGTGATAGGCACCCCTCATGTCCAAGGTAAACCTGGTCTCTTGACTTGATTTGGCAGATTTGGAAAGATTAATCAGAAATCTTTAATTTTTGCCCTTTTACTACGGTTAGGCTTAATTCCTATGTGTAAGATAAAATGGTATTTACAAAGAAAAGAAGAAAAATTGGTTTGGCGTTATCCGGATTGAAGTAGTACACTGCATGTTTCAAGTCCCAGGAGGATCTCTCAGTTGACTTCAATCAGGATAACTAAAAGAAACAGAAAATGACAAGACATAAGGGAAATAAAACACTGGGTTTATAGTTCCCTCAGTTTGTCCAACGTCGTGGAGCACTAGGGCTCTCGTCTCTGTCTCTTTTGTCTATGGTAGGACCGGAGACAGAGTGGAGGGATAAACAGAGGAAACGTAGCCCTATTTATAAAGAGAGGAGAGGGATTTACGTTACAGGATCTAGGGCAAAAGAAACCTTACATCCCGTAACTATCATGCACCGGGTTTTGTAACATAAGTGCAGAAAGCAGGGAAATAAATGTAATTTTACCAAAAGTACGAGGATGCTTTCCGGAAAATCGGTAGCGTAACAGCGTTATTTGGATGAATCAACTTCGTGTTGTCCGAAAATTTGACAGAACAACAACGTTATTTAGACGAACGGGCTTCGAGTTTGCCGGAATTTTGGTAGAACAACGGCGCTATTTGAACAAAGGGGCTTCGGGTTTTCCCGGATTTCGGCAAAACAACGGCCCTATTTGAACGAAGGGGCCTCGGGTTTGCCAGGTGTGGGAGCCAGTTTTTTCTCGTGCTGCGTCGGACGGCATGGGATCACCACATCGGGTTATCAAGGGAGTGTTTATTTGATCTGCGCTAATTGCGGACTCGGGACCGTGGTCCTAACTTCGCAAGATAGAGAAACTCAAAATCGTCACATAGGTTAGGGCCTAGGACCCGTGCTGTTCTTCCAATGAAATGAGTAACGACTCGAATTTCGTTGGAAGATTTGAACCAAGATAACTTATCTGAAATACAAAGTGACAACCCAAGAGGGGGGTGAATTGGCTAATTAAAATTTTGGGGCTTAATTAAGTGGATTATAAAATCAATTTACCAACTAAGCCTTAACCAGTCTAACCCTTGATCAATCAATAAATATAATGTAGGCTAGAGATTAGATATTACTTTATGCTTATATACTCTAACCCTTGTTCAATCAAACATAAACACAAGTAAAGGGTAGAGATTACCAAACACCAAAGTGCAAAGAGAAGGAGAAGAGAAAGCATACACAAGGCACAAGTTTTATAGTGGTTCGTTCACAACTCGACCTACTCCACTCTTCCAAGTTTTCCTCATTGGGATTCTCCACTAAACCAATAAGATTCTTCAACGGGCGAATCTCAAAGCCGTACACCACAACTTCAAAGGGTACAAACCCTTCCTGCACAAAGCCTTGGCAAGGGGTCACTCCCTCTTACAACGTCTTCACCTTTCTTAATGGGCCGAAGAGTAGACCCTCACAACGTCTTCACCTTTATTACTTGGCCGAAGAGAAGACCCTCAAATACAATGAAGAATTAAATTGAAAGAACTCTCAATGGCTCTTAAATAGGTGGATTACAAACCTTATATAGCTCACAAACACTCCTAGTAATAGATACAAATGTAAAGCCTATAGAGTTCCTCTTGATAGAATGTAAAAATACAAGTTCAAAGAGGTTTAACCTTTCATATGAAAGTTTAAGTTCAAGAAGATGCGATTTAATCTTGTAAAAGGTTGTTTAGAAAGGTTTTGATAGTGTATATATAGCCCATAAGGAGATATGACCGTTTGGGGGTAAAACTGTAAAACACAGGGTTGAAAAAGTCAACCTGCGAAAGCCCCAACGGATCTATTTCAAAGCCGCGGCGGTCGACCAAGGCACGACGGTTGCCCGCCCTTATCGGGCTTTCATTTTAAAATTCAAAATTCATACCCGCGCGGTCGACCGACTCTAGGACTGCCGCCCGGCGAGGGCTACCTGTTTGAATTAAATTTTTGCTCAAAACACTATCGCGGTCGACCGACCCTAGGCGATCGCCCGCCAAGACCATACTAGATTGTTTCTGTTTCAAACATAAACATATCCGTGGTCGCCCGGCCCAACACGGTCGACCGGCCCGATAAATTTCGAGATGGCCTGGAATTCCAGGTACCATCCCGCCGTCGCCCGGTCGACCGGCCCGGAGTAAAATTTCATTTTTAACTTTAAAATCCAAGGGCTTTGGGCTTTGGTCTTTGGGCTTAAGTCCTAAGTTTTCAACACATTTTTGGGTGTGTGTATGGTTTTAAAGATGTAAAAACTTACGTACGAAAACCATTTGAAAGTGCATTTAACATAAAATCAAGAGGACTCCAAAATACATTCTAAAGTGTATACCAATGAGTCTTCTTGGAATGTATCCGCTCCTTCACACTTTCTTGGACTTCTTCGGCTTGAGTGAACATCTTGAACTTTGTCTTCGCTCTTGTGACTTCCTCCAATCTTCAAATCATGTTGAGAGGTGCATGAGGAGTCACCATGGCATGTTCATCTCCAAGCTCCTTCTTGACACTTGTTGGGAACTTGTAGGATCTTCATGTTGAGCTTCTTGACTTGGACATCTTCAAATGAGGATGTCTCCAGTGTAGGTGCAAGCTCTTGGTTCCTTTGCTTTCTTGATCCACAATTCATGTGTTGAGAAGAGTTGTGTAATGGCCATTATGACATGAGATTCCTGTATATGACACAACAACTCAAGGCAACACATTAGTCCATAAATACTAATCAATTTGGTTTGCTAGCATCAAAACAAGAAGGTAAGGTGAATGATTAACCCATGGAAACCCTTGGGCTTACATTCTGCCCCTTTTTTTATGATGGCAAACAAATTGATTAGGGATGCATGAGATATTTAAACAAATAGATGAATAAGCATTAAACACTATAAACAATGAAAAGCATATGGTGCATACAAAGTATGGACAACCTAATCAATTCCAAAAACTCTCCCCCAGCAAAAAGGAAGGATTTTACAAGTGAAAGTGCAAATTGAGTGTCAAAGGTAATAATAGCTTATCTAAGCTATGTGCCTAGTATATGATATTGTATTAAAGCTCCTATGATGCTTATAAAAATGAAAGTAAAGTAAAATGCATGATGAGTAAAAAAAATAAAATTGTTCCTAAAGATTTGCAATTTAGCACAACAATAGGGGCAATAGATCATGTGAGCATATCATAATGATCTATATAAACATTAGTGTATAATCATTTGGCTCTCCCCCTATTTATTTGTCATTGGCCCTAGGTGAAACCTATGTAATAGGGCATGGCAAGGCAAAATGAGTTGAAAGGTAATTGATTTGAACTCTTGGGCTTCATATAGGGGTTTCTTTGATAGAAAGCAGACAAGTCTCTTCCTGTGCAAGAATATGTTCAGAACTATGATATAACTTTTTGAGATTTCAAGCTGCATGCCCCTAGGGATTAACATATATGAAAGTGAAAGCTCCCCCTGACTTGTGCTTATCTAATTATGACTGTTTAAGACACATAGGACCTTGTTTTGATTTTAAGCACCTTTACCCATTTAAGATTGCTCCATCCAAAAGGAAATTATAGTTATAGAATATAGATGGATGATTATTAGCCAGAGAATATAAGGTCAAAGACAATAGGCTAATAAGCACATGGATATAAGAATGAAACCAATGAGGTACTCATCCATGGCAATCACAGAACATGTATATATATAGAGATAAGACAGAATTAGGCTCTCTATACATGCCCAAAAGGAAGATCAATACCACATTTCTTTTATCATTTTAGGAAATGATAAAAGTGGTATTTGAAAATCTCTAGAAAGAAGTAAAATTAAACTTTTTTCCTTCTATCCGGAACTCTTCTTCAAACGATTGTGATATTAGATTACTGATGAATGTCTAGAAGAGCTTAGATCAATGCTTGACCCTTTCTTCCATGTAAGGGTAGCATTTCCCGGACTGAGAGATTGGGTACTTATTTTAAATCCTCTCTCTCTCATCAAAATGTCATCTTTGAGAGGATTCAAGAAATGCACATGCCAGCTTATAGTCATGCATCATTAATTTTCTTAGTCTCTATTCATCCTTCACTGTGGAAAGAATGTCGAGTTGGACAGAGAAAAATTGTGTACATCTACTATCTTATTACATCTGGCATGATGGAGGGAGACAAGTACCTCAAACAAGCTGTGAATGACCAATTATCTGAATTAGTCTTTTCTTCTACAGACAAGTCTGCTGATGAGCAAGTCAATCTACTAAAGTGTTTCAGGCCATCAGCTCTCCCTAAGTATTTGTCATAGCCTTTGGTAAAGCCTATTATGTAAAGCATGACAATACAAAGTGGCTATAGATATGAATGTTTATGTATAGCCACAAGATTTTATCATGACAAAGGATATCTTTATCTTCAAAAACACATGATAAGAAACAACTTCATAGGGAATGATGTGATCAATTTAAACACTATCATATAAAGGAGAGTTCTGGAGATTTTTTAAACTCTAGGACAAGATACTTATCATTGAAAATGATGAAACCATATAAGTTCATCCAAGATAAGTATAAAGCCTATAAGAATGTGACATTAAGGCACAAACTAGGGAAACTTGACATACATGAGAGATAATCTCAACATGAAGGCATAGGTCAAGACCCAACTACACTACAAATGGAGCAATGGGGCTCCAAATGAGCGCACTTATCATATGTAATGTGATATACATATTAATCAACATGTGATAAGATATATGAACAGACATTTTACATATATATGGCTCCCCTTTTGTTAGAGACTCATACAGTGTATGAATCCAAAGGGCTATCTAACCACATAGTCACCAAGGGATTTATAGATAAGTGATTTACAATCAACCCTTGGGCTACAAATGCATGATTGCTAGGGGAATCACGTGATACCAAAGGAGATGATTCCAACTGAACTTAAATGACGACCTAGCATACCATGCTCCCCCCTGATTATGTGCATATATATTATATATAAGTGATACTCCAATGCACATATGTCTTTATCATGGTGAAGATGATGGCTAGAAGCCAAATTGATTAGATGTTTTAATTAAAGAGATGAGTGTACACTTTCCAACTTACTAGGTAAGAGGACTAAGAGTACCAATTGAGTGATTTTTAACTTTAGGTTTACCATCTTTACCATGTAACTAATACCATACAAGGGAAAAAGCTATAGAATATTTATATATTATCAATTAAGCATAATTCTATAAAACTTAGACATAATGAGATGAATTAATTGAATCACATGTCTAAGAGAGAGACATCCATGGCTCATGCAAAAACAAGGAGAGCATTCGTTGATAGTCTACCAAGTTTGGACCCAAATGACATGATTTATAAGGTTCATGGTCCAAACAACTATATCCACAAACCACTATATGAAGATGGGTTATTAAGCACAAAGTGCATAAGCCCATGAAAAACCAAAATGTGTGGGAGAAATAAGTTCCCAACACAAAGTGTTGCATGCCAACCACCATCATGCGTAAATGCCCAAAAAATGAAACTAGATTCCTAAATGAGTTTCATATATTGAATCTAGACTCATTTCCAACTTTCCTATATAATATATTCTTATATATAAACTTTTAGGGAAGGATCCAAGGACTCTTTAGAGTATGTTAAGAGATGAACACCTTGGACAAATGCATTCCAAAAAAAAAAAATTATGACTAGATAGTTTATCTTAATCATGAGAGGATATTCATTTTAAGCTTTTTGGAGTACATCAATTTAACTCATCAAAATTTCTTATGTATTTAATGATAACCATTAAGCATACAAGAATAAGTTAGGAGGACAACTAAATGCATAGTAATAAACATAATTACTCACCTAGGGCAAGGAGATGTCTAAGAAAAGATTTGAGTGGATATCCTTAGACATGACTTCTAACTTCTTAATCTTACTAGAAATGATATTCAAACCAAGTTGAATATTCTTAGATCTAGCAAATGCCAAATTTGTCCTAGATAGAGTTCAAATATGGAGGAAATGGACTTGATAGATCAAGTTGAACTCAAGGGCAAATGAGTGATTGATTTTTATGGAAGCATACATATGGTTTTCACGATAAACTTTCTATTGTAGATTTATTTTGTGGATGCTAAGTGCACAATTAATGTAATTTGCACTTAGACTAAATTTCTAGAAAGATATTCAATAAAGCACAGGCATAGTCTATAGAAGTGATTTCTTATTTTCTACATAGACTATGAGATAAATATGATGTGATCATTAACTTCTATTTTGCAAAGATACATTCTATTAAATCATCTAAGATGATATGTATCTAAGCTCAAATATAAAATGATATAGCATTTAAATTCATGCAATCTAGATACAAAGATATTAATTATGAAATGAAGTATCAAGAATGAAAAAATCATATGATATAACTATGAAGCAAATGTAAACTAGATGCAAGGAATGTAATGTTGAAATAAAGTATCTAGAAAGAATTCACATGATATGGCAATTGAAGCACAACCCCTAACTGACATATTTAATGGTTAGTTTAAATGGGGGACTTTGGAACCCAAATCACGTTGGTTCCACACAAGTTTGTTTGTGGGAGTGTGCCTTTTCTTACCCAAACAAACTTGTTTGACTTCAAAAATCTAATCTTACACCTAGATTTGTGATGCCCTAATCTACCACAATAGGTACATGAGTAATGATTAGTAGATGAGGAACATGAAGAACCATGAGAATACATACGATGACAAGCATGTTTGTCCTTTTCTTCTTGTATTCTTTGGTTTTTTTAGAGAGTTCTTCATTTACTAATTTTATCTCATTTAATTGATCTTCAAGGCAATTTATCTTATGAGATGAATTAGTTTTAAATTTTTCTTCATTTTCACAAACAAGTTTATATTTTTCATTTAAATCGTTGTTTTTTATTTCAAAGCTTCATTTTTCTTTTCCAAGGATAGTGCACTTTTTAATTAAGTCATCAATGACCTAATTTTTTATTTCTTTTCAAACATTCATTAACTTCTAATTTTAATTTTTGAATTTGCTTTTCCAAATCGAAAATTGAATGTTTGAAAGAATTCTCCTTTGCAAAAGATTTTTCTAAAGTCTCTTTTTGTTCAAAAATAATATTTTTATCATTTGAAGAGAGACTATCATTTTTCTCATAAAAATTTTCAGCATTAGTCCAAATATCTTTTGCATTTATGTATGATGAAATTTTCTCAAAAGCATTGGGACATAGTCCACAACATATTATAATAATAGCATTTGAATTTAATGAAAATAATTTTACATCATTTTTAGTGCATTTCCTTGGAATAGAAAATCCCCTTTCAATGACATCTAAGATGTCAAAATCTATGGATTTGAGATAGGCAAGCATGTTTGTTTTCCAAGCTGTAAAATTCGTTCCATCAAAATATGAAGGAATTAGAGTGGATTGGCCTAGCTCAAAATCCATTTGGATTGTCACGGATCTTTCACTTATAGACTTTTAAATTTAAAAATCTCTTTAATAGCCTAAGCTTTGATACTAAAAGAAATACAAAGTAACAACCCAAGAGGGGGGTGAATTGGCTAATTAAAAATCTGGGGCTTAATTGAGTGGATTATTAAAATCAATTTACCAACTAAGCCTTAAAAAGTCTAACCCTTGATCAATTAATAAATATAATGTAGGCTGGGGATTAGATATTACTTTATGCTTATATACTCTAACCCGTGTTCAATCAAACATAAACACAAGTAAATGGTAGAGATTATCAAACACCAAAGTGCAAAGAGAAGGAGAAGAGAAAGCATCCACAAGGCACAAATTTTATAGTAGTTCGGTCACAACTTGACCTACTCCACTCTTGCAAGTTTTCCTCCTTGGGATTCACCATATCGCGGTCGCCCGGCATAGCCCGGTCGACCGACCCTGAGTAAAATTCTATTTGTAACTTTGAAGATACAGTGGCTTTGGGCTATGGTCTTTAGGCTTTAGTCATAGGTTTTCAAACACAATTTTGGGTGTGTGTATGGTTTCCAAAGATGTAAAAACTTAAGTATGAAAACCTTTTGAAAGTGCATTTAACATAAAATCAAGATGACTCCAATTACATTCTAATAGTGTATACCATTGAGTCTTCTTGGAATGTCTTGGTTCCTTTGCACTTTCTCGAACTTCTTAGGCTTGAGTGAACATCTTGAACTTTGTCTTGGCTCTTATGACTTCCTCCAATCTTCAATGTATGTTGAATGGTTAATGAGGTGTGACCATGGCATATTCAACTCCAAGCTCCTTCTTGACACTTGACTGGAACTTGTGGAATCTTCATGTTGAGCTTCTTGACATAGACATCTCCAAATATTGATGCCTCCAATGTAGGTGCAAGCTCTTGGTTCCTTTGATCCTTGATCCACAAGCCATATGTTGAGTTGAGTTGTGTAATGGCTATTATGACATGAAAATCTTGTATATGACACAACATCTCAAAGCAACACATTAATCCATAGATGCTAATCAATTTGTGTTTGCTAGCATCAAAACAAGAAGGTAAGGTAAATGATTAACCCATGGGAACCCTTGGGCTTACACAAACATACAACAAACACCCCCGCACCACGTGGCATCCGAGGTCAGGCTCCACAAGGGCATACAGTCTAACAATTTCCCACTTGCACTCAAAGCCAGTTATGCATGTATCTTAGACACATTCCCTCTAAGTCATTCTCAAACATCTCTTGAGTGAGGGACTTGGTCAAGGTTTCGACCACATTATCTACTAAAGCGACCTTTGCAATGGCCACATCTCCTATGCTGACGATCTCATGTATCAAATGATACTTCTAAAGGACGTACTTTGACTTCAGGTAAGACCTCAGTTTTTTATTGAGCTATGACCCAACTGTTGTCACAATACAACGTGATGGGTCTCTTAATAGAGGGAACAACCCCAACTTTATCCAAGAACTTTCATAGCCATTCTGCCTCCTTTGACGTATATCATGCAGCAATATACTCTGCCTTAGTCGTGGAATCTGTCGTGGTGTCTTTCCTCCAACTAAGGCCCTATTTGTTTAAAATTATGACAACAGATTGTGGAGTTCCCAACGGATTATTGGACAAAAAATTACACTGATTTTGAGTCCAATAATCAGTTGGGGACACCAAACTCGGTTGTCATTATCTTAAACAAACAACCACTAACCACTCCATTATCTAGAGTGAACACGAAACCTGATGATGATTTCATGTCAACAACGTCATACTAGAAGTCTAGTCGGTAAACCCGAAAATGATCAAATCATCTCTACCATAGACCAAACAATAATGCTTAGCCCTCCTCGGATACTTGAAGATACGCTTCACTACGGTCCAATGCTCAGGACCTGGGTTAGCTTCAAGCCACTGGCCACGCTCATAGAGTAACAGATTTCTAGCTAGTAAATGTTAATGAATATAGTTTACATTTCTAGGTAGAAAAATCCACCTCATAAGATAGCTCAAGTAAAATGTTAAGAAATATATCAATCCCATATGTTTACCTGTCATCATGGGAACACAAGATACAGATATTTCAGCACTTGAATTTATGTGCTTCTGCACATGAATTTCAAGTTCTTAATAAGAATTTCATGGAAGTAATCCCAAATTAAATATCCAATAAGAATCATAGGTTGAACCTGCAAAATAGTCCATGTAATCTGAAAATCCCAGCGGTGATGGCAACCCAAGAGGGGGGTGAATTGGGTTTCAAATTTTTTTGCCAAAAATGAATGCGGAAGCTAAAAGACAATGGCAAATATAAACATTCAAGCACATGGAAGATAAAAATACAATGCACAAAGGATAGAGAAGAGATAGAAAGAGTGCACCGGATTTTTAAGTGGTTCGGTCCAAGGATCTACACCAAGGCCTACGTCCACTCCACCAAGAATCTTGATGGCTTCACTAATCCGATTTCATTAACGGAGGTGAATTAACCCAATTACAATCCGGAGAAAGCTCCGCGTCTCCAACACTTGCTCTGGAGAAGGCTCTGCGTCTCCTACACTCGCCCTGGAGAGATGGCTCCGCGTCTCTTCCACCACTCGACGTTTACAAGGATAATCAAACGAAAATGAAAATACAAATGACTCTTCAAAGGCAAGATCAATCTCTCAAGTGCTCACAAAACAATTCTCAAAGATATACAATGAAGTCCTATACTCAATCTTTAACAAATAGCTCACAAGAGGCTCAAGGAGGTTTCCTCACACTTAGATATGTTCTAATGAAGTTTTGGTGTGTGAAAATCTAGTTTGGAGAGTTAGAAAACTCATATATATAGCCTAAGGTCAAAACTAGTCGTTACAGGGGCAAAACTGTAATTCTGTACAACTTTTAGTACTAGCCGTTGCGCCCCAACGGCTATTTCCAGCGCACTAACGGCGGTCGACCACAGTGGGCCGGAAGCCCGCCGAAGGCCTGCTGGAATTTCAGCAAAAAGCAGTTTTTCAGCCCGTTTTGTAAAATTCATCTCCCTCGTTTCTTATAGGATTTTGACGTTCTTATACTCTATTTGAATGGAAACGATGAGATCTTTTTGTTAAAAATATTTTTTAAAATAGTTGAAAATGGTTAGGACCTATTATTATCAAATTAAGGTTTGTGGTCACAAAGTGAGCTATTAAGTAAGTGCCAATCATTTCTATCTTTTGGGTGTGTTCTCTAGGGCTTGTCCCAAGATATTTATCATGTTTTAGGACCCTAATAGAGTATGTTTAAACCTTGTTACGTTCTCCTTGGTCCTCTCATAGTCCCTAAGCTAAGGATTGGACTTTTACATTATAAGACTTGACAAACACTTGATTTCATCAATGACTTCATCTCTTCAAGTCTTCATTATCACCTTGGATCATCTCTTCCATTCTTTTGGCTTCACAAGGTCTTCATGAAATGTTCCAAGCTTTCATCTTTCTTTGGCTTCAAGTGATCTTCTTCATTTGGTTCATGCCACGATCCATGCCATTTTTCCTGAGTTTGGTGTTTGATTCCTTGATTTCTAATACATGCACTTAAACATCAAACACATTAGAAATACAACACAAATCAACTTGTGTTTGGAATCATCAAAACATAGAAGATTGCCAACGTGGGGACCGTTGGGCTTACATAATCCATTCAAGAAAAATGATCACCAGGCCTCTGAGTAGTTGCTAATACCTATATAGAGGAGTCAAGAAAACCTCGCCAGGAAAAAAATAAAGTAGAAGTTAACAATCCCATTTCATCAACCTTCAGGATTAAAAAGAGAAGCAAAGAGGCTGGAACTTGTACTTTAAGAATTGTTGGGTGATTATAGATGAAATACAAACAGTTAAAAGTTAACTCCTACAGTCATTGGCAACAAGCTAATTAATAACAACATTGTAAAATATAATAAGCTGAGAGCCATTTAAGTGCTGTTTGAAGTGTGTTTCTAGAACTACCAGTATCAACAACATAAGCCTCTAACGGTGTAATTATCAGTTCATTTATTTCCTAGATGTTGTTTATATGTAAACTGGCTTGGTTGACATGCCCCTATAATCTCCCTTCTGCGGTACACTAGCATATCGATCGAAGGGCATTAATAGCTTGTTCCCATATAACAGATGTTTTACTTTGTTGGCTAAAAATTCAGAAGGGAGATATGATGGAAAAGAAAACAATGTGGTTAGGAATATCGATATATGAGAAAATTTACTGAATGGCATCATGGCTGAAAAGATCAAAACAAGGGATTATTTATGGAAATATGGCTTTGAGGCATTACTTAACAAGAAGAATTTCCTTACATATATTGCGAAAACTAACTTAAGGGAGTATCATCATTTTCCTAGGGAAATCTGGAAAAAACTGGGAGTCTACAGAAATGAGTTCGATTCAATTAAAAAGCATAGCTTCAATTAAAAAATTCAGAACATAATTCTCTCCCAATGAGACACAAACCAATAGGCATTAATAACAGGCACGGGGATTGTTTATGAAACCACATATTATAGCTTTTGACAATTCAACCATAGATTACAGCTTCAATAGAAAAGTATAGTTTATGCAGAGCAGAACACAGATAAAATTGGTAACATAGCTTTATAACATGTTAGGATTTAATCATATTAATATCAGTTAATGTTGATGATACATGCTCTGCTTATCATATTAGTAACATGTTAACTTGCTGAAACAAACAAGTCACTGCTACACAACCAGATATCTCAAACCACGTTACTATGAAAGTAAAACTACATTTAATTCTAAAATCCATGAAATGCCACATGAACGAATATAATAAGCTGTCTACCAAGTATCTGCTAATAGCATTCTGCTTATAAAGGAGGCACTTATAATTGAAAGGGTGAAATAACCATTTCAGACGCTAGTGTAGAAAGGCTTGGCAAAGAATATTTTGAAATTTTTTATTAACAATGCTAAAAGCATATTCAAATTCACGTCAGTTTTCCCTATATGTAAAACAGTAAAAAGCAAATAAACTAAGAAACTGCAATGCTGAAAAATGCCTAAATTAATGCGTGCAAACACAAATTCCTGATATTAAATTATCAGTTTCTATCAATTCTTGATATTAAAATAGGTGATGATATCTACTCCTTGTTCTTCCATATTTACACTCTTTTATTTCATAATTTTCTATTGTCAATTCTTAAAACAAACCACAAACTTACTGATTATTTTAAAATGATGGACTACACATAAAACTTTCCTTTCGATCTTCATTTCTACATATACAATGTCTATGCTGATCAGTTTTTTTTTAATGTACATTTAGTTGGTAGAGGAGCTAATACCACTAGTGAAGCTTACAAGCTCTATAGTGGTAACATGCTTGCTTTTGTATTCAAGATCCACAAGCTCCATGCTCTTTTTGGGTCATATAGGAGAAATCGAATTAGTAGGTGGGTCTCTCGCAATTGGATTTGCAAATACTCAGTCATCAAAAGCCTGCCATGGGAATGGATCGCATCTGTTTCCAGGCCTATAAAGCCAAAAAATGGGCTATTTGAAAATAAGTGAAATTAAAAATGGATGTGCGGCCACACAAGGTTAAATAGAATTAAAAACGAAGACATCCATAAAAAGGTGGGAGTGGCACCAATTGAGGAGAAGATGAGAAAGCACTACTTAAGATGGTTTGAGCATCTCCAACGTAGGCATGTGGATGAGAATTGACCCATGCCAAGTTGATTGAGTAAAAAGAGGAAGAGGCAGATCGAAAACAACTTGGGTAAAAACAGTGAGGAAAGACTTGATGGCTTGGAACATAACAGAGAACATGACCTTGGATAGGAGAGAATGGAAGATAATGATCCAGGTAGACGAACCTAACTAGTGTCAGGATTAGAATTAGTCAATTTGAGCCGAGTTGATTCTTTCACCTTCTTCATGAAAATTTTCTAAAGGAACTACTTGATCAAAACGAAGGTTCCAACTAGGGAAGCTTGCTTCAATCCATAAATGGATCTCTGGAACTTGCACACCTTTTGATTACCCTCTTCAGTAGCCTCAAAATCCTCTGGCTGGACCATATAAATATCTTCCTAAATGTTTTCATTCAAGAAGGCAGTTTTGACGTCCATCTGCCAGATTTCGTAATAATAATGTGCAGAGAAAGCTAGTAAAATCATAATAGACTTTAGCATGGCTAATGGTGAGAAGGTTTCCTCATAGTCAATATCAGCCTTTTGAATGTATCCCTTCGCCACTAGGTTAGCCTTATAGGTCTCCACCTTTCCATTAGGGTCCTTCTTCCTCTTGAAGATTCATTTGCATCCAATGGGTTTAATACATTTAGGTGGATCAACAAGAGTCCAGATCTTATTGGAATACATTGAGTCCATTTCGAATTTCATAGTGTCCATCCATTTTCCTGCATCGATGTCTAACATCACCTCTTTGTAGTTAAGGGGATCTGTATCTTCTGTATTTACTTCACCCAAGTAGACAAGTCTATCGGGTTGTCTGACCTCCCTACTAATACGTCGAAGTGTTGGAATATGTTTAGTGGGTACTTGCTCAATTTCCTTATATCTCTCTATTGGATTTTCGGGTTGCTCTTCTAAGGCAATCCTATCATTTCCGCTCGCATCTTGAATGAACTCTTCTTCTAAGAATGTGGCATTCTGGCTCACAAAACAGTTTTACTCACCAGGGTTATAAAACATGTAACCCTTTGTTTCCTTAGGATATCAAATAAAGAGACACCTATTGGTTCGTGCATCCAACTTTTCAACACCTATCTTTTTAACATGGGCAGGACAACCCCATATCCTCATATGATTCAATGCGGGTTTTCTGCCCGTCTATATCTCATATGGAGTCCTTGGTACTGATTTAGTTGGGACTCGATTAAGGATGTAGAGCGTTGTTTCTAAGATCTTCAAATTGTCTTTCAACCGAAGAAAACATCATTAAAGAATTCAATGAGATGAGAGAGTTATGGTCTGTTTAGTAAAACATAGAGGTATTAAGTAAAACATCTATAACTCTCTCATTTTAAGTCCAAATCAAATGAAATCAGTCTCTATCAGCTCATCTTGAATTTTTCTTTCAAACGCACATTCATTTTGATTTACAATTGCCAACATGAAATGCATGCGAGATATTATCATTACTTAGAACTGGACACTTGGTGTGGATCTGTATATAACATGTTGACAAGGAGAACAGTAACGTTTTCGGAAATATGGTCGTAGTAATTGCAGGTAATAAGAATGAGGTTAGATACATTCTAATAGTCTCCATAGGTATTTACAGTTCTCCCATTAATATATAGATATTAGATCATGATCTTCTTTCAAGTATGTTCCAGGAGAGAATACTTTGATACATTGCAAAGGGAAGAAAGGCATACTATCCTTGTGTCATGGGTCTACTTTATGATATCATGGGAGTTATGCTTTGGTTATTCATAACCAATCCTGCTAAGTTTAAGCCAAGATCCAACCATTACACATCTGTGACTTGTGTTTACATCACATTCTCCATTCTCAAATACATCTTACTGGTAAAAATGAACTTTCTGATAAGCATTAATACACTCAAATCTGTGTTACAGGTAAAAAATTCCCAAAGACAACTTACATTGACAAGAAATAGATGAAAACAGTCCATAAGCTCCATGTGAAAAAATCCATGAAAATGTCAGAAACATATATTATGAGGACGGCAAGCATCTAAATAAGTTCACTTCCTTTAATTGCTGATAGTATAATGTATCTTTCCTTCGAGGGTAAGTAGTACAGAAAAATTTCCTTTCAGTTAGAGATTAGAGTCCAAGAGAGCTAACCATACATTCAAAAAGATAATTTCTATAGTTTGTTACTCTCAGAAATATGTTATGCCTAACACTGATTAAAGCAAGTAATCCAGAAACCCATCCAAAAAATAAATCCAACAAATTACACCTAAAAGCTCTTTGAGCTGATCCATTAACTCAGATCCAAGCACGAGCCTACCAACAAACTTCTGCCACGATCTGGAAGGAAAATTTTGGCAAGCCACAACCCAAATTCATAAGCATATTTAACCATATGTCTGCTTATGCTTTTAAACAGAAAATAAAGAAGTGAACATCTCAGTCAATGAGAATTCAAGAGTTAATAAAAGAATAGCAAAAACTAGAAGAGGATATTAGGAATCATTGATGCTTTTCGCTGATACTTCGTGAGTGAAAAAGATATCTAACATTTTCCTTCTTCGTTAGCACATTAAATGTGTAAAGGCAGTATGTCTTTGCTAAACCTAGAAAACATGTGTGCTGCTCTCCTTTTCTGTATTTTTAACTCATAACTTCTCCACTTATTTCATTGATTTAGAAATAAAGTCCCATAGCTCAAATCCTAATCTGCACGTTGAACATTGGGTCCGAACGCCAGATTTGGATTTAGAATCTCAAATCCAACTCCAAACCCAAGGGCTATCCAAATGGGTCCTAAGTTCCTTACCCAAAGAAGATTTACAAAAAAGGACCTCCGTGCTCCTCAAAGTACGATGTTTGAGATCCTGCGAACAATTCCAAATCATAATACCCACAGATTCCTGATTACACACTGGTCCACCTCCGATTTCCTTTTGTGAATTTATGAGATATGGTGGCAGTGAGGATTGGAATTGCTTGATCTTCTGAAATCCCCATGTAGGATGTAGTCCTTTGTCAGTCATCGTACTGCTTTGAGGGTCTCCCTCAATCCATAAATAACCTGGAGAAGGATGATCCCAAATCTCAGGAACCTATACATCCATAAACTTTTCTTTTTTTTCTGATAACAAATCCTTTTTTTGTTATAAAGATATGTTTCTTATTCTACTCGGCACATATGCAAATGCAAATCAAAGATCTTTAAGCGAAAAATCCGGGAGAATGTTTCTGTTCCCTTTCCATTCTTGTTCTCAACTCAACTTAGCCTTTCCATTCTTGTTCTGTATATGCTAAAACTTCATGTTCGTGAGCTCAGCCTTTCAAAGCATACATGCAGCTATGGAACTCCAGAACATTCAATCAGAAAAAATCAGGTCATCACAACACCCAAGTATGAACCTTCTCAAACATTAGTTTCAGGTCACTTGAAAATTCCCATATCTGACAAGTATCAGAAAACCCATCCATATTTGGTAAAGACCAATTACATGAGCACGGTTTAGCAATACATGCCATGAATTGGTTTAGAGGCTCTAATATCGAATGCAATTCAGGTCAGCCTTTTAGTGGTTTGTTCAGGAAGCTTGTCAATCCCTCTAGAGATCCTTTCCGACAAATCAGAAACTAAGGAATACTTGTTGTTGTTGTAACAAGCATTCATGAATGCTGCAAAAGTTATTTGGTCTACATTGGGTTCTTTATCTAGCAGTTTACCGAAAAAAAGAGCTGCTAGGTCTGCCTTCCCTTCGCTACAAAGCTTTCTGACTAGGATTTTTGCTGTTCGAATCCATGGCTTCTTTTCCAATCTATCCAATAGAGTCATGGCAATTACAGCCTCCTCCTCCTTGCAATATTCATAAGCGATGGTCACAGAAGTAACTTCACATGGTGATAATCCTTTATCTATCATGGTCTCAAACAATACACGGGCCTCTGCCAGTTTGGACTCTTTACAAAGCCCACTTATCAAAGCACCATAAGCAACAGAATCTGCTACACAACCTTGCTCAATCATTCTCTCAAAGACCTTCAAAGCAAAGCTCGCATTCCCATCCCTACAGTAACCACATATCATGGAAGTATATGTTTCCTTGCTTGGAACCAAACCGAGTTTAATAGCTTCACCCAAGAGCCTCTCACTGTCCCCCATTTTCCTTTGCTTGCAAAATGCAGAAATTATTGTGGTATATGTATGCATATCAGGCCGGCAACCGACTTTAATCATCTCATCAAATAACTCCATGGCCCGCTTAGTGTTGGACGTCTTGCAATGCTCGCTGATAAGAATTGTATATGTGATTTGATCTGCCTGTAACCCACGGGCAATGCCCTTTTGAAGCAATCTATAAGCCTCTCCAACTTTTCCCTTCTTGCAGAGGCCATTGATGATTGAATTATAAGTACAAATATTGGGAATACAACCTTCTCCAATCATTCTATCCATCAATTCACATGCCCGATTGAAATCCCCATCTTTACAGTACCCATCAATGAGAGTAGTATATGTATTAGTATTTGGAACCAATCCTTGTTCTTGCATTCTTGACAACAACATCTCGGCTCGATTCAACTTATTCTCCATACAATATCCTCGGATCATTGCGGTGTAGGTATGCACATTAGGCTTGTAATTATTACTGCGAACAAGCTTCAAAAATAACCTAAACGCCTTCTCTGTCCATCCCTTCTTGCAGAGCCCATCGATCAGCGAAGTGTGAGTATACACATTTGGCTTCTGACCTCTCTCTACCATTTTCTCCAAAACTTCAAACGCTTGTTTCACGCTGCCTCTCTTGCACAACCCATTAATAAGAGCAGTGTAATTGATCACATTTGGATAAGAAGTAGTCTGGGACATCTTCTCAAGGAGTGCAAATACCCTCCCAACATAACCCTTTTCACAAAATGCTTCCACGATCACGGTACAAGTGACATTATCCACAGTAAAACCTCTATCCATCACTTCTACAAGCAACTTCTCTGCCTTTTCAATGAGCCTAATTTTACAGTATCCAATGATCAATGTCTTGAAACTACAATAATCAGGAGAAAGTCCTCTCCCGGACATTTCCACAAACACGTGGTCTGCGAATTCGATGAGACCCAATTCAACAGCAATCTGCAGAGTGAAATTCATTGTGCGGACACTGAGAGGTAGCCCTTGATTTTGCATTTCTATGACCATATCAATGGCCTCCTTTAGCTTCCCAATTTCTGCGAAATTCTTCACCATAAGCCTCATGACTTGATGGGCTCTCTCCAAACAGTTAGATTCTACCAAAGAACCTGCTGTCATCAAATACAAGCGCATGAAATGGCGGAATTCGACCCGGCAAATGGCCCATTCCAAGAAGCTCAATGCAACCATAGGCCCCGCCTTCCCCACAAGCATGGCGGAGACTGTAACAGCCTGTTCAGGGCTCAAATTGGGATTGATTTGAAGAGAGAGGAGCCTGGTGTCGCCATTTTGGTAGCATTGATGTACTAAATGAGAGGTTTTTGTGACTGTTCCAGATGAATTTTCAGTAGAGAATATATCTCTGTTACTGAAATGGATGTTGGATTGAATGTACATATTCTCCTCTCTGGGAGAATGGTGGATGGGAACATTGCTAGTTCTAGATGGGTCGTGGAGAAAATCAATTTCATGATATAGGGAGAGTGAACGAGTGAAAATGAGTAAAGATTTTTGACATATTTTAGTGGAAAATGAAACAAGAGGGAGATGGGTGAGTGAATATCGAACAATTGAAGCCATTGGGCTTCAGAATTCAAATCAAGGAGAATTGAATAAATAAGCAAAGTATGGACAGCATAGCGGATAGGATATCTTTGGGTAAATATTAAGATCACAAACATTTTCGGTGGGCAAAGAGCTAAACATCCTTTTTTATGCAGGTAAGTGGGATTAAACCTCCGATCTCAAGGTTGAAAGGATAGCCCTAACAGATTGGGCCAGCTGCTCAACCCCAAATAGAGTTTTTATCATTTTAAAGGAATATGAGATTGTGGGGACAATTGTTCATAGACCTACTGATTTAATTTCATAACATAGGTGTAAATGGCTAAAATTTGTGAAGATCTTCTGCTTGGACAATCCTAGGACTTCGATTCGCTGCATGGTGGGGGCCATCAAAAGATGGCTTCTATAAAGGGCAGCCCAGCGCACGAGGATCCCGCCATTGCGGGGTCCGGAGATGGCTAGATGTATTGGAGCCTTATTCCTGCATTGCAAAGAGGCTGTCGAACCCACGACCATTAGGTCACAATCGAGCAACCTTACCGAGTTACCGTTGCACCAAGGCTAAAAGAATGGCTTCTATCATTTAGAAAAGGGGAGTGAAGATCGACCCCCTAATATGATAAATCGACTCCCCATGTGTCTCTCTCTCCTCTAGGATAGAGAGAGAGAAAGAGGAGAGAGATAGACACATGGGGAGTCAATTTATCATTTTGGAGGGTCGATTTATCACTGCCGTTTAGAAAATGTGTTTTTACTTGGTGTATGCCAGTATAGTCCAATGTTATTTTAAAAGTACTATACAGATGACACCTTAGGATGATCCTAACTGTTAGTTTGATGTGCCACAATGTAGATAGGTTGTCCCTCTAAAATCATTCCATAGGATGATCCTAGCCCTCCGATTAGGGTCATACTATGGAAATGAATTTTGGGCCACAACCTATGTACGTTTGGCCCATCAAATGGATGGTTTGGATCATCCTAAAGTGTTGGCCACACAGTACTTTTTAAAAAATACTGAAATATATTGATTATTTTATATTGTGTAAGCTCGTATAGTCCAGCATTTTTCAAAAACTACCATACGACTTACACCATAGAATGAACCAAACCGTCCATTTGATGGGCCACAACGTAAATAAGTTATGGCCAAAAAATCATTTCGATCAGATGATCCCTGAGGGCTAGGATCATCCAATGGAAATGGTTTTTGGGCAGCAGCTTATTTACGTTGTTGACCATCAAATTGACGGTTCGGATCGTCCCATGGTGTGGGTCATACAGTACATTTTGAAAAATACTGAAATACTGGTTGACACCATATAAAATGGTAAATGTTATCAGCACAACCATATTTTGATATTTTTCACAAACCATCTTGTCTATCTCTCTCTCTCTAACCCAGAGGAGAGAGAAAGAGAAATAGTGGGTCGACTTAAGATATTTGGGGGTTGATTTATCACTGCCATTTAAAGAGTTGTCAAAACTCAAAGGCTCTGTTCACTTGCGTTCCCAGGAAAGCAAATCCCTGGAAACAGACTCCTTTTTTCTTGACAAGACCTTGACAAGACATAATTCTGGTGTTCACTTGCTTCCCTGAGAAAATAACAAGCCTGGGTGGAATATGTCAAATAATGACATGGAATTGCCAAAAATGACGTGGAAATGTCTCTTTTCTTACTAGTGTGGGAAACCAAATCCCATTATTTTGGTCGGATTTGCTTTCCCGGGAAAACTAGTGATAAAAGGTGGGCAAGCAGTTTCTTGGGAAACATTTTCCTGCATAGATCCTGCGCACGTGAACAGGCGCGGGAAACCTTTTCCTACACAGTTTCCTTGGATTTCTTTTCCTAATGCCACGTCAGAATCCCGGGAAACCTTTTCTTTTCCTTTCCCGGAAAAACAAGTGAACAGAGCCAAAAGGTTATTTCATTTCCCAAAATTGCTCTCACAAGCCGATTAAAGAATAAAAGACATCTGGGTTTCTGTAAATATCAAAATATGTTTGTCACCATAAAATTTGAGGGAAATGATATCACCGCTACCGCATTTTGATGATCGCACTTCTCACCTTATTAAAAAGTCACGGTATGACCCTCACCATAGGATGATCCAAACCGTCCATTACATGGGCCACAGCAAAAATCATTTCCACAGGTTGATCCTAACCCTCCAATCTAAGAGGGACTGATCGAAGGGTTAGGATCATCTAATGGACGGTTTGGATCATCCTATGGTACGGGTCATACAGTAACTTTTTAATAAGGTGAGGAGTGCGATCATCAAAATAAAGTAGTGGTGATATACTTAATTTTGTATTTGTGAAGGCGAGATAGCATATTAGCATATAATCGAGTAAAGGAGGCGAAAGGTAAAGGGGAAGAGAAAACAAACGAGCTTTCGATCCTCTGATATCAATGGCGGATAACCTATTTCTAGGGTTACCACCTCCTTCTGCAACTCCTCCTCATCCAGTTACAGAACAACCTCCGCCGGCCATTAAAACAAAATCTTCTCCCGCTCCGGCACCTGTTCTCAAGAGTGTTCTCAAGCGAGACAAGCCTTCTGAACCTCAGGCCCAAGGCACGTGATCTTGTTATTTTTCTTGCAAAACATCTAGGGTTTTTATGTACTTCCATTTGAATTCATTAATAATAAGGTTTACATTACTCTTTTGATTGTAATTTAACCCAATTTTGGCATGTTACGTCTGTGCTTTTTGCTTCAACTTTACTAGTCTTTGATATGATTTTTAGGCCCTGTTTGGATTGAAAATTTTTTCTTGAGAATTTTTTTTGTTTTCACAATTTAGAGGGAAATGATACAATTAGGGTTAATTTAGAAGGATAATCTATAGAAAAACTGAATAGGGCTGGTTCGAATTATATTTTTTCTTGCGTAAAAAAGTAGGAAATTTTTAAAATATTTTTCCTTTCCAAATTTTTCCTGAAAATTCTTGCAATCCAAAGAGGGCCTTGGGGTTCATAAGGGTTTCAGGGTGATTCTCTCATATGATTTATATGTTCTGATTATGAAAATTGGGAAATGAAATCAGCACAACCATGTTTTAATAATTTCACTAACTCAGCTTGTATTTTCTTTTCTAATTGGCTTGTGAAAGCTATTTGGGAACTGTAATATAATCTTTTACAGCTCTTAAAATACTAAAAGACAAGATAGGCCAGTGCAATTATTCAAACATGGTTGTGCTGATATCATTTCCCTGAAAATTTATATCTGCATGAAATTTGAGAAATTTCACGTCAGTTTAATAATCTATCATCATCGTCTAATCACCTGCATTGACATAAAATTTCATGTCCTTGTTTATCTTTATTAGTTTTTCTCATCTTTTTGTGTATTTCAATGTCGATATTTATCAGATTAATCAGTTTTATGATCAATGAACAGAAATTCTTTCCAAAATTTAAATTTTGGTTTTTGTTGTTACTCAGCAGCGGGTACTTCAGTACCAAAGCGTCTGAGATTTAAAACTACCATGGATGCGAGCGAAACACAAGTCATAGAAGCAATGCAAAAGATTGCATCACACATCAAGAATCCAACCAAGTTTGGGAAAGCCTCGAAGCTCGCCCTACAGCTAATCCAGGCAGGCAGCATTAAGCAAGGAACTAGTGATAGTTTTTTTGCTATACTAGAAGCTGCAATGTCTTCACCTTTGACGTGCACAGAGCCTTCACTGAGAGCAGATTATCAGGCATTGTTCTCAGCCGCCCAAGACGTAACAGATGTATATGGTTTTCCCTTTTGGGTGTACATTTGCAGTACTCATTTTCTTAATAGAGTGTAAGAGATTTGTTGTGTTGGGTTTATTCTTACCTTACTATGTCGTTTGCTTGCAGTGCTTTAGTAAGCCGCAAAAAAATCAGTTGGCTTCATGGACCATTCGGGCAGTGGTGGCAAATGATCTATACACGGATGACAGCTTCGTGGTAAGTTTTTGTTTCTAGTAGACTGTGATAAAATGCAGAAATCTATGCATTTAATAAAGTATCAAATGCAATGCATAGTGTGAAAAAATGACCCTGTGCACTTCTATCACAATCAGACACGTCTACCGCTAGTTGCCATTAAATAGGTGCCTTGTTACCTATCAAGTGAAAAAAATAAGAAGAAATGATTAGCATTTTAGCATTCAGTTGTGCTTTTTATGATTTCGATTCCCGCTCTGGCAACCTTGAGTAGGATTCTTCCCTGGGAGCCTTCGATTCCCGCTTTCGATTCCCGTTTCGATTCCCGCTTTCGATTCCCGCTCTGGCAACCTTGTGCTATATTCCAAAGTTCTATTCCTTTTGCTTGCTTTGCGCTTTCACATTCAAATCCATTTTTTAAATTTTGATAGAATTAGGGAGGTATCAGTTCGTTCCAAATGGCTCACTATTAGCATCAGATTGACATTCTCTACATTCTCCTTTTCTTTTGTATCTCACCAAAGGATCCTTGGTATCTCACTAAAGAAGAAGAAGATGAAGAAGTCTTTTCTCCAAGAAACTCCAAATATCAAATAGGAAATGAATGTAGTGTTCTTTCTTCCAAACCCAACAGAAAGTATATATCAAACAAATAAAAAAACCCCAAGGATTAAACTACTCCTTTCTAAGGACTTAAAGACTTGCTTTTTTTTGAATGGCTAAGAGATAAATTTTATTAAAAGAAGAAGGGGGCCTGCGATTGAGATGGTTGAGGATACAAGAAAAGATACAGAAATGAAATACAAGAGAAAGGATAGCCAAGGAGGAAGAAAATAAAAAATTTCCAAGGCATCCCTCCCGACCCCTCCGCGAGCGTGCCTGCCTCCATTGGCTGATCTTTTAATATGATGAAATCTTACACCAAACCAGCTTTTCTCTCCTGGATCTCATCTATCAAATCATCAAACCTCCAGGGATGAGAGCAATTACCATCCAACCACCTGATATTACATTTAATGAATCTCGCTCAACAATGCCTTCGTCCCCTATTCTGTTGCCTTGTAAGGCCGATCTTAGTTCAAGATTCATAGGAGTCTTTAACCCCAATTGGCCTAGAAAAGGCCCATCTGGTCATTCCCCTATCATCCCTTAGAACACTCTCAATATCGTCCGGCCTCGGATTGCCCAAACTTGACCCGTCAAAATTGAATTTTAGGAAGTCTTGAGGAGGAGTCCAATGCTGACAGGAAGGCTCTTTTCTGTCACTGGTAACGTGCATCTCCCGCCAACATCTCCATAAATCAGATTAAGAAATGAACCTAAAGCAAGGGAGGATCTTTACCGAAGAGCTGGATAAGGAAATGACTTTGATGAACAAATAGTTAGAACTTTTTTATACTCCTCTAAATATTCTCTCATTTCTTTCCTTCAAAAAATAACCCATAGCACCGCCATAAAAACTACACGCCACAAGATCCTCCCCTTGCTCCCCCATGGGTCAAAGGAGATCAACCATATGAGCCGGAAAGACCCACTGAATGCCGAATGTCGCATGAATCCTATTCCAAAAATATGTAGAAAAACCTGCATTGTAAAATGATGTGGTCCACTGTTTCTCTCGCTTGAATGCAAATGGAACAATGATTGATGATAATCATTTCTCCTTTCCGCATAAAGTCCACTGTCTGAATCTTGGATTGGAGTGCTGACCAACCAAAAGCACACACCCTGGGAGGAGCTGGGATGTGCCGCACTTTGGCAAATTGAGGATAAAAGTGATTAGGAAGAAGATTGTGGTAAAATTATTTAACAATGAAAGATCCCGATGAGCACCATATCCAAACCCTCTTATCTTTACCTGTCCTCTTGAAATAGCATGATTCCATAATGTTTAATAGCCGAGCAAACTATCAATTTCCCAATAAAAAAAGTTACTTCGAAATTTGATATTCCAGGACACTCTACCCTCCGCCCAGTGCATATAATCCTTGACCAGGGCATTCTTATCCATCACATTCACAAAAAGGTTAAGAAAAGCCACTGATAGAGGAGGGCTATCACACCGGTTGTCGAGCCAATACTTTATTCTATCTCTAGTGTATACTCTGAATCTAATCCCTGATCAAATTTTTGCTTTAGCTTTCAAATATTGCTCCAAACTGTCGACCCACTACATCTATCGCAATCATCTAAGAACCAGTTGCCAGGAAGGGCACCGTATTTACTTTCAATGACTCTAGTTCACAAAGAGAATCTTTCCTCCCCAAATCTCCAGAACTATTTCCCAAGGAGAGCCTCATGCATACCTCTCAAGCGGTGGATGCCTAATCCCCCAGACTTAACTAGCTTACAAATGTCCTCTCAATTCACATGATGGAGTTTTCTTTTTTCATCACTTCCTCCCTCACCGGAAGTTTCTCTGAATCTGTTTGATTCGATTAATGACACTTATAGGGAATCTGAATACTGAAACAAAGTATTTCGGTATATTAGAAAGCACTGCTTTGACTAAAGTAATTCTTCCTCCCATAGATACCAGCCCACGCTTCCAAGAGTCCAATCTTTTTTCCACCCTTTCAACTATTGGATCCCACACTTGCCAATTGGGCCTACCAACACATAATGGCAAACCGAGGTAAACGAAATGGTCAATTGAGCATCGAAGGATCCCGGCTAATAATTCCGTTTCACTACTAGAGGTGTGAATGCCCAACAATATGGACTTTCGAAATTTAGATATCTGCCCAGTGACAACTTCATAGCATCTCAAAACTTTTAGGTTCAACACCTTTTCAATGTCAGCCACACTTAATATAAGTGTATCATTTGCAAATTGAAGATGTGTTATTTCTATTTCCAAGGCCTCAATCTTGAACCCCTAAATGATGCCACAATTTCTGCCTTTCTCTAACATCCTGCTCAAAGGGTCAAAGTTTATGCAACTATTAAATACAAGAATGGAAATAACGAATCACCTTGTCTCAACCCGCAGGATGATTTGAAAAAGCCTTTTGGTGAGCCATTTATCATGATAGAAAACCATGCGGAAGAAGACACACACTTCATTATCACCACCTGGTACCAAACTTCATCCTGCCCCCATTAGATAGTCCGGACAGTTCGAGTCCACCTGACCATAGGCTTTTTCCATACCAAGCTTACAGATAACTCCTTTTCCCCCAGATTTATGATAAAAGTCGATAACTTCATTGGCAACCAAAACACTATCTAAAATTTGTCTTTCTTGGATGAAAATGGACTGAGCATTGGAGATGACTTTGGGTAAGATCTTTTTTACTTTCTCTGTTAAGACTTTAGGCAAGAGTTTATCGATACATCCCACAAGACTTATGGGTCTGAATTCCACGACAATAGATTCTCAAAGAACAATAAATGTAGCCCTAATACCTTTATCTAGTTCCAATCCTTCATAAAAGAACCTTGAAAAAGTTGATTATATCAACTTTAACTACCTCCCAACAACTCTGTACTTAAAGACTTGCTCCCACATAAATTCTCGTAATGCATGCGTGGGGCCTATTTAAAACAGTCGTAACTCAAAGAACATAAGCTATTTTGATGTAAAAAGACTCTAATACCCCCTATGACTTGAAAAGACTTAAATAACACTCTAAAAGCTAAATAAAACTCTTTTAACACTAATGATGTGACCCTTCTTCTTAATTCTTCATGTCATCTTCGATGGTCTCTCATCACACATTCAACTAGAAAATTTGCTGCTTCAAACTCTAGATATTCCCGGAGGCTCCTTTAAAGATCCAATTATTTATTTCCATCTGGATCACCCAAATGGAAGCTAGTACAACGAGGCTCCGCAATATCTGACCCCTTGTAGGCCACCGAGTAATGTATGATTCCTCAAAAAGATCATCAATGCTTGCATGGGGGTGCTACTTGGGTCGGGCTCAACCCAAACCTGTCGGGTTCAACCCAATTTTTTCTCAGGTTGGTTGGTGCTTGCTCGGGTCAAGTTGGGTTTGGGTTGGAAAAAGGCAACCCGAATTCGGGTGGGTTATGGTTGAGGCGTTGGGCAAAACCCGACCCAAAATAAAACCCGACTTTCTTTTTTTTATTTATCGTTTTTACTTTTTTAAATGTAATATATAAGAGATATAACATTTATTAAATACCTAACACATCCCTTCCTATCATTTAGTAAAATCCCTATCGCATCCTTTTCTAACCGTGGTATAAAACCCAGCCATTCAGAAAAAAGGGATGGTATAAAACCCAAAACTCTTAAACCTAATCACATCTCCCGACTCTCTCCCTTCCTGTACCTCTCGACAGACTACCTCTCGTTCTCTCTATCCCTTTTCTCCTTGAAACCTTTCAAGTCAACAAGGCATCCTACAAGGAGTGCAAGGAGATTCTTTTAAAGTAGGGAAATCTGATCATTTGAGAGCTTTGGCTTGTTGCAATCATTTCGTTGCTTACGATTTGAATAATTAGAAGGGAACCAAACGATTTGTCTTCAATACTCGTGTGAGTATGGTTTTGTTTTGGTGGGAAATAGAGTTGTTTTTCTTTTCCAATCTTAGAAATCACTTCTGGGTTTTTATCTTGTGTTCTTTTGATAGACGGTGAGCACTGGCTAAGAAGTTTTAGTGGTTGTAACCTGGATTTTCTGTTTCGAGACATGGAAATCTTTCCTTGGTTATTCTCATTTCTGTTACTTTAATCGGGAGTGAACATTGGCAAAGATGTTTTAAAGCTGGAAAATTGGCTTTTGTGTTTCCAATCTTTGAAAGCTTTTCTTGGTTTTTCTGCTTTCTTTTCTTAGGAATCGTGGGTGAGCTGTGATTGAGATGTTTAATGGTGGGAAAGTAGATGTTTTAATGGTGGGAAAGTGGATTGTTTTCCAATGTCTTTTAATTTTTTCTCCATTATGTTTTTAAAACCACAGGTGAACTATTTTCCTGTTTCCTTGTTTGTCTCTATGATTTCATACTGAGGTTAGGGTTGAGTGACCGGGTTGGGTTCGGGTTCAGGTTGAGCGGGTTCGGTTCAGGTTGTGGCACCACTCAGGTTGAGGCTTGGGTCGGGTTAATCTTCGGGTTAATCTTGGAGATTTCCTCTTCTCTCAATCAAAGATTCATCGCGTCGTATAGAATTTTAGTTTAAAGCACATTTTTCTCTGCATGACACAAGTCCTTGCTATCGCCTAAGTTCGAAACTAATGGAAAACCAATATGAAACTTGGATAATTTAATTCAATATAGAATTTCAAAATTATAAGGATGTGATGCAGGATGACCGAAGGTTGAACTGATTTTTCTCTCCGACACCAAATTAGAGAATGGGTCTATAGAAGGGACGCTAGGGGTTAAAAAGAATGGGTAAAAATTAGGTTTTTGTTCCTAAAATATGTTATGAGATTGGAAAAATATTGCTACTAAGGTTTAGGGAAGGTTAAGAATGCCGCAGACATATGCTGGGAGGTTTTCGAAAGATGCCGGGAAGTTGTAAAATGAGTTTTTGGGTAAAACGAGATAGAAGCGGGATAGAGATGTGTTTGAATGATGTTTCTAAGGTTGGAATAATTTTTCAATAGGTATTTTGCGGTTTGTGTATAAGATGAGCGAAAAATAATGCAAGAGAGGTTTTCGGGTTCCTGGGAAGGTTTGTGTAAAAGATGAGGGAAAAATAATGCAAGAGAGGTTTTTGGGTTCCTGGGAAGGTGATTTATGGGAAAAATCAGGAAAAAAAAACATGAAAGAGATAAATAGCAAGGTCGGAATCTCACCAACCAAAAACCCAAGGCATCACGCCACCATAGGGATGATTAAGGCATCACACCTTTGCAAGAGTAGACATCACATCCACACAAGAGGAAAAACTGCAAATCTTTTTATTCATCCATAGCATAACATACCATCCTTTTTTTTTTTTGAAAAGTGCCCTAAGGCTTACAATATTCCTATTGAGACCTGGAGATGCTTGGGTGATGTAGGTTGGTTAACTAGATTATTTAACAATATTTTGAAGTCTAAGAAGTTGCCTGATGAGTGGAGGAAGAGTACATTAATACCTATTTATAAGAATAAAGGGGATATTTAGAGTTTCACCAATAACGGGGAATTAAGCTAATGAGACACACCATGAAGCATTGGGAGAGGGCAATTGAGCATAGACTAAGAAAAGAGACTAAGGTGTCTGAGAATCAATTTGGCTTCATGCCCGGACGATCGACTATGAAAACTATCTTCTTGATTAGGCGGTTAATGGAGAGATTTAGAGAAAATAAAAATGACCTTCATATGGTTTTCATTGATTTGGAGAAAGCGTATGATAGGGTTCCCATGAGTGTTATGTGGTGGGTCCTTGAAAGGAAAAAAGTGCCTCAAAATATGTTGATGTGATTAAAGATATGTACGATGGAGCAGTAACCAGTGTCAGAACCATGGATGGCACGTCTAATGAGTTTCCAATTACAATAGGACTGCACCAAGGATCGGCTCTAAGCCCATATCTTTTTACGCTAGAGCTTACGGAGGGTATCTAGGATGAGGTGCCGTGGTGTATGTTATTTGCAGATGGCATGGTATTAATCGATGAAACCAAAGGAGAACTACTTTGGAATCCAAAGGTTTTAGACTGAGTAGGACTAAGACAGAGTATATAGAGTGCAACTTTAGTAATATAAGGAGGCAGGACGAGGATGTAGTAAATTTGACTGGACAGGAGGTATCTAAGAGGGATATCTTTTGATATCTTGGTTCAATTCTACATAAGGAGGGAGAGATTGAAGAGGATGTTAACTATAGAATAAGAGCAGGTTGGTCGAAGTGGAAGCTTGCCTCAGGAGTTCTGTGCGACTGTAACTTCCCTACCAAGTTGAAGGGAAAGTTCTATAAGACAACTGTACGGCTCATAATGTTGGGCCACCAAGAAGCAGCATGTGCATAAGATGAGTGTAGTGGAGATGCGAATGCTTTGATGGATGTGCGGACACACAAGGTTAGATAGAATTAAAAATGAAGACATTTGTAAAAAGGTGGGTGTGGCACCAATTGAGGAGAAGATGAGAGAGCACCGCTTAAGATGGTTTGGACATATCCAACGTAGGCCTTTGGATGCTCCAGTGAGAAGAGGCGACTCGTGCCAAGTTGATGGAGTAAAAAGAGCAACTTGGGTAGAAACAGTGAGGAAAGACTTGATAGCTAGGAACATAACAGAGAACATGACCTTGGATAGGATAGAATGGAAGAAAATGATCTACGTAGACAAACCCAACTAGAGTCAGTATTAGAGCCGGGTAGATTCCTTTCACCTTCTTCATGAAATTTTTCTAAAGGATTCATTTAGCCGACTCCAACTAGTTGGGGACAAAGGCTTTGTTGAGTTGAGTTGAGTTGCCCTAAGGCTTACAATATATAAGAAAGAAGAAGAGAACTAGAAAGTTCTAAAACCCTAAAGAAAAAACTAATTCTTCTGGACCAAAATATCCTTTTGCTTGCTTCCTACTCAAACATCCCGTAATACACAGGTGGGGCTTCTTTAAAACACTAATAACTCAAATAACTTAAGCTATTTTGATGTAAAAAGACTCAAATACCCCTACTATAACTTCAAGGACTTAAAAGACACCTTAAACACACTTAAAAATTAAAATTTGGTCCTACGATGGTCCCCATCATTTCCCCCGCTTGAAAAGATTCGACCCCCGAATATATTGATTGGCATGATGAGCGAAAGTTCTTCAACTGGAATCTTCGCACATTTCTCATACGGTTGTCCTTTCCAATGAACTAGGTACTTCCAACGCACAAGTAGCTTTAGGCAGCCATGTTGTTGGCTTTAAGTAGTGTAATCACCATGTGCGCTTTCGAAGGATCCCTGATGACGTGTCAGCTTAGGCAAAGAGAAACTTGGTTCTTTTGCTTCCTCAATTCTGCAGGCTTCTCCTTGTGTATCCTCGAGCAAGTAGTAATAATTTGGCTAGGGCCCAAACATTATGACCGATGACTTTCTTGGTGTAATCTTAAACTCCTGCTGACTATGTCGAGCGACTTTCCTCTTCCAGGCGTGTTGTATGACAGTTGTTGCTCTCTTGATTCTCATATAATATTCACGAATTAACTTCTATTGGAACCAACTTTGTATGACGGTTATGACTCTTGTTCGTTGTTTTAATTTCGTCTCTGCAAAGAAGGTATCAACAAAGGTTGTTCCGGCAAGATCTCCTGACTCTATGCAATTTGCGAAGTCTCTATGGCTAGAGGACGCGCATGAAAATCTTAGTAAATATGGCCCACGCAATCCAAGTGGGATGGCGATCTGTCAAATTTGACATTCAAGCCTTCCAACAATTCAACAGTTCGATCTTCAGTGCATCTAGATGACATGTTTCCACCCTAAGCTCTGATACCAAATTGATGCAGGACGGGTTTCTAGAAGGGATGCTAGGGGTGAAAAGGATGGGTAAAATTAGGTTTTGGTTCCTAAAATAAGTTATGAGATTAAAAAAATATTTCTTCTAGGTTTAGATCGGCGCAGACATATGCCGGGAGGTTTTCGAAGGATGTCGGGAAGCTCTAAAATTAGTTTTTGGGGAAAGCGAAAGAGGCACAAGGCATGAATGAGTTTGAATGGTGTTTCTAAGATTGGAGAATTTTTTTAAGGGTATTCTAGGGGTTTTGGGGTAGAAAATGGGTGAAAAAGAAAAATACAAAATAGGTTTTGGATTTCCAGAAAGTTGATATATGGGAGGAAAACTTTAAAAAAAGAGAGGAAAAGAAACATGAAAGAGAGATAGAAAGGAAGGTAAAATCTCACCAACCAAAACCCAAGGTATCAGACCAAGGGGTTCCTAGGCATCGCACCATAGGGAAGATTAAGGCATCACACCTTTGCAAAAGTAGACATCACATCCACACTAGAGGAAAAAACTTCAAATCTTTTCATTCATTCATAACGTAATATAGCCTTCTTTTTTTTGAAAAGTGCCCTCAGGCTTACAATATATAAGAAAGAAGAAGGGAACTAGAAAGTTCTAAAACCCTAAAGAAAAGCCCAATTCTTTTGGCCCAAAATACCCTCTTGCTTGCTTCGTACTAAAAAAATCCCGTAATAGACATGCGTCTTTGAAACACTAATAACTCAAATAACCTAAGCTATTTTGATGTACAAAGACTAATATCCCTACTATAACTTCATGGACTTAAAAGACACCTAAAACACACTTAGAAATTAAAATATGGCACTACGATGGTCCCCATCAAGATGTCTCTATGTTCAGGATTGCCTAAATAAGTTTAGAAGTCACTGTTATCAAATTGTTTCCATCCAGTAGCATACTCTGCCTGGGCATGGTGGTGAGCATGTAATGCATAGAATGTCTATCCTCAATCCATAAATTATCAGCAACATTTTCAGCCAATCTTCTAGCAAGGTTTATTTAGTCATGGATTCCAGAATGCAAGTTTCGATCGACCGTTTCATGTTTCTCCAACTTGTGGGTGGCGGCCTACTCCACTTGGACCTAGTTTCACACCAAGTATTTATCCTTGTGCACGTGAGAATGTTGCTTCTTCGAAATCTCTGGAAGACAGAATCACACTATTGCGGAATGCTACCACTGATTTTACATGCATTTTTCAACAGACATTGATGCAGGAGCATTCACCTAGCGAAGTTTACATGAGCAGCCCCTAACTACTCCTTAGTGTGTAGGTATTTTAATTTTGGGAAAATTACAGTTACATTCCCTCAATTATCTGACACATTCAACGATAACCCTGTAGTTTCAAACTCATCCCCCTGACTTTTCAATGTGTATAAGGTAGACCCCCTCTTTTGAAACACTATCAATGCTAATTAGGATCTCGTCTCTAGTCGGTCGACTAGAGAAAAGAGAATTTTCTCTAGTCCACTGACCAAAAAATAGTGGGCCCACATTGTTTGGATGATCCAAAGCATTCATTTGATGGGCCCTGACATAGATAGGGTGTGCCCAAAAAATCAGCTCCATAGGATCATCCTAACCCTTCGATTTGTGGATGGACTGTCAACTGAAGGGGTCTACCTTTTACACATTGAAAAGTCAGGGGGTGTAGTTGATGAGTTTGAAACTATAGGGTTATCGTTGAATGTGTCATAAAGTTGAGGGGGTGTAACTGTATTTTTCCCTTTAATTTTTGATTTGTGTGTATTAGCAAGGTAGGGGTACTTTAGCCATTTTAGTCTTTTCATGTCCATTTTAGGCATTTCTCATTAAGTAAAAGTAGTTTAGGGATTTCGCAGTTCTAATGGGCTATATAAAGCTTTTATTTCATTTTGTAGCTCAGTTTTTTGATGATTTGATTTGAAACTTAGGGTTTGAAGGGTTTTGTTAGAATTTTCTTCTAACTTGAGGGAAATCCCATGGTATTGAATTTGTGTAAGCAAGAGGTTTTACAAGCTTGAGTTACAAGCTTTCCTATCTTATTTCCCGGCCTTGATCCTTGTAGTTTGCAAGGGAAATCCTCATTTCTTTATCAAGTTGGGCATTCCGTTGCTCAGCCTTTCATTCGAATCAACTCAAATCAAGAAGAGATTACAGGCTCTGTTCTTTTATGTGCATGAGTGAAGATCTGTTCATGAGTTGTATTGCTGGAAATTTCAATTGAAGTAGGCTGAAATCTCAAACTTCTTGCTGAATTTTTCCTTCGTACTAGCATACCTTGTTCATCGAAGGAAATTAATCCAAGGAAATGGAGCAGAGATAGCGCTTATTGGTCGTGGATTCCATTGTTTCTGTTTGCTAAATTTTCAGTGGCATTTATGCATCGGTCATGTCAGAGTTCAATCCTTGCAAGCCAATCCTACTTCTGCATGTTAATTGTAATCAAGTCCAGCTGATCCAAGAAGGAATTAAAGAGAAAAGAGCTCCAGAAACTCTTCCAGGAACTGTGCATGGCTGAGTTTTGCTCCACTCAAACTTCAGTTCAGATCTGTGCTATTTGGGATATTGCATTAGATCTGTTCTTATGAATGCCATGCGACTGTTCGTGTAAAATGTGCATCTGAGTTCCCAAATCTTATCCTTTCTCCTTACTTTACCTGATTCCCTCATTCATCTGCATGTTTTACCACAAAATTTGGAACGATTTTTCCTTGAATCTGCTATGTAAATAACTCGCGTTGTCAATCCTTTGAAGATCAGCAAGAAACTATAGTTTTTCTTCACTGTACATGTGAGTTTGATGGAGGTAAAGTTGCTGGCCATCTTACTAATTGCTATTGGGTTATAAGAAGCTCTAACCTAACTGAATTTGAAAGTGTCTGTGGATCTCTTTTGCCAAACAAGATCAAGCACAGAAAACATGTCTGCAATTGTTGTGGTTGAGTTGAATTTTGCAATTCACATGTCCTGAGTTTTACTTCCCTAGTATTTGTGGTAGTTGTGTGCAGGAACGTTCCTATGTGCTTCAGCTTCATTTTTAGTGCATCTTTCATGATGTTTCTCAAAGCACTTGTGAAGCTGGAAGCCAAGAGTTAGGAAGCTGGTCTGTTTGCCATTGATTTGTTGGCTTAGATCAAATATTAATTGGACTGCCTACACTTACACATCAACCATAAGTCCTAAGAACATCCTTTTTGACGGTTTACAAGTTTGCACATTAGTTTTGAAGGCTTGGAAAACTCCAGAACATCTGAATTGTTAAAGCATATAACTGTCTGCAATTTTTTGTCACTGCATGACCGCTCAAATCCAGAGATTACTTTATCTCCAGTATAACTCTTTCTATTGGAGATATCTGTTTCGAATCGTTTCTATTAGTTCTCTGGGTGAAAAAACATTAGACATTCACGAAAGTTTCGTAAGGGGACTGGATTTCGATCAAAAGTGTATTGGCTGTCCAAAGTTATAGGACTACTTGTATTGATTAAGGTCTCTTTAAGAACTTTGGGTTGGGTTTGGGCCAGACGAGGCAGTCACCCACAGCTCGCTGCACATAGTTGTTATTGTGAGAAGAGAAGAAGGAAGAAGAAGAGTGAGGGAGAAGATGGAGTCTCCTTAGAGAGCTCCCATGTAATATGATGTATTTATATGCCCAAAAAGGGTTACATGTACAAAGACTATAATGCCCTTTAACAATACCCTTCAATACTCCCCCTCAAGCTGGACTGTATATATCATGCAACCCTAGCTTATTACAATTATCTCTCAACTTAGACCTCCCCAACGGTTTGGTAAACACATCTGCTAATTGATCGGCGATTGAGTGGAGGTGCTAATCTCTCCTTTTTGAAGTTTCTCACGAACAAATTGGCAATCTACTTCAATATGTTTTGTCCTCTCATGGAAGACAGTCGGATTGGAAGCAATGTCAAGTGCAGCCACAATAGAGTGATGCTGGTGATGAAGGAGGAAAACCGATATGCAATCGTAGAGACCTCAACCTGGTCAACTCCCCACATGTATGGGTCATGGCTCGACACTCTGCGTCTGCACTAGGATGAGATACTACCTCTTGCTTTTTACTCCTCCAGGACACAAGATTTCCTCCAATGTAGGTGCAATAACCAGTATTCGATCTCCTATCTACTGGAGATACTGGAGATCCTGCCCAATCAGCATCTGTGAACCCCTCTAGTCTCATATGATTATGCCTCTTGAAAAATAAACCTTTTCCAGGGGCACTCTTCAAGTATCTCACTAGTTGAAGGACTGCTACCCAATGTGAAGTACGAGGAGAACTCATAAACTGACTGACCACCCCCACGGCATAAGATATATTAGGACGGACGAGTCATGGTCAAGTATATCAACTTATCAACCAATCTCCTGTACTTGCCAGGGTCATCCAACAGCTCCACTGATCTGGAAGAGGCTTCACATTGGGGTCCATAGGAACCATTGCTGGTTTGGCTCCTAGGGATCCCGTCTCCTCTAATATATCTAGAACATATTTCCACCGAGACAATCAATACCTAGAAAATACCGAAGACGCCCTAGGTCTTTAGTACAAAACTCTGTCTGAAGAACGTCTTAAGTCTCTGGATGCCTGTCACATCATCCCCAATGATCACAATATCATCAACATACACAATGAATAAGTTGTAGCCATCACCAGAGCTAGCACTGAATACAGAGTGGTCAACTGCAGAATGTCTCAAACCAAAACGTCTAACAACGTTGCTGAATCTGCCAAACAAAGCACGTGGAGATTGCTTCAGCCCATATCCGAAGACCACAAACAGTACCAATCTCCCCCTGAGCAACAAACCCAGGAGGTTGCTTCATATACACCTCTTCAGAGAGGTCACCATGAAGGAAGGCTTTTTTAACATTTAATTGATAAAGGGCCACCCACGATTAATTCCCAGAGAAATGAGCACACGAATTGATGGTATCTTTGCCACTGGGGAAAAGGTCTTCATATAATCCACACCATAGGTCTGAGTATAGCCCTTAGCAACCAAGCAAGCTTTCAACCGATCAACAGTATCATCAGGGAGATATTTAACAGTAAACAACCAATGACAACCAACTGATCAAGAGCCATCAGGGAGATATTTCACTAGATCAAGTACCATCAATAGAACTAGCTCCCATGTACGGTTATAGGCAAGAGCCTTCATCTCAGCCTCCATAGCAGAGCACCAACCTGGATTAGATAAGGCCTCTGCAACAGACTTAGGTATAGCGTGAGATGATAAGGATGCTAAAAAACTCATTTAAGGTAGAGAAACACGATCATAAGAAACAAAATGAGAGATAGGATGGGCAGTAGACCCTGAACGAGTCCGAGAATCAATATGGGACTCATGAGAAGTAGATGGAGGACCAAGATCTGGGGCGGAGCCTCCAAACTAAGGAGGTGGATCAGAGTGAGGTGACGGAGAGGACGGAGCAGCCGAATCAGTGGACACCAACTCACGAGTGCGACGAGTATAAACCTTCACCTGTTTGGATGGGCCAATGATGACAGGACCATGTAAGGTAGAAGGTACACTAGACTCAGTGACGAAATCTGGGTAAGGTGGGTAAGGTAGGAGGTATACCAGACTCAGTGACAATGGGAATAGGTAATGTGGGTAGAGGTATCTTAGGCGTAGGAACAGAGCCAATAGCAGTGGCCAAGAAATAGGGGTATCCTCAAAGAATGTAACGTCAGCAGAGACAAAGGCACGCCGGAGGGTAGGAGTATAACACCCGTACCCTTTCTGTTTGCGAGAATAGCCAAGAAAGACGCACCGCTCAAAACGAGGGTCAAGCTTATCCAACTCAGGAGGCAATCGATGAACGAAGCACAGGCAGCCAAAAATACATGGTGTCAAAGGAAATGGATCACCCGAATGGTGAATGATGGAAAAAGGAGAACGACCCTCAGCACGGAAGATGGAAGACGGTTCCCGAGGAAGCAAGCTGTAAGAACGGCATCACTCCAATAAAGTCTTGAAATCCTTCACTTGAAAAAGAAGAGTGCGAGCGATGTCAAGTAAAGTCCTTATCTTTCAATCTGCCACCACATTCTACTGGCGGTATACGCACAAGAAGATTGATGAAGTATACCGAGAGTCATGGAAGGCCTGCAAAGCAGCAGCCGAAGAAAAGTACTCCTTGGCATTGTTAGTTCTCAAGCAACGAACAGAACAACTACAATGAGTAGACACCTCATGATAAAAGGTGTGAAAAGAAGAGAAGACCTCACTACGATACTTCAACAAAAACAACCAAGTGAGACACGAATGGTCATCTATGAATACTACAAAATATCTGTGACCAGTTAAGGAGGTTCGACAAGGACCCCAAATATCAGAGTGAACCAACTCAAAGGGATGAGAAGCTCTAAGAACACCGGGGGGACACGATGATGGTTACCTAACTGACAGGACTCACAACATACGGATGTAACAGGGCTCGACTGACTTAGATAATACAAGCCGTTCACTCCACGAATGGAAACAATAGTCCTCCCAGTCATTAGATCTTGGAAAACACATGAAGAAAGAGAAAACGAAACTGAACAACAAAGATCCTTAGTCAGCTGACTAACAAAAAGTAAATTAATAGGAAAACGAGAAACACATAAAATAGATGATAAGGAAAGGTCAGGGGAAAGAGAGGCGACTCCAACGCGTGAGACAGGCGAGTTGGTCCTATCAGCTAAAGTAATAGAAGTAATGGACGAGGAATGTCGAAATGTAGAAAGAATACCGAGTCACCAGTCATATGATGAGAGGCACCTGAATCAATAAGCCACAACTGAGAGGAAGAAGCAGAGCAAGAGGGTTGGCTAGCAGACGGAGCGAAGGTGGCTCTAACTGCATGCGCAGTATGGGCAATGGAGAAAGGAGCAGGGCCATCAGATGTTTCAACAAAAGTTGCCCCTGATGTTCGAGGGGGGCGCAACTCAGGATGAAGATCATAACAAAAGGCAACAGAGTGGCCATCCCGACCACAATGAGTACAATGGTGAGAGCCTCGGCCACCAGAACAACAGCCTTCGCCTGAACTAGAATTATTGCTAGAGCGGCCATAATAGCATGCAGACTGAGTTGGAACGTCCGTAAAAGTCGAACACGAGGAGAGAGCCATAACGGAGGCGCCTCAGTAGTAGAACAGCAACGAAGCCCCCCACCCCCCCGCCCCACAAATAAGCACACCAAACGACACCAACGACAAGCACATTACGGAAACGATCAACTGAGAGCCAGTGGAAAAGAGGCTGACAGAAACCACATAGCCCAAGAGAGGCACAAACATAAGCATTAACAACGAAGGGTCACAGACGCATAATAGATAACGACGAAGCACCATGAGGAGAAAGCAATCGTAAAATATGTCCCCAATAGAACAAGAGTCACATCAACCCGAAAAAGGAGAGAAACCAACAACCAAACCAATGGGGCCATATAAAACTAGCCCACCACAACAACTATCAAACGATCAACATGGTGAGGATCATAACAACGACGATCACCTCCAAGAGAACAACAGCCAACCAACCAACCAACAACGATAAGCCAACCAACAAGGCTCACACCAAAGGGGCGCACGACAACCAACCGGGCGTATAGCAAGGCAAGCTACCACAACGAATGTGTAAATCTACTTAAAGCAACTACACACATCATGTAGAAGTACCAACAACATCTTGCGGTCCGCAACACCAACAAACACGACTCGCAAAGCCTGTCTACCAAACAACACCAAGCGTGGAAGGAACCAACCAACAATGCGAACCACCAATAAAGAGAGCGCAACTACATCAGGCTGGAGTCGCCAACAACACGACATTCCATCCTTAGAACTTCAGTTGACTGAATGCCTTCAACTTGCAGCAGAAAGAATCATTTCAAGGCACCACAACTCTCTCAAACATCTCATCAAACAATTGGTGTGCAGTTTTCATATCAACACAAACTCCATAAAAGGCAACTATTACGAAGAAGGAGATGACAGATATTAGGATGGAGTGGAGGGAAGGGGGTGCTCAAACCCTAAAGAAAGGGGTTATGGGGAATGGGAAAGAACCCAACAAGGTCCTAAGTTTAGGGATTTATGGATATAGAAAAATAAGAAAGGATTTGGATTTTGGGGAAAGGGTTGGATGGATTGACAAAGGGGAATTTACAAAAGTGCTGTGGATGTGGGATGAGGGATTAGGGTTTTGGGGTGGGATTTAGTAAATAATTTAGGGCTCAGGATTAGAAAATAAGATGGATGGAGCAATAAGGGACGGGGCGTGTGAGGAGTTACGGCAGAGAGGGAGGGGGTGGGATGTGAGGTTTTATGGCAATAGGGGGTGTGTGTGGGAGGGGTAGGGAATGAGGAGAGATGGGAGAGAGAGATTTGCGAGAGATGTGGAAAGGGTGTCTCTTCCTTTCTTTCCTCCTTTTTCTTCTTTTTTTGTTGTTGTTTTTGTTGGATCAGATTTGCTCTGGCAGTGTTTAAAAACTGCTTGACTGGACAAGGAACTCGCCAGAGTTGACTCCTTTTAACGTTATCCGCGTTCCGCATTGCACCACATCCGCATTTTGCCCTACAGAGTCAATAAACTCCTTTGACTCTCCCGAGTTATGACCTCGTCAACCGCGTTCTTGGCCGTGTCCGCATCAAGTCGACAAGTATTTTTCTTGGCCGCATTCCGCGTCACATTTGTGTTTTTAAACACTGTGCTCTGGTACGATGTTATTGTGAGAAGAGAAGGAAGAAGAAGAGTGAGGCAGAAGATGGAGTCTCCTTAGAGCGCTCCCATGTAATATGATGTATATATATGTGCCCAAATAGGGTTACATGTACAAAGACTATCATGCCTTTTAACAATACCCTTCAACAATAGTAAACCGAGACCTTGCTCAACTTAGGTTAGAATAACTGTAACTGATCTCGGATACAATCTCGAAATCCATTACTTGAGTCTCAGTAGAAATTGAGACTCCTTGAATTCAGATGTCTGCAATTCAAGGATCTGTGAACACAAAAGCTCCTTGCTTGTGTTTACGAGCACGCAAGCTCATTGTTAGAAATTGAGACTCCTTTATTCCTGTTATTGTGAAGGATTTGCGAGCACGAAAGCTCCTTGTTAGGGTTTCACATGAGGGAACCTGAACTTGCCGTTTGCATCCTCAGATCTGCTGCCTCCCAGTTTTGAAGTTTTCTCAGTATCAACGTCTTCCATTCCTCTGTCCATTGTTTTGAAAATCTAACGATTTACGATTCGATTTTACGATGCAAATCAAGTCTTATGCATAACTATTTGAATCCCATGATTGAATCTTAATTTGTTTGAATCTTACGATTTGATCGTAAATCGTACGATTCATACGATTCATGCGATTTATCCAAATTAAGTTTTGTATAAAAGAAAATAGGACTTGCTTTCGAAAGACCCCATTTCCTTTCTACATTACAAGAAGCCTTCGAAATCCCTTTCATTAGAAGGAAGAAGACATGGGAGGACTAGGAGTTCGAATGAATCGAACCAGTCAAGCACAATGTATGTGCTTGAGGGCATTACTTATATCAAGGTGGGAGATGACTATAATGATGACAACACCAACGACTCCAGTCTTTTATGATTGATATTTGTCATTTGATATTGAGACTTTGAGAACTGATATGATCTTGTGTCTTTTTTTATTTATTTATTTTAAGATCAATATACAATATCCATGGGTTTGGATGAGAAATAGATGATTCATGTGTCAGGTTTTCTAGCAAACAATTCATATTACGATATTGAATGGCTAATCATGTTAGTTTCTATTTGAATTAATGAATTTGGATAAAAAATGAATAATTTACTTTTTTATTCTTTAATATATATATATATATATATATATATATATATATATATATACTAGTAAAAAACCCCGTGCGATGCACGGGTCGACAAAGAACTGTACGGACCACATCATAGGTTGATCCAAACCGTCCATGTGATGGAACACAACATAAATAGGTTGTGCCCCAAAAATCATTTCCACAGGCTGATCCTAGCCCTCCAATCTATAGAGGTTTCCATAATATGTTGTTCCTCTTAAATCGGATGGTTAAGATCACCCTATACAGTTTTTATTAAAAAAGCATAAAGGAGGGGGGTAAGATTGAAATTATGTGGCTTTAAAGGTTGATCCAAACCGTCCACGTGATGGAACACAACATCAATTGGTTGTGCCTGTAAAATCATTTCCATAGGTTGATCCTAGCCCTCCAATCGATATAGGTTGATCCTAGCCCTCCAATCGATAGAGGTTTCCATAATTGTTTGTTCCTCTTCAGGTACTCCGAATCCGTCAATATTTTGCAAGTGTCCTGCATGAGTAGTATAAAGTAGTTCTTTCGTCATTGTCATGTGTCTTTACCACTTCTCGGTAGTTTTTTCCGTAATTGTCATAGACAGGTACCCTGTGTCGATGCTTTTCGTATGTAGATTACGATTTTACCCTCACATAGATAGTATGTACAGATATGTGGGGAGGGCAAAAAACGGTAAAAATCATCCCCATTGACGTGTTAAATGGACAATAATTCTCCCTTTTCTCTTCTGCTATATAGTATTAGATATATATAGAGGAAATGATTTGTGAGCAGCTGCTCAGATAAACTTATCTGAGCAGAGCTCATAAACATAGGGGGGCACATTGTTTGGATGATCCAAAGCATTCATTTGATAAGCCCTCATATAGATAGGGTGTGCTAAAAAAATCAGCTCCGTAGGATCATCCCAACCCTACGATTTGTGGAGTTTAAAATGGACGTGTATAAACATTCACAAATTTGTCCATATTTTGCCTCCACAGTTTGAAGGGTTAGAATGATCATACGGAGCTGATTTTTTGGGCAAACCCTATCTATATGAGGGCCTATCAAATGAATGCTTTGGATCATCCAAACAATGTGCCCCCTATGTTTGTGAGCTCTGCTCAGATAAGCTTATCTGAGCAGCCGCTCACAAACCATTTCTTCATATATATATATGTGTGTATCTCTCTCTCTCTCTCTATATATATATATATATATATATATATATATAGAGAGAGAGAGAGAGAGAGAGAGAGAGATAGAGATAGAGAGAGAGAGAGAGAGGAAAGGGATGCTGCTAATGTTAGCAGCTAAGCTTAACTGCTAATGTTAGCAGCTAAGCTTAGCTGCTAACGTTTGCTTAAACAAGGTTGGGCCCACATTGTTGGGGGGATCAAAGCATTCATTTTGAAGGCCCCATCATGGATGGGGTGTCCACCAAAATCAGCTCCATTGGATCATCTTAGGGCGTCCATTTGTGGGGTGAAAAAATGGCCAGATTAGTGGACAGACAATATCTATCTATTTTCACCCCCACAAATGGACATCCTATGATGATCCAATGAAGCTGATTTTTGGTACACACTCCATCCATGATGCGGCCTTTCAAATGAATGCCCACAATGTGGCCTCACTCTTGTTTTATGCTAATGTTAGCAGCTAAGCTAGCTGATGTTAGCAGCTAAGCTAGCTGCTATCGTTAGCAACAACCCTTTTCTCATATATATATATATGAGGAAAGTGAAGCTACACCGCCGGTGTAGCTAACTTAGCTACACCGCCGGCTTAAAATACAATGGGCCTACATTGTTTTGGTGATCCAAAGAATTCATTTGATTGGCCCTCACATAGATAGGGTGTCCACCAAAAATCAGCTCCATAGGATCATCCCAACCCTACGATTTGTGGAGGCAAAAATGAACGTGTAAAAACCTTCACAAATTTGTCCATTTTTGCCTCCACAGTTTGAAGGGTTGGGATGATCCTATGGAGCTGATTTTTGGTGGACACCCTATCTATGTGAGGGCCAATCAAATGAATGGTTTGGATCACCAAAACAATGTGGGCCCATTGTATTTTAAGCCGGCGGTGTAGCTTCACTTTCCTCTCTCTCTCTATATATATATATATATATATATATATATATATATATATATATATATGAGAAAAGTGTAGCTACACGTATATATATATATATATATATATATATATATATATATATGAGAAAAGTGTAGCTACACATACGTGTAGCTAACTTAGCTACACCGACGCCTTAAAATACAGTTGGCCCCACATTATTTCTGTGATACAAAGCATTCATTTGATGGGCCCTCACATAGATAGGGTGTGCCCAAAAAATCAGCTCCATAGGATCATCCCAACCCTACGATTTGTGGAGGCAAAAATGGACGTGTAAAAAACCTTCACAAATCTGTCCATTTTTGCCTCCACAGTTTGAAGGGTTGGGATCATCCAATGGAGCTGATTTTTTGGGCACACCCTATCTATGTGAGGGCTGACCAAATGAATGGTTTGGATCACCCAAACAATGTGGGCCCACTGTATTTGAAGCCATCGGTGTAGCTAAGTTAGCTACACATGTGTGTAGCTACACTTTTCTCTCTCTCTCTCTCTCTCTATATATATATATATATCTATATATATATATAGAGAGAGAGAGAGAGAGAGAGAGAGAGAGAGAGAGAGAGAGAGAGATGGTATCTGAGCTCAAGCTCAGATGGGTTTTCTGAGCTAGAGTTTTTAAATAGGGTGTGTGCCTATGTTGTTTGGGTTATGTTAGATATTGATTCTATATGACCTAACATAGATAGGGTGTCCCTAAGAAATCATCTCCATAGGATCATGGTAAATGTTGATTTCTGGTGGTTTAAAATGGACGTCTACAAAATTGTCCATTTTGTGCCTGTACAGATCGAACGGTTGGGATGATCGTATGGAGTTGGTTTCTTAGGAACAACTTATCTATGTCAGGTTCTATGGAATGAATGGGTTGGATGAGTCAAACAACATGGGAGATCCCCTATTTCAAAACTCTACCTCAGAAATTCTATCTAAGCTTGAACCAAGATACTGCGCTCCTATATATATATATATATATATATATATATATATATATATAAGTAAAGGGTTTCTGCCGCTTGAGTACAAAAACAAGATTGGGCCCACATTATTGGGGGGATCCAAAGTATTCATTTGGAAGGCCCTTTCATGGATAGGGTGTCCACCAAAAGTCAGCTCTATTGGATTATCTTAGGGTGTCCATTTGTGGGGTGAAAAAATGGGCAGATTAGTGGACAAACAGTACCTGTCCACTTTCACCCCACAGATGGACACCTATGATGATCCAATGAAGCTGATTTTTGGTCACACCCCATCCATGACGGGGCCTTTCAAATGAATGCTTAGGATCACCCCAACAATGTCCCCCCCCCCCCCCCCCCCCCTGTTTCCTGCACTCGAGTGCAGATAAGCTATCTGCGCCTGAGCGCAGGAACCCTTTTCTTTATATATATATATGGTAGTAAAAAACCCAGTGCGATGCACGGGCCGATAAAGAACTGTACGGACCACATCATAGGTTGATCCAAACCGTCCATGTGATGGAACACAACATAAATAGGTTGTGCCTGTAAAATCATTTCCATAGGCTGATCCTGGCCCTCCAATCTATAGAGGTCTCCATAATTGTTGTTCCTCTTAAGGTGCCCGGACTTCGTCAATATTTTTAAAGGTGTCTTGAATTCGTAGTATTATGTAATATGTTCACAAAAATCCGTAATGTAACATATGCACCCAATCCGTAATTTTGCAAAGAAAAAACGCCGACTTTGTGGACAAAATGTAGAATAAAAGATTCATAAAGAAGGGTAAAATAGGTATTGTGAAGGGGGTAGGATTGCAAATATGGGGCTTTAATGGGGGCCTTTGTTAACAAAAGCAAAAAAAAGTGATGTGTAATTCTATTAGAATTTTGGAAGAAATTCAAATAAATGTTTCCTTTTCTCTTCTGCTATATATATATGAGAAAAGTATTTCTAGTCTGCCGACTAGAGATCATTCTCTAGTCCGGTGACCAAAAAACATGGGTCCCACCTTATTTGGGTGATGCAAAGCATTCATTTGATGGGCCCTGACATAGAGAGGGTGTCCACAAAAAAACAGGTCCATAGGATCATCCCAACCCTGTGATTTGTGGAGCTTAAAATGGACGGTTATAAATCGGCACAAATCTGTCCATTTTTTAGCTCCACAAATGGAAGGGTTAAGATGATCCTATGAAGCTGATTTTTTGTGGACACCCTATCTATGATGGGGCCTATCAAATGAATGCTTTAGATCACCACAAAAAATGTGGGACCCAAGTGTTTTTGGTCGCCGGACTAGAGAATTATCTCTAGTCGGAAAACTAGAAACACCTCTCTCTCTCTCTCTATATATATATATATATATCGAAAAACTGTTTGTGAGCTCGAGCTCATATAGCTTATATGAGCTCGAGTGCCACAAACACATGGGTCCCACATTTTTAGGGTGATCCAAAGCATTCATTTGGAAGGCCCTCGCATAGATAGGGTGTTCACAAAATATTAGATCCATAGGTTCATCCTAACCGATCCAAAAGTGGAGGGAAAAAGTCCTAACTCATCCAAAAGTGGACGAAAAAATGGACAGACACTGTTTGTCCACAAATCTGCCCATTTTTTCACTCCACTTTTGGAGGGGTTAGGATGATCCATAGGATCTGATTTTTGTGTGGACACTCTATTTAGGTAAGGGCCTTTGAAGTGAATGGTTTGGATCATCACAAAGATGTGGGCCCACCCTGTTTTGTGCACTCGAGCGCATATAAGCTTATATGAGCTCGAGCGCACAAACAGTTTTCCATATATATATATATATATTTCCAAATGAATCTTACGATTTACGATCCGATACGATTTGACCCCAATTACGATTTATGATCCGATTCCTATTTTCAAAACATTGCCTCTGTTAGTCTGGCATCATTGATTGGCTCATGACAATCAGAGAGTTGTTCTTCATAATTTATTTTCACAACATTTATGTCAGCTTCTTGCAATAATTATCCGAAGTCAAACTCTGTCATGCTAGTACACGCTTAACTCTCCCAGTGTGATGAGATGGTTCTTTTGTGAGGGACCCCTGCCATTGAATTTTTAGAAATTCCTTGGGTGAATCATCAAAATATAAGTTTCATTCCTCATTTTGAAGTTAATGACAAGCCTTTTGGTATCATTAGATAAAAAAGACAAACATTTTGTTCCTCCTCTCATTTGATATCTCACTTGTCATCTTCTCTTCATCTCAAATACACAAGTCAAATATTTCCCATGTTTTTCTTTTCGCATTTTCTCCCTTCGCTTTGATAAATCTTACATTTGGGATTCCCCCTTCTTTTCTTCGTGACAAATTGACTCATTGCTTTTACTAACTTTCCTATCTACTTTAATCACTATGGCATCTCTATGTTCACTCTCTGACTCCACTGCATTATCCTTTTTTACTTTTTCTCCCCAACTTGTCATTTTAAGATCATACCACAACAACCTTTTTCTTTGAAGTGGTTTGATCCTTCCTATATCTCGTTCCCGGGGCATTCTAAAATATAGTCACCGGAAGTTCCCTAACTGGGTGGCAAGCTTGCTTCAGAAGCTAAATTCTTCTCTCTTCCCATATTCATCGGAAGCGCATTTCCTCAATTAAGACTATGCTTCCTATTTTGATGACTATTTCTTTTGTATGACTTCTCTTTTGGTAATGTAAAAGGAGTGTATTTAGAAGGGGAGTATAATTAAAACCACTCTTCTTAAGTTTTAAATAGAACTTTTGTGTTTTTTCCAAAAATTTGACATTAAATCTAAATGAATAATATATTAACCTTGTATAAGTATGAATCCCTATTACGTATAATTCTCGTGTCGTCATCTTTAACTACTTGTGGCGAGCATGTAATGTATATCACATCTATCCTCACTCGGTCAGTGTTTCCCACGTTCTTTAAGCTCTGTCTTTACTTCTCTAACGTAATGGCCTTTTCCCAGCTAACAAGACTCACCTAGCGCAGTATACTTCAACAACTTCTCAAGCTAAGAATTGTCGCATTCTTGACTCTCTAGGCTCCACAAGAAGATTTGGAGTAGGTCATGGTCGAGGCCGAGGCTACAAAAGTTATCACCAACATTTTCAGCCTATCTTTTAGCAAGGTTTCTTTAGTCAAGGATTCTGGAATGCAAGTTTCGGTCAACCTAGACATATTCCACCAAAATGTGGGTTGCGGCCCAACTCCACCTTTACTTGGTATCACACCAAGTATCTATCCATGTACACATGGGAATGGTGCTAACTGCTACGTATGTCCTTGTGCCTACTGAAATCTGCTTCCTAATCTCTGGAAGGCGGAATCACACTATTGCAGACTGTTACCATGCACTTTATGTGCATTTTCAGCAGACATATCCAGCTTCCCTGACTTGTCAAATTTGTGATTTTTTAATCTCCTCTCCATCTTAAATCATGGGTGGTTGAAATGGGTGTCAAAAAACATATTTTCGATGACTCCGGTAATCTCTCCTCCCTTACACCATACCATGGGTTCTCCCATATGATATTGGGTGATGGATAATATCTTCCAATTTCTCGTGTATGGTTTGCATCTCTTTTTCTTTTTTAGGTTCTCTTCATGTCCCAGGTCTTTATCTTGCTGTCATTATCCAATAGAAATTCCTGTCTCTTAGTTTACTTCTTATAAAAATGGTAATTTGTTTTCATTCCTGTTATTGTGACTCAAGCACGGAAGATCCTTCCTAGGGTTTCAAATGAGGGGATCTCTACATGTTGTTTGCATCCTTGGATTTGCTGTCTTCCAGTTTAAGTTCAAATTCCAGTTTTGACTTTTTCTCTGTATCCGCGTTTTTCATTTGTCTTTTTTGCATCATTGATTGGCTCACGGTATTGTTCTTCATAGTTCATTTTCATAACATTTTATCTTAGCTTTGTGTAATAATTCTTCGAATTACAAACTTTGTCATGCTAGTACAAACTCTCTTATTGTTATGAGGGGGTTCTTTTGTCAGCTTTCCTTACTATTCTCTCTCTCTCTCTCTCTCTCTCTCTCTATATATATATATATATATATATATATATATATATATATATATATATGGGGAAAGTGATTGTGAGCGGCCCCTCATATAAGCTTATATGAGGTGACCGCTAAAATCATGGTGGGCCCACATTTTTGGGGTGATCCGAAACGGTCATTTGATAGGCCCTGACATAGATAGGGGGTGCCCAAAAAATCAGCTCCATAGGATCATCCCAACCCTTCGAACTGTGGAGGTGAAAGAGGGGAAAATGGACGGGTAAATTTTCCCCTCTTTCACCTCCACAGTTCAAAGGGTTGGGATGATCCTATGGAGCTGATTTTTTGGGCACCCCCTATCTATGTCAGGGCCTATCAAATGACCGGTTCGGATCACCCCAAAAATGTGGGCCCACCATGATTTTAGCAGTCACCTCATATAAGCTTATATGAGGGGCCGCTCACAATCACTTTCCCCTATATATATATATATATATATATATATATATATATATATATAGGGATTTGCTAAGCTCCATCGCAAAAGGCTTTTCGCGGCTGGTCTGATGCAGCCGCGAAAAGCCTTTTGCGATGGACACTAGCAATTTCCACACACACACACATATATATATATATATATAGAGAGAGAGAGAGAGAGAGAGAGAGAGAGAGAGAGAGAGAGAGAGAGAGAGAGAGAGAGAGAGAGAGAGAGAGGCTAAGCTTAGCTGCGCTCGAGCATAGAAACAGGGTGGGGCCACATTTTGGGTGGGATCCAAAGCATTCATTTGATGGGCACTTTCATGGGTAGGGTGTCCACCAAAAATCAGCTCCATTGGATCACCTTAGGGTGTCCATTTGTGGGGCAAAAAATGGACAGATTTGTGGACAAACAGTATCTGTCCATTTTTGGCCCCACAAATGGACACCCATTGGTGATCCAATGGAGCTGATTTTTGGTAGGCCCCCCATCCATGATGGGGCCTTCCAAATGAATGGTTAGGATCACCCCCCAATGTCCCCACCCCCCTGTTTCTGTGCTCGAGCAACTCTTTTCTCATATATATATATATATATATATATATATAGAGAGAGAGAGAGAGAGAGAGTTCTTGCACTCTAGCGCAGCTAAGCTTAGCCGCGCTCGAGCACAGAAACAGGGTGGGGCCACATTTTGGGTGGGATCCAAAGCATTCATTTGATGGGCCCTTTCATGGGTATGGTGTCTACCAAAAATCAGATATTGTTTGTCCAGAAATCTGTCCATTTTTGGCCCCACAAATGGACACCCATTGGTGATCCGGTAGGCCCCCCATCCATGATGGGGCCTTCCAAATGAATGGTTAGGATCACCCCCCGCCCCCAATGGCCCCACCCCCCTGTTTCAGGGGCGTGGGTGGGGGGGCGCAATTGCAAACCCTGAATATAGGGTTTTTTTCTTCTTAACACTAACCTAATAAGTTTATGGCGCTAGCCCCTCGCGCGCCCTTATTAGCCCGAGTAAGTTGACTTTATAAGCTGGCGAACGACATGTTATTTGTTGATATTGATTGAGGAGTTTGATGGAGTTTAGCTTATCACTAATACTGGGAGATGGACCGTTTACTGAACGAACGAAGTGAGGGCCAAGGGAGAATGTCCCCTCAACCAGGGGACACGAGCTAGTTCTTGTATTATAGTAGTCTCGAGCTCGCACTAGTCTCCCCGCCAAACCGAACGGGGTAGGAATTTGCATCTTGGCTGGATTCTTTATAGATATTTTTGGCCGAGTTGAATTTATTCTTAATGCATCAAGCATCTGCTGGTCCTAAAACAATAAAAGGGTCTTTAGAGGGCATGCCATACAGAATCTTAACAGTAGCATTATTCTGATTCTGTCAGTCTCCTTATTTTTTTTCCTGAATTCCTTATTAAGCCTGAATGCTCCTATCAGTAGGTGTAATTCTGGTAGCAAGTTCCCACTCGGTGGGATGATTTCCACCATCTCTGAGAGGCCAATGACGTAGTTGATTCGTTGGCCAAGGATGGTGTTAGTTGACTCGTTAGTCGGAGGCGAATTTCTGCTTTACATGTAATGTTGTTCTTGTTTCTCCTTTTCTCTTTCAATTAAATTCTTATTGTTCTAAAAACATAAAGAAAAAGAAGAAGAAAAAAAAACTAAACTAAACCGAGGAACGTAGATCTAACTGAACAGGTAGGAATTTTCTTCTTGGCTGAGATTTTTTATAGATCTTTTTGGCCGAGATGAATTTATTCTTAATGCATCAAGCATCTGCTGGTCCAAAAACAATAAAAGGGTCTTTAGAGGGCATGTCACACAGATTCTTAGCAGTAGTGTTAATTCTGCAATGCTGATTCTTTCAATCTCATTTTTTTTCTGAATAAGTCGACTCCTTGTTATGCCTAAATGCTCCTATCAGCAGCTGTAATTCTGAGAACAAGTTTCTACAGAACTGTAGATCTAATTTTCTTTCTGATTTGAGGGACAAACAAGTATTTGGAATGACACCTTGTTTGATTTCTTGGCTTCCCATTCTTAAACTGAAAATTTAATTTTTGTCTATATTTTAATTTTTGGGACCTCTACTAGTTTTCAAAAGCAGCTGGACGGATTAAAGAAGCCATATCTAGCCTTCCTGTTGCCAATGAGGAAGATGACACAGAGGAAGCTGCAGTTCTGGCAAAAGATAAAAATGAAGCAGTGGATGATGATCGAGATACGGGAAACATGTTATCAGAAGCCTCACCTCAACCTGAAAAGAACGAAGAGTCTGATCCTTTTGGTTTAGATGCTTTGCTTCCAAAAACCTTGAAGAAAGATGAGAAAGGAAGAGGAAAGAAAGAGGCAGCATCTTTAAGCAGAAAGTCAGAAGAGGATTCTAAAAGATTTGTTAAATCGCAGAGAGAAGCTTTAATTCTCTGTTTAGAGATAGCTGCACGACGTTACAAAATTCCATGGTTAGAATTCCTGGCACTCATTGCATGACTTTTTTATATTTATTTTCTAGAGTTTTTATTTAGTGTAAGCCTTTATAGTCCCTTATTTTTCAAAAAGTACTGTACGGACCACATATAGGTTGATCCAAACCGTCCATATGATGAGCCACAACGTAAATAGTTTCTTCCCCAAAAATAATTTCCATAGGATGATCCCAGCCCTCCGATCTATAGAGGTTTCATCTCTATAGATCGGAGGGCTAGGATCATCCTATGGAAATGATTTTTGGGGAACAAACTATTTACGTTGTGGCCCATGACATGGACGGTTTGGATCAACCTATAGTGTGGTCCGTACAGTATTTTTTGAAAAATACGGGCCTATTACGACTTACACCATATAAAATCAGTATTTTCTAATAGTAATGGATATCACTTTCACTTTTGCTTTCAGGGCCCAAACTGTAATCGACATCTTGGTCCAACATGCTTTTGACAACATAGAGAGATTCACATCTCACCAAAGAGATGCAATTGGGAAGCTATGGACATCAATACGGGAACAGCATACCCGGAGGAAACAGGGCAAATCTGTAACCGGGAAACTCGACATGAATGCTTTTGAGTGGCTTCAGTTAAAATATGCCAATGAGAAGATTAGCATTAGGCACGCTGTTGGAGATGGGGGCAAACGTCGTGCAGAACAGTGGCTTGGTTAATTGTTTCTGTTGTATTGTGTCACAAAGGTGGTGATGTTAAGACCAAGTTGAACTATCAATTTGATTGTAAACTACAAGTCTTCCGGCAACAATGGTTTAGTTTAATTTGAGAAAGTTGTTCGATGGCTTATCGATAATCTCTGCAAGAACAAGATCCTTCACTTGAAGCGGTGAAACCAGTTTGCAGCATAAACCTAGATCGGCGAATCAATTGGTGGACAAACTTGCAAAGGAAGGTGTAGACAGGGAAGGCTGGTAAACAGCAATTCGGTTACATATTAGAAGGCTTTCATCAGGTCAAGACTGGATGAGACATGCAGATAAGTATTGGATTGATTCAAATCTGCAATTGATGTTCGTGAGGATTTTTTTTTCCAAGTTGTATTGACTGTTTTGGTACAATCTCATCCCTCTGTTTTTATCCAATACTTGTAGTTCTTGATAGCATTTTCGGCTGTAACAGAGTGCGTTTATGTAATTGAAATCTGCCATAAATGATGGCTTGTGATATTGGCACTACCAAATTTTAAATAATTACACAAACTGCTTTAATTGGCTTCTGAGAGCTTTTTGGGAACTGTATTAACCTTTGACAGCTGTTTAAAACAGAAAAGACAAGATGAGTTAGTGCAATTATTAAAACTGGTAGTGTCAATATCAGTAGCCTAAATGATCTATTAACGTTTCAGAAAAAAGAAAGTAGTGAAACCAGTTGCGATCCTGTGGAATAATTACTGTCATATATCTCATAGAGAGAAGCTTATCAGCACTGTGAGAGTCATGGCATATTCTGAGTTTCTTCACATCCGAATTGTGGTGTATGGATCTGAACTAATCATACCAAAAGCCATTGCCAATTTCTCACTGCGGTTAGTGGAGCTTCTTTCTCGTCCACATCTATATTAAGCATCACAACTGAGGTATTTGCTGCTTGCCCTACCTGTTTTAGTTTCTTGTTCATTTTTGCTAGTATTTTATGTATTTCCTCTACTTGTGGATGGACTCATCTCCCACAACAAATGCATGAATTGAGCCAATTACTTTGATTGAACTGGACTCTGGTGCCTTTTTAATCCCTTTATCATTAATAGCTTTTCTCACCTCTTCTTTATTGTTTCATGCGTCCCGTTGAGCAGTCAAGCTTGACCAAGAAGATCTACCATGAATCTGTAGTGTTCTACCTTTGGATCAATTCGAACTCAACCATCATTCGATAGAAAAACTGGCATCTCTCTTCTAACAATCCTGCATGACTACATACATGCAAGATTCGTATCAAAGTGATGTCCTTGGTTTCATCCTCCCTCTTTCTGTCTGCGAGAAGAGTTAAATTGCTTTGATTCCTATGAATGTGATATCTTTGGTTTCATCCTTGCTATCTCTGTGTGCGAGAAGAGTTAAATTGCTTCCTTGCCATGACCATGTGTAGCTATTCAAACCCTGGTGAAAATTCTGTGGGCTCCCTCTATGTCCCTGCATTTGGCATACATATGATATCAACCAGTGCAGTTGCTAGTACAACATCAGATTCAATCCCCTCGTTTTCTACCACACTGTGTACCCATTTACCTAAATCAAGAGCTCCAGCTTCTGCATATAGTATGAGGATGTTAGTCTTGTTTGCCTCATAGGCGTCATGTTCTCATCTTTCATTCAAATGAAGAGATGAAATGCCTGCTCAAGACATATTTCTTGTGCATATTCTGAGATCATTGCAGTCCAGCCGTAATATTCCTCTCATCCATACCTTCAAATAGAGCTCTTTCACTCATAATTTTACTGCACCCCATACATTTTGGTCAGGGCTGCGCCCGAAACAAGACATATCTAACCCACGTTTTGGCACTTATGCATGTAGCCAATGCCAAAGCTCCAGTGAACCCACACTCTAAAACCAGATTTAAGCATTGTAATCTCATTTGGAAACACATTCTCTTTCTGCATGTCATGAAAACGTTTCAGTCCATCTTCTAATTTTCTCCTTCAAAGGTAACCTGAGATCATTTCTCAATCGGAGAACTCAAATCGGTTCGCAATGTGATTGATCTTCTTAGAGGGAAGATCAGCCGCTTGACCCACTTTGAGGGAAGGATCTGTCTGCAAAGACACAGTTTTAAGGGATAAATTTCTTTATTATTTTCTATAGACTGCTTACATGTTATTTATATATATATATTTTTTGAAAATTGACAATTTTCATTAATATTAAGTTTAACAATCGGACCAGTAGTCCCATCCTACAATTACAAAATATTAAGGCGGACTGGACCGACATGCCGGATCCAGTCCAAAGAGATAAGTGGATCATAAACATGGGTTTGAATACCTCCCTGAACTACACAAAAGACATCCCTATACTGCACAAAAGACAAAAAACCGTATTCTGTACATCTTCTAGCATCCACAAAGTATGTACCATCTAGACAACCTGAGTCCACCACTTCTACTTTGCCACCATCCAAGGATCTTGGAACATCATCTTGCAAGACTGTGGTGTTATCCCCATTGGACTGAATCCTTTCAAGATCCCGCACCCTAAAAAAATCTAGCTATAAGAGTAACCGTCAAACCTTTGTTTTAAGGGGTTGACTCCAGCACCCCTGGTTAGTTCATTCTTGATTCCAGCTTCCACTCTCCCTACAACCATTTCCTCTATAAGGAATCGGTTTCTCTAAGGGTTCTTTTTTGACATCAGCTTATGGGTCATCCTCTTTGGCTATTTTGATTGCATCCACTGCAGATCCCGCTTGCATCGACTGAAACATTTCTCTAGTCTTTCCTATGTTTTCCTGATATGACATCCCTAATGCATCATCCATTGTCAAGAAATCATTAAAGCCTTGCAGGTCTGGGTTCCCAGATTCGTCCTCAGGGTTCAAAAGCAAAATTCCTTTTCCTTTATCTAGCCTATCTGGAATCTTAGACTGCCTGCTTGATTCTTGGACTTCTTGACCCTAGGCCCTGAAATTCTTCATCCAGATTTGTTCGCATTAATTCTAAATTTGCAATCGCTGTTTGTTTTTCCTCCCCCCATAACCGTCGTCGCGTTCGTCTTTCTTTTTCTAGCAGCTTTTTGCAGATGGGCAGATTACGAAGGGGTGTATGAAGTTCCTCCTCACTAGTCACGGTGAGACTCCGTTCTTCCAACCATTGCTTCCACATGTTATTTATAAATAGAAAACCCACTTACCACTTCCTCTAAAACTCCTACCCAATCCAATATAGATAATCCATATCTCAAAGACTTATCCATACCAACAACTAGAGATAAAATTCCACAAGATATAAAAAAATATAAACTAATTTATTCTACCTTAAGTTGGACCCATCTAGGCACATAACAGAATTCTGATCCTCTTCGAGCCAGAGTGTTCTCCAGTGTTCTTTATGACACCGAGCATGCATTGGTCTACCCATATCCAAAACCCCAATGTCTGCAAATAGGTTTAGCATGTTTATCTTTGCAATCTGGCTAGACTTGCAACATATACATCTCTTTATTCACATGGAGAGACCTTCATCGAATGGTTGGATTCCAAAAGAGATGTACTCATTCGGGCATTTTATTAAATACCTTCATCGTGCAAGCTACGTGTTCATAGTACATCTGTATCAATGAGTTCTGTACAAAAACATAATCAAACCCAATCGTCAAGATGATCTCATGTGGACATGGATATTCAGTGCATCTTTGGATCTGTTCTTTATGTAAGATCTGATGAGGAAGTTGAATTGAGCTACAAGGCTCTGCTCTGATTGGGCCTATGAAAGTCAGCGAGATTCGGATGGTTGTGATGTCAGTAGGTTCTGATCAGGTGGGCATGGATTTGCTTACTCTCTTCCAAGATGGTGTGTTCGTGACGTGGAGAGGAGTTTGGCTGTTGATTTTGGTTGGGTTTGAATTTCAAATAGAGGCGAGTTTTGGGATGTTTTGAATTGTGAACCTTTCTAGGGTTTTGTTTATGTATGGAGAAGAAAGTAACTCTTACACATACACCCACTAAACCGTATACTAAATAGTAGAACAAATGTCTCACTTTCAATGCCAAACGTGGTACAGAATGGCTAAGAGATTAAACGGGACAAACCATTCATTTGATGGGGTTTCACAGTCATGCGATCGCTAAGATCTAATGCTTCAACTCAACTCGAAGGTCATGTTTTCTGTTATGTCCTAGTTATCAAGTCTTTCCTCACTGTTTCTACCCAAGTTGTTTTCGGTATGCCCCTACCTCTTTTTACTTCATCAACTTGGCACGAGTCGCCTCTTCTCACTGGAGCATCCAAAGGCCTACGTTGGATATGTCCAAACCATCTTAAGTGGTGCTCTCTCATCTTCTCCTCAATTCGTGCCACCCCCACCTTTTTACGAATGTCTTCTTTTTTTAATTCTATCTAACCTTGTGTGGAAAGATCTAATGCTTATTGTTGGAAATTCCTCTGCGACCAGGATATGAAAAGAATAAGAGAAAAATAAAATGGGATAAAAATAGGAGCTGATTTATGTGCCTCTTTCCATTACTAGGGACACCTGCTTTCCTTTTGTAACAGGCTAAGCTTTCATAATGTATACCATTCGTATCTTATATTGAATTGGATTATAGAATCATTCTTCAAAACTTAGACAGGGATTGAATTATAGCCGTTACATATACCCAGCTCAGCCTCCCTAACCACTGTCGTCTCATTTGAACAAGAATTAAATTTCCCATCTGTTCCCGTCCCAGTGTGACCATTGATAGCTTTCTATATGGAAATGGAATCTCCGATCCCATCTTTCTCAATTCAGCGATCGGAATTAAAGTGGTTTTTAAAATTATTAAAATATCCTCGTCTCCTATCTCTCTCATTTGCCCAAAGTAGAACATGTTTTATCTCTCCTTTTCTCGCCCAAAATCCATTCCAAGTTGAAGCATCTCTCTCTCTCTCTCTCTCTCTCTCTCTCTCATTAGACCTTTCTTCTTCTTTCAAGTTTCAATCTCTTTCTTCTCCATTTTATTTTTTATTTTACTGCTTTATCTTTCAACGGGAGAAGGGGAGCCTCATAATACTTGATGAGTTTATGCAGGAAAGCAATCTTGATATTTTGAGACACCTCATATGTGATAGGGAGTAAAAACGATGAGGCTGTTGGATCACGCCACGTGTCACCCTCGCACCAGAGGAATCTAATTATGGTTAAAAAAGGTGTTAAGACACGGCAGGGCCATGTGATCTCGCCACTTGTCGCTTCCCCGCCACCAAAATCTTAAGCATAATCACCATAATTACAATTATGGATAAGGTTGTACGACAAAGCCATGCACACCGCCGAGTCAGTGGGGCAACCCAATCCAACGAAAGAAGGCTTTCTCTCTAAAATGATGAGGGAGGTCCACGTGGCATCCTATGAAGGAAATTTGCATGCAAGAAAGAAGGATAAATAGGCTACTAAACCCTTGAAAAAAGGAGGAGATCCAACCTAAGAGGAAAGGGAGATTAAATTCCCGAACCAAGCACCATTAAAGAACAACTTTAACTACCATTAAGACCATCCAACCCCAAGTTAAAGGAAGAGGAAAATGTTCTGGACGCCTGCTCCCCCTTTCCTACTCTCCACTTTCAACCCATCTACCCGCTTATAGAGAAAAAGCCCGTGCATTAGTTTTGGTAAACCTGATCGTCCCTCTGTTATTTCTTGCTGTTCATCATACGATTAGTCCAGAATCTGACTTGGGTGTCGAAGTGGTCGTCCAGGACCCACCCCAGACCTCCCTGACCCCTTTGTTTGTGGTTGCTGATACCAACAGAGGCTCTTTACCCACCGTACAATCGCAAACCCGGATTTTGGTCCTGTCATATTGGCGCCATCCGTGGGACCTGTTTGAGCCTGAACACTTCATGACGATGAGAAACCACACCCAACAGCAAGAAATACGGGTAATGACCAGGAGCTAGGCCCAACTTGCACAAACTCGAATCTCTAATTCCCGGAAGTAGAACTCACATGCCTCGGCCCAGCACACGCCTACCTCCAACGCACTGCAAATGGTTCCCACTATGGAAATGTTCAACGAACTTCGCCAGGAGTTCCTCCTGCGGTTGCCCCCATGACCGAAGTTCCCAGTTCCCGATATTCCCTCGGCACCACGCGGGCGGACTGAAATTTACGAAGGCGACAGTGGGGAAGCACCCAAAGAATGTCATCATCGGCGAAGGCGGGAGCCAGTCCGAGCCGCCTCTCCTTCTACAACCAGCCGTTTACCTCTGCTAGAGGGAGCTCCCCTGACTAGGGGATACCGACCAGACGCCGGACGACAAGCCACTCAAACATGCCAACCCCACCCGGACAACTTGATTCCAAGAGTTGCCCCTGGTGCGTACAGAGGAGGTGGCTACCTCCGCACAACTACTGGGTCTGGACCAACTGGCTGACTTGCAAAGACAGATCCGGGAAGTCAAGCGAGAGATGAAAAAACCATACGCCAATGACATTCTGGACGAATGGGAAAGAGAAACGACATCCCCATTCACCTCGGAGATGCTGAAAACCCCTGTGGAAACAGGGATAGACCTTTCCCGATTCGGTTGTTATGATGGAGCTACCGACCCTCTGGAATTCCTCCAGACTTTCAGGAGGGTGATGGCACTCCGGGGTGCGTCAGATGGATTTATGTGCAGAGCCTTTGCTTCCCTGTTGAGAAGGACCGCCAACGATTGGTATTTGCACTTGGAGCCCTACTCCATCAGAACCTTTCACGAGTTTGGAAGGAAATTCACAACGAGACCTTGAGAGACTTCATGCTAAAATTCAATGCCGAATTGTTCCAGCTCGCCAACATCGACGTCCAGATAGCGGTCGCAGCCCTAAAGCACACTACCATCGAT